>NC_052052.2:14904793-15505508 GCF_903992535.2 Arvicola amphibius
TCAGAAAACCTACTGTGACTCTCTTCCCATGGCAGGTGAAGCACGGAGTCCACACAACCGTCCTGACAGAACGCCAGGGTTGGGGATGTGGGGGGGGAGGAGAGACTGAAGAAGAGCTGTGGATAATACGGTGCATAAGAGCCTGGACTCAGGAGACCGTGGGATGGCTCAGCCAGCAAAAACACTTGCTACCAAACCCACCAACCTGAGTTCAATTCCCAGGGCCCGCATGGTAGAAGGAGAAAACAGATTCCCACACATTGTCTTCTGCCTTCCACACACAGACCCAACACACACAAAGCACTTGGACTCTGTAACCAAAACACCCAAGTTCAAATCTAGTTCCTGGGACTAGAGAGATGGCTCTGCACTCACTACTCTTGCAGAGGTTGTGGGTTGGGTTCCCAAAACCCACTTGGTGGCTCTTAATCATCCATAACTCCAGTTCCAAAGGAATCGGATGCCCTCTTCCAACTTCCACAGACAGCGGACACCAATGCAGTGTACATGCATATGTGCAGGCAAAACACTTACACACAAAGAATAAAATAAATAAATCTAAAGACAGTTTAAGCTGGGCAGCAGTGGTGGCACACGCCTTTTATCCCAGCACTTAGGAGGCAGAGGCAGGTGGATCTCTGTGAGTTTGAGGCCAGCCTGGTCTATAGACCTGGCTCCAGGACAGTCAGGGCTACACAGGGAAACCCTGTCTCGAAGCAAACAAGACTAAAATAAGACAGGACTGTATGATGTGGATGGACACAGCGACCTAGAAAGCTTCTAAGAGCGATACAGAGAACATCCCAGAAGAGTCTGTGACGTGCCACTCCTGCCAGCAGTGCGCACCTTCTCTGCATCCATCTCCTTTGCCATCTGTGATCACTGAGGGATGGAGCCACAGCTGCTACCTCAGGGACTGGAAGATTGAGTCTCAGAAAGGAAAACTCACCCTCAGCAAGTCCTTCACAAACCAGTTGGCGTAAACGGGGTTACATGCATGGCCCCCTGCCCATGACCACTAGGCCACACTGCCACTGCTGGGTGCAATGCAGGATATGGTAAGTCACTCGGTCCTTACTCTGGCATGATCCTTGGTGCCTGCCTGCTTGCCACTGAGACACAGCTCCAGCCACCTGAGTCTTGTTTTTATGTGTGCGTGCGCACCTGTCTATCTGAGTGTGTGTGTGAGAGAGAGACAGGGAGAGACAAGAGCGAGATCCTCGGTGCCTGCTTGCTTGCCAATGAGACACAGCTCCAGCCACCTGAGTCTTGTTTTTATGTATGTGTGGGCCTCTGTAAGTGTGCGTCTGTCTGTGTGTGTGTGACCCTCGGTGCCTGCCCGTTTGCCACTGAGACACAGCCCCAGTCACGCCAGCATTGTTTAAATGTGTGTGCACACCTGTGAGTGTGTGTGTGTCTGTGTGTCTGTCTGTCTGTGTTGAGGTGATGGTGATACTAAGGGTCTGCATTGAATCACTTATAATGGAGAAGCAAAATAAGACAGACCAACAACAGGGATCTTCCCACCTCCCATCTACCTGCATCCCCAGGCCTGGAGAGCAGCATGGGCAACAGCTCTTCAAAAGACTCAGGGCAGGGGGCTTGGGAGATGCTTCAGTGAGCAAAGCGTTTGCTTTACAAGCCAGAAGTCCTGAGTTCTAGCCCAGAACCCACAAAAGAAAAGCTGTGGGTGGGGCTGCTGGAGCCACGACTCACCGCTCTTGCAGAGGCCTGGGGTTTGGTTCCTTGGCACATCAGGCAGCTCACAACCACATGTAACACCAGTTCCAGGGGATTCACTGTCCTCTGACCTCTGTGGGCATCGACATGCATATGGTGTACATAAACTCATGTAGGCACACACAACACAGGCAGGCAGGCAGGCAGGCGGGCAGACAGACAGACAGACAGACAGACAGACAGAACTTTAATAAAGGAAGGAAAAACTGGGCATGGTGCTGCTGTACACATGGAATTCCTAAGCTGGGAAGGCAGAGACAGGCAGATCTCTAGGACTGAATGACCAGACAACCTAGCTGACATGGAAGATTCCAGGCCAGTGAGAGATTCTTTTTTTTTTTTTTTTTTTTTTTTTTTTTTTTTTTTTTGGTTTTTCGAGACAGGGTTTCTCTGCAGCTTTAGAGCCTGTCCTGGAACTAGCTCTTGTAGACCAGGCTGGTCTCGAACTCACAGAGATCCGCCTGCCTCTGCCTCCCAAGTGCTGGGATTAAAGGCGTGCGCCACCACCGCCCGGCCCAGTGAGAGATTCTTTCTCAGAAAAACAAACAAAAAAGGAGTGGAGGGTAGACAGTGCTTGAGGTTCAATACCAATGCTGTCCTCTGGTCTCTGTGTGTCCAGAAGTGTGTTGTGCGTGTGCACACGTGTGCTTGGGCAGCAAGCATTCTTATCCACTGGGCTGTTTCCCCAGCCCTCTTTCTATTCTTTGCCTCCCCAAGAGGAAGTCAGTCTGGAGGACGCCTACATCCCACTTCCAGAGGATTCCGTGAACTCTCTTACCCTCTTATGTCTCCCCACCCTGTTCACTGTTCCTGGAAGTCCAGGAAGAAGTCCACTGACCACCTAGACACTCGAGGAAAAAGAAACGCCACCCGGGAACCACAAAGCCACAGGAATGCCCAGAATAGAGCTTTAGCCGAGGGCATAGGGCTGTCCTTGTAACCATGGCCACCCCTGCCCTCATTTCTCAGTAGGCAGGGTATGTAAAAACAGTGGAAGCAAGCTCAAGCTCTCTGGGTTTCTGGGAGCTTGGTGGTGAGAACTGGATCACTTGGGAGAATGACAAGGCTGAGTTCAAGCGTAGGTGAAAGATGGGTCTGTCTAGCTGGAGAATAATAACCACCGAACCTTCCTACCAGGAATGGTGGTCTGGATGCATTTTGCATGCCCATCCTCTAACCCTCTCCATCCCTAAAGTAACTAAAACCTAGCCTCTGGAGACACAAGCACAGCCACACCCTTAGGCCAGGGTGCATCTCCTGCTGGACACAGCCTCTCTTTGCCTCGCTCCTGCCCCCTTCAGTCTATCTGGCACACAACAGCCAATACCTTTCTAAAACAAACCCAAAGGAGTTGCCACATTGAAGACCTCCAGGGACTCGACATCACTCTGGGAATGAGATGCCAATTCACTTCCCCTCCAGATGTGGCTCTCACGACCAGCCCCAGTCCCGTCCACCTCCTCCAACACCTTCCCATGACGCCTCTGCTCAGCCATGCCGGCCATCTTCCACCTTAGCATGCCAAGTCCTATGGCTCTCTGGTGTGCTCTCTGTACTTCTGTTCTTTCTGCCCCAAACTCCTCTTCTACATCTTTACCCTGCTGCCCTCTCCTCAACCTTCCCGCTCTGGCCACCACCTAGAGCTGCCACATCACATTCATTCTCCCGTGCCACCCTGCTTTGCTTTCTCACTGCTCTCTGAAATGCCGTCTCTGGCAGGCGGGCTTGCATGTGGTATCAGTTTTTCTCCACTGGACCTGAGCTTCTTGCAGGCTGGGGTTTGATGACCACAGAGATTTTTGTCCTTTGGATGAGTTGGGACCTCATTTGTCTTTTACGACCTGTAGGTGAAGACTGAGTGGATTGCCGAAGGCCAGAGCCTTGGTGTGTGATAAAAGCACTCACCCAGGCTGGCCTGATGCCAAGGCTGTCTCTTCTAAACCTCCTAGGGTGGGGCAGACTCAGAAGGAAGCTATCAGGGAGGGGGATTAAGAGAGGAGAGCCATCTTCTCTCCCAGGGCCTTCTGTAGAGGGAAAGGGTAGCTGGGGCTAAGGGATTATCTTGATCCAACCCTGGAGGCAGGAAAACCCTATTGATGGAGCAAGTGGTCCCCAAACAAGGAGACCACCAGAAGCCAGTGATGGGGATCTTCAATCCACAAGATGCTTTGCGAGGTGGGGCGGGGAGGGGGCTCAGGGTGGGGGAGGGAAAGGTACAAGCCTAAGCCATATAGCCAATCAGTGGCAGGACATGCTAGAGGGTGAGGGGAGCCTCTTCTCTAACCTGAGGAATCCAGGGCTGACAGAATGCAGTTCAGGGTTTGCCAGGCCCTGAGGGCAGAGGGGCAGGGCTATGGAGGAGGAGCCAAGGGATGAGACCATCAGGCCCTGGAAGCCTGTTCTAGGCCAAGCACTAGCTGTGACAGGGAGGGCAGTGGCAGGCTCCGAAATGGAACACCTACGTCAGAGGGTGGTGGGGCAGCTACATAAGTCAGACACGTATGGACATGAACAAAAATGTCACACTGGCCTCAAACTGAGAGCAACCCAAATGTCAGTCACAGATGGTCACAAGTTTATCTACTCAACAGGACACAGCTCAGCTTAACAAAGAGCAGATTCTGGAACTGTACAATGTCACCCACCTGTGACGGGCCTATGGGGGCTGTAGAACGGCATCCATCTTGGTCCAAATGTTAAACAGAGAACACACTGGTGAAACCAGGCAGGGGAAGATGCGTGTGCCCTGGGGACACTGCCAACATTTATGGTAGTGCATGATCTCTGTGCACCAGTGTCACCGCATCACAGCTGGGCAGTGACAGTGACAGCAGCTGAGCTCTGTGGAGCCCCAGGACTTCCCAGCACTGAGCCGAGCGCCAAGGAACCCCTAAACTCCCCAACACTGAGCTGTGCTTTGTGGAGCTCCTGGACTCCTCAACACAGATCCTGAAACAAGATCTGTTCTAACTCGTGCAACTACTGAACCAAAACGTCCCAGCAGGTTCACACTAGAGAGGAAACCAAGCTCAGAGGGAAGACATAGAGCAGAAAGTGACACAGTGGAAAGGGGTGCAGGCATAGCCCAATGGGTAGAGTGCTTGTCTGGCGTGCATGAGGCCCTGGGTTCAATCCCCATCACAGGGTAAACCTGGTGTGATTGTACCTGTAACCCCAGCACTCATGAGGCAGCAGTATAGGTTCAAGGCCCACTTCATCTACACAGATGATCCAGGCCAGCCTGGGCTACATGAGACCGTATCTCAATTAATTAACTGTATCTCAATTAATTAACTAAGTAATTAAAAAAAAAAAGAAGTGATGGAACCAGATTAGATCCTGGGTTTCCTGGTCTCCCGAGACTCAGCCAGTCCCCAGGGCCCTGCTTTGCCCTGCCCTGCCCTGTCCCCCTTGCCTTCATGGGCTGTTCACCCTCAAGCCTGCCACCTGTGGTCCCTCTTCTCAGGGTGGAGGGGACTGGCCTACTCACATGCTCAATGGACTCACTTCTACAAAACAACTGCTTAGGAAATTAGTCCTCCCTCCCTCCCTCCCTCCCCATGAGCTGCCTGCAACCTCTGCGCCCCTCTCCCAGCCACACATCACTGTGGCCATTCCAGTCCTGGACCTCAGCCCACTCATCAGGAGCTCCACCGTCTGACTGGGGGGGGGGGGGTCCTACTCAAGCCCTGACCACAAGAGCACAGGAAGGCCGTGAGGTTAGAGTCCCCACCCTCGGCTGCAGTTTCCAAGTGACGCAAACCAGTGTCTGGATTCAGAGAATCAATCATAAAACATTTCTTTGGAATAACAAGGGCTGCCACGGCCATTTCTCCTGTCCCTTCCTGTGCCAGCTCTGCTGAGCATTCTCTCACTGACCATCCAAAACGGGGGCCGTGGGACCCCCCTCCTCAGGGCCCAAAGTCGGAGATCAAGGGTCATATGAAACACGTCCACCATCCCCGACAGGGAACTGGTAAGGTTAGGTGCAAACCAGGCCCACACATGATCAAGGCTGGGCTCGCTATGCTTGGTGCTCTACAGGAGAAGTCTGAAAATGGCTGTTGACTATTCCAGCCTTGTCATTTTGCAGACAGGGAAACTAAGGCCTGGGAAGGGAGACTGTCTTATGGGGGGGGTCTCTGTACTTGGCCTTGGTTCTCCTGGAGCACCTGCAGAGGCAGCAGATGGGAGGGGGAGGTTCTGGCTCCAGGCAGAAGTAAATATTGACATGATGTGTTTACACTGTAACCCGAGTCCTCCTGGCTGCCGCCCACACCCGCCCTTGCATCCCAGCCAAGAAAGCAAAGGAGCAGGCCAGGAGGTGGGCTTGGAGAGACAGCTTCTGGGCCAGGGGCTGTGCCATCTACACACAGGAGCATGTGGTCCGAAATCCCAGGATACAGCCAGTCAGGAGTCCTGGGCAGTGCCAGGCAGAGAGTGACTGTCACAGAAGCCTGGGAGTTGGGAGGTCTGGATTGTGTTCCAGGCCTGGCTCTGCCTCTCTTCAGCAGTGGGACCCAGGAATGGTGAGCAAAGGTGATCCTGTCCAAGGAACCAGGCCACCAGCCTTTCAGCCTGGCCAGCACCCAGTCCCAGCAGCCCCCAGTACCTCTGCCTGTTGCCCAGGGGGTCCGGTCCCCATCCCCAGGAGCTTTCTCAGGAAGATTAAATAAGTAGCAGTTAAGGGTCAACGCCCTTTGCTCCCTGGCTCAAGACCTCAGCTCCCAAAGGGAACTCTGGGCATCTGCTCTCACAACCCCAGGCCTAGGAAGCCTCATCTCTAGGGTTGAAGAAAAGATGAAAGCAAGAAGGGCCTAGGGGAAATAGGGAGGAGCCCTAGCTCTAAACTCCTGAGTGGCTCCCCACTGGCCTTAGAATCTTGTCCCAAATCACTCTCATGGCCCTCCCCAAGTGCACCGGCTCTGGCCAGCTGCCAGACGTCCCGGGCACGGGCACCCCTCGTGAGCAAGCAGAGGCCAGCTGCCTCATCTTGCATACACAGCCCCACTGCCTGAAGCCCCTTCTGGACTCACTCGCGCTTCCGTGGTGATGGAGACTGAGTTTCGAGTTTCGCTACGCATCCCTCAGTTGGCCTCAAACTCTGGCAACCCTCTTGCCTCTGTCTCTTCAAGGCTGGGATTACAGGCTTGTGCCGTGAAGCTGGGCTCTGCTCATTCATTCTTTCTTCGGGCTGTAGCCTGAAGAATGTCATGGTCTCAAGGAGCCTCTTCCAATCCCCAGGCCAGGTGCCCCATCCCCATCCCCTCCCGCCCCCACATCTCCATAGCAACAGGAACTGTGCTTGTCATTTCCTGCCCATAGGCTTGCCTACCGGACTGTGGCAAAGACATGTCAATCTTCGCCACACTGACCACAGTCCTGGACTGACTTGGTGGATGCATGAACCGGTGATGAACACAATTACTGCAAGCGGACATGACAGCACAGACACGCCAAAACTACCTATCTGCGGATGGCTCTCCCTCTTTGTAGCCACCTCTGCTCTCCAAGCCCCCTAATCCTAACAGGATGGAAGTCTCTGTAAATCGATCTTAGAAACTGGGCTCATTCCTTCCCAGAAGGCAACAGCATCCTTCTTTATCAAAAACTGAGGCAATGCAGAGACACATGAGCAGCCACCACCGCTTGGCTACTTAGCCAAGCACAAGTGCAGGGGCATGAATAACCTAGTGTAACCCAGTCTCGAGGCCAAGCCAGGGCAAGGTGGCCACCACCCTACTCTCAGAACCCCCTGCCTCCTAGCTTCAAACAATAACACTGTCCCTTGCGTTTTTAATAATTTCTCCGTGTTTCCATCTAGGTATCCTCACAGCGATAAAAAGCAGGACATCTGCCCCGCATGGCAGGAAAAGGAGCACAGAAAGGGAGGACGCCTGCCCTAAGGTTATACACAGCAATCTGACGGGACATCAGGATTCAAATTTGGGTCCTGGATTTTGCCTTCAGTTCAACCTCTGTTCAGTGAAGACCTCCCTCTATTCAACAGCAGCCCCAACTCAGTTGCCCTCCCCACTGTGTAATATGTAAGACACCACCGGAACTGTGTGGGAGTTGGGGATTGCCTCCTTTCCTTCAGCCCCTCTGCCTGCTTAGTCCTCCTAGACCTAGCGGGCTCATGCCTTTAACATCCGGCTGGCTGTGCCGCTGGACCACCTCCTTCCCATCCCTGCCGCAGGGTGGTTTGAGGACATCTGGAGGTAGGAGATATAAAAAGCCTCTTGGGAGTTCGCATCCCTATAGCTTGCCCTGAGGGCTGGCGAGGGGTGGGGGTGGGGGCTTTCGACAGGAGGCCATTAGGAACAGTGCTGATTCTTTGCCAAGAGGTTAGAGACCTGGGTGGAGAGCTAGGAGTACCAGGGAGATCCAGAGCCAACAACAGGAAGCAGCCTGCACAGGGCAAAGGAACCCCATTAGAACCTGGGGGTGCTCTGCCGGAGGGGTGGGAAGCTGGATTTAAGACCCAGAGTGAAATAGCACTGAATCCAAGCCCCTCTTGGGAAAGATGGCAAAAGGAACCAGCTTCAGGGGAATCCAAGGAGGCCTGACGTCAGTCCTCACCCCACCCACTCACGGCGCATCAACACTGTGCGTCAGCGGACTATAAGTGGGCTCCCCCCCACCGCCCGTGGAAGTCAAGGCCTCTGCTCTCTGTCCCCGCTATTTCCCAAGCCTGCCTTGTCCCCTCTCAGCTGCCCCCACATACCTGAGTGGTTAACAGCTCTATTCTGGTCCTGCCCTGAGTATTCTGCGTCCTCATACCTCTGGTCCACTAGCACACAGGTTCCCCTTAACTGGAACAAGTGTTCCTCTTTGGATCACATCAGCTTGATGACTCTCCCACCTCTCCAGCCAGAAGGGAACGCTTGCTGGCCATGACACAGCCACCTCCCTGAAGGACATGACACCTGGCCTGAGGACATTCAGGGATGGGTAAAAGCCACGTCAACACATGGTTTATGTCACTTTTTTCCCCCTTGTAGAAGGTCTGGCACAGAGCAAGCATCCTGTAAGCCTCTGTTAAACAAGAAACAGGACATTGCCTTTCTTTAAGACTCACTGTCATCTTCTCCTACACATGACAAATATCAACGGCTCTTCCAGACCAGCAAATAGGGTGGGTGGTTAGCAGAACTTCCTAACTGGAGCTCAAGGTTGTAAAAGAAAGTAAATGGTATCCCAGACACTCTCACTTGGGTTTATCTCAGCCTCATCCCCACACAGTCCTAGGAGATGGGAACTATCAGCCATCTCACTGATGAAGAGTGCAGGATGGGGTTATAATAAACCCGACCAAAGCCCTTGTAGGGACATGAAGGAGAAGGGACGAGAACCCAAATCTGTTTGGGGACAAAGTCTAAGGTCTTTCTGATGGGCTAGGAAGCATTTCAGGTGTTAGCCGGAGATGGCCCAGTCAGCTAAGAGCAGCTGCTCTTGCAGAGGACCCCCAGGGGTCAGTTTCAAGCACCTACATGGTGGCTTATAACTGTTACTCCAGGTCCAGAAGATCCGACACTCTTTTCTCGCCTCCATAGGCGCCGGGCATGCATGTGGTACACACACATACATGGAAGCCAAGCACTCATACAAATAAAATCAAATTATAGAAGAAATGTCACCAAGGCAGAGCGGGCTGTTAGTTGGTTTGTTTGTGCTCAGGCTGCCCTTGAACTCACGACCTGCCTGCTGCCACCTCCCAAACACTGGGATGAGAGGCAGGCACCACGACACCAGATTTCCTGGTGCTTGCTCAGGAGGAGAAGCCTCCTCTTTGTGAGCAGCTCAGGTCGGGGTGGGTGCAGAGAGAGGACGTGTGACCTCAGAGTCGGTCCCTCTTTTATTGCTGTCTCACATCCTCGGGTTTTAAATCAAGAGCCGGTCCACAGGTGACGCATTCCCCAGCCATGAAACTATCCAAGCAACACATTCCTGAGCGATTCTTAATAGGGGAGGTAAGTCAGGTCCAAGATGACCGCTCTCTGGGCACCTTGGGGGTCGAATTCAGACATCAGTCTCTAGAGGGACAAGTGATGTCTCGTGGGAAAGATGCCAGTGGGTAAGAGAGGAGACTCAGAGAACAGAGGAAAGCGGTGTCTAAGGGGAACTTAGGTTCCTATCAGTAGGGGTTTGGGGGGACTAAGGGCAGGACAACTGATCCTAGAGCTGTCACTGCAGCCTTTTCCGCTCTCTCCATGGTACCCCTCCATTCCTCACTGAACCCCTAAGACTTGAAAGTGACATCATAGGAGCAGGCAAGTCTCTGGGACCAACTGCAGAGAGCCCATACGAAAATCAGGTCAGACAGGGTGTCTTGGATCCAGTGCACAGGCCAAAGAGGAGGCAATGAGAGGGTCGCAGGGAGAGCAGCACACCTGGCGTGTGATGGAGATAACAGGCTCTGGAGAGGCAACCTGAGGCTTTGGCTCTGCGGCAGAGACAACTCACTCGCCTACCCAAAGCTCTCAAAAGCAACCGTGTCTGGATTAGATGGGTGTTCCTCCTGAGGCTTAAGCCCCAACAAAATCCCCTTCCTCAAGAACCCCTTTACTTTGGCGTTTTTGCCCAAAGGAGCTAGCACTTGGCCCCTCCTCTGAGTATTCATTACTGGGAGATGCTGGAGACACCAGATAACTCGTAGAACCTCAGACTGTCCGCCCTCCTCTCTGAGCCACCCTACCCCACGCGCCACACAGCAGGATCAGCAGTAGGAGAAAAGTACCCAGTATCCCAAGATGTACAGAGCGTTCTCGAACCCCAAACCCACTTGAACTATGCGGGATGAGAGCTCAAGGCCAGCCGAACCCTGACGTTTCTTGAATCGACCCGGCCTGGCTGCACAAGGTCTCCACGCCAAACCAAGCTCAGAGACTTACGCATACCCTAAACCTATCTCACGAGCTGCCCCCCAAATCCAAAGCGCCACCCCAAATCTTCCACGCAAGGCCGGAACTAGTAGTCCAAAACCAAGGTACTCGAGGCCCGGACGCCCCTCGGTTTCACGCCTAAGAACAGCGGGACGCGAGCCGCGGGCCGCAGCTGCAAGGGACGCCCAGCCCCCCGCGAGACGGCCAGGATGCCATCACCCTGCTACTGCCGGGACCGTCGGGGCTGCATCGACCCGCGGCGGGCTGCGGGCGTACTCACCATCGCTAGCGGGCTCCGAACGGCCCGGCTCTGGTTGCGCCTCCCGCTGTGGCTCAGGCTTCGGCTGCTCTGCTCTGCGTTGCGCAGCGCTGCGCTCCCCGCTCGGACGGCGCGGCTAGCTGCCGGGGCGGCGCGCGCGGCTTGGGCGCCCAGGCCAGGGGGCGGGATCCACCGCGAACCAATAACGAGGCGCGGGGGCTGTGGGCCCGGGGAGCAACAGCCAATCAGACGCGTAGGCCAAGCTCCCTCGCCCCCGCGGGCTTCTTAACCCGTGGCGCGCCGGAACGCAGGAGCCCCCGGCGGCCCGGGATGCTGGTGGATCCAGTGGCGCGCGCCCAGTCCTCCAACTCGGCGTGCCTAGACTACACCTTGTCGGGACCCGCTTCTAGGGTCAGATGGAGCTGGCGACAGACCCACCTGTGCCCAGTTGGAGCTCTGAGAGTTTTGGCGACCTTTGTCTCTTGCCTGGCGCCTGCACTGGAGTATGACCCTGATCGCTGCAGCTGCGAGTGTGTGTGTGTGTGTGTGTGTGTTCAAGGAAGAAGGGAGGAGACAGAAAAGGGGGAAGGGATGGATTCTGCATGCCTGTGTGTTTATGTGGAAAGACAGAGGACTATATTTGGGGATTGTTACTCGTGTGTGTGTGTGTGTGTGTGTGTGTGTGTATACACGTACACGTGCGCGCGCTCTTGAGAGAGGAGCAAAGCAAAGAGAAATGGAATGAAGGCCCGGTAGGCGTGGGCACTTATACCTCCAGCGGAGAAACTTTCTCCTCATGCCTGATGCGCAGGTGCAGAGGAGGAAGAAGAGGGGACTGCGTGTGTTGTGTGAGCTGTGCGTTTGTGACCTGTTGAGCATGCATGTGGGTAGAGGCTTCATGCCTCTGTTGGGAAAGAGTAGACAGTGAATCCCGTTCGGTCCACGTGTTAGGCGCACATACACAGTTGAGGAACATGGCAGAGATTTACCACAGCTTTGTAGATGACTCGGTTCGTGAGACGGAGAGGTCAGTGTATCCTGTGTGGCGAACGTGTGTGCTTTGTTTTGTTTGTGTGACTTTTCTCTGTGACTTTTTTTTTTTTTTTAAAGACAGGTCTCAGGGCTGGAGAGATGGCTCAGGGGTTAAGTGCATGTACTGCTCTTGCCCCGACAGAGGGTGGGGGAGGGGTGGAGTGGGGGTTGGTCCCCAGAAGCAGCATCACAGGCTCACAACTGCCTGCAGCTCCAGTGCAAGGGTCCAACGCCCTATTCTGGCATCTTCAGACACCTGCATTCACACGTGCACATAACCACACACAGACAAATACATGCACATAATTTAAAAAACAAACTACTGGGGGCTGGAGAGATAGCTCAGAGGTTAAGAGCATTGCCTGCTCTTCCAAAGGTCCTGAGTTCAATTCCCAGTCAGCCACATGGTGGCTCACAACCATCTGTAATGGGGTCTTCCTCTTCTGGCCTGCGGTCATATACACAGACAGAATATTATATCCATAATAAATAAATATATTTAAAAAAAAACAAACTACTGTGCTAGGGTGGTGCTCGTGTTTGATCCCAGCACTCAGGAGGGATGAGTGTGTCTCATCAGGTGGATCTCTGAGTTCAAGGCCAGCCCTGTCTACAGAGCGAGTTCCAGGATAGCCAGGGCTACACAGAGAAACTATGTCTTGAAAAACCAAACAAACAAACAAATAAACAGAGATGGGTCTCCCAGTACCTAGCCCAGGCTGGTTTGGAAATTCCAACCCTGCCTCTGCCTCTAGAGTACTTGAGGTTACAGGCTTGCCCACCATGCCCCACTTATATGACTTTTGTCATTATATTTGTATGGTATCAAGAAAAGAAACTAACGTGTAAGGGATGCGATGTCTATGTTGCAAGACAAAGACATCCTGGAGGAATTGAGATGAGTCTCTGAAGGATGGCTGTGATTGGTGAAGCAGGAAGGGGAGACCTAGGGAATCTCCGTTACCAACCACAGGAGGCAAGGAGGAGGGGAGGGTTGAATTGGCTGGGGACAGCGGTGGATTTGCAAAGAGAAAGAACCAAATACTAGGAAGGAAGCGTAGAAAAAGCTGGCTGAAACCCCCTTCCAGGGTTTGTCTCTGATTGCCCCTTGACACATCAGGGAATGAAAAGCCAGACCCAGGCTTTGGATGTTCCTGGATGGTGTCTGTGGGAGCTTGGAGGGGTGGACACAGCGCTCCATAGCCCCTTCCACCTGGCGTCACCCTGAGTTGTTTGCTGTGGAGGTACAGGTGCAGGAGAAGGTCACAGGGTATGCACGGTGACAGCAGCAGGTAGGATGAGTGGGCTTGAGTGCAGGCTGTGCTGGGCTGCATGTGTGCAGGCTTCAGTGGGGACAGGCCTAAGGTGTCAGAGCCCTTCTGCGGGACAGAGAACAGACACATACAAACCATCAGCCCCTGACCTATTTTTTTCTCTTTTTGGATTATTGTAAGACAGATTTCTTATAACCCAGGCATGTAGTGGGAGCATCCTGGGACTCCCGATCCTCTCGGCTCCACCTCCCATATCTAGAGATGCAGGTGTTCACTGCCGTGCCCTGCATATGTGGTGTTGACTTCATGCATGCTAGGCAAGCATTTAACCAACTATGCTATGGCCCCGGCCTGGTTTAAGCTTTTTGGTGCCCCCTCAAGTGACCTCCCAGGAGTCTCAGTGTGCCAGCTGGAGAGATGTCTTAAGTCCAGGGAGACAGGAAAGCCTACCCAGTTACTCCAGCTCTGCCATTGTTAGTACGTGGCTTTGGACAGTTCTCCCCCCTCTCTGAGCCTCAATCTTCTCCTCTATAAAATGGGCTTTGCCATTCCTGCCTGCTTCATTCTGCTCATGCTAAAGCTCTGGGAATTCACGTACAATGTGGGTACATTGCAGACTGCTACAAACCCTGAAACCATCTTGCTCTGCTTACAAAAAGTTTAGACATTGTTTGTAGTGGATACAGCCTCTCATCTCAGCACATGGAAACAGAGGCAGAGACAGGCCAGGCAGATCTCTGTGAGTTTGAAGTCAGCCTGGTCTAGATAGTGAATCCCAGACCAGCCAGAATGACAAAGTGGTATCCTAAAAAAAAAAAAAAAAAAAAAAATCAGAAAGAAGCAAAATGAGACTGTTGACAGCCCAGCTAATATCCGCCTTAAAGAGGGAATGATTGACAGGTGACACTGACGCTTCTGGTCTGCTCTGTGACGTCAGGGCTTGGGAACACAAGTGAGTGTGCTCAGTTAATAACAGCTCCCATGGTATCTATGTGCCCTTTGTTCCCCCTTACAGTCCAACAATAAATTACGAAGAGGGTGTGGTGGCACAGGCCTGCGAGCCCAGCACACGGGAGGTAGAGGCACGACGGGCAGGTGTGCAAGGCAGCTTCAGTTAGGTCAGCCTAGGTCAGCCTGAGCTACCTGAGAACCTTTTTGCTTTGTGTTGTGTTTCTGGTTGTTCGAGACAGGATTTCTCTGTGGAGCTCTGGCTGTCCTGGAACTCACTCTGTTGACCAGGCTGACCTCAGACTCACAGAGATCTGCCTGCCCAGGAGACCGTATTTTAAAACAAAACAAAGAGAAAAGGTCAAGTCTCATGAGCACATGTTGCTCACACACACCATAGACTTCCTGGAATGTGCTATCACAGGGTCAGCAATAGTAGGTGTGGTCCCACCTCTGTGAAGATGGCGGAGGGTGTGGGCACTGGCGAGACAGCCCAGTGGGTAAAAGTGTTTTCCACCAAGCCTAAGGACCTCAGTTTATCCCTGGGAACTCACGGGGTGGAAGGAAAAAACACCCACAAACCATCCTCTGACCTCCGTGTGGGCTGTGACACTTATACACCCCACCCCAGCCCCGCCAGCAGTAAACACAGAAGTACATAAAAAAGCAAAGAGAGCCTATACCTTCCGTGTTCAAAGGCGCGTGTGGATGGACAGGACGTGCAGCCTGACAAAACTCCTAGCTGGCCGGGCACCAAAACTGGGAGCCCAGTGGAGCAGTCCTGATGCCATGACCAAGTCCTGTCTGTGCTACCCTGCTGCTCTGGGAAAGGCCGCTCTGGGCCTTATGGAACTCAACGAGGGGGGGGGGGGGGGGGGGAGAGGCGCGTCTGGCACCTCTAACCTCTACCCAGGGATCTAGAGATCATCTCTAGATACTGAGAACCCAGGAATGTTTAGCATTTGCCGCGTGCTAGACACGTACCAGGTGGCTGGTGTTTTGTGGTATTGGCTTGTTAATTCCGACAGTTCGGAAGCGAAGGGGCCATGACTCAGCCTGTTTCCATGTCGCCAGTGAGAGAATTTAGAAGGATTTCGAGAGCAGCCAGTGCTACTAGCTCAGCAGGGGACCCAGGTTCTACTCCCAGTACTCTCTTGATGGCGCTCTGTAACTCCAGTTTGTAACTCCTGTTCAAGAGGTTCTGGCGCCCTCTTCTGGCCTGCACGTGGTATGCAGCCATATACCTATAAACATAAACTAATGAAATTAAATTTAGAGAAAAATAAATTCAAGACCATCTCCTGCTCCAAATTCACGACCAGCCTGGACTATATAAAATCTGAGAGAGAGAGAGAGAGAGAGAGAGAGAGAGAGAGAGAGAGAGAGAGAGAGAGGGAGGGAGGGAGGGAGGGAGGGAGGGAGGGAGGGAGGGAGGGAGGGAGGGAGGGAGGGAGGGAGGGAGGGAGAGAGCGCCACAGTGTGGTCCTCCTCTGCAGGCAACTTTTGGGGACCTCTCCTGGGCCCCCCATCATCCAGCAGTAGGATATCAGAGTCAGCCATGACTTTGAGAGGAAGACCACAATAGCCGGCCCACTCCCTTCTTCCCCAAGGAAGGAAAGCAGGCAGCTGTCCTGGGCTTTACCCTGTGGGCAGGGTGGAGGGACGGGAGAGAGATGAGCTGCCGAGAAAGGGTGGAGGCTACAGAGAGAAACCAAGAGGAAAGGACTGAGGCTGGGGGGCTGCACCCTGACCAGAGGGGCTGCTGTGTGAGGTGTTGAGCGAGTGTGGGACAGGTATGAGGAAGGAAGGAGACAGAGAAAGTTTCAGGAGGCCGGATGCCGGACCTGGAATCCCAGAACTAGGGAGGTGGAGGGAAGAGGGGTCACAATTTTGAGGCCAACCTGGTCTATAGAAACAGGGACCAAAGAGAGAGCAAGGCGGGTGGGCAAGCAGGGAGGGAATTTTGGAAACTTATTGGGGTGATAAGTGATTTGATTTCCTAGACCCAAAAAGCTGAATAAATACTTATATTGTTTTTCAGGTGGCTGAGTTAAAGGTAAAGACTCTTGCTGTAAAACCTGACTTCTTGAGCTGGATCCCTAGAGTCCATGGGTTGTAATGAGAGAACTGACTTCCACCCATTGTCCTCTGACCACCACACACTCACGTGGCATGCATGCACACACACGCACACAGGCACACATCATGCACACAGACACACACTGTGCACACATACACCATGCACACACACACCATGCACACACACACCATGTACACACACACATTATGCACACACACCATGCATACACACCATGCACACACACCCTGCACACACACATGCACACACCATATATACACATACACCATGAACAAACCATGCACATACACATTATGCACACACACCATGCACACGCACATGCACACGCACATGCACACATATTATGCACACACCATGTACACATACACACCATGCACATACACACCATACACATACACCATGCACAAGTACACACACACCATGCACACATATAAAATAATAAATAAATAAATAAATATTTAATTTCATTCTTTTCAGCAGAGGAATTTAAGATTCCAGCAAAATAAGGAACAAGACAGGCCTCAAGGTGGCTCAACTTCAACAGATTACATTTTTATAAACAGGCACCCTCCCTCTTCCAGTGCCCTCTTCTGGCTTCCACAGGTGCCAGGAACACACACACGGTACACTGTCACACATGAAGGCAAAACGCCCATGCGCAGAATAAAATCATGATTTAAAACTGCTGGAGCCAGAGGGCTGGAGAGATGGCTCAGAGGTTAAGAGCATTGCCTGCTCTTCCAAAGGTCCTGAGTTCAATTCCCAGCAACCACATGGTGGCTCACAACCATCTGTAATGGGGTCTGGTGCCCTCTTCTGGCATGCAGGCATACACACAGACAGAATATTGTATACATAATAAATAAACAAACAAATAAATATTTTTAAAAAACTGTTGGAGCCAGATGTGGTAGCACATTCCTTTAATCCCAGCACTTGGGAAGCAGATGCAGGTGGATCTCTGTGAGTTCAAGGCCAGCCTGGTCTACATAGTTCCAAGAGAGCCAAAGCTATATAATAGAGAGATCTTGTCTGGCACACACACAAAAAAATCTCTTAAAATAAACAAAGAGATTTCTTCTTCCTGGCTACTGAAATGTGTGCACCAGGCACTGGGCCAGGTGTTCTTCTGTATGAATCCATTCACATCTACAGTGGCTCAATGGATATGGGAATCCCCATTGCACAGATGAGGAAATCAAGGCTAGAGGGGTAAAACCATATGTCCAAGGTCACAGGTGGGAGAGCTGGCACAAAACAATTTGTCCCATTATTTTAATCTGATAAATGTATTTTCCTATTTTTTTTAATGTGAGCTGCTTTATATCTTGTTTGTGATTTGGATGGGGATAGATAGGAGGGAAAGGCAGGCATGTGTTATCATGTGCCTATCTCAACCTGCTGTGGGAGCCTGTGAATATGTGTTATTCTCATTGGTTGATAAATAAAGCTGTTTTGACCTATGGAAAAGCAGGATAAAGCCAGGTGAGAAATCCAAGCACAAACACAGGTGAAGAAGGGTGGAGTCTGAGAGATGCCAGCCAGCTACCAAGGAAGGGAGACATATGGAAAATGAGGTAATGCCACGGTCACATGGCAATACATAGGTGAATAGAAATGGGTTAATTTAAATGTAAGAGTTAGCTAATAATAAACCTGAGCCATCAGCCAAACATTTATAAGTAACAGTAAGCCTCGGAGTGGTTATTCGGGGACTGGTGGGTGGGAGAGAAACTCTCCTGTATTGCTCCATTCTCTGTACTGAGCTGGAGCTGAGTGCTGCTGGGTATCATTTCACTCGGGGACTGGAGGACAGGTTTCTGGAGCACCCACTGATGGAACTCTTGCTACGCTTGCACATAGCCCAGAGCCAGGCAGTAGCTGAGAAACCAAGCAAGCCAGGGTGCATCAAGTCAGTGGGAGCGAAGTGTGAGAGTTCGCTAAGGTGATCTCCAGGTAGCCAAGGTACCAGAGAGCTGCAGGGTAGAAGGCAACCTTCTGTCCTGCCCTAGAAACCTGCTGACAGCAGGGCCCAGCTACAGCTCCTCCTGGTTGAGGGGCTGAGGGTGTTATTCTAAGTCACCCTAGAAACAGCCTACTAGAACCCCATGTACCTCCCTTTTTGCCTCAGCTGTTCGGAAGCTCTTAGGGTAGTTCTCTCTTTTAGTCTCAATAACTAATTCAGTCTTTGTTTGTTTCATATAGCCCCGGCTGGCCTTGAACTCCTGAACCTCCTGCCTCTACTTCCCTAGTGCTAGCATCGTAGGTGTGTGCCACCACAACCACGTCTTTAAATTTCTGTGTATTTATGCTGGGGATTGAACCTGGGACTTTGAACATGCTAGGCGAGCACTGTATCACGGAGCTACACCCCCAGCCTACTAGAAGGGTTTCAATTTCTCTTTTGTTTGTTTTGGACAGGTCCCTCTAATTTCAGTTGTCCTGCAACTTGAGGCACTCCTGCTTCTGTCTCCAAGTGCTAGGATTACAAGGGTGCCATCGTGCCCTGCTCGATCTTCCTTTTCATTTTTAATTGTTTTTATTTTATTATTTTGGAGGCGGTGGATGGAGACGGGGCTTACTCTGTAACCCAGGCTGGCACAGAACTCATGATGTAGATTAGGCTAGCCTTGAACTCACTGCAATCCTCCTAGTCATGGCTCCCAAAGGTGTGGGTCACCAGGCCCAGCTTGAACTTCATTATGTGTGTGTGTTTGAGATAGGGTCATGATTCCAAGTTTCTGTTGCTGTGAAGAGACACCATGACCACAGCAACTCTTAGAAAGGAAAACATTTCATTGAGGTGGTGACTTATAATTTCAAAGGTTTAGTACATTATCATCGTGGCAGGGAGCACGGCAGTGTTCAGGCAGATATGGTGCCGACTTCGTCTCGATCAAATGCAACAGGAAGTGGACTGAGGTACTGGCTTGGACATATATGAGACCTCAAAGTCCACCCCTCCACACAGTGACACACTTCCTCCAACAAAGCCACACCTCCTAATAGTGCCACTTCCTATGAGCTGCTCATGGGCGACAATTACATTCAATCCATCCTAACCTTACACTTCTGATCTTCCTGCCTCCATTGCCTGCCTGCCTCCAAGGCACTGAGTTTGTTCAGTGTTTGGTTTCAACCTAGGACTTTGTATACACTAAGCAAGCACTCTACAACATCACTGGCACGTTCAAAGACATCCTGAGCTACATGAGCGTCCTCTCTCTCTTTTAATTCACAGTGTGAATGAGGAGGTTGAGAGCTAGACAGAGGCAGATTGTTGGGATATTAAAAAAAGCAAGGAACAGGGTGGGGGTAGGCAGAGTGACTAGAAGAGCGGGTACAGTAAAGTCAGCTTAGCCTTTTGGAAAAGGGGCAATTGGTGCTGAAGGTATCTGTTGGGGAGGTGGGATGGGAGGGGTGAAAGAGCTGAAAAAAAAGTGAGAAAGAGCTGGCTCCATCCGGAGAGCCTTGAAGAGCCTCCAGGTAGTGGGTCGCACCTGTGTAAAGTCCTTAGCAAGAGAGGAAGTCCAAGGCCTCTGAAGACGGGCCAGCAGCTGAGCTGCAGGGAGGGCTGGAGAGATTCACCCTGGACCGTCTGGGGACCTGATGTGGTTAGAGCTTTCCTGGGAAACTAGCCTCAGAGGCAAAGAAAATCCGGGCAATCCCAGGGCTGGGCAGAGCTCCACCGGGAGGACATCGGCTGCTGCAGTTGTGGCTGCAGCTTTTGAGCTGAGGTGAGGGCTGGAGAGAGGCACCGAACCGGGCACCATTGAAATAGAACCAGGTTGTTCTGCCTGCTGAATCCAGGGCATGGGAAGGTCAGAGCCACCCTGCTAAAGCTGTCCCCTCTGCCTTGAACGCCCTTTTCTCAGCTGTCGGCTGCTTGAGTCCAGACCATCACAGCCTCCGTGAGCTTTTCCTGGCCACTTTGATCTGACAGGGGGCAGGTGGGGTCTTCCCCATCTCTGCTCACACACACCTCCATGTGGCTGCATACACACACACACACACACCTCTACCCTATTCTGCCCAGTCGGTTTCCTCTGGTGGTCTCTTCAGCCTGACCCCAATTCTGCAGCCAGCACACAGTGCTCCATAAACTCTCTTCAGTGACTATTACTTTAGGCTCCATAGGACTCCCATTTAACAGAAGAAAATCCCGGGGGTTCAGAGGAATGAAGTGGTTTGCCCCGCATCACATAGTCTGTCTGTGGCAGTGTGGGATTTGAACCTGCTTCTCGTTTATGACCCTTACCCTCCACTAAGATGTATGTGTCATCTTACAGCCAGTTCCCATGGAGGGGACAATGTAGATTCCCACTGCACCTGCGTATGGTGTGGGCCCCTGGGTGCAGAGAAAGCTATGTAGAATCTATAAGGGCTCAGACTCCTTGGATATGAAATGAAAGGTTGTGTATCTTGGGTTTATGACCCTGCTGGTCCCTTTGCACCATCTGGGAAGCTGTGTGAAGTACTTGAAGGCAGATCCTTCCTGGTCAATTGACTCCTCATCCCTAGGGGAGAGGTCTCCAAGTATATAAAACCTCAGGGGCTTTGTATTCATGGACGGAGAACTGACAGCTAGCACTAAGTAGGAAGTCACTCTTCCCTTCATGATGCAGAGAGTAGGACCTGGAGCTGTGTAGGAGTGGATTCTGGTCCCCACCTACCCCTTCCTTTCCCAAGCCTGGAATGAATAGCCTCACTCAGCGCTGTGGAGGTCACACAGCTGGGAAATGGCCCTGGGCTTTCATCCAGTTCTGTTGCTACGAGCTGCAGGTCCTTGAGAGAAGGTCCAGGCAGGTACAGGAGGAGAGTGGGCAGACCGATCCCCTCCCAGCCTGCAAGTCTCCTAACATCCGTGTTGGCTGCTGTCCCTGTGATCTGTCAGGGGTGCTGAGATTCCCACAGCGCTTTAACTGCATGACTCACACTGTTTGGGCTGCTGCTGTCTGTGGAGACGGCATGAAGTCATTGTGCCTCGGCCACCTCCTAGCCCGACACGTGCCCAGGCACCTCACCTCCACTACCCACTGAGGTCCAGGCTCCGGTTGCGGCAGGCCAGAAAAGATATGTAGTCAGTGAGTATGACATCATGGGTTGGGGTGGGGTGGGGCAAAAACCAACCCTGTGGGAGACTGATGTCGCCAATGTTAATGCCAGTCACAGGCAGACCCCATGCCCAACACCTACCCTAAAGTAAAGTATTCGTCTCTGTGTCACATTCCCCTTTAAATGAAAACAAACATTTATAAACAATATTTGGGAATCTGGGCATTGTTTTCTAGACTACTTCCTGCTGATTATTGGGCAAAGTATTTTTAGGGTTCATGGAGACCTTTCGGGGGATCTTGTTCCATCAAACCACTTTAGCCTGGAAGGAATCCACAGGTTCCCATACCCTGTGGAAACAAAAGCAGACCCTCTTTTCCAAAGTAACATATCCTTAAGCCGGGCGGTGGTGGCGCACGCCTTTAATCCCAGCACTCGGGAGGCAGAGGCAGGCGGATCTCTGTGAGTTCGAGGCCAGCCTGGTCTACAAGAGCTAGTTCCAGGACAGGCTCTAAAAAAAGCTGCAGAGAAACCCTGTCTCGAAAAACCAAAAAAAAAAAAAAAAAAAAAAAAAAAAAAAAAACATATCCTTAGACTCAAATTTTGAAGTCAAGATACCTTTATGTTGGTTTAACTTAGCAGTCCCCAGAGTCAAATGTCTCTCTGCAGTCAAAAAATTTAAAGAAAACACAATACTATACATAATCCAGACTCTCTGTGTATATTCCATCTTTACTCCTTTAATCTATGACTGTCCGTGCTCTTTTATATTACTTTTACTGTCTCTTTAAAGACTAAAAGACTTTGTTTTAATTTTTAAAGCTGTTTACTTCTTTTTATAACTGTCTATACTCTTTTTGTTCTCTCTCCCAGCCTATGCACATTTATCCAACACTGTGACCCATTTTGAGGTCTTTTTAATCTGAATCTCTCTCTCTCTCTCTCTCTCTCTCTCTCTCTCTCTCTCTCTTTTGGCTTTTTGAGACAGGGTTTCTCAGTAGCTGTGGAGCCTGACCTAGAACTAGCTCTTGTAGACCAGGCTGGCCTCAAACTCACAGAGATCTGCCTGCCTCTGCCTCCTGGGTGCTGGAATTAAAGGCATACGCCAGCACAAATCTGTCTTTATTGTGTATTTGTAATCATTTTCTGGCCAGGAGCACTTCTTTTTTAAATATTAAGTGGGGCATGGCTAGGACCAACTCCATGGCCCTGAATGTTTGCTCTGCCCAGTCCAACACGGCAGAGGCATGTTCACTGCTTCTGCAAGCCATGTTCACCCTCTAGCTCCAGGGATACAGTGGGTCTATGTTGCCATTAAGCAATTTGTGACATGCTGCTCACAGACCCCAAGTACTCTGTAACAGGACCGCCCGAAAGAACCAGAGCCATTTGTGCCTTGCCACCAGCACGAACCAGAAAGCTGGCTCTTAAGGAAGCCTTGCCCCTGCTCGCTGCCAGCAAACAGAACCTATCTGAAAAAAAATATGTGGCTACCAAAAAGCTGCACGTGGCTCCCATTTTGTGGGTCTAGAAGCCCTGTTTTTTTTTTTCTTAATCTTCTTTAAGTCTGATGTGGATCCATGCCCCAGTTGGTGGGCACCATTTTGTAAGTGGAGGCTGCTCTTTTGTTTCCCAGCCACCAGATCTGAAAAGTCACAAGAAACTGTATTAATTACAACACTGCTTGGTCGATAGCTTAGGTGTATTCCTAGCTGTCTCTTACATCTTAAATTAACCCGTTCCTATTAATCTGTGTATTGCCACAAGGCTGTGGCTTACAGGTAAAGGTTCTAGGTGTCTGGCTCTTTTAGCAGGTACATGGCGTCTCCCTGACTCTGCCTCTATCTCTCTATATGTATCTTCTAGCCTGGCTGTATTCTGCCCTGCTATAGGCCAAAGCAACTTTATTCACTAGCCAATAAAAGCAACACATATACAGAAAGACATCCCACATCAGAGACTTCAAGATATATTTCTGAAAGGGGGCAAACAGGCTGGATTTGAACCCAGGCCCTCCTGTCAGGCAGGGAAAGGAGCAGTTGGCTCAAGTTCTCAGGGCAACTGGTCTTCAAAATCCAGAAATATATTGATAGAGTCTTGCTTTGTAGCCAAGGCCAGCCCCAAAGCCTGTTCTTCCTGACTCTCTGGAGACACATGCTTGCAACCCTAGCACTTGGCAGACAGAGACAGGTGGGTGAGCAATCTCAGGTCAGCTTCAACTATACAGTGAGTCTGAGGCCAACTTGGGTGACAAGAGACCCTGTGACATGGTTAGCACAAACTGGCAGTTTGACGGGATCTAGAATCACCTGGAGAACGGGTCTCTGAGCATACCTGTAAGAACTATAGTGATTATGTTAATGATGTGGGAAGATCCATCCTAAGTGTGGGCGGCACCCTTCCCTACAGGGAGCTGGAGGCAGGCAGATATCTGAGATCCAGGGCAGTCAGGGATACACAGACAAATCCTGTATCCAAAAAAAAAAAAAAAAAAAACAAACAAAAACTTAAATGAAGCCAGCGTGTATGTATGTGTGTGTGTGTGTGTGTGTGTGTAAGAGAGAGAGAAAGAGAGGGGGGGAGGGAGGGAGAGAACAAGCAAGCAAGTGGCATGGGGTTTTGAAACCTCAAAGCCCACCCCCAGTGACATACCTCCTCCAGCCAGGCCACACCTTCTAACCTTTCCCAAACAGTTCCACCAACTGGAAACCAAGCATTCAAACATATAATCCTATTGGGGCCATCCTCATTCAAACCACCACACTTTTTAGTCCCCAAATAGCCTCTCTTTTACTTTCAAATAATTTTTTTATAACCCAGTATGTTTTATTAGGTTGCTTATCCAAGTATGGGCACCTCAGCAGTAACATACCATTGAAGAAAATGTCTCTCCCTTCTCCAAGATTACTCCTTTTTATTCCTCTGATTTTTCATTCTCCATATAATTTTGTGGTTTTTTTGTTGAATATAAATATTCACTATATATATATATGTATATATATATAGTAACCTGTACAGTCTTTTAAGACATAAATAAGTATATATTTAAAAGATAAGGAAAGAGAAAGGGAGGAAGGAAGAAAGGGAGGAAGAAAGGAAGGAAAGAAAGAAAGAAAGAAAGAAAGCAAGCAAGCAAGCAAGCAATAGTGAACACACTCTAGGCCATCACAGCAACAGGGGCAAAGGCCCTGCAGTATAGAAGCTGCCAGAATATTGGTGCAAGACAGGGAAGTGAGGGAAGAAAGCACACCAGAAAGGGAGCCAGAGTAGTGTCGGACTGTGAGGACCAGGCCAGAGAGCTACACTTGACCTTGAGAGCACAGAACTTCACACTGGTTCCCATCTCTGGGGAGCCGCGTGTGTGTTCCTAGGAAGAAGCTGCCACTGGGATTTCAGAATGCAGACTTCTCCCTTTAGTTAGACCTAGCAAAAAGGAGCCCTAGCAAAAAGGAGCCCAAGCAAATCCTGCTTCTTCAGAACGGTCCAGCCGAGAGCTGCCTGTCCCAAGTCAGTGCTTAGGTCTGCTTGGACCTCATCCACTGTTGGCGTTATCTGGAGAAGATGAGGAAATTCAGAAGCTGGACTCAGTGTGGCTGTCTTTTTCAGTGTCCTGAGCTCAGCTCTGGAGCATGGGAGAAGTTCAATGCCCTGGAGGATGCTTCCAACTTGAAATAAAAATTTAAATGATGCCAAAGTAACCACAGCCACCAAAACAACACACTCCCAACCTGTGAACAGAGATCATTTCCATTAAAAATTATAAAACTAGATTCCTTAATAAAGAAAAACCCATTTTGATATAGGGAGTATGTATGTTTGAGTACATCTGATAAGAGAGTGACCTCCAAATGCTGGCTCACCAAAGGTCCTTTGTGGTCCATGAAGTTGCTATGGTTAAAAAAGGAGCAGGGCTGGGGCATGGCTCAGTGGTGGAACCAGAGCTCAGTGAAACATGTGGGAGACCCTGGGCTCCTTCCCAGGGACAGCAAAAGCAGCACAGAATAGACAGGAGAGGATGGACATGTGTGTGCAGCTCAGGAGAAGACAGACATACATGTGCAGCAGGGGAGGGCGCAGGACAAGTCAGTGGGCTTACCCAACCCATACAGGGCAAGAGCAGCTAAACTGGACCATTCCCAAAGGGAAAGCGGAAACATCACAGCATCTCCAAGATGGAGACAGCAAGAGCGGGAGTTCAAATTTGTCCTAGCTACATAGGGATTTCGAAGGCAGCCTGAGCCACAGGAAACACTGTTTCAAGAAACAATAACGCAGAGGCAGGCCAGCTTGGTCTACAGAGTGAGTTCCAGGACAGCCAGGGTACAGCCAGGGATACACAGAAAAACCCTGTCTCAAAAAAAAAAAAAAATAAACAACAAAAAAGGAACAATAATACACTGCACATCCGATGGTTCATTCTCATAGGGTGTGTAAGGAGGGAGATTTTCTTTCTTTCTTTCTTTCTTTCTTTCTTTCTTTCTTTCTTTCTTTCGTTCTTTCTTTCTTCCCTTTCTTTTATTTTCTTTTCTTTCTTTTTTTTCTTTTTTTTGTTGCTGTTTTTGTTTTTCCAGACATCCAGACAGTGTTTCTCTGTAGCTTTGGAGCCTGTCCTGGAACTTGCTCTTGTAGACCAGGTTGGCCTCAAACTCACAGAGATCCACCTGCCTCTGCCTCCTGAGCGCTGGGATTAAAGGCGTGCGCTGCCACCACCGGGCTTGAGGAGGGAGATTTTCAAAGTATAAGTATTCTGTTGTCAGAATTTAATGACTTCGTGCCAAGCTCAGAATTAAATTTCTTGCGGCAGCCTTCAAAGGCTGGTGCGATCTACCTCTCTCACCCCTGTTCTACTCCTGAGCACCAGCTACTGCCACCTTCCTAGGAAATACCAAATTCATGGGCCTGCGGCCTTGGCAGACGCTGTTCCCAGGCCTGGATGAAGCAAGGTGTTCTTCCTCACCGGCTGAGTCCCAGGAATGCCACCTTCCCAAGGGGCTCTGTCTCCTACACCTGCATGCCACACACAGCTCTGCTGTACCAGGCTTTTCCTTTTTGGCCACCAACCAGCTCCCAAATCATGACAGGGAGACTTACTGGTTATGAATGCTCAGCCTAGCTTAGGCACGTTTCTGGCTAGCTCTTTTAACTTAAATTAACCTGTCTCTCTTTATTTACCTTTTGCCTCTGGGATTTTTACCTTTCTTCCTTCTGTATATTCTATTTTCGCCGCTTCTCAAGTCCGGCTGGCTGGCAGCTGCCTGGCTGACCCTGGAAATGTCCCTCTCTTTCTCCTCATTCTCTCCTCCTTCCTTCTCTCCTAGATGGCTTCTCCTCCTACTTATTCTGACTGCCTGTCAGCCCTGCCTATCCTTTCTCTGCCTAGCTATTGGCCATTCAGCTCTTTATTAGATCAATCAGGTGCCTTAGGCAGGCAAGGTGGGGCAAGTGCAGCCCATCTTTACATAATTAAACACACCATCCCTACGACGTTAAACAAACGCACATAAACAAATAGAACACACCGTTACACAGAGTAATATTCCAGAGCGTAAACTAATGTAGCCCATCTTTGTCTAGTTAAAATAATATTCCACAACACCTCACCCTTTTCTAGTACACTGCCAAAGCCTTCCTAACTTAGGACCTTACTTACCACTTCCTGGATCCATCTTGAGAGCTATTCTTTCCTCCTTTAGTGTCTAAATCCATGCAGATCTTTCCACAGAGGTAGGTGGCATCCAAGTCCTGTTTGTAACTAGATATCCAGCCCTTCACCAGAGCTTCGCACCCAGAAGGAACTCAGTAAAAGTTTATTGCACAGAGCACAACATTCCATTTCACACCCACTGGAATGGCTGGCATCCAAAGGCAGGCCGTAGAGAATGGAGAGCTTTTATACACTGGCAGTAAAATGTCCATTCCCCAGGAAGGTAAACAAGGGGCCCTCTGTGCCTCAGGGACACACCCAGGAGAAAGAGTAAGCCACGTCCACACAAAAACATGCTCATGTTCATAGCAGCGCTACTGTCCTGACACTGCGGATGTCCCTCCGCTGACATAAAGCATGGCTGCACTTCTGTCCTGACAATGTGGACGTAGCTCAGCTGCCATAAAGCATGGCTGTGAGGCAGTGACACACACACACTCGCTGTGTGATTTCACCTACGTAAAATGTTCAGGGTAGGGAAGTCTGCAAAGGCAGATGGTGGCTATTGGTTGTTTTTTATTCTATTTGTTCTTTTGGGGACCTGCCATCCATCCCAAATAAACCACCATGGAGTTTTAGTCTTTCTTACAAATGCTCAGCCTTAGCTTGGCTTGATTCTAGCCAGCTTTTGTTAACTCGAATTATCCTATCTTTTGCCTCCGGACTTTAACCTTTCTCTGTTCCTGTATACCTTTCATTACTTCTCACTGTGTGGTTTGCTGTGTATCTGGGTGGCTGGCCCATGGTGTCCTCCTCCTTCTTTCCTCTGCTCCTTCGCCCCTTGTTCTATCTTTTCTCCTCTTTTTTTCTCCTATTTATCCTCTCTGCCTGGCGGCACCGCCTATCCTTGCTCCTGCCTCTCTATTGGCCGTTCAGCTCTTTATTAGGACCAGACAAAGACCCACAGCTTCACAGAGTTAAACAAATGTAGTCTAACCAAAAGCAACACACCTGAAAATAATATTCAACAAAAGATGGTAGGTTAGTGGTTGCCAGGGGAAGGGGACAGGAGGGAGATGGATGACGGGGAGCTGCTGCCGAGAAACCCAGGGGCACTGCCGATGGGAGAGGAGGGGTGAAGGGATGCTCTGGATTGGTGGTAATCCTTTTGCAACGTTGTGATGGTGCTAAGAACCAATGGGTTGGCTCACTGGGGGTGAAAATGTCCAGTCGGTGATATGTGGATGATGTCTGTAATTTTTAAAAGGTATATCACACACATCCATAACTGTCTTATTTACAACAGCCCCCAGGTGAAAAGAACCTAATGTCTGGGACATCCCTGATTGACAGATAGTGAAGAGGGGGTCTGCCTATCCAATGGAATATTACTCCATGATAAAAAGACGTGAAGCAAAAAAAAAAAAAAAAAAAAAAAAAAAAAAAAAAAAACCAAAAAAAAAAAAAAGCCGGGCGGTGGTGGCGCACGCCTTTAATCCCAGCACTCGGGAGGCAGAGGCAGGCGGATCTCTGAGTTCGAGGTCAGCCTGGTCTACAAGAGCTAGTCCCAGGACAGGCTCTAGAAACTACAGGGAAACCCTGTCTCGAAAAAAAAACACCCCCCCCCCAAAAAAAAGACGTGAAGCAGTGACCCGAGTTACAACACAGACAAAACCACGGTAAGTGCCTGCCTTGAGAGCAGTGGCTCTGTGGGTCATGACCCCTCTGGCAAACCTCCATCTCCAAAAATATTACTTCATAATTCATAACGGTAGCAAAATTGCAGTTATGAAACAGCAACAAAAATAGTTTTATGGTTGGGATTACCACAGCAATGAGGAACTGTATTAAAGGGTTGCAGCATTAGGAAGGCTGAGAATATATAGAATGAATTTATATAAGGTGTGGGCAGCAAGCTGTCTCAGCACTGGGTGATTGCCACCAAGCTTGACAGCCAGAGCTTGGTTCCGGGGACCCACATGGTGGAAGGAGAGTTGACTTCTCCCCAGTCATTCTCTGGCTGGCATATGCACGTTATGGCACACGAGGGGCTCCCCGGTAAATAACAATGTAATAAAACAGTTTAAATTGTCTCCAATAATGGACAATAGAGATGGGGTGGCCTACAGCTGAAGAGGGAGAACAGAGAGCAGGTAGAAGCTCGGGAGCAGCTGCTTAGGGCCCAAGGTGCCTCTGGGAGAAGGCTCTGGAACTCAGGTATGGCGATGGTATCAGAAGCACACCAGATCCATTGTGCTGTTTGCTTTAAATTCTAGGTGACTCCAGATGCGGTGGTGGATGTCTCTAATCTCTTCACTTTGCAGGTGAAGGCAGAAGCCTCTGGCGCTCAGAGTCATCTTTTACTACATAGTTTGGGGCCAGTCTGGGCTAAATGAGACCTTGTCTCAAGCCCTCCCTAATAAACAAATAAAACCCTTTAGTTTGTTGACTGAATGAATGAGAAGAGGGAGAAAGCCAGGAACTTTTCCTCGGATCTGTGCAGAACTGACTCCTTAAGATAGCCAACTTGGAGCCGGGCATTGGTGGCGCACGCCTTTAATCCCAGCATAGCCAACTTGGGGGCGGTTGTGGCTGGAGAGATGGCTCAGCGATTGGGAGCACTGGCTGCTTTCCCAGAGGTCCTGAGTTTAGTTCCTAGCAACCATGTGGTGGCTCACAAACATCTAGAATGAGATCTGGTGCCCTCTTCTGGCCTACAGGCAAACATGCAGGAGGAACACTGTATACATAATAGATAATTCTTTTTAAAAAATATTTATTTATTATGTATACAGTTAGCCAGAAGAAGGCACCAGACCTCATTACAGATGGTTGCGAGCCACCATGTGGTTGCTGGGAATTGAACTCAGGACCTTTGGAAGAGCAGGCAATGCTCTTAACCACTGAACCATCTCTCCAGCCCCTAGATAATTCTAAAAAAAAAAAAAAAAAGATAGCCAAGTCAGTTTGGTGTTTCAAGCCTTTAATCCCAGCACTCGGGAGGCAGAGGCAGGGGTGTCTCTGTGAGTTCAAGCATAGCCTGGTTTTATATCGCTCCAGGACAGGCCAGTTTACACAGTGATCTAGATCCTGTCTCCAAAAACAAACTGACAAACAAATGAGATGTTCAAGTTGGATAGCCAGTATCACTGTTTGGTCCCTTCTTCCTGGCTTCCACTCTTTTCTCTGAGGTCTGAGTTCAGGCAGAAACCCACCCTGGGCAGGAGGTGGCAGCTGGCGTGGACCATGACTGCCCTCTGGTGGTAATCTGAAGCAAGCCCCTGGGGATGGCTGGAAGGGAGGGGCGTGTGTGGCAAGGGCTTTAGACTGCTAAGGAGACTCTTGGGAAGATAGATAAACTTCTAGATATCTGGTGACAGAGCCAGAACAGGACATCAGACATACTCCTCTGACCTCTCCACCCAAATGCAGACATGACAGACGGACAGACACACTGGTGAAAGAGAAAACTCTTTGGGACTGGTGAGAGGAAATCCTGGGCAACCTAGTGAGATGCCTTGAAATGAAAACTGAAGAAGAGGGGGGGTGGGGGAAGAAGAGGAGGGGGTGGGGAAAAGAGGAGGGGGTGGGGGAAAAAGAGGAGGGGGTGGGGGAAAGAAGAGGAGGGGGTGGGGAAAAGAGGAGGGGGTGGGGGAAAGGAGGAGGGAGTGGGAAAAAAGGAGGAGGGGGTGAGGGAAAGGAGGAGGGAGTAGGGGAAGAAGAGGAGCCGGGAAAGGAGGAGGCTTGCACATATAGCTCAGGGGTGAAATGCTTGCGTACTGTAAATGAAGCTCTAGGTTCAGTCCTCAGTACAGAAAGAAAAGGAAAGAAAAAAGCTGGGCATGGCGGTGCACACCTTTAATCCCAGTACTCGGGAGGCAGAGGCAGGCAGAGGCAGATCCATAGAGGGAGTCCAGGACAGTCAGGACTACACAGTGAGACCCTATCTCAAAAGAAGAAAGGAAGGGAGGGAGGGAGGGAGGGAGGAAGGCAAAACCCCTGGATGACTTAGATACTACATGTATGTGTGTGCATGTTCATGTGTGCATGCTTTCACGTAGATGCCAGAGGCCAGAAAAAGATGTCAGGTGTCCTTATTCCCTTAAGACAGTGTCCCTCTGGACCTGGTGCTAGGCTGGGGGCCAGCAAGTCCCAGGCATCCTTTCTCCACCCCATAGCATTGGGGTTCCAGGCACGTGTGGGTGCACCTAGTTCTTATATGGATACCAGGGGATTCGACCCAGGTCCTGATGTTCAGGCAGCAAATCATTTCTCAGCCAATGTCCATCTTCCTTTTGAGACAGGGTCTCTCACTGGTCTGGAAGTCACCGAGTAGGCTAGGCTGTTTGGCCAGTGAGCCCCTGGGATCTGCTGCGATCTCCACAGCCCTGGGATTACAAGCATGTGCCACCATGTCCAGATCTGCACATGTGGGTTCAGGAGAATTGAACTCAGGTCCTTGTGCTTGTGGGACAATCACTTTACAGAGAGAGCCATCTCTTCAGCCCTAGAAGCCTTTTTAAATTTTTGTTTTGTTTTTTTGTTTTTTTCTTTTTTTGTTTGTTTTGTTTTGTTTTCAAAACAGGGTTTCTCTGTGTATCTTTGGAACCTGCCCTGAAACATACCATGTAGACCAGGCTGGTCTTGAACTCCCAGAGATCCATCTGCCTCTGCTTCCCAAGTGGTGGGACTAAAGGAATGTCTCACCACCACCCGACTAACATTTATTTATGTGCATGAGTTTATTTTTGTGCTTGTGAGTGTCCAAGCCTCCAGATGTGGAGGTCAGAGAATAACTTGTGGGATTTGGCTCTGTCCTTCCACCATATGGGTCCCTGGGATCCAACTCAGGTCTTCAGGCTTGATAGCAGACATCGATACGTGCTGAGCCACCTCACTGGCCTGATAGTACTTATTTTTTTAAGATTTATTTTTATTTTATATGTGTGTGGACAGAGCATTGGATCTCCTGGAAATGGAGTCACAGACAATTGTGGGACACATGTGGGTGTTGGGATTCGAACCTGGGTCCTCTGGAAGAGCAGCCAGTGCTCTTAACCTCCAACCCATCTCTTCAGCCCTACCACTCCTTCTTGAAGTGACTCACTACGTGGTCAGATGGAAAGGCTGGGTTCACTCACTCCATCTTTCTGCTGTGGTAGCTAGCCCCTGCGCCCTGAGGTCCTAAGGGCTTCTGAACAAGCACAGATGTGTGCCCACCCAGGGGCAAGTCTGGAAATGTGTTGACCATCATCTTGATGAGTAAGGGAGGGCATTGCAAGATGAACTGTGCTGGAAGAAAGGACACAGCTCCCCGAGGAGGGTTGTCACAGTTTGATCTGTCCTCAGGGTCCCATTCAGGGCCTCCTTGAGAAGGGAGTCCTTGAGGTAAGCTCTGATGGATCGTTAGAAGCTAACGGGTGAAGGGAGGGGAGGAGGTTGGTCCAGGAGACAGTCTCTAGGCAGTAGGGAGGCTATGGATCTGGCCATGGTGCTGGAGTGCCCAGGGGTAGGGAGAGGCATCAGGGGCCAGAACAGGTGGCCTTGAAGGCTGCTGTTCTTGGGATTTAGACCTTGACCCAAAGAAAAATGGCTTTCACCTGTGTTTCACATAGAATGACATCACAATCAAATGTACCAATCTGCTGCCATGTGGCGAGCACACTGAATGGGGACAGCTTTTGGAAAAACCTAGGTTGCTGTCTTAGTTAGGGTTCTATTGCTGCGAAGAGACACTGTGACCACGGCAACTCTTAGAAAGGAAAACATTTCTCTTACAGTTAAGAAGTTCAGTTCATTATCATCACGGCAGGAGACATGCGGCGTGCAGGCAGACATGATGCTAGAGAAGGAGCTGGGAGTTCTACACCTTGATATGCAGGCAGCAGGGAGAAACTGTGCCACACTGGGCATAGCTTGAGCATGTAAGAGCTCAAAACACACTCCACAGTGACAAACTTCCCCCAACTAGACTACACCTATCCTCAAAAGGCCACACCTCCTAATGATGCCACTCCCTATGGGACAATCATTCAAACGCATGAGTCTGTGGGGGCCATACATAGTCAAACTACCACAGCAGATGTATAGTAGAGGCTTGGGGGAGATGCTGAGATGGGCGGGCCAGCCATGGGATGGATGGGTACGGGCAAGGGAGAGGGAACTCTTCCGGATGAGTACTGGGTTTCTAGGTGATTTAGAGGCTCAGACTGGGAAGCTCTGAGTTGGCAAGCTGAGGGGGAGATGTGTTTACGGTGCCCATGTGGAGATAGGTACAGCCGGATGCCCCCCTTGGCACCAGAGGAAAGATTAAAGTAGAATATGGCATGATTGACAAGGTGGGCTACGCTGCCTTGAGGGTTGCAGGACTCCTCTTTGTTATAAGCCAGTAACGCATCCCCTGCCAGGGAGGTACCCCACAGTGGTGGCATGCATGTGGGAGCCACCAATATCTTCATGGTCATCCAGGGAGAGAACAGGGTGTGGGGAGGGTTTGAGAGGGTATTGAGGAGCCCCAGCCATCTTCAAAAGGGACTGGGAAGTAGAGTTGGGAGGGAGCAAAACCAAGCAGAGGCCTGGCCAGTGGAAGATGCATTCAGCAGTGTCAGGGGCTGCCAGGAAGGAGGCCACGTGAGCTGAGGCTGGACACTGGCTGCTGGGTTAGAGAACATTCAGTTGGCCTGACTTGGAAGCATGGGACAAAATCCAGAACATCTTGTGCTGAAGGAAACAAACGGGTGTCCTTCCAATGCTTTTTTAAAATTACTTTTCTGAGAAAGGTATGCCAGGCTGGTCTTGAACTCTTGATCCTCCTTCCACAGCCTCCCAGTATTTGGAGTCACAGAAATAGGGTTTTCTTGTTGTTGTTGTTGTGGCATTGGGTACCAAACTCAGGGTCAGAACTCTACCGTTGAGCTAGGTCTCCAGGCCCTCTTTCCTTCCCCTCCGCTCTACACGACAGGGTCTCATGTAGTCCAGGCTGGTGCTGACTTCCCTATGTAGCTGAGGATGGTCTTGAATTTCTGGTCTCCCTGGTTCTGTTTCCAGAGTGGTAGTATTGCAGTGTGCAGCACCATGGCGGGCTGATGCAGTTCTCAGAGGTGAGCACACGAGGCAAGTGTCTCCCAACAGAGCCACAGTCTGAGCTATATAGTCTCTGCCCTACTTTTTTTTCTTTTTTCTTTTTTTTTTTTTTTTTTGGTTTTTCGAGACAGGGTTTCTCTGCAGCTTTTTTAGAGCCTGACCTGGAACTAGCTCTTGTAGACCAGGCTGGCCTCGAACTCACAGAGATCCGCCTGCCTCTGCCTCCCGAGTGCTGGGATTAAAGGTGTGCGCCACCACCGCCCGGCTTCTGCCCTACTTTTTGCAAAGATTTTCTTCCTAAGAAAACAGGCAGTTCAAGTTTGGGTCGGGGTGGGGAGGCTCTTCTGTTTGCTTTTTTTTTTTTTCCCCCAAAATGAGACTCCCAGGAGCGTTTGGGTTGGGTGTGGGGTAGACTGTGTGTAGAGGAGGGTATGAGGGGGATGGCTGAAGCTGACTTTCAATTTGCTGTGTGGTTAAAGGTGACCTTGAACTTCTAATCCTCTTGCCTGTACCTCCCAAGTGCTGGGATTACAGGCAGGTCACCACCGTACACATATCTCAGGAAGGGAAATACACACACACACACACACACACACACACACACATACACACACACACACATCTCAGGAAGGGAAATTGAGGCAGGAAGCCAGTGCAGAGGGCCTTGAATACTATGTAGACAATCTGAGCCTAACCCAATGAGGGTAGAGAAGACCAGGCAAGCTGCACCTGGGAATGGAGTTCAGGGAGAGTGGAAAGTTTCAGTTTCTAAGGAGATATAGGGGCGATTCTGAAGCTTAGGTAAAGCTAGGTTAACTCTCTCTCCCTCCTTCCCTCCCTCCCTTTCTCTCTCTCCTTCTGTCTCTCTTTCTTTCTCTCTCTCCCCTTGAGCTTGACTGATCTCTAACTCCTAGCTTAAGTGATCCCCCCTCCCCCTGCCTCAGATTCTTGAGTAGCTAGGTCTACAGGCCCAGGCTCTGAGTTTTTGACTTTATCTTAGTGTCTCAGTGCAACCACAGACCCAATTCCTACAGTTGCTGTGTGTGGATTCCTGAGTCTGGTTTGGTCTTGTTGCCAAGAACTCGCCCAGGGAGATGTTGAATGTTGAAGTCTGACTTAGTGATCAGCTGCGAACAGGGAAGTGTTTGTAAAAAACTAACCAGCAGGGGGAAGCAGATACCCACCCAGGGAGGACTAGATCTGCATTGAATTATGGTACCCAAGAGAGCAATGCTGGGGACAGCTCTGAACCCCCGCCAGGCTAGTCAGGAATCAGTGAGAGGAACAAGTAGGAACAGGACAGACTACTCCTATCCCAGATTGGGTGAGAGCAACCAGGTCTAGCCCAGTCACCACATATGAGCCAGGAGGGAGGTAAGGATTCAACCTGGCCCGGTTCTGGGTCCAGGTAGGGGGCTCTGTAGCGGAAAGGATGAAGAAACAGCTCTGGTTAAGAGCAACTGCTTGTGCCAGGCGGTGGTGGTAGCACACGCCTTTAGTTCCAGCTCTTGGAAGGCAGAGCTCTTGGAGGTCGAGGCCAGCCTGGTCTACAGAGCAAGTTCTAGGACAGCCAGGGCAGCACAGAGAAACCCTCTCTTGGAAAACCAACGAGAACAACAAAAAGGAGTAACTGCTTGGGTAAGAGGCAGAGCAGTGGGGGAAGGGAGCAGACCTGTCCCATGACTGAGGGAACAGAGTCCAGGTTAACATGGGGGAGGGGCTGTGGAATGAAGCAGGCTGGTAGGGTCACCTGAGCTAGAAGTTAAGAGTTGCCATCAGAGGCCGGGCGGTGGTGGCGCACGCCTTTAATCCCAGCACTCGGGAGGCAGAGGCAGGCGGATCTCTGTGAGTTCAAGACCAGCCTGGTCTACAAGAGCTAGCTCCAGGACAGGCTCTAAAGCTGCAGAGAAACCCTGTCTCAAAAAAACAAAAAAAAAAAAACAAAAAACAAAAAAAAAAAAAAAAAGAGTTGCCATCAGGGGTAAGAGATGGGGTGAGAGATGGCTCAGAGGTTAAGAGCACTGCCTGCTCTTCCAAAGGTCCTGGGTTCAATTCCCAGCAACCACATGGTGGCTCACAACCATCTGTAATGGGGTCTGGTGCCCTCTTCTAGCCTGCAGGCATACACACAGACAGAATATTGTATACTAAATAAATAAATATTTTTTTAAAAAAGAGTTGCTCTCAGGGAATAGGGCACAGAGCAGGGTGGGGGGAAGGGCAGGAAGAGGAGAAGGGGTGTGGGGATGAATAGTGGCGGGGGGGGGGGCAGACTGGATCCAGCAAGGTCGGGCTGGGGAGACCCTGGGGTAGGGACAGTGCCCCATCACACTTGATCCTCTTGGCAGTGAGTAGCATGACAGCCTCTTCCCTTTCCTTTTCCCTTCTGGTCTCTTGTCATCCTTCCCTGTCATCTCAGAAGATGGAGGCCCAGAATCAGGGATGCAAATCCATAGCAGGCTACAAATGCAGTCTCCATGGGCTTGCAGATCAACAGCAGTGGCCATGTGCAAGGTGGCCCAGGAGCATCTGAGGCCTCCAACTGCCAGGGTTGGAAGAGCTCCCCACATTGTTGTGCCCTGTGCCTCACTGTATGGAGGCGAAAACCAAGACATAACTCCCTTGTGTGTGGGGGGGAATGCCTTCCTGGAGATACAGCAGTTCAAGGATAGGCACAGTGAGTCAGGTCATGGCTGGAGCCCCCTACGCCTGGACAATCCAGGCTTATGACACCTCCAAGGGGAGTCTTTTCAGGACAGAAAATGCTGCCACGGGAGCTTATGAAATCCTACGTCTCAATTCTAAAGCGAGGGTTCAGAAGAAAGAACCCTCGTCTTTAATACGACTGGATAATCTTACTTTCAAATTGAGAACAAACCGAGAGAACGCAATTATAAGCTCTTCTCACCCTGAACACAAAGATGAGAAACTTAGGCAAAGTATCTGTTAGCTCAATCCTGTGTTTATTTTTCTCACCAAATGGGGCTTATCCCAGATGAAAGAGCAGAATTTAACCTTCTGAAAACGCAGCCATTAAGTTCTCCATGTTAATCAATGGACTAAGGGAGAAAAGTCACAAGATCACCCCATTGCAGACACACGTACATAAGAAAGCTTCTCAGAAAGTCACCACCATCTGCATTTTCAAAAATCCTTAGAAAGCCAGGAATAGAAAAAAAAACTTATCAAAAGTTTTATCAGGGCTGGACATGTGGCTCAGTAGTTAAAGCACTGGCTGCTCTTGCAGAGGGCCTAGGTTCGATTCCCAGCACACACCCACTCACAATCATCTGTAACTCCAGTTCCCGGGATCCAATGACCTCTTCCAGGCATACAGTCAAAGCACTTATACACATAAAATAATAAATAAATCTAAAAAATTTCAGTTATTAAGGCCAGTGAGATGGTTAAGCAGATAAAGGAACTTACCACCAAGTCTGGAGATCTGATATCGATTCCTGGGACCAATATAGTGGAAGAAAATTGACTCCCATAAGTTTTCCTCTGACCTTCGCATACACACACACACACACACACACACACACACGGATGCATGCTCACATACATGCACGCATTCACGCATACACATACGCACGCTCACCCCCCCACACTCACACATATACACACACACGCATGCATGCATGCACTCACACATGCACGCACGTGTACACATGCATGCACACACACATGCAAACACACAAATGTAATTTTTTTAGAAGTCTTTTAAAAGTGTGATTAAAGGCTGGGCATTGTTACATATACCTTTAATCTCAAGTACTCAGAAAGCAGAGGCAGGCAGATCTCTGTGAGTTCGAGGCCAGCCTGGGATGCACAACAAGTTCCAGACTAGCCAGAGCTAAATAGTGAGACCCTGCCTTGAAAGACAAACAAAAAAAAAAAAAGAAAAAAGGAAGGAAGAAAGAAAGAAAGAAAGAAAAGAAAGAAAAGAAAAGAAAAGAAAAGAAAAGAAAAGAAAAGAAAAGAAAAGAAAAAGGATGATATAAAAAGTGTAGTCAGCCGGGCGGTGGTGGCGCACGCCTTTAATCCCAGCACTCGGGAGGCAGAGGCAGGCGGATCTCTGTGAGTTCGAGGCCAGCCTGGTCTACAAGAGCTAGGTCCAGGACAGGCTCTAAAAAAGCTGCAGAGAAACCCTGTCTTGAAAAACCAAAAAAAAAAAAAAAAGTGTAGCCAGAGCTGGGTGGTGGTGGCACATGCCTTTAATCCCAGCACTCGGGAGGCAGAGACAGACGGATCTCTGTCAGTTTGAGGCCAGACTGGTCTACAGAGCGAGTTCCAGGACAGGCTCCAAAGCTACAGAGAAACTCTGTCTTGAAAAACAAAAACAAAACAAAAAACTGTAGCCAAAATTTAAGAAAACATACATATTTTTAAACTTTCTTTTATGTATATGATTATTTTGTCTGTGTGTTGTTTATGAACCATGTGTGTGCAGTGCCAGAGGCAGAGAGGCTATTGGGTACCCTGGAACTGGGAATTGAACCCAGGTCCTCTGCAAGAACAGCTAATGCTCTTTACCACTGAGCCAACTCTCCAGCCTGTGAAAAATACATATTTTTGGAGTATTTGGCATCAAATCCAGGGCCTTGGACATGCTAGGTATGTTCTCTACCGCTGAGTTTTACACCAGCTCAAGTGTCTTCTTTTGTTGTTTGTTTTTCTCTTTCTAGGTTGGCCTTGAACTCATCTTGGTCTCCCAAATACTGGTATTACGGGTACACAGCACTGTGTGACCCAAATTAACGATTATTATTGTTATCTATAGGGTCTCACTCCAAAACTGTCCTGAAGTTTCCTGTGTAGACTATGCCAGCCTCGAACATTTAGTGATCCTCCTTCTCCTCAAAATGCTGGGATTGCAAAATAATTTACTTATTTTTATTTTAGGATCATGGACGTTTGTTTTGCCTGCGTGTCTGTCTGTCTGTCTGTCTGTATGAGGATGTCAGAGCCCTTGGGATTGGAGTTCCAGACGGTTGTGAGCTGCTATGTGGGTGCTGGGAATTGAACCTGAGTCCTCTACAAGAGCAGCCAGTGCTTTTAACCACTGAGCCATCTCTCCAGGCCCCCTAAAAGCCTACTTTTAAGGGAGATCAGGGACAGCTGAAGGTTGCCTGATGTCATGGTTACTAGTTCAGTTTGCTCTCAGGTTCTCGCTGACGTTCTGAAGAAATGCAAGGGTGGGAAGAGAAGAGGCAAATGATCATTACAGATGATGTAGTTACCCACACAGAGAAACCAATACAATAATTATCAGATCAAAGATCCACCTATGAAAGCCAATAGAGCTTCTCCGTGTCAGCACGACTGCTAGAAAACACGGGAAAATAAAATACCGAAATACCCAGGAATCAGCTAGCGTCGTCCCGTCTCCTTTTCTCTCCCTTTCCAGAAGTCGTCAGGTGGGGTTTGTGAAGAAGGACTTGGGGTGGGGTGGATTGACACTCCAGTATTGGAGCCTGGAGGCCTGGCCCAGGCAGGGTGGGAATGGGCTGTGTGCTTACTAGTTCCTGCCGTTGAGAAGGGCCACACAGTGACATGTCAGATCCTGCCTTCAAAATACTGTTCCCCACCAAAGACCCCTGGTTCCTTGAACAAATGGTGGAACCCAAGATTGGGGTTGAGAATGTAGAAGGTGACCTTGGGTCATCTTTCACAAAAGAGTAAGAAATGCACAAAAAATGATGGGATAGACAGTTGTGGGCGGGTAGGGAGGGGAGTCAGTTTTCTGTAAGCGTGTAGTCCATGGTAGGTGGACCCTGCGTCTGCAGATGGCCCCACACCTGAACATATATGTACAGTTCTAACTGCATTCAGAGAGTTAATAAAAAGCAAAAGGAAGGAAAGAAAGAAGGAGAGCCAGAGAGAAGGCTTAGCAGTAAAGAGCATTTACTGCTCTTGCAGGGGACCAGGGTTCAGTTCCTAGTACCAACGTAGGGTGGCTCATAGCCATCTGTAACTCCAGATTTAGGGTATCTAGTGTCTTCTGGTCTCTGTAGGCACCTACATACACATGGCACACACACACACACACACACACACACACATACACACACACATGCACGCACACACACGAATAATAACCTTAAAAAAGAGAAAATCGGGAGAGGAATGTGAGTGGGGAACCCAGGAGAAGTTGAAAGAAGGGTGCATGTGACTGAAATACATTGTGTGTGTATATTAAATTCTGAAAGAATAAATTTAAAATGTTATATAATAATGAAAAAAGAATGCTGGGGGCCGTGTTTTAAGGAAAAGTTTGACTTGAAAAGACTCTCACTGGTCAGCCAAGGGAGAGTTTGGGGGCAGAACTGATAATGAAGGGTTTGGTTGAATAGACTAGAAAGCCAGGAGCCGGGCTGCAGCTGGATGAAACTAGAATAGTCAGTAGAATCGTCGTATAATTCTAGAGGACCAGTGCCACAGGGCCAGGGGGACCGCCCAGCCAGTAAGTGCCAAGGGAGCGTGAGGACAAGGCTTTATACACAACAGCCATGTAAAGAGCCAGCTATGGCAGCTCAGACCTGCGCAGTCAGGGAGGTAGAGGCAGGAAACACCCAGGGCTCATCAGTCAGCCAGACTTGCCAAATCAGAGAGCCCCAGTTCACTGAAAGACCCTATCTCAAACAAAAGTGGAAACCCACTGTGGAAACATGTATCTCTGGGTTCCACACACACTGCACACACCGTATAGACAGACATGTGTATGTCCACACACATAATCAAAAAAGAAGACTTTTTTTTTTTTTTTTTTTTTTGGTTTTTCGAGACAGGGTTTCTCTGTGGCTTTGGAGCCTGTCCTGGAACTAGCTCTTGTAGACCAGGCTGGTCTCGAACTCACAGAGATCCACCTGCCTCTGCCTCCCGAGTGCTGGGATTAAAGGCGTGCGCCACCACCGCCCGGCGAAGAAGACATTTTAAAAGTGGTGAGTTGAAACAATAAAAAACAATAGAAAAATAGAAAAAAAAATCAGAAAACCAGGGGTACATGTTGCAGTTAGGATGAGAATAGGGTATTAGAATTTTCAAGAACATACCATGGAATAGGTTCTAAACACCAAGGGGAAAAGAGTAGCTTGGTGGAACTGGTCAGATGGGTCTCTATCAAGAGATCAGAGCACAGAGAGCCAGCGGTGGGACACGGAATGTACCCTCTGATGGGAGCCATGGGAACAGAGTAACTCCCGAGGGCTGGGGTTAGAGGCATGCACCACCATGCCCGGCTGGATTCCTCAGATGGTAATTCCTTGGTTCAGCAGGTTAAGGCATTTGCCACCAAGCCTGATGACCTGAGTTCAACTGCCAAGACCCACATGGTAGAAAGAGAGAACCAACTTCTGAGAGCTGTCCTCTGACCCTCTGGCCTCCACACTTATACCCACGCACACGAAACAAAGCAATACAATATTTCAAAAAAAAATAGTTTTTCAGGAAGCCAGGGAGCTTCTGGTCACCTCCTCCTCCTCCTCCTCTTCCTCCTCCTCCTCCTCCTTCATAGCGTGTATGAGTGTTTTTTCATACTTTTTGTAATCCTTCCGTGTACAAGTGTTTTTCCTGCACGTATGTCTGCGTGCCACATGCGTGCAGTGCCCTCAGAGGGGATCCCTGAAGCTGGAGTTACAGATGGTTGTGAGCTGCCACATAGGTTCTGAGAATCTAGCCTAGGTCCTCTGCCAAGAGCAGCCAGTGCTCTTAACCACTGAGCCATCTCTCTAGCTTGTGTTTCTGGTTATCTTTTGGCTGGAAAATATAGTCTGAATAATTCAGTTTGTAAAAATGGTGTGTGTGTGTGGTTCATGGTCTAACATATGGCTGTTAAAGAAAAAGCTGCACGTTTATTTGAAAAGATGTCAAGCGGGGCTGGAGAGATGCCCAGGGGTTAGGAAGCCCTCACTGTTCTTCTGGAGGGCCGAGCTCAGTTCCCAGCTTCCCAGTCAGGATGCTCACAGCCCCCCTACTCCAGCTCCAGATCTCCCCTGTCTCTTCCAGCACCTGCACTCGCATGCTCATCCCTACAGACTTTAAAATAAATCTTTTTTTTTTTAAAAGGGAAGAAATGCTGTTTGAATTCTCAAGTCACATTTGTTGAGGACATCACTAACTGATCACAGAAACAAACTCTGACGTCACACCTCAGGGAACCCTAGAATCCTTCTCAACCCAGCCCCTCATGAAGCCTCCACCCACTGGCAAGAGAAGGCCACTCAGTATGGAACCCATATCCTGCCCAGTGTGGCTCCTGGGTAGGAAGTCTGACTGTGGACAGTCAGATCTCAGCTCCCCTGTCTTTCAGTCCTCGGTAGCCCCATCTCCCATCCTCAGATTTCTTGCCTGAACACACTGTTAATGACAGTCCTGCTGCCTACCGTGGAGAGGATTAAGGATTAAGTGAGAGCCAAGTGCTTAACTGAGTGACTGCCACCCAGCAGGCAAGCACCAGCCAGCCCATGCCCTCCTCTACCTGCCTGCCTCCTTCCAACCTTGGGCACTGCCAGGCAACAGGAGAACCGCCTGCCCGTGAGAGGCCGCTGCCATCCAGCCTTTGCCTGTTCTCATCAGCTCCTGCTGTTGGCATCTGCACCCCACTCCCGTTCTCCCAGAGGCACTTCTCACTCGGGAGTCCCATTGCACCAGGTACAGCTGCCTCTGGCTGTAGAAGCAAAATCCTTGCAGCTGGGCATGGCTGCGTCACCTTGGCTAACCAATCAGACCTCTCCCGGGCAGCTTTTGCAGTCAGACGAGGGACAAAAGGGTGATGGGCAGAAATGTAGTGTCTTAGGGTTGCTGTTGCTGCGATGGAGCACCATGACCACAGCGACTTGGGGAGGAGAGGGTTTATTTGACTTACATGTCCACATTCGTGGTTCACCATTGAAGGAAGTCAGGGCAGGAACTCAAGCAGGGCAGAAGCCTGGAGGCAGGAGCTGATACAGAGGCCAAGGAGGAGTGCTGCTTACAGGCTTGTCATCGCTCAGCCTGCTTTCTTGTAGCACCCAGGACCACCAGCCCAAGGTGGCACCACCTACAAAAGGTTGCGCCCCCTCCCCCGTGATCACTAATTAAGAAAATGCCCTACAGGCTTACCTGCAGCCTGATCTTAGGGAGGCATTTCTCTCAACTGAGGCTCCCTCCTCTCTGATGACTCTAGCTCGTGTCAAGTTGACATAAAACTAGCCAGCACACATGGTCTCTAATTTGGCTCTTGAGTGATGGTAGCAATTTTGAGGTAGGGCCTGGTAGGAAATCCTTAGGTCATTGGGTGTGTGTCCTTGATGGGAGTTGTGGGACTTCAGAATCTCTCTCTCTCTCTCTCTCTCTCTCTCTCTCTCTCTCTCTCTCTCTCTCTCTCTCTCTCCCTCTCTCTCTCTCTCTCCCCTCTCTCTTTCCTGACTAGAAGTGAGTGATTTTACCCTTCCATGAGCTCCTGCAAGGTGGTACCTGTTTCACCAAATCAAAGGGGCCAACCAGTTACAGACAGAAACCTTTAAAACCGTGAGCCAGAACAGACCTTTTCTCGTAAAGATGACTCACTCCGGCATTCGTTTTAGTAACTGGAAAGCTGAGTGATACACGCTGAATAGCTTGGCATTGGCTCATGTCAAGCTTTTCCATGAAATAAATGCCGGGGATGCTGTATAGCCGTTTCCTCTGCAGTTAAAGCTTTCCGTCTTGGAGGGGAGTGTCTTAGGGGAAAGTCTTAAGACACAGGATGTTGCGAGAAAGTTGCCAGGCTGTTTCAAGGGAAGGTGATGCACTCCATTCTGCAGAGAAGCCCTTTTTAAACACTAAACAAACAACTCGAAATAGCTTCAGGAAGTCCCTGAGGCTGACCAGATTCACTAGGGCCTCCCTCCCCAAGAGTACACATGCAGGGGAGACTGAGAACCTGATGTGGGATTCCCCTCTGTATACTGTGAATATGTTTTATTACATTGTTTAATAAAGAATCTGCTTTGAGCCTATGGCAGCGCAGAATAGAGCAAGGCGGGAATTCCATGCAGAGATAGAGGAGAAAAGAAGGCGGAATCAGAGAGACACCACATAGCCGCTAAGGAGACAGGTGCCAAACAGAACCTTACTCGTAGGCCACAGCCATGTGGCGATATACAGATTAATAAAAATGGGTTAATTTAAGATGTAAGAGTTAGCTAGATATATACATAAGCTATTGGTCAAACCGGGTCATAATGAACATGGTTTCTGTGGGATTATTTCAGGTCTGGATGGCCAGGAAACAAACAAACAGTCTCTGCCTACAAGAACAAATCTCAGAGGAGCTGAGCTGCCAAGAAGACTCAGAGAAGCCAAGCGGGAAGAAGCAGAAACCAGCTGAGCCCCTTGGAAAGGACACTCCAGCCTGTGGAGCGGCCGGCAGGCTGTGTGGTGTGCTCTAAGTTCCCAGTTTTGTGAGCTGTCACCATGGTGGGGTGGGCCTTGGTGATGCAGCTGTGCTTCAATCATTTCTGCTCCTGTAAGTAGGCCCTCATCCATATTCCTATAAGCAATCCCGTAAAACTCACTGGCTCACTAAGTTGGACTTTGGTGGCATCCATGCTTTGGTCTGTTTTGGGCGCCCTATGTTGTTAGTAGGTGTATGCGTGTGTGTGTGTGTGTGTGTGTGTGTGTGTGTGTGTGTGTGTGTATTTAATCCTAGCCATTCTGAAGGTGTAAGATGGTATCTCAGAGTTGTTTTGATTTGCGTTTCCATGATGGCTAAGGATGTTGAGCAACTCCTTAAACATCTTTCAGCCATTTGAGTTTCTTCTGTTGAGAATTCTGTTTAGATCAGTAGCCCATTTTTAAATTGGATTATTTAATATTTTGGTGTCTAGTTTCTAGAGTTCTTTGTATATTTTGGAGATCTGTCAGATGTGGAGTTGGTGAAGAACTTTTTTCATTCTGAAGGCTGTCGTTTTGTCTTGTTGACTGTGTCCTTTGCCCCTCCCAGTGTCCCCTAACTCCGCCTCTTCAGGGAGTCTCCACACATCTGCCCTTTTCTGTGCCTAAGCCTGTGTTAGAGATCAGGCAGCGGAGGAAGGAAAATGCTGGTTCATTGTTCCACAAATGAGCAGACAATGCAGAGTTCCTCTCCAGAGCCGACCACAGGCAAATGTCACACCTGTGCTGATGGTACACACTCAGGCGAATGCCCTGAGGTCTCAACCGACTGGGCCCTGGCTTTGGCGCTCAGCCTGCTGGGGCCTCTCTGGTGTCTTTGGAGTTACTGCTTCCCGACCTCAGGCTTTTACAAACCATACAGGTTTTGGGGAAAGACATGGGGCCTGATGTGGAACCGCCACAAGAGAGCCCTGAAGAGCCACTGGTCCAATGACTCCAAAGAGCATCTTAACGCCAGTGCCGGGTTCACCTAATGGTTTTAAATAGTCACCACATGGAGGCTGTGGAGATGGTGTTGTCATGAAAGCGTGTAGACCAAGTTTGGCTTGCCTGGATCCACACAAGTACTGCTGAGCCAAGACACCATGACCAACGGGCAAGTTGGGGAAAAAAGGGTTTATTTGGTTTTTGCTTTCATTTTACTGCTAATTGCTGAAGGAAGTCAGGACAGAAACTCAAACAGGGCAGGAACCCAGAGGCAGGAGCTGATGCAGAGGCCATGGAGGGGTGCTGCTCACTGGCTTGCTCCCCCATGGCTTGCTCAGCCTGATTTCTTATAAAATCTAATACTACCAGGCCAGGGATGGCCCCACCCACATGGGTTGGCTCCTCCCCCACTGACCACTAATTGAGATAATGCCTTAAAACTGGACCTCGTGGAGGCATTTCCTCAACTGAGGCTCCTTCCTCTCTGACGACTCCAGCTTTTGTCAAGTGGACACAAAACCAGTCAGGATAGAGTGCGTGAGGTGATGGCCTGCAGCCCCAGCCCTCAGGACCCCGGATGTGAGCTGAATCCTAGGCTCTGGGTTCTTGTAAGGGACCCAGCCTCAGTCTATAAAGTGGAGAGCAAAAGAAAAACACGTAGAGTCAACCTCTGGCCTCTCCATGAGACCACACATATATGTATACATGCACTTGCACACAAGAACACACATAAACAGACCACACACTAAAAAAAAAAAAAGTCCTGAGGCTGGAGAGACGGCTCAGAGGTTAAGAGCACTGACTGCTCTTCCAGAGGTCCTGAGTTCAATTCCCAGCAACCACATGATGGCTCACAACCATCTGTGATGAGATCTGGCGCCCTCTTCTGGTGTGTGGGCATACACGGAAGCAGAATGTTGTACACATAATAAATAATTAAATAAATAAGTTTTTTAAAAAATTATTTGAACTATATGGAAAAAAATGTCCTGATCATTTTGTTGTTGTTGTTGTTGACAAAGCAAGCCCTGGACTAGCAGCATGGTCTCCGGGGTCCCCAGCAGGTGGATGACCTTATGTCAAGGTAAGAAGCTAAAATATTTCACTCTACAGTCTGCCCAGTCTGTCTGCCCACGCCCTGGATCCCATCCTCACCTCCTGTTCTGAGCATCTGCTTTGCGGGGTCAGGGAGGCGGCTCAGCACATAGCAGGGCTCCTGCCCACCCTGACAGCCTGAACACTTGGTAGAGGAAGAGAAAGGCTCACAGCTGCCATCTGACTTCCACACGTGCTTTGTGGCCCCTCAAAAACAAATTAATGTAGAAAATAAGTCATTGGCTTTGCGTTGAACCAGCGCTAAGAGCCTTCTCGAACCCCAGAGGCAGGCTTCCCTTCTCGGCCTTTTTGGTTTTCAAACAGGTGCGTGGTTCAGGAGCGCTAAGTAATGGAACACAAAGTCACCCTTCTTAAAAAGCACGGAGTAAAGACTGAAGCGCAAACTTTAACTCCATAATCCCTACCCAGCCATGTCTCTCCAGGGGTCCAAAGTATTTGACACATTACTACATGCGACTCACCTGAGAGAGAAGGTCCCAGGAATAAGATGGCTGAACAAGAAGTGGCTGTTGGAGGGCAATCTGGACATTTCCAGCACTTGGACTCTCATAGTGCGCAGAGGAACTTCCTGAAGACAAGTCCTTTGCCGGTGTGGCAGCGCTGGCTAGTCCACCGCTCTGAATGAGAGAGGGCGCCTTCCGCCTGCATAGCCCAGGACTCTACCCACTGGTCCCAGGGGGCTACTGGGCACTTAACCTGTGGCTACTGATGGGGGAAACAGGACTTCAGTGTCATTCATTTTTAATTAATTTAAATTTATGCATCAATCACTACCTGCGGCTGGTGGCTTCGGTGTTGGACAGTACCAGCTGTGTGACTTGGGGCCTTCAAGCCACATGAAAGGAAGCTGCAGACAGATGCCTGACACACCACCCCCAAGTGCTTGGGTTTCTGTAGCAAAATAAGGACACTTTCCTTTGAGTGCTGCTTAAGAGTTTTATCCCTAAAGATTTGCATAGTTTTAAAAAAATTTCATGTCTTAGCTGGGCGGTGATGGTGCACACCTTTAATCCCCAGCACTCAAGAGGAAGAGGCAGGTGGATCTCTGTGGGTTTGAGACCAGCCTGGTCTACAAGAGCTAGTTCCAGGATAAGCTCCAAAGCTACAGAGAAACCCTGTCTCAAAAAACCAAAACAAGCAAACAAAAGGCTATGTCTTTACTTTTATTGGTTGAATATTTTGCTTTCATATATGTGTATATGCCCATGTGTGCCTAGTTCCTGTGGAGGTCAGAGAGGGCATCAGATCCCCTGGAGCAGGAGTTACAGGGGGCTGTGAGCCACTGTGTGGGTGCTGGAACTTGAACTCAAGTCCTCTGCAAGAGCAGCTAGTGCTCTTAACCACTGAGCCCTCTCTCCAGCCACTGATCTTAGCATAATTTATGCCTCCAGTGTAACAGCGAAAGACTTCCTTGTGTCTATTGAGAATTTACAACCTATGGAACTTACCCCCTTAAGAATATAACTCTCGCAGCTGGTGTGGTAGCTTAGTGGATGTTGTGCCCTCTTCTGGTCTCTGCAGGTACTGCACTCAAGTTAAGTACCTATACACAGATATACAGACATACACATAATTAAAGATAAAATAAGTCTTTAAAAAAAAAAAAAGAGGTGGTGGGGGTAAAATTCTAGGCCAGGTGTGGTGGTGCATGCCTGTAACCTCAGCATTTGTGAGGTGAATGCAGGAGGATCAGGAGTTCAGGGTCGTTCTTGGCTGCATAGTGAATTCAACGCCAGCCTGGACTCTATGATACCCTGTCCCAAGAAGCCAAACAAACAAAAAGAATAGAGTTCTAAATGCTTCTGTTATTTTTACAGAGTTCTGAAGACAACCCACTCAACCTGTGGACATTTTTATCCCCCTAAAAGGAAGCCCATGTCACTGGTGACCTCTCATCGTGTCCCCCCACCCCTCCTGTCCCCAGCTCACACCCACCCCAGGCAAACACAGCCACTTTCCGACATCATGGATTTGCATACCCTAAACGGTTTTATTTAAATGGACTCTTTGTGCAGTCCTCAGACTCATTGCCTCTACTTTGCAAGGTTTTAAAAGCCATGCTTTTCATAGCATGCACCAGTACTGAGGTAATGACCTGAGAAGGTGGCTCAGTTGGCAGAGTACTGGCCCAGCATGCCCAAAGCCCTGCGTTTCAGCCCCAGCAGGGCACAAACCTAGAGCTGTGACACAGGAGAGGGAGATTCCCAATTTTAAGTCCCCCAGGAGAAGTCCCACAACCTTTCATGCCAGCACTTGAGGCAGAGGCAGGCAGATCTCCACAGCCACTTCCAGGGCCAGCCAGGGCTGCACAATGAGGAAAAATAATTCCTGAGTCATGACACAGAATTGGAAGCTAGCTGGGGTGAAACTTGCATTATATTGGTAAATTATCATGTGCTATTTGAGAAGCTGGGCTGCTCCTGCCCGGTTTCAGACCTAAGTATGTTTGTCTCTGGGTCCTCACGGGCTCCTTGTTTGGGGCTGGGCTCCTCAACTCTGTGACAGGGAAGGCAGAACGGCCTGAGAGCAGTTGGAGGGAGAAGCATTTCCGGCTAGAGCTGGGTATTGATTATCCATGGTATAAGAGTTCTAGCAGAGGCTGGAGAGATGGCTCAGCGGTTGAGAGCATTGGCTGCTCTTCCAGAGGTCCCGGATTCAATTCTCAGCAACCACAAGGTGGCTCACAACCATCTGTAATGAGATCTGGTTCTCTCTTTCTGGCCTGCAGGCATACATGCAGGCAGAACATTAAATGCATAAAAAGTAAATAAATCTGGAAAAAAGAGTTCTAGCAAAGGGAAAGTATTTGAAATCTCCACCATGGGCAGAAAGCTCATATGAGGGTTCCAGTTACCTGCCTTAATTTCCCGTTAGTTTCTGCTGGATGCTTTGAGTTCTGAATTTGATCGTATTTTGTTCTTTCCCTCGCTACCCCCTTGCTCTTTTGCTCCTTATTCTTTTACCTTGGCTTGTTGTATGCTCAATAACTCTTTCACTCAGAGCTGAAAATATGGGTGTCAAGGTCATTCTCCGGGATCTTCAGGGCACTGGGCTATATGAGATCCTGTCTGAAATAAAACAACCACAACAAAATCCATTTGCTTTTTTAAAGCGCTTTACAGTGTATACTCCAGCGCCTCTAGGGCACTCGCATTGGTGGACAACAGTCTCAGGCAATCCCTGCTGCTGTAACAAAATACCTCGGACCGGGTAGTTTATAAATCATGGACGTCGTGGACCAGACACGAAAATCACTTTGGTGTTTGTGCGGGTCTGCTTCTGGCTGGTGGTATATTCTCTGTGTCTGCAATGGCAAAAGGGAGTCAGTGTCTCCTTCAGACCTGTTGTAAGGGTGCTAATGCATTTCTCCCAGAACATCTTCATCTCCCCCCACAGACTCTCTGTTCCTGTTCAATAGTCACACTCCCCACCTCTACTCTCTGTTCTTGGCAACCTGAACCTGCTTTCTCTCTTTGGGCCCAAAGTCCTTTCTAACACTGTTTCCAAATAAACATAGTGTAGTGATATTTTATTTGTATTTTAATAAATAGAGCTTGCCTGAAGATCAGAATCCAAAACTAAACCACTAGAGGCCAGGGAGTGGTGGCACACAACTTTAATCCCAGGACTCAGGAGACAGAGGCAGACGGAGCTCTGTGAGTTCAAGGCCACCCTGGGCTACACAAGATTGATCCAGAAACAGATCCAGGTGGTGGTGGCTCAAACCAGTGTTTGGGAGTCACAGACCTTTAATATCTGCACTAAGGAGGTGGAGACAGGAGTGATATGGCTGGGCAGAGAGAAGAATACAAAGGGGAAGAGACAGGAAATCGCTGGAGTGTGGAGTCTGAGGATTCATGGAGATGTTGTACCTGTATCACACCGGACCCCAAACAAGACCACCACAGATGCAGTATCCAGCACAAACACACTGGGATTTATAACAAGACCACCAAAGATGCAGTATCCAGCACAAACACACTGGGGTTTATTGATTACAAGTTAGCTCACTTGGACTGAAATCCAACAGTCCGACACAGCAGGTGAGGAAGAATGGTCCTGAGCTCTCAGGGTAATGGGTTTTTTTAAGGGAAAAACCACAAGCAGGGTGGCACAAGCCTTGGCATTTTGGGATTGGGTAAAAGTATACAACTTTTGAATTCCTTGGTTTGGGTATAGGAGAATTTCAAACAGGACTGTCAGCAGACAGGAATTTTAAAACAGCAGTTTATCAGATACCTACAAGGACATTCGAAGCAAGCAGATGTTGTCTGGACACCCTGGTGGGTCACTTTGACCAGGGCTGGCACAGTTTCTTGGGGATGTTTATGACTTTGCTGGGCTGCATTCACCTCCCTAGTTAGGTCCTGTCTAAAATGGTGTTCTTTCTCAAAATGGAGTTTGTCTTGCTCCTTCAGAGACAGATCTCTCCCTTTTGGTCTGAAGATTTGGTAGAGGTAAAAGGTCTCTCTCGTGGTTGGCTGCTTTGCTTTTCTGATCTTCAGCTTGAGCACCAATATCTGTCTCTGGGTTTTTGGTTTTTATTATTTCTGCAACAATGTAGTATGACTTTTTACATTTGGGTTCCTTCCTTCAGCAGCTAGAGGTTCTAGTACACACCTGTAATCCCAACATCTGGGAGGCTGAAGTAGGAGAAGCAGAAGATCAAAGTTGTCTTCAGTTACAGAGTACGTCTATGGCCAGCTTGGGTTACCTGAGACGCTGTCTCAGAACAAATAAACAGAAATGTGAACGTAGCTGTGCTTCACTGTGAACAGCACACTGGTGTGTGAGTGTGAGTGTGTGCAGGTGTTTGTGTGTGTGTGCGCGCGTACCAGCTTTTGCTGTTTCATGAGTTGATGGACATTTGAGCTGTTTCTACCCCTTGGCTACTATGGGCAGTGCTGTTCTAAACACCAGGGTAAAACTTTTAATCTTTTGTTTTGTCTTGTGTTTGTATTTTTGAAACAGTCTCATTATGTAGCCCAGCTGGCCTTAAACTTGTAATCCTCCTGCCTCAAGCTCCTGAGTACTGGGATCAGCAGTGTGCACTACCGCCATTCCTGGTGGGATGATGTTACTGTTGAAGCGCTTGTGTGAACTCGTGATTGTCCATCCAGGAGTGGCACCACTGGGCTATGGCAACCAGATCTTTCAGATTCTGAGGGGCTGTAGCCCAGCTGTCCCAGGCTCTGGCTTGTTTGTTCACAGGCAGAGGGCGGATTGCCATCATCTGTGACATCAGCTGTAGCCCTCCTACAGCGGGACTGTGGCACCGTGGGAATGTCCACTGTTCCACCTTCTTCACTTGTACTTCCCAAGGACTGTTTACTATTTTTGTTTTGTTTTTGCTGTGACAACAAAATGTACTTTTTTTTTGCTTTTATCTCCCATGCCACTGGGCCACATCCCCACCCCTTAGACTGTGTCAGATATATGTTCTGCAAACCTTTACTCTGTGGTCTTTCTTAATTTCTTGTGTCCTTTGATGCATGCGAAATTTTAATGTCAAAGCAATTTCCTTTGTCTGTTTTCTCTTTTGTAGCCTGTGTGTCTGGAGTCACGCTCAAGAACCCATTTCTAAACCAAAGCTCACGACCAGTGGGCCTTTTCTTTTCTTCCTAGAACTTCACAGTTTAACGTTTTGTATTTTGGCCTCTGACCTAATTTCAGTTAATTTTTGCATATTGTGCTAGACTTTTTGCCACTGTGAAAAATTCCTGAGGAAAATGACATAAGGGAAGGATTTGTGTCCCTTTCTGAGCTTTCCCCTTGCGGCCAGCTGGATTCCTGCTCTTAGGACCGTGGTCAGGCAGGAGGCTGTAGGTATGAAGAGCCAGATGCCTGCCAGAAAGCAGCAAGAGACAGGAGCACCTGGAACAAGATATAACTTCTAGACTGGGCGGTGGTGGTACATGTCTTTAATCCCAGTCATAGCTACAAAGAAAAACCAAAAGAAAGAAGAAAGAAAGAAAGAAAGAAAGAAAGAAAGAAAGAAAGAAAGAAAGAAAAGACGGAGGGAGGGAGGAAGGGAGGGAGGAAGAAAGAAGTCCTTAGTGACCTAGTTCTTCCAACCAGGCCATACCTCCGAAAGCCCCCACTTTCTACACAGCCCTGGTTATCCTGGAACTCACTATGTAAACTATGCTGGCCTTGACCTCACAGAGATCCTCTGTCTCCTGAATTCTGGGATTAAAGGCTTGAGTCACCACCATGTCTGGTGAAGATTTATTTATTTTTATTTTATGTATATGGGTGTTTTGCCTGAATGTATGCTCGTGTACTGTGTACATGCCTGGTGTCCATGAATGCCAGAGAGGAGAATTAGATCCTTTGGAACTGGAATTACAGATAGCTGTAAGTTGCCATATAGATGCTGGGAATTGAACCTGGGTCTTCTGTACTTAGCCAATGCTCTTGACTGCTGAGCCATCTCTCCAGCCCAATCCAAACTGGGACTAACTAGATCCCCCCACACACACACAGTTGATCATCAAGCCTTTAACACAGCAGCCTCGTGTGTGTGCAAGGCAGAGTCATGTCTCAACAACAGCACACACAATGTGAGGGAAGGCTTCCACTTCATCCCTACCTGCCGAGCCATCTCACGAATTGAACTTCCTTGTCTACCTAGAGCAGAGGTTTGCAGGAGTCAGTTGTTGCAAATACCTTCTCCAGGGAAGTGTCCAGGCAGGCACTGACCTGAGACACCAGGACAGTCCAAAAATAAAATTATGTCAAACCTTACCGTCCATTTAGGGAAGCCTCAAAATGGCCCTTCTCCCACACCTTTGTCCAGAGAAGCCTGGAAATTTGGTAGCATCTGTGCAGTGAACTGTCACTAAGTGGTACCCTGAGTACATGCAAATAAACCTGCTCTGCTCCCAAGAATTTGCCTGTGGACAGGTGACTTGTAGATTGTGACTGCTGGGTTCAAGTCAGAAGAACCATTTACCTCCATAAATCTACTTCCTCCTCCTCCTCCTGGTCTTGCTGCTTCTCCTCCTCCTGCCTTCCACCTTTCTTCTTCTCCCTCCTGCTACTTCTCCTTCTGATCCTCCTCCTGCTTCTCCTCCTGCCCTCTACCTTCCTTCTTCTCCCTCCTCCTGCTTCTCCTCCTCCTGATCCTCCACCTTTAGTGGCATTCAATAAAGCTTGCCTGAAGATCAGAGAGTAAAATAGCCCCACTGGTCAGCCTTATAGAACAGGCAGTGATAACACTTTTAATGCCCGTAGCCACATTAGTTTGCCACAGAAACTGGGCAGTGCATACCTTTAATCCCAGTGGTACACTTCTTTAGTCCCAGCCCTAGAGAGGATTATAAAACGGGAGGAGACAGCTCTCAGTCTCAGTCTCATTCTGAGATTCCTGGAGGCAGAATCACCATTTTTGGACTGAGGCAGAGGTAAGAGTTAGTGGCTGGCTGTTTTGCTTTTCTGACCTTCAGGTTGAACTCCAATTTCTCTCTGAGTTTTTATTAATTGTGCATCAATTGGCACCCACCAAGGGGCACAAATTTAGGAAAAAGTCATTTGCCTGAGGCTTTTCAACCACCAGCCCAGGCCAGAACTGGGACTGGAATTCCAGCTCTAGGGATTGGAACCCCAAACTAGCCAGCTGGTTCGGGAAAAGCACTTGTGCTCCCAGCTCCCATTCACCCCAGCTTAGCTTCCTCTTCTGCTGTGCCCCGTCGTCCTTGCTGCCACTCTGTGGGGTACCCACATGGCTTCCTGCAGCCCCTCACAACTTCCTGTGGCTCCTATGGTCCTGCAGCTGCCCCAACCCCATGTGCGTGCAACTCCCACGTGGTTACTGCAGCTTTCCCCGACTCATGTGACCCGTGTGCAACTGCTGCATGCCTGCCCCGACTGGTAACTCTTTAACAAAATTTCGTTCAGTTTGGATTTGAGTTCTGCTTAGAAAATACACAGGTTTTTCTGGCCCACATCGTTATTATACCTTAAAAGTCTCAACTAAGCCAGGATTTTAACAGAGGTCAGTCATCTGCTATATATATATATGTGTGTGTGTGTGTGTGTGTGTGTGTGTGTGTGTATGTATATATATATATTTGTAATTTGTAAACCACTCCTAAAATAATGCAGATAATATTCCCATCCAAGAATTTAATAACCTTTTTGTTTTTATCATGGATGGAATTCTAGGAGAGGTATATGACCTACCTGGGATGTATACATTCTTAGCCATATCTGCTACCAATTTGATAATTCATATTTTATCTTTAAAGAAATGGTTTGATAACAGAGTCAAGAATGAGAAACTTTTAGAAATGATACAGACTTTACAGACTAGTAATGAGAATTGAAAATGATAGCCATGATTTGATAGACAAAATTCACTCCATGTCAGTGGGTTATGAGACCTTACAAAATGGCATTGAGAGATTATCCGAAAGGATTCATACTGTTGAAACTGACAATCAAAATTTGTTAAAAAGTTATGACAAGATAGCAGAAAGAACACCACTCACGGAAGGCAATCTACACACCATCCATATAATCTCTAAAGATTAGAAGAGATCATTAATGGGAAAATTTAAAACCTTGAAATCACATGTGCAGAATGAGAAACAGAAATTAATTTATTTGATGAAATCATTACAAATATTCACAGGTTAAGAGATTCAGACTTTACAAAAGACAGTGGTAAAAAGATTTGAATCAGTTGAGAAACTTGACGCCGGGCGGTGGTGGCGCACGCCTTTAATCCCAGCACTCGGGAGGCAGAGGCAGGCGGATCTCTGAGTTCGAGGCCAGCCTGGTCTACAAGAGCTAGTTCCAGGACAGGCTCTAGAAACTACAGGGAAACCCTGTCTCGAAAAACCAAAAAAAAAAAAAAAAAAAAAAAAAAGAAACCTCATAAGGGTTGAGACAGGTTTCTTTTCTTGTCTTTACAGGAAAATACCCATCTTCGAAAAGTCAAGAGACCTTGGACATCTAGAAGCCTAAAGAAGAAAAGATAAGAAAGAAAGAATCATCAAGCAAAGAGAAGTCTGACTTATGGTACCAATATCCTCTGCAAGGTAAAATCCCACTACCTCAACATACACATTCCCTACTTTTCATATAATGGTAGTCTACAACTCACTTAAAAATCAAAGCTGGCTTTGGAGTTGGATGTTGGCTCTCCTTCTCTAAATCTGAGCATGTTGTTAAGAGAAAAATTCAGAGTTTCTGTTTCATATCAGGAGCCACCTGGTGTGGGACAGAAGGAAGATAAAATCTAGGGACTAAGATTTACAAAACTCTGCTTTCAAAAATTTTACTTATCCCCATACCTATTTTCATCTCTGTGGTACCTTTCTTTGAATATATGTCTATTGAAATTCAAACTTTCCATGTTGATATAAATAATGCTTAAGTTTTCCATGGTGAACAATAAATTTTCCTACAGTAATCTTTGAAGTCTCCAGGAAGAAGATGGGACCCCACAACAATGATTCCACCTGGTTCCTATGATGTCATTCAGCTGATAGCACTATTTAAAGATCAGCTTTGGACTAGAAACTGCTCAGAACAATTTCAAGGTGGCTAGCTGAGATGATCCAGCCTAACAGGCCACTCTAGCTAGGACTTGAGACAAGCCCTGCACTTTCCCATGATGCAGAAACTGAATGACACAGCTACCTCTCCCAGGACTTGACAACTGACCAAAAATTTTCTTTCAGAAATCCCTAAAGATACCTTTTCCCCCAGACAGAAGGAAATAAATTTGAGAATACAATGCCCACATTCCAAAGAGGTGGGGTGGTTGATTTTTGTTGTTCAATTGATTGTGGATAATTAGATATGATAGGATAAAAGAGTAGATTACTAAATCTTCTCTGAAAAGAAAAAAGGGGATATAAATATGATAAGACACAAAGGTATATTATTGAATCTACTTTTAAAAAGAAACTACTAGTTTTAAATATTTTACATTGGATTGTATTTTTGTATATTTTATACAAATTTTGTATACTGATACAAATTTGAGATTAATTTTGTTAAAACATACTGTACATACATTTCTAATCTTGTTCAAGGTATTGTGCCTATAAAGCTCATTTGACAATGTAATTCAAATGTCTAGTCCTTGAAAATTACTATTACTGGGGCTGGAGAGATGGCTCAGTGGTTAAGAGCATTGCCTGCTCTTCCAAAGGTCCTGAGTTCAATTCCCAGCAACTGCATGGTGGTTCACAACCATCTGTAAAGAGATCTGATGCCCTCTTCTGGCCTGCAGGCACACATGCAGACAGAATACTGAGAATACTGTATACATAATAAATAAATAACAAATAAATAAATAAATCTTGTTAAAAAAGGAAAGAAAGAAAATTACTATTACCAACTGTTTAGGATTATAAGGAAATGCAGGTTAATAATTAGTCACCTACTATAATCGAACTTGTATATACATTAGGTATATTTTCAAGGTCAAACAAAGATATATTTTAGATAGACAGGTCATCTTCAAATACTTTAGAGATCTACAAAATATAGCACTTAAGATATTTTAATAACCTAGGCTCCTTTTATGACAATGAGACATGCCTGCTCCTGACAGTACCAATCTACTTCAGAGAAGATACTGGACATCAAAGAAACTCCACATGGAGTTTACATTCTTTTTGGCAAAAGTTAAGCCACTGGGTAAGCAAATGCCCTTGCCTTGACTGCTGACAGCATGCTGTCCTAATTGGAGAAGCAAGACGTTTTCCTTGGCTCACTGCTTAGGAGCTGTATTAGTCAGGTTTCTCTAGAGAAACAGAACTGACAGAACTAATCTATCCCTCTGTATACCTATCTGTATATAAACAGGATTTATTAGAGGGGTTATAGGCTGCCTCCTATGGAAAGTCTAAGAATTCCATAGTTCAGTCCTTGAGGCTGAGTGTCTTAGCTGGTCTTCAATGGACATTGGCATCATGAAGAAGAAGGCTCTAATGCCACTGAAGGAATGAACTCACCAGCAAGAATGAGAGCAGACAGGCAAAGAGCAGGTGCTTCCCGCTTCCATGCCCTTTGTATAGGCTGCCACCAGAAGATGTGGCCACATTTAAGGTGGATCTTGCCACCTCAAAAGATCTGGATTTAAGGAGGTTCTTCTTACTTCAAATCATGAAAAATCCCTCAAAGGGTGTCCCCAGCTGCTTGGGTATTAGTTAATTTCAGATGTAGGCAAGTTGACAACTGAGAATAGCCACCCAAATCCACCCCTTGTCAACTTGACACACAACCAGACCTCCTTATGTCATGCTTAATTTCCAAATGAAAACAACAACCATGTTATAATTATACTTAACATGATATAATGAGCCCACATACAACCTCAAATACATTATATATTTTAGAATAGGTGGCAATGTTCCTTTAGGGACAAATTTTTTAGTATCTCAAAACTTAAATATGATAACCACTGATATTCTCTCACTTGATGTTACATTACATGATAAAGAAAGCAAGCAAAGAATACATAAATATTTGCAAAAACATATTCTTACCATATGACACATATGACAGAAACACTCCTGTCAATTATAATCCTCCATTCTGCAATGGTCATGTGGCCTCAGAACTTAGAACTACCCTCAGCAAGTACTTCAGTAGGTCTTGGCTCCTCTTGGGAAGGAGTGACCCACACCTTCATTTCTGACAGGTCTGTGCCCTTTGTCATCCTGCCTGCATTATGGTGTAGCAGTTTCCCATTGCCTTTAATCAGAGGACATTGCAGCACCTCAATCCCACGACAAGGGATGCCCTAAAGGATCTCCTGCACTTCAAACGTAATCCTTCTTACCTCTATTGTGGAGAAGCATTTCAGTTTTTTCTTGGTAATCTGGACCAATCACCCCTTCTAACACTGTTACTCCTTTCTTGGCCTTTTTAGTTTAAGGGCATCAGAAGTCCAAAGGGACCAGAGGGGAATCTGAGCTCTCAGCCCGATGGGATGTTTGTTGTGGCTCCTGACAGAAGCATTCTCCCTCTTCTGGAACTGAAACTTCTAGGTTAGCAGAATTTAAGTTCTTGGGGACAGGAAACAAACATTTTCCTAGCGGGTCACTAGGGATGATAGTGGGTGGAACTATTCCCTTTTCCATCCCTTAATTCCTGGGCCTAGAGATCCTGGCTGCGGAAGAGACTATACCATACATTGGATGCTAACTCAAAGCATATACCACCTTCTGGAGAACCCTGGCCCAGCCCTCCAGACTGCTGCCATCTAATTGATAGTGTAACTGCATCTTCAAAAGACCATTCCAGCATATTATCAGACCATGAGCTTCAGGATGGTGAGGAACATGGTAAGACCAGTCGTAGTTGTTTTCTTCACTCCCTGGGGGTCCACCACCCAACTCCCAAATAAACAGAGAAGACTTATTCTTACTTATGAATGCCTGGCTTTAGCAGGGCTTGTTTCTAGCCAGCTTTTTTAATTTAAATTATCCTGTTTCTCTTTAACTATGTTCTGTTTCTGGGCTTTATACCTTTTTTAAGTCTATATCTCTTTCTTTCCTTTTTACTCCGTGGCTGGCTGTGTGACGACGGGGTGGCTGGCCCCTGGTGACCTCCTCTCCTCTTCCCTCTCCTCACTGCCTTTCCTAGCCCCGTCTGTTTGTCTCTCCTTCATAGCTCTTAACCATTTAGCTTTTCATTAGCTCATTCAGATATTTTAGGCAGGCAAAGTAACACAGCTTCACGGAGTTAAGCAAATGCAACACAAAAGAATGCAGCACATCTTTGCATCATTAAGCCAATATTCCACAGCATAAATGAATGTAAGCTCATATTCCACAACATCCAGTGGATTCCACGATTGTGGCCCCACTGTAACACTTCTCTGGCTGTGAAGTGAGTTCTTTGGTCAGAAGCAATAACGTGTGGAATACCGTGTTGGTGGATAAGACATTCTGTAAGCCTATGATTGGTGGTTGTGGTAGAAGAATTAGGTGCAGGAAAGGCAAACCCATAACCGGAATAAGTATCTACTCCAGTCAGGACAAAGCATTGTCTTTCTCATGGAGGAAGCAGTCCAGTGGAGTCAACCTGCCATCAGGTCACTGGCTGGTCATCCCAGGGAGTAGTGTCATACTGGGGGTCAAGTTTGGTTTCTGCTGTTGGTGGATCTGGCATTGCTATAGCCAGGCCAGCTTTGGTGAGTGCAAGCTCATGATGTCGAGCCCATGCATAATGCCCATCTCTGCCATCGTGGCCACTTTGTTCTTTGGCCCACTGGGCAGTGGCAAGAATGGCTAGGGAAGAGGCTGGCTGCCCACAGAATGGGTCATCCCGTCTGTTTGATTCGCTTTCTCTGCTGAAGCCTCATTTGCTTAAAAAATAATTTATGTTTATGTGCATTGGTGTTTTGCCTGTGTGAGGATGTTGGGTTCCCTAAAACTGAAGTTACAGACATTTATGAGCTGCTGTGTGGTGTTGGAAATTGAACCCAGGCCCTATGGAAGAACAGTCAGTGCTATTAACTACTGAGTCGACTCTCCAGCCCCGTGAAGTCACCTTTTGATGAACATTCGCATGGGATACAGGGACCTTTACATCCTTTGCCCACTTGGAGAAATCCAGCCACACACTTCTTTTTTTTATATTTATTTATTTATTATGTATACAGCATTCCTTCCATGTATGGCTGCAGTCCAGAAGAGGGCACCAGATCCCATTACAGATGGTTGTGAGCCACCATGTGGTTGCTGGGAACTGAACTCAGGACCTTTGGAAGAGCAGGCAATGCTCTTAACCTCTGAGCCATCTCTCCAGCCCCCCACACTTCTTCGCATGTCTTTCTCGCCAGTTTCCAGTCGTACTCCTTCTAAGTCCATGATCACCCAGCCAGTCCTTTGGCTACAGCCCATGAGTCAGTGAACAACCACACACTGGCCATTTCTTTTTCAAACACAATGTGTGACCCCACTCCTGGTACCAATTTCTGTCTTGGTTAGGGTTACTATTGCTGGGATGAACACTATGACAAAAGCAACTCAGAGAGGAAAGGAAAGGGTTTATTTGGCTTCCACTTCCACATCACTGAAGAAAGTCAGAACAGGAACTAAAGCAGGCCAGGATCCTGGAGGCAAGGGCTGATGCAGAGGCCATGGAGGAGTGTTGCTTACTGGTTTGCTCCTTCTGGCTTATCCAGTTTGTTTTAGTGTACACCCTAGTACCACCTGCCCAGAGGTGACATCACCCACAATGGGCTGAATGCTCCTACATCAACCACTATTTAAGAAAATGCCAGGCATAGTGGCTCACACCATCAATCCCAGCAGAGGATTAAATCCCAGGGAGACAGAAGCAGATGGATCCCCCTGTGACTTCCAGACCAGCATACATAGTGAGTTTCAGGACAGCCAGGGTTACATAGAGAGACAGTGTCAAAGAGAGAGAGAGAGAGAGAGAGAGAGAGAGAGAGAGAGAGAGAGACAGAGAGAGAGACAGAGAGAGAGACAGAGAGAGAAAGAGAGAGACAGAGAGAAAGAGAAAGAGAGACAGAGAGAAAGAGAAAGAGAGACAGAGAGAGACAGAGACAAAGAGACAGAGAGACAGAGAGACAGAGACAGAGACAGAGAGAGAAAGAATGTCCTACAGGTCTACTTACAGCCTGCTCTTATGGAGGCATTTTTTTCAATTGAGGTTTCCTCTCCGATGACTCTAGCTGTGTCCAGTCAGCACAGGAGGCTTTAGTCCACGGTCACTTGTCCTATTGCTTTCAGGTCCATGGTAAAACAAATCCCAGAAGAGAAGAAGCGGGGCTTGGACCCCAATACCCCTCTAGGTCCAACTCCTCAGTAGTGTCACAGGATGGGGACCAAGCCTTCAACATGTGGACTTAGGGGAATATTCAAAATCTAACCAAGAGCAGTGGCGCCTCAGCAGGAGTGGGGCTGGGCCATGGCACGATCAGATGTGTCCTTCCTTCCTTCCTTCCTTCCTTCCTTCCTTCCTTTCTTTCTTTCTTTCTTTCTTTCTTTCTTTCTTTCTTTCTTTCTTTCTTTCTTCGGTCTTATAAGAAGCTAACCTAGGTGTAGACAGGGGACAAGCTCAAGGACACAGGTTCCAGCTGCAGCCTGGCCTGTCACTCCAGTCTTTTGGGGGCAAGACAGGAAGTGGGAACCCAGCAAAGGAGGTTGAAGTTGGTCCTGATGCTCCTGGGGTGGGGAATGGATTGGGGGAGGTAAGAGATTCCAAGAGAGGGTCTTGGCAAAGCTGGATTTCATCTTGCTCCTAAGCTTTCACACACTCCCCCAACACACACCCCTGGGGATAAAACTTCTCAGGCTAGAGAAATAGCTAGGCTTGGCAGTCAGCTGGGTAATCAGCCCTGAATGTCACAGAAGTCTGAAGAAAACCTGGGAGAAGTGACCACAGAGGAGTGCTCTGAGGACGATCAGTATCGACGCTGTGAGTCTGTGGTGAGACTTTGCGGTCCCAGGGTAGAGATGGACCACCCCTCCTCCCCACAGGCCTCCGAGTCAGGGGCGGGTGAGGTAAGGAGACCCTTCACCCCCACATCCTAGAGTGTGAGACTCTAAATGCCAACAGTAGGTCCTGGACCCAGTACAAAAGATCACAGGCCATAGCCCCATGTCATTAGAGGTTGCTGGTCTCAGGTTTAGCCTGTCACAGCCTTCAAAGACTGCGCTAGTGTTCACAGCCAAGCCCCACCCCCACTCCACCCCCACCTAGCACTCTGAATTCACAAGATTCTGGGAGACATTTTGCAGGGTGCTCACAGCCTTGCTGTCCAGCATAATAAGACCCCAATGTGCTCTTAATGACCCCAATTCACAGGCCAGGGAGGCTTTTCTGTTTTCAATTTTCTCTCCTTCTACCTGAGTCAATACACCATCAACGCTCCCTGTTATTTGCTAAAGTCCAGGGTAGGCAACAGATTGGAGGTAGACTTTACTGAAGCATTTTGTATTCATGGAAACCTGAGCTCACGATTGCCTTCTATTTATAGCCAAGTGAGATAGGCTTTCCAGCTCCTATTTAATTCTAAAATATATCTATTGGTGTTTAAAAAAAAAGAAAAGAAAAGAAAAAGCCACCGGAAGTAACATAGCAACCAAGTTTCAGTTTGGGTGGTGGGGTGAAAGCGTGCCATCTACGGGGACAGGGAAAACAGCTGTCTAAAATTTGAGAGAATTTTCTAGAAGAGGAAGTGCCTTGCCTCCCACCCAGTGTCATGGACTGGAATTCGCCCTGTTGGAGTCCCTGTCCCGCTTCTTTCCAAAATACCCCGAAGATCAGAGAACTTTCCTTTTGGCCCAGGACCAACTGGCAGAGATCTGCTAGTAGCAATTAACAACGTGGTATTGTTTTCAGGGGACCTGTTTCCTGCCTCTCCCCCAAACCCTGAGAAAAAATATATATAAACAAATCACCAGGACTCAGTCAACACTGGTGGCTCATGCTCACAGCTCAGGTTTCATGATGCTTCAAGCGACAGTAATAAAGTAGACGACAGAGTCTAGAGAAAGAGGGAGAGGGAGACTGAGAATGTCTGTGGGGTGGGGCAGTGGGGGGAGGTAACGAGATAGAACATTAGCTAGGACCAGTCATTCTGATGTTGGGGACCTGACTCCTGTCTTCAGGGCCCACTCTGGACCTTAGGTGGCCTGTTCTCAATCTTGCCTCTTACCAAACTCTCCCTAGGTAATTCCAAACATAAATAGCATTAAGTCACAAACGCATATCAAATAAGTATGCCAAAATGTTTAAGCCTAGGTAAGTTCACTGATTGCAAAACACTAGATAAGACTGTGTGAGTTGGCTTTTGTTCTCACCACTTTCCCTGGGTCTTTTCTTTTCAGACTCTAGTGATCTTCCTGGTACTCTAGAGAGTTTTAAAATTTTTTAAATCTTATGTGTGTATTTGTCTGTATGTATATGTATGCATGTGTGTATTTCTAAGTATGTATGTGTGTATGTGAATGTTTATATATGTGTGTATATGTATGTGTATATGTGCTTATGTATGCACGTATGTATGCTTGTATATATGTATGTGTATATATGTGTGTATGTGTGTGTTTGTATGTATATGTGTGACTGTATGTATGTATGTATGTGTATGTGTGTGCTTCAGTGCCTCCAGTTCCAGGGGATTTGGCACCCCACAGACACACATGAGTGTGGAGGTCATAGGGCATCTTGCAGGAGTCTGTTTTCTGCTTCCATTGTGCAGGTCCTGGGTACTGGATGCAGGTCCTCAGCTTGGCAGCAATCCTCCTGTCCCTGGACACATTGTTTTAGAGTGACCACTAGCAGCAAAGGGAGGGTAGGGTGAAGACAGGACAAGGGGTGGGGTTGGCCCAACCCAAGGGCTGCTGCTGTGCCCGTCCAGGATTAGAATGCGGAACTGTCTTACTTTTATGTCCATTGGTGTTTTGCCTTCATGTATATCTGTGAGGGTGCCAAATCTCCTGGGACTGGAGTTACAGACATTTGTGAGCTTGTCACCTGTGAGGGTCTTTGCAGTCAGACTTCAGGCCAGTGAGTCAGGGACCTCTCTCCTATTCCCTACCTCCAGCTGATTGTCAGGCTAGCAATTATTCCAGTTTTATTCCATGGGAGCCCCCTGCAGTACTTCATGGAGGCATGGGGAGATCTGGATACAGAATATATTCCTTCACAGGCAGAGAAAAAGATTAAAGAATAAACAATGGTCTGGGAAGTGGTGGCACACATCTTTAATCCCAGCACTTGGGAGGCAGAGGCAGGGGGATCTCTGTGAGTTCAAGGCCAGCCTGGTGTATAGAGCAAGTACCAGGACAACCAGGGCTATACAGAGAAACCTTGTCTCAAAAAAGAAACAACAACAACAAAAAGAATTTTTAAAAAGAATAAAAGGGGTGCTGGAGAGGTGGCTCAGTGATTAAGAGCACTGGCTGCTCTTCCGGAGGATTTGGGGTTCAGTTCCCAGTACCCACATGACAGCTCACAACTGTCTGTAACTCCAGTCCCAGGAGATTTGGCACCCTCACAGACATACATGAAGACAAAAGACCAATGGACATAAAATAAAAATAAGTACCTTTTTTTTTTTTCCAAAACAGGTTTTCTCTGTGTAGATTTGGCTGTCCTGCAATTCATGTTATAGACCAGACTGGCCTCAAACACACAGAGATCCTCCTGCTTCTGTTTTCCCAGTGCTGGGATTAGAGGTGTGCACCACCACACCTGTCATAAATATAATCTTTTAAAAATGTCAGATATAGTGGTGCACACCTTTAATTTCAGGACTGGGAAGGCAGAGGAAGGGGGATCCCTGTAAACTTGAGACCAGTCTGGTCTACAAAGTGAATTCTAGGACAGCCAGAGCTACATAGTGAGACTCTGTCTTGAAAAAAAAAAAGAATGGGGGGAGGGGCTGGAGAGATGGCTCAGTGGTTAAGAGCATTTGCTGCCCTGGCAGAGGACCTGGGTTCCATTCCCAGCACCCACGCGGCAGCTCACAACTGTCTGTAACAGCCATTCTAAGGGCTCTGTCACCCCTTCTGACCTCAGAAGGCTTTGTATGCACATGGCATACTTACATGTATGCAGGCAAAACATTCATGTACATAAAACTAAACAAATAAAAATAATGAATAATGAATGGGAGCTAAGAAATATAGAGCTTAGTCGGCAGAATTATTACCGAGCATGCAGAAAGCCTCGGGTTCCATCCCCAGCACAGCATAAAGCCAGTACGCCTGTAATCCCAGCACTCAAGAGGCAGGAGCAGGACAATCAGAAGTTCAAGGTCATCCTTGGCTACACAGTGAGTTTGAGACCAGACTGGGATACGTGAGACTTTATTAAAAGGGTTGAGGGGCCGAGTGGTGGTGGTGCACAGCTTTAATCCCAGCACTTGGGAGGCAGAGGCAGGGGAATCTCTGTGAGTTCGAGTCCAGCCTGGTCAACAGAGCTAGTTCCAGGATAGCTAGGACTGTTACACAGAGAAACACTGTCTCGAAGAAAAAAAAGCGTCCAGAGACCAGGATGGCCTGCCACTCACTGTCTTAACATACACATGTGACAGGGGACACATTCTAGACCAGCAGCAGGCAGGGCAAGGCCCCGTACCTGTTCAACCTTGTCCTTTGGGAAATCAGAAAACACAAGTTTACTGTTACCTGTGGCTCCTGTAAGGGACAGGGTGAGTGTGTGATGTAATTACGAAACTGACCTAGCACACACAGCTGGTGACGGAGAAACTTTGGATCTCTTCAGAAGGAATCTTGTTGACTGTAGGAGGAGAGACAAGGTTGCAGCTAGGTCCTGGGGGACCTACTTGGGCACTGTAGGCATACAGCCAAATGGTAGTAGAGGCAACAGACCCCAGTTCTCACCTGCTTCATCCTTCCCGCCAATCATCCACCCAATTGCTCTCTTTCCTTGTTAACACTGAGTGGACTGAGCCTATCGCTCACCCCCTCCCCATTTCACAAGGAAAGAGCCGGTGGGTATAGGAGAACGCGAGTCTGCCTCCAGGGACAAACTGGACCCCCATCTGTACCTTATATGGGAAGTCCTCTCAAGCCACAAGAACAACAATATATATACTGTCCCCAGGTTAACCAACCCCAGACTCCTCCAAGGACTGCATTGAGCAGTGATGGCTCCTGCTCACAGCAACCTGCATCTCCCCACCCATGTGGTCCCCACCCATGTGGTCACCATTTTTTCCTAGCTAAGCACTCAGTTCTTTCCTCTTCCTTCTCCTCCTCTTTCCACGTCTCTTCTTCTCCTTCATTGAGTCGGATTGTCATGCAATCTGAGATGTCTGTAACTCACTGTGTAGCTGAGAATGACTAGGCTGGTCTTGAACTCCCCGATAGTCCTGCCTCCTCCTCCCAAATGCTGAGGTTGCAGGCGTACACTCTCACGCTTGGACTCAGCCTTTACTTAGACAACTTCTAGTTTGGTATCAGAGATATGAGCAGGTAGAAGAGCTGGGCAGGGGTGGTTGTCTCAGCGAAGGAGTGGGTGCCTGGACGGCAAACAGATTTCCGTGTCCAATCAAATATAGGCACGCCAAGATTGGTGTTTGGCGTTAACATTTTTCAGAAAGCCCCACTCGGACTCTACTTTGACAAGTTTTAACCAGCCGGACTCTGAAGCCTGGAGAGTCCTCCCTTGCCTCTGCCCTCAGGATACAGTACCCACGCTCCGAGGTGGTGGACACACCACCATTTTTACTGACCTTCAAGGGCAGGTTACCACCTGCCTGCTCTTTCCTGGCAGAGGTCAGGCGGTGCCGGGACAAGGATAGTATTATGGTGTGGAGCAACAACCAGAGTTTCCTTAAATGGCCCTGAACATGCTCCAGGCCCAGGCACCAGTGCCTGAATCCGTGTCCACAGGGTCTCCCTCAGGAGGAGCACAGGGGCAAGTGGAATGTAGCTTCTCCCCCAACCCCCAAAGAGAAATTGGCTTGCTTGTGGCTCATTTTAGGAAGGAATGAGATCGTGAATTTTTAAAGTAGCGTACAAGTAATTGGTTTCCTTATGGCACTTGCACATGTTCAGTTTTTGGCTGCTCCTCCCACCTCTTCCTGTCCAGTCCCGTTATACTCCCCGTCACACGTATTTATTACCTTCCCCACGCCTCTCTCCGAAAGCCGATCCCTCCCCCCTTGGACTTCTAATTACACACACTCACTCACACATAAATGCACACACACACACACACACACACACACACACACGTCAGCAGCCAGGTGTGGTGGCACACGCCTTTAAGCCCAGAAATCAGGAGGCAAAGGTGGGCAGATCTGAAAGTCTGGGGCCAGCCTGGTCTACCTAGTGGGTTCCAGGACAGCTAGAACTATCTAGAGAACCCTTGTCTCAAACAAGCAAGCAGGGGAAAAAAATAACAAAGTTAGCAGCTGGGAACCCGCTGATGAGAACACACAGTGACTGTCGTTCTAACCCCGGGTCACCTCACTGAATTTCGAGTCCCACCCGTTTTCCTGAAAATGTCGTAACTTCACTTTTTTTCTGTACAGCTGAAAAAGATTCCATGGTGCATGTGGACCACACATTTACTATCTGTTCTTCAGCTGACGGACATGCAGGCTGGTTCTGTCTCTGAGTGCTACGGAGCAGCCGTGGACACGGATGTGCGAGTGTCTCTGTGGGGTGTCTCAGGAAAGAGACAGCTGCGTCCTATGGTAGTTGCAGACCGCGGTTTTGTAGAGAGAATTCTGCTCTGATTTCCATAGCGTCCACGCCAGTTCACGCTTTGACCAGCAGTGACTAGAGACTCATCTTTCCCACGTCCGTGTCCGGGACACATGTTTCTTACCATTTGTTTTCCTGATGGCAGCTCCTCAAAATCAGGTTTAATTTGCATTCCCCCCCTCGGCTAAGGATGTCATGCATTTAAAAAAAAAAATCTCCTGGCCATTTGTATTTTTTCTTCTGAAACCTTCTAGTGCATCAGCCCATTGATTGACTGGCCAGTTTGCTTGATATTGTGTGTGTGTGTGTGTGTGTGTGTGTGTGTGTGTGTGTGTGTGTGTGTGTAATTTTTGCAGCTTTTAGGAAGTGGCTTTTTCTGGGCAGGACCCGTTTTGGTCACATGAAAGATCGGGGTGGGGGAATTTGAAGATGCAACTGAAATGTTGAAGTTAAATTCAGCCAGCCTTCTCAGGTCCTAGAAGCAGAAACTAGGAAGGTGAAGATGGAGCCACAGCGGAGCTGCCTTAGTTTCCCCTGTGCTCCCACTCCCCCTAATCCCAGCAGGTTCCCTGGCTCAGCTTGGCTCCAGCACACAGGACAATTTGACCTTACACACCTTATGGGTAATTCGTTAGTTCAGGCTCCGATTATGAACTTGGTTGGTGCAATTCCGTTTTGTATCTGGGGACAAGACCAGAGAGTGGCTGGACCTGGTACAGTTGGCATGGCGACAACTGCCCATCTTCTCCATTACAGAATGAAACAGGAGGTGTCATTTGTGACCTCAAGAATTTGTATGATCGAATCTAGTCTGGGGTGTATTGTCCCAGACTTAGGTCAATGCCTTCATCTCTGGGAGCTACCAGGTTGGCATTGCATAGCCTCGGCCCAATCCATGGTTGACTGCACAAGGACATGTGACCAATTGGGTGAATCTGGTTCTCTTTCCTGGGCCCTGGCAATGTGATGCATTCATGGGGTCACAGGGAAAACCCTGGGGAGGCCTTGTCATGCTGCAGAAGCCAGAGAGGTGGAGGAAATATTGTCTGCACTGGTGACTGATCAAATCCTGGCTTGCTGTCTTCCACAGGGCTCTGGATGGCCACAGCAAACCATCAGGAGAGCTTTTCCGTTGCCTCTCACTAAACCCTCATTAGTACTGATAGCTACTAAGGCACTGGGAGTACCGGCTGCCAATAGGTTTAGCTTGCACACTGAATTCTTCCAAGGGATGCAGAAGCACAGAGCGACCCACTTGCTTAAAGTTGTACAACCATTGGGGTCACATTTGAATCCAGATGGTCCTTCGGATGTGATCTGTGGCCTGTCCCTACAGTCTGTCAGTGGGAACGTCAGAGGTTCACGCCTTCTGGCCCATCCTGGCTCACTCTAAGCCAGTTGAGATTGGAGGGGTAGCAGAGGAGGGGGTGACCCAGTTTTCCCAGTCTACTCCCACTTCCTGGAGATGAAGGGGGAGTCTGAAGTTGCTGGGCTTGGGTGATTCATTACTTGGGATTGTAAACTCTAAGCTCACATGTTTTCTTCACTTGGATTGTAGAGGCCTCTGGGACCACATTGGAAGAGATTGGAAAAGACCCTAGAAGAGTGCTCACTAGAAGAGTGTCATTTGAGAAGTTGACCTTTTTTCTCTTGTGGACATCAAAGTTTGGGGTCATTTACTAATACTACTTGGATAAGGTTATGGGGGGATGTCTTGTGTCTTTTTTTTTTTTTTTTTTGAGAAAGTGTCTCATACATCCCAGGTTAACCTCAAGCTCCACAGAAGAGGATGATCTTGAATTCCTGAACCTCCTACCTCTACTTCCTGAGTGCTGAGTTTATAGATAGAAGCCACAGGCTCAGTTTGTAGAATGCCAGGGCTCATCCAGGGCTTTGTACATGCTAGGGGAGCGCTCTACCAACTAGCCTGTCTTAGTCACTGTTCTATGACTATGAAGAAACACCCTAGCCAAGGAAATTCTTTGGGTTTTTTTTTTGCTTTTTTTGTTTAGTTTTGTTTTGCTTGTTTTGGTTTTTTGTTTTGTTTTGGTTTCTCTGTGTAACAGCCCTGGATGTCCTGGAACTAGCTCTTGCAGACCAGGCTGGTCTCGAACTCACAGAGATCCGCCTGCCTCTGCCTCCCGAGTGCTGGGATTAAAGGTGTGCGCCACCACAGCCCAGCCAGCCAAGGCAATTCTTATAAAGCTTTTCCAGCACTCAGGAGGCAGAGGCAGGCAGATCTCTGTAAGTTCAAGGCCAGCCAGGTCTACAAAGAGAGTTCCAGGACAGTCAAAGCTGTACAGAGAGACCTTGTCTTGAAAAATGAACAAACAAAAAAGCATTTAATTGGGGGCATGCTTACAGGCTTACAGTTTCAGAGAGTTAGTCCATGATCATGATGATGGAAAGCAGACAGGTACTGGAGCAGTAGTTGGGAGCTTTACATACTGATCTGCAGACTGCAGAGAGAGAGAGAGAGAGAGAGAGAGAGAGAGAGAGAGAGAGAGAGAGAGAGAGAGAGAGAGAGAGAGATTGGGTCTGGTGTGGGCTTTTGAAACCTCAAAGCCCACCCGCAGTCACACACCTCCTCCAACAAGGCCACACCTCCTAATCCTTCCCAAACAGTTCCCTGCTTTCTCATAGTGCCCAGGACCACCTGCCCAGGGCTGGTACCACTCACAATGAGCAGGGTCCTCCCACACCAAGCATCATTCAAGAAAATGAACCTCAGACTTTGAACCAGCAGAAAATTGAACCAGCAGGCCAATCTTATAGAGGTATTTTCTCAGTTAGAATCCTGGCTTCCCAGGCATGTCTCTAGCTTGTGTCAAGTTAAAAACCAGCCAGCAAAGAAGTTTAAAAATGCGGTGAAGCTGGGAGATGGTGGCACTGACTTTAACCCAGTGCTTGGGAGGCAGAGGCAGGAGGATTTCTGAGCTTGAGTCCAGCCTGGTATGCAGAGTGAGTTCCAGGACAGCCAGAACTACACAGAGAAACCCTGCCTTGAAAAGCAAAACAAGACAAAATGTTGGGTTTTGCACATATACAATATGGCTGTTATTATTTTGGATATTTTGAGGCAAGGTCTCATGTTGAGGAAACTGCCTGACTCGATTTTGAAGGTGGGAGTCATTATACCATATTTTTATATATAAGTTTCTATTTACTGTGAGAGTTGAGTTGCTCTCTGTTTCCTGGAAACTGACCTTCGCTAACCCATGACCTGATTTGTTTTTGAAAATACCCTTAACCTCCCTGACCCTTCCTGACTCTCTCTAATCACATGGTGGGTGGCCACATAATTTTTTAAAAAGATTTTTTGTATATACTTATTGTCCCATTGTCTCTCTTCTGTAAAACTATAGTGATTTTACTCCTTAACAAGGGCCCAAGAGGTGAATTCAGGGCTGCTTTCTTTAACCCGTCTTAGGAGGCAGTTGCTGACCAACTCTTGGATGCACCTCCCCTCAAAATCAAATGCTTCAAATTTGGCTCAGATTTGTGGTAGTGGTCTTATTCTCGCCATTGGGATTAACAGTGTATTTCAGGGTAGCCTTGAACCCGTTGTGCAGCAGAGGCTAACCTTAAACTCCTGATCCTCCTGCCTCTACCCTAAGTACTGGGATTATAGCTGTATATACTACAGCTAGTTTATGTAGTGCTGGGGATCGGATCCAGGGCCTTGTGCATGCTGGGTAAGCAGTGCACAAGCTGAGCTACATTCCAGCTTCCTGTTTGGATTTATTTTTGTTTGTTTGTTTTGTTTTTGATACAGGATATCATACTGTGGCCAAGGTTGGCCAGGAAGTCATTATGTAGAACCACTTGGCTTTGGAACTGTGGCAATCCTCCTGCATCAGCCTCCTGAATGTTGGGATTACAGGCCTGAGGCTCCACACACTGCTTAAATATTGTTATTATTTTCCTTAAAGCAATTTGCTTTGGCAAGCATAGACCCCCAGAGAAGGAAGAGTGGAGAACTGTGTAAATGCTGAAGATATGTGTTGCCATTGGTGACTTGCCTCCCAAGCACCTCCTCTTCTCATTCCTTCTTGGGGAAGATGTGTGGCTCCACCATCTCCATGGGTGGCCTTTGTTGGCTTACAGCAGTCACTGGTTCAGGAAGCCATGATGGAGGTCAGGCCACAAGACTCCTAGAGTCTGCCAGGTGGTGGTGGCGCACACCTTTAATCCCAGCACTCAGGAGGCAGAGGCAGGTGGATCTCTGTGAATTTGAGGCCAGCCTGGTCTATAAGAGCTAGTTCCAGGACAGGCTCTAAAATTACAGTGAAAACCAAAAGAGACTCCTAGAGTACAAAACTTGCCTTTTTGTAAGGCAATAGGTTTTCTGTCTGTCTGGAATGTATGCATGTATCTGTTTTCTCATTGTGTGTATATGATATGCATTCCTATGTGGGCATGAGTTTGCTGTGGCGCTCTTGAGCTGGGTAGAGGACGGTGTGATGGAGTTGGTTCTCTCCTTTTTCTTTACATGGGTTGCAGGAATTGTTGTCAGGCCTGGGCAGCAAATGCTTTGCCTGTTGAGCCTGCCTTCCATTTTACCTTCCCTTCTCTTTCTTTTTTCTTTTCTTTTCTAGACAGGGTTTCCCTGTGTAGCTCTGAATTCACTCTGTAGACCAGGCTGGCCTCAAACTCACAGAGACCTGCTTGCCTCTGCCTCCTGAGTACCAGGATTAAAGGCGTGCCAAGCTCGATCTTTCTTCTTAGTTTTTAAATTCTTTTTCCTTCTTTCCTGATGTGAAATGCCCTTCTGTATGTTGTGAATGTGTTTTATTACCATTGGTTAATAAAGAATTGATATGACAAATAGCCAGGCAGAATAAAGCCAAGGAGGAAATCCAAGCAAAGATAAAAGGTAAAAACAGGCAGAGTTAGGGAAATGCCAGCAGCCACCAGATAAAGCAAGAGGTGAGGTAACAAACTATGAGCCTTGTGGTAAAATATAGAATAGAAATGGGTTAGTTTCAGTTCTAAAAGCTTGTTAGTAATAAGCCTGAGCCATCAGTCAAACAGTTTGTAATTAATATTAAACCTCAGAGTGGTTATTTGGGAAATGGTAGATGGGGGAGAAACCTCCAGTTACCTTCTTTCCTCCCTTCCTTCCTCCCTTCCTTCCTTCCTTCCTTCCCTCCCTCCCTCCCTCCCTTCCTTCCTTCCTTCCTTCCTTACTTCTTCCTTCTTCCTTTCTTTCTTTTTCTTTCTTCCTTCTACCCTGCCTCCCTCCCTCCCTCCCTCCTTCCCTTCCTCTCTTTCTTCAGTGTGTATGTATGTGTGGTGTTCAAGTATTTATGCATGTAGTTTTTCATGACTGGGCACAATGTGTCCAGATGTGTGATCATGTGCTATGGTGCCATGCATGGGGAGGCCAGAGGGTGATGTTGGGTGTCTTCTTCCATCACTCTCTACTCTATTTACTGAGGCTGAACTCGGGCCCCCATACTTTATTCCCTGAGCCGTCTCTGGATCCCCACTCCTTTTTTTTTTTTTTTTGATATGTTGAAGGTGACTTTCATATATCCCGGGGACTTCACCTGGTTGGAAGCAGAGGGAAATGTGGAAAAGAGAGAACCTGGGTCCTTCCTGCTACCATCAAGCCATTCCGTTAGTGAGAAGACAGATTCTTTAGTTTTTAAACCTATTTGGGAAGTTGAAGTTTCTGTAACATACAACCTATGACAACTTCCTCCTAAAGAAACAGAAACAGGGTGTTGCACCCCACAGGTCCTGCCATGTGGACCTGGCAGAGCCGAGGAGGTGGGAACAAGAAGGTAGATCCCAGTTAGGAAGTCAGCCTTCCCACACAGCTGTCAGTGAATGCATCAGCTACCCCACAGCCTGGAGATCCTATCTTAGGAGTTGAACTCACACCTATACACCTATAAAGCTGCCCCTGAGGATCAGGATTCTGGGCTCATTGGTGACTGCCTGTGAAAAAGAGACCTGCTGTCTTTGAACTGGGCCTGTGTAGACGGAGAGGGAAATGGGGCTTTGCTAAGAGGAATGGCGATCACAGCTGTCCAACCCCAATGCTGACCTCACGACCTTATACCATATTTAGAAACAAAAGCTGGGAGGTAGGAGACTTAGCAGATCAAACTGGAGATCTAGACCCTTCCCAACCACACCCAGTTAAGCCTTTGTTTGACAAGATCGGCTTCTTCTCTTGTTCCCACCAGGATGTGGACTTTGGGCCAGAAGCCAATTAGTGGTGGTGCCCTGCCCCTGCCGTGGGTTTGACCTGCTGTGCTAGAGAGACTCTCTGTGATCACAAGGGTCAGGAGACTCACAGAGTTTAAGGTTATTTTCTTTTTAAATAAGATTTATTCTTTTTCTCTACCTTTGTGTGTGTGTGTGTGTGTGTGTGGTGTGTGTGTGTATTTGAGTGCAGGTACCTGCAGAGGTCAGAAGAGAGCATCATTTCCCCTGGAGCTGGAGTTACAGGCAGCTGTGAGCCCCCTGATGTGGGTGCTCAGGTCATCTCTAAGAGCGGTACATACTCTCTTAACCTCTGAGTTGTCTCTCCAGGCCCTCAGCATCTTTTCTCAGATCTAGTCCCAGATTTTGTTTTGGGTACAGAGATCTGGCAGGACCACGGAGTTGGGCCGCTAGTGTATGCAGCCGAATGGAAGCGAAATAAGTCAGAAACTGGACCCCTAGAGCACACTGAAAACCCTTGCTGCCAGCACCAGGGAGGAAGCTTGGTGGGTGAAAGTACAAAGAACCAGATGCAGCAGTGTACCGCTGTAATCCCTGTAATCTTGTGGCAATACGGGAAGTAGGAGCAGGTGAATTACCTAGAAGCTTATGGGCTGGTAAGCATGGAGCACACTGTGCTTTAGGTAATAAGAGTAATTCTAACTCAACAAGGTGAAAGAAGTAAACAGACTCCCAAAAGTTGCCCTCTGACCCCCATAGGTGTGGCACGATGTGTGTGTACACCACACACACACACCATTTAAAAGGGGGCCTGGTTCTGTGCACATGTTTAACACATGAGGCCCTGTCTAATCCCCAGCACCAGCTATTTGTATGAAGAGCTGTCCCCAATCTTGCCAATCTAAGATTGCCCGCCTAGCAGGAAGCAAGATGTTAAAGCACTGCCATTCTCAACGGAGTCTCCACATGGTCCATGGAAGAAGGGAGGTGGACCAACGGACAGACAGGAGGATGGAGGATATACAGGGGGACAATGGGAGGCAAAGAGAACCCCGGGGTGGGGGCGGGGCAGAGGTCTTTCCTCAGCCGTCCTGCACACAGCCAAGCCCTCGCCCTACTGATAGGAGCCTGCCTTCCTGACTCCACTGTGGTGAAGTCCCGCTGTGCCTGCTGGGGTCTGCCTCGGTCTCTGGAATCCGCTCCTAGAAGGCTGCCTCGACCTTTGCACTTGGCCTCCAGCCACCTTTTCCGGGGCTGAGAGTAGGAAGTGGCGTGCTCCCTCTCCCAGTTTGGAGTCTGCTCACAAGTCCCTTGAGAAATAAGGACAAAATGGCACACTGTTTGGTGGACAATGAGGTTTTTCTTACAGAGCGGGTTCCTGTGAGCTTTCCTGAAGGGCAGTTGGGGTTGGAGGACACCCTGTGGGCCGGAGACCGGGAGCAGGGCTGACATGCTGGGAAGGTACTGGGGCTGGGGAACAGGGTTGCATATGGTATGAAGGGACCGTGATCAAAGACCAGAGAAACAGGAGGTGAGCAAGAGCAGCAGGAGCTGAGAGAAGGAAATGGGCGGGGCAGGATCGGGAGGTTCCATTTAGGATGGGGTGAGGCTTGGCGTTGGTCCCCGAAGGGAATGTTGCACACTACACAAAAGCCTAGAAAATAGACAGGATCCCTGGGTTTGGATTTTCCTTCTTCCTATCTGAGTTGCGGTGATCAGCCTTCTCTTTCTCCCTTGGACAGTTGTATTTAATGCTACAGTTGGCTCCTCTTCAGCACACCCGAATCTGCTCTGGCTTTCTCTATAACCTTATCGTCCTCATTACCACATAATCCACTCGTTTATAATGTGTAACATCTTCTTAAGGATGTCTGTCACCTTTGCATTGTTCACTTGTGTCTGGGCTTCCTGGAGCAGTGTTGGCCACACGAGGCATCCAATACACCTTTGTGGAATGCATGAAGTTGCTAGTCTGTCCTAGCTGCGCTGAGTGCTTCCTCCTTTGAAAGAAAATGGAGCTAGGGACTCAGGAGAGTGCTCACCAAACATGCACAAGACCCTTGATTCCATCCCCAGCACTTCACAAACTGGACACATTGGTCCGTGTCTATAATCCCAGCACTCTGGTGGTAGAGGATGGAGATTCAGGAGTTTAAGATCATGCTCAGTGAGGCTAGGGATGTAGTTCAGTTGGTAGAGTATTCGCCTAGCATACATGAAGCCCTGGGTTCAATTCCCAGCACTACATACACCAGATTTGGTAGCACACATCTGCAATCCCATCATGAAGGATATGACCTTGACTGCATATCCAGTGTGGGGCCATCGAGCAACATGAAACCCAGACCAGGCTAGCATCAAACTGAGAGATCCTCTTGCCTCTGCCTCCCAAGTGCTGGGATTAAAGGGGTATGCCACCAATGCCTGGCAAGACCTTCCTCTTAAAATGGGGGGAGAAAGGCAATAGAGAGACTGTCTCCATGGCTACGAAATGAGTCTTTCTGTAAAGAGAGCTTTATGTCTGGTTGACAGGCACAAAGGAAGTGTCCCTCAAATGACAGCTCACAATGGGCTTTGCTTTCCCTATCTGTGAATCCCCCACGCTGTGGGGCTGCTCCAAGGAGCCAGTGGGTCACATGTGGAGTCAGCAACCCATGGAGCAGGCTCCTCGTTCTAAATCCCCAAGTTCATTTTCATACTGAGTTGAAAGCAGGACCACAGTCAACCCAGGGAGTAAAAGAGCTGGAGCTTTGGTTGGTTAGACCTAGGCCTGAAACAAAACAATCACACCGGGGCTGGAGAGATGGCTCAGAGGTTAAGAGCATTGCCTGCTCTACCAAAGGTCCTGAGTTCAATTCCCAGCAACCACATGGTGGCTCACAACCATCTGCAATGGGGTCTGGTGCCCTCTTCTGGCCTTCAGGCATACATACAGACAGAATATTGTATATATAGTAAATAAATAAATATTTGGTGAAACACTGTAATAATATAATAATAATAATAATAATGAAAAGAAAAAAAGGGAAAAAAACAAAAAACAATCACACCTTTTAAATATCTACCAGATTTCACAATCTTTCCTTCCCCTGGAGGCCACATTACCCTTTCCAGTCCCTTTCCCTTGTCTCTGTCCACTGAAGTCCCTACTCCACACATTTGGATTCCTGGCCCTCACTTGATTTTTTTTTCCCCTGAGACATGGTCTCTCTTTGTAGCTGTTTGGCTTTGGAGTGTGATCTTCCTGCCTCTGTCTTCTGAGTACTAGGATTACAGGTGTGGGGGGTCAGACTCTGTGAAACCTGGGCCTTGTTTCAGGCAGGGAGCTCTGCATGGAGTTAACAAGGACAAAGTGAATGAATAGCTCCCAGGCAAGGGAGCTTGGAGGTCAAAGGGTGGTGTTTGCCCATTTCTTTCAGCTAAGGATTGTACCTGGGAGACCAGGTGTGAAGAGATAGGGAGAGGTCTATACAAGGAGCTAGCTGCCAAGCAGCTAGGTAGGTGCCAAGCAGCTAGGTAGGTGCCAAGCAGGCCTGGCACCTTGGAATCTGGGCTATATTTACACATTTTCCAGACCAAATGGCTAGAGGAAATCTGGGTCCCAACAGAGATACCTTCTCAACCCACCGGCCAGCCAGGGCAGAGCCGGCCTTGGGCTCCTGATGTGAAGGCCTGCCTTCCTCCTCATTTTTAGGCAGCATCAAAAGTGGTACCCAGAGGTAGGGAAGCAAGGGGTGCTGGGAGACAATATCCCAGCTGATTGCTTTGTTCCCTGCTGAAGTTGGGACCCAGGGCTTTAGGCACATAGGCGAGCGCTACACCATGGAGCTACATTCTTCAACTGAATTCTTGAGGGATGGAGCCCAGCAGCAGGGAACATGTGTGAGGGCAGAAGGCAGCTGGACAAGCAGCCACTCCAATCCTTTGGAGAAGGCTTGGGGGCAAACCATGAAGATACAATGGTCTCAGGCCGGTCATGAGCCAAACCAGAAGTCCCCATTCCCCCAACCTTGGGAGATGAGAAGCCAGGAGATGGTGCTGGGAGCCCACAGTGATGAGACAGAACACTTCTAACTCCCAGTTCAGCTTCTCAACTCTGCCCATGTTGGGAAGGAAAACCTTCTGTGCCTGGGATGTCCCTTGGCACACAGACACTGATACTATCTCAAGCCTTTTGTAACCTTGAGCTCTTTCTTGGCGTTAGTGAGCAATTGCCAAGCGTTGTGCTCTGGGCTCCTTGCTGTCCATTAATTCCCAGCTTCTTACAGGCAAGGAGGGGAAATGGCCAAAGTGTCATTTACTCATCGGCCCCACAACTTTTGCCATCACAACCTCGCTGCAAAATACATAAATAAAGAGTATTTATCCAATGCTTGGACTCACTTTTTAAAAACATGAACTTATTTCTAGAGGGAAATTTCATAGCACTACTGTAAATAAGCAGCATTGATTATTAAGATACAAGAAGAAATAAAAACAAATTCAGACATTCTTGGGTTTTGGCTTCAGGCTCCATTCTGGCCCTGAACTTACCAATGAGTCACGGGCTCTCACTGGGCCTTGATTTCCTTCCTGTACAATGGGCTCATAGGGAAGGAAATCTCGGATAGAAGGTTCCTACGATGGAACTTCAGGCTCCACTTGGTCAGTGCTGGCGCTTAGGTGCTTAGGAAGATGGAATGCGGAGAACGTGTGATCCCTGCCTTCAAATCTCTGGCTGTTGGGGGTTCGAGGCACAAATTATAGAGGCAGCCTCAGTAATCCATAAGAAGATATTTCTCTTAGAAGAAAAGGAGCTCCCAATTAAAGGAGGTGTTTAAAGGAACCCCCAGGAGGTCTCAGCAGGAACTGATCAGAGACTTCAAACTCAGCCTGGCTCTCACGGAAGAGACCTTGGGGAAAGGAGGAAGTGGTCTCAGGGGACCGGGTGAGGCCAGCAAGCACCCAGCGGCTGGCTGCCTTTCCTCTCCCATTGATCTAGAATTTGTTTCCTGTGCATTTTCCAAACATGGTCTCTTAACTCCCCCCAACAACCGGAGGTAAGGGAAACCAGTGTCACTGCCTGTTAAAGAGCACTGGCCAGTCCCTGGAGGCCACCAGAGTAGGTTTGTGGCTCTGGACAGTCTGGCTCCACTGCCGTAGGCAGGTCTTGGGGCCTCCAGCTGGGACAGAAAGAGCGTCCTGATTCCCTGAAGACAATAGAGGTGGAGGACCCTGCTCGAGGGGGTCTCCCTGGGCTTCCTCCTGCCTTAGCTAAGGGCGAGAAAGAAAGTGGATGGGAAAGGGATGGGTGTGGGGATCGGAGGCACACATGATTACAGATAAGGGTATATAGGCAGAGAGAGACACACGGATTTAAGGAAAGTCAAGTGGGTCTATAGACTCCTAGACAGACGCGCAGGGACAGGCACAGACAGCCATCGAAAGACAAAGACTTCTACAAAGAAATCAAAGATAACGACCGTAGCCAGCTGCACCCCGGAGGCCCAGAATTAGCTTCAGGCAGAGAGAGGGAGGCAAGGCTGGTCTCCTTGCCTGCTGTAGCCCTCGGACCGGGTCGAGAGCATCTTTCCCGGCAGGGGGCGCCCTGGCAACGCGGAGGCACCGGCCTGGGGCTCGGGGTGCGGGCCGGGGGCGGGGCGGGCGGGGGCGGGGAGGCCGGCGGGCCCTCTGGCCCGGCCGCCTTCATAAACCCGCGGGGGAGGTGACCGCCAGCGTACGCTCCCGCCACTGCACTCCCAAGGACCGCGGCTCGCGCGCCGGCACGGACCCTCCCCACGAGTGCCTGCAGGTAAGGAAAGCATGCTGCGCCCGCGACTGGATCGACTCCCACACGCGCTCTCCGCTGGCCCCGCAGTGACTGTCCCAGTCACGGTGGGGACACGTGGAAGGACAGGCGTCCTGGGGACCCACGACCACTCGTTCTTCTCCAGCCCCCGCGCGCATCTCTTGGGGCCTGACTGGATGATGGACGGGGCGCCCGCGAAGCCGCTGCCCAGGACCCATCCTCATGCTAAGCACCTGCTCCCGGTGTCCACGCGGCTGCATAGCCCACAGCTGCGCCCTTCGTGGTTCCAAGCCACTCTGTCCCCCGTGGTGTCTAAAATAGTTAGGGAGCATCTGGGAAGCACATGCTGGGATTCTTGGCGGGAGAGATTGGAGACCGCGTGCTAGTGTCTTTTTGAGAGTGGGGGAGCCCAGGAAACGGAAGGAGCCTGCAACCGGCTCTGGATTGCGAGCAGGTGAGAGTGGGGCTGCTGCCTTGTCCAGCCTGGGTAAGAAAGGGTTAAAGGCACGGTCACAGCGGCAGGACCCAGGGCGGAGGAAAACCTCGTCCTCACCCCCGCTTTGTCCGTGGTGAACCTTTTCAACAGTAATGGGCCTGGGGGAGGGGGCCTTGCAAAGGACTCTGGGGTGTGCCTGTGAATCCTTGATTAAATGAGGGTTGGAGGGCTGATGCTGGCAGTCTGGAGGCTGAGGAGCGCTGTGAGTTCGTGGCCAGCTTGAGCTACCTAGGGAGATTGTGTCCCCAAGTCATAGTGCATACACATACAAGCATACATATGGGCCCCAAGAAGAACTCAAAGACCGTCCCACCTCCCTCTTCAGGCAGGCCGGGTGAGAATTAGAGAAGATGACAGCTGTTTATTGAATGCCTACTATGCGCTAAAACCTGCCCTGACACCTGGCAGACATCTCATTTACAGATGGGGACAGCGAGCTGTAGACAGTGGAAGCAAGTGCTGTCAGGGCTTAAATCTGGTCGCTGACCTTGTCCCTACGCTCTCCAGCCGAGTTGGAGAGCCCCCTTCTGGCCCTCCTGGACTGGACCTGCCTCCAGGCATCCTGCATCCTGTAGTTCTCCCCACCAACTCCTGCCCCAACCCCTGTCCGTCTCTCTCTGCCTCCCTGTCCAGTTTCAAAACCATTCTTGAATCCTCTGGGGGAGAATACAGCTTCTCAAAGTCCCCACTGGTGGAGAGAGACAGGGCTGGGCTGGTCCCCATCCATGTCCATGATGGTCCCATCTATATCTTAAGACTACAATGAATCAAAAGACCAAACAGGCCAGAAGAGCGGTGCCTTCAATCCACACAAACTTACTGGCCACCAACTTCATGCTAAGTGCTGTTCCAGGTGTTGGGAATGTCGCAGAAAATGACAAAATCCCTTCTCTCCAAGTAGACATTGGCATAACAAAATTTTTTCAGGCTTTGAAAATTTGAGTGTCACCGGGTGGTGGCAGCGCACACCTTTAATCCCAGCACTCAGGAGGCAGAGGCAGGCGGATCTCTGTGAGTTCCAGACCAGCCTGGTTAAAAAAGAGGGAGTTCCAGGACAGGCTCCAAAGCTACACAGTGTCAAAACTGCTACGGTAGAATCAAAATGAGGTAATTCTCAAAGAAAGGGGTAAAGATGTAACTAACAAAGTGTGTCACCACCGTGAGCAGTCAGCACACGGTACTGATGAAGACAGGCCATCTAGCTGTGTGGTCAGGGCACAGCTCTGGTCTCATTGTGGATGGAAGTCTCCTTGAGGCTGTTGAGGAGCTGGAGTTCACAGGTCCTAGAACCTACTGGCGGGGCGGACTCTGTGTGAGTACAGCTTGAAAGGCATTTAGCAGATTTGTGTGCATTAGAAAACAGTGGCTGTTCTCAGCTCTGGTCTCGGCAGAGATTGCATCAGAGTCCATGTACATAGTTATGTCATTGCCTTTGGACCCTGCGTCCCCGTCAACCACCTTTGCCCGGGCTCTGCCCCTTCCCCGGTGGACTGTGCCGTGAGGGAGCATGCTGCCATTATTGTACTCAGATGCCACCTCCTCCCTCCTGGACACAGCCTGGGAAGGGAGCCTGGAGTTCCAGGCTGGGCACAGCCCTGGGGTCTCCTGCCATCCACCTCCACCTCATCGCACAGCCGAGTAGCAGGCCCTGTCCTGTTCTATCCTGCAAAGATAGCAGATGTTAGTGATCCTTTCCCGCATGTGAAGGAACCTCTTGTAGAGCCAGTGGCTTGCCCTGGGACATACAGAAGCCATCTGGGCAACCCGGGGCTGGGACCTACAATGTCAAGTCCAGTGATCTCCCTGCAATATCATTTGTGGGCTTCAGGTTTCTGGGGAAGGGGAGATGGGGGTTGACCATGACATAGAATTTAGGGGTGGAGCTTGAAGCTCTCAGTGCGAAGTCTATCTGGCTGGACTTATTAACACAAAACCCTGGAGCTGGAGGAGAGTATTGTGGGGCGTGTGAGCCAGCCGGGCTGAGAACTGGTGCTCAGAATTCTCCACGTGGCCACAGGAATGCTGACTGAGCTCCCTCGCACAACAGCCCCATCGTCATTGGCACACCAGAGCTGGGCTGTGTGGTATGTTTGTTATTTTGGCTTTTTTTCCTCCCCTTCTTTTTCTGGAGCTGTTCTAACCTTCAGAATACAGTGGGAGGCAGTAGACTGAGAATTCATTATCTGTACTGTAGTGGCCCTCTTGGACCCTTCGTGGCCTCATCCGTGATGTGAGGAGGTCATCGTAGGTACCTTGCAGAGTCGCTGAGGGTCCACGAGGACATAAGCAGTCTATCAACTTGAGATTTCAACTATATGGATTATTCTGGAGATTTTATGTTCTCTGGGAGGCAGTTTCATAGCCCAAGGGGACAGAGCAAGGTCTTTGACCTAGATGTCAGGGAAGGTGCTGGCTTGAGTCAGTATCTTGGTTCCAGTCCTCAGCACATGTGACATGTGACATGAAGGCAGTCTCGTTTCCTCTCTGAGTGTCAGAGTGTCAGTTCATAGTGGGCCCAGCATCATTATTTGATGCTCCATGTCCAAAGAACACTCCAAAGTGCTCTCTATATTTATCCGCCTTCTCATACCCCCCTCCCTCACATTTTGTAATTGCTCCCAGAAAAAGTCCATGCTTAAAGTTTTCCATGCTTCAAACCCCGGCCTCGCTGCGGCATGAAATCAATTGTTTGCATTTAATTTAACTTCTCAAATGAAGGGGTAAAATTTGGGATGAGGGTAGGGGCTGGAGGAGAAGATCAAGTTAAAGCAGATGTGTTTTTGTTTAACTGCAGGATGGTGGTTAAACTGCCCCCCATGTTATTACCACCGTCCCTTTTGAATTCCAGTAACCAAGAGTCGGGTTTCTCTAAAAACTGTGGTGTTCTTTCCTGGCTAGCGTAGACTTGCCCTCCCAGTATTATTATTATTATTATTGCTTTATAGTCATCAGAGGCCACAAAGTGCTGGCTGGAGAGGAGACCTCAGAGATGCCTAGAATTGTAGACCTGCCAGGCCTTCAGACCCTGGCTGTGTACATCCGTGTCTTTGAGGCCCAGAGTGGGAAAGAGGTTTGCCCAGAGGTATCCGGTGGCTTAGACTCAGCCTCCTGGCTCTTTGGATTTTCCGAAGGTGACCCTCACACTCACCACGCCCCTCTTGGACTTGGGCTGTCACTTTCACTGTACGTCCTTAATTTACTTTCATTTATTCATTTGAAGCCCAGGCTGGCCTTGAAACTTGCTGTGTAGCAAGGAGGCAGAACTCCACCACCACCACCACCATGATTGCTTCCATCAAAAACACTTGAACTTTTCTGGCCAAGTGGTGGTGGCGGCGCATGCCTTTAATCCCAGCACTCGGGAGGCAGAGGCAGGCGGATCTCTGTGAGTTTGAGGTCAGCCTGGTCTACAAGAGCTAGTTCCAGGACAGGCTCCGAAGCAACACAGAGAAATCCTATCTCAAAAAACCAAAAACAAAAACAAAAACAAAAAACAAAACCTTAAATACTTGAGCTTTTCTGATCCTCTTGCCTCCACCTCCATGTTCTGGGATTACAGTTGAGTTCCTCCAGGCCTGGTTTATGCGCTGAGACTGGAACTGAAGACTTCGTGCATGCTAGACACGTCCTCAACTCCAGTTTCCCTTTCTTTGAAAAGCTGCAGTCACTCAAGGGATGGGGAAGATAGTGCGGATGATGGGAGAGATCTTGAGCTCGGGAGAGAGGTGTGACGTTGGGCAAATCACCTCTCTTCTCTAGCCTCAGTTTCCCCCTCTGTAAACCAAGATATCCCAAGAGGAAGGAGGATGGGATTTCCTTAAACTTGGAATGGGTCTCACTGAGGTCCCTCACATCTGGCCTACTGTATGTGGAGGGAGGGCCCAATGCCTGGAGGCTTATGGGGCTGGGGGTGGGACACTTGGCTCCTTACAGTGAGTTCAAAGCCTCAATTTAGTCGTTGGTGTTGTTAATCTTGGGATGGTTTCATTTTACATAAAAACACGGGTTTCTGACTTCTCTTGAAAGATCAGAAGATGTGGCTCTACGGGGCCACGCCCCTGCCTGGCCACAAAGCTGGAGCTGAGTGGCAGCCGCCTCAGCCATTTAACGCAGTTCCCTCGCACACCCACTCCCCTCACCAACATCACCAGCCGCCTCTGAGTTTGTCGTTTAGGGGCAGAGTTAGATGGGTCCTAAAACCGTGATGCTCAGGTCATATTTGAATGACTATGGGTGGCCGGGGCCAGCCTGCAGGGGACTGGGTGGGACCAAGGAGACAAAGGCAGTTGATCTGTTTCTGTGGCCTAGATGCAACTCTGAAAGATATTGTTTATGCGGGGAACCTCTTCCTGCTGCTTCTGTGGAATCTAGGGGCTCCAGAAGTTTGGGGGGATGGGAGGACATCATTGCCTGCCTGCCAACATGTAGCTAGCGGGGGATTGCCCAAGACATAGTTACTCTCGAACATGAACAACCTAGGCAGAAGGGACACCCATGATATATGTCACCTCACCTCATCTTATTCCCATGTCACACACAGGACCTGTAACCTTAACCACAGCTCTCTTCTTCATCCCTTGGCTGGTGCCAAAAAGTCTTTGATGGCAGGTGGGTCCCAAAGTGGCCTGGGTCGGTCGGAGTCTCAGAATCACTGAGAGAGCAGGAGGGCACAATGAGAGGCTGTGGCCTCGTGGATAGACATGGAGTGTAGCCAGGCATGAGAGTCTGGGTCCCCAGGTATAAATTGTTTGAGGGCCACAAAGTGAACTGCGGCAGGGGGACCTCAATTGCTGAGAGTGACTCAGGTCCCCTACCCCTTGTACTTGACACCTCTGTAATCATGTTTCCACCCTGGGCTCTCAGCACCCGCGTACACATGCCCCATTCTGCCCTCTTGCTGCTGAAGAGACTCAGAGTTTGTGGACCCGTGGAAGGGTCTGGAAGGTGATGTCTGTGTAGTTAGACCTGCTGTGAGCCCCCAGCCCCTCCTGCAGCCATAACCCCAGTCTTTTGATATTCTTCTGGTTTGGGTTTTTTCACAGTTTCCCCATATAGCTCAGGCTGGCCTCAAACTTCTGGCAGTCCCCCTGCCTCAGCTTGCCAAATACTGTAATTACGTGAGCCTCACCTGAGCTTATGTCTGAGCCTTGTCCTCATCCTCTGGGATGTCTGGGTTGAAGTTCTGTCCTTCATCTGGTGGTCAATAGGCGCTGAACGGAGCTCTGGCAGTATTTCCATGGACTTCAGAAGTTTTCAAGAGCCAGAGTGAATTGCTTTTATTTGGAAAACCCTAAGTGTGACCTTTACAAAGATCTACCCAATGGGGTTATTTTATTTTACTTTTTGCAGGAGAGAATATAGGACCCCAGAATTTCACTCTTGCTAGGCTAGTCCACTCTAGCAGCTGAGTTCCATCCTGGTCCTTTCCTTTGTCAAGGACACAGCAGGCATCCTAAGGTGAGATTCCTTTCCCTGGAAACTCCCAGTCCAGCCAGCTGCATGGGCCAAGCCCATCTCTACCCACCCACCCCAGAGTGACTTACCTGACCTCTGCATAGGACTGACTCCCGCATTTGCTGCTAAGTCAGGATCGTCCCGGTCCCTCTCCCCAACTCCTTCCTTCTTGGCAAGCCCGTTGCTGCATTGTTGTGACTGTGGCCTCTACCAGGCTGGGGGGGCGGGGAGTGTGTCTCAGTTGGTAGAATGCTTGTCTGTGATTCACAGAGGCCATCACCAATGCTAAGTAAGCTGGGCATGACGGCGGCATGCCCAGTACTCAGAAGTTCAGGGCCATCCTTAGCTGTATATGAAGTCTGAGGCCAATCTGGATTACATGAATCTGTAAAAAAGAAAAAAGGCCTGGCGCAGGCCTATAATCCCAGTTACCTAGGAGCTGAGGCAGCAGGATAATAAGTTCAAAGCCTGCCTGGGTAATAGGTGAGTACTGTCTCAAAGTGTTGAAACTTAGTGCCACGACAGAGAATAGAGGGTTTACTTAGTGTACGTGAGTCCCCCGGGTTCAGTCCCCAGTAACACAGGGACCCTTTCCTTCCCTTAGTCTGTTATCTGTAACATTCATGATGACATTCATTTGGTCCTTTGACAGCCCTTGCTGGGAAATGGGAAGTAGAGATCTCTCCTTGTTGCAGTCCGAGATGCTTCTTCACTGAGCCACAAGTGGCATAAGGCAACTTCCTGGAAGGGCCAGTTCCTTATTTATGTTGAAAGAATAAAGTTTAGAAATTCCGTTTCTGGTGATCGTGGCTATCAAGCGTTCCTCTTTGCATCTTGTTCAAACCCTTATCTTTCAGTACTCATCTTCGATAGATTATTCGATTTGACCCATCCTTTTACCTAGTAGTAAGGGCTTATTCTGGGCCCGAAGCTGGGCTAGTTATGTTGAATGTCTTTATTGTCTTTAACTTGCTATTTTGTCCTTCTTACAAAGTACAAAGCTCAGAGATGGTAACTTTCTGAAAACCACACAGTTACAAAGTATCTGCACCACCTGGGGTTAGGCGGTTAGGTCTCAGGCTTGGTCAGAAGAGCTTTTATGTTTGGGTGCAGATCCCCAGGAGACTTCCCCCGTACACACTATTTTCAGTTGAACCGTCTGTCTCTGGGATTTGCAGCACAGGGTTGGGGTCCCCAAAGGGAGGGGACTTAGCACCACCAGGACTTCTAGTTCTGCCACAGCATCTGCTCTCCCAGACAAATGAATCTCTGCCTGGCCACGCCCCTTCCTGGTCCAGCACGCCAGTGCAGTCTTAGCAGGTGACCTCCCGAGCACCCAGAGGGCACGGATTTGAATTCCAGCTGAGTAGCCCTGTTTTTGTCCTCCTGTCTGGGCGTCTAGTGTCTTTCCTGAAGCCCCTCCTTCATGCAAATGAATCAGGGCCCTAGGCCTTTCCTAGTTCCTTGGTGACACAAAACTGACCTGCGTGCAGCCACTTCCCTGCCCTGCCCCTGCGTCAGACACCATTAATCCACTGTTGCTCTCTCTCCTGCTGAATTTCCTCCCACTACAGTATGGTGCTCCAGACTACCGCAAGTCACTAATGAGAACTGGCACACAGGAAGAAGGGACAACCCAGAAGCAGATTAAATTTAGCAATGCCATGGACCAGGGGTGGGAAGCAAATTGGTCCAGGTGGCACTCGGTTCAGTGGCATGGTTCTCCTCAGTCCTAGCGCAGACCGCCTGTGCCAGAACTGGCTTCTGGTGTGGTGCAAGACCTTTTATGGGGCCACAGCGAGACCCCACATTTAGCCTCGAGTAATTCTGGTTTGTGGATCTGGCTGTTGCCCTGACTTATGTAAGAGGGGCAAGGAAGGGGCTGTTTCAGGCTTTCCTGGAAAGAGCTGAATGAAGGCTCCCACCGCTACCTTACCTAATAACCGCAACAGTGGTAACAATAATACTAACAGAATGGAACGCCCCCCCCCGACCCTGAATGTCTTATCCATGCCCCTCTGCTAGCCTTATTTATATGCATTCGTGCCATTAACAACTAGAACAGCCCAGTGTTCTAGCCAAAACTTGACTTAAGGGAAGTATGTTGTTTGAATCTCCTGCTTGCTTCCCAGTCAATCCTGAGTCAGCCAGGTTTCACATTAGTACTTCCTGGGTCACTGGGGTCTTACTTAGGAGGTGACGTTTCTTTACAAGCCAGAGTGGAGAGTCTTCTACCTTGGAACCCAAGGCCTAATCATGTGCTGCCTCATGAAGCCACAGCTCAGTCCTGGCCCTTCCCTGAACTCTAAAACGGGACCGACCTCTGCAAATGGGAAACTGAGGCTCAGGGAGGGAGAAGGGTAGGGCAAGGAAACACATAGGGCGTGCACTGCCCTGTTGCCCGTGTGGACCCATCCCAGGTCCATTTCAATCCACCCCATTCTGTGGGTTTGTCACTTTAACTCCCTCAGCCTCAGCTTCCAGGCTCTTGCTGTAATTCACGTTTTAAAGCCATTTCTTCCCTTTTTGTTTTTGAAACAGGGTCCCACTAATGTAGCTCTGGCTGACGTAAACTCTGTGTAGACCAGGCTGGCCTTGAACTCACAGAGATCCACCAGCCTCTGCCTCCTGAGTGCTGGCATTAAAGTTGTGCCACCATACTGGGCATTAAAGCCATTTCTTCTTCATGGACTCTGAGGATCCTCAGAGGCATGTCCAGTCTGCCTGCGGCACATGGCTGATGATGGATAAAAGTGTGGCTCAAAATTAGGGATGTTTTTGTGATTAAAAATAAAAAAGCCAAGCGGTGGTGGTATATGCCTTTAATTCCAGCGTTCGGGAGGTAGAGGTAGGTGGGTCTCTGTGAGTTCTAAGCGAGCCAGATGTACAGAGGGGGAACTGAGGCTCAGAAAGGCAAGGCAATTTGTTCAAGGTCAGATTGAGGGCAAAAGTCACCCTCAAATTTAAGTCAGGAGCTCAAGCAAAGGCCTTCCCTGAGTGTGTCCCCAGCTTTTTTTAGCTCCGCCCTTCCCTGCCCAGCCACCCTGCAGGGCAGTCTCCTGGCCTGTGGTCCCTCTAATATCAGGCTGCCTTCTAGATGTTGATCAGAGATCTCGAGCCTGGTGCATGAGGTCTGATCTCACACAGGTGCCCGGCTTAGAGCGTGAGCTCCAGGAGGGCGGTGCCACAGACACCCCGGATATGGTTCAGGGCCCAGTAGGGGACTCAGGGCCCAGCAGCTCCAGGCAGCACACCTGCCAGACTTCCCACAGCCCGCCAGCTCCGTGGCCTGACAGCATGGGAAGGCTTACGTTTACCCCCTGAGCCTCTCCTGGCCCCTCCCTGGCCAACCTGCCCTCACCCCTGTGGTCTTCCTTGCTCCGTCCATGACACTGGCTCTCCACAGCCCTGGTCTGTCCACTGGGGCGTAGAGGCAGGAGGCTAGAGAGTTCAGGCAAGCCTGGGAGACAAAGCAATATCCTGGTTTGACAGACGTAAAATAAACACAAAGTCATCCCAGGGATCATTTCTCAAATCCACCTGTCCCCGCACCCTAGTGCATGGCAGGCACTTCATACAAGCTTGTTAGATGAATAAATATTTGAAGAATAAAATCCTACAGAGATAAGTGTTTTTTTTTTTTTTTAAGTGATCTTGTGTGACTCCTGGGTCTCAGTCTCCATATATCGAGTAGCTAACTCCACCCGAGGTCTGTTTACTGATTTATACATCAGTGCATGTTTGCTTAAATATGGGGTAACCCGAGCCCAGCTTTGTTCTGAGCCCATCACAGGCATTTATTCATTTACTTCTTGTAACTGAGGCTCAGGGAAATTGAGCACATATTCTCCAGGTCAGACACTTGCTGTCCAGTCCAAAGGTTCGACTGTCCCCAAGGCTGCAGGTGCTCCGTGGAGCATAAAATAGGAGAGCCCCACCCCCTTCATCTTCCCCAACGTAGAACCCTGCCCCAGATTCAAGAGTTCAAACATAAGAGTGTGGAGGGCTAAGGAAAGTACTTCTGCTGCCCAGATCATGAAACCGCTCCAAGAAAACGCCCGCCCAACCCAGTGCGGAGCACATGGTGGGTCTCGTGACCGCCATCGTTGGAGTAGGCAGCGGCGGTGCCCTAGGTAGAAGCTGCTAGAAGGAGACCCATCTGCAAACCAGGAGTGCTTTCAGCAGAGAAAGGACAGAGGTCCTGACCTCGCTCTGACCTGTGGTAGGTGCGATAACTTAGGGCCCTTTCATTGCCTCTCCTGGGAGAGGGAGTGCCTGCTGCTCTCTCTGTTTCTGCTCACACGTGGGGACTTGGCCAATACATGGTGAGTGACTGGTCGGTCTGAGTGTGCATGCCGGCTGTTAGGCTGTGGCATCTGTCTGGATGATTCGGGATGTTTCCTGCTGGCTTCCTGGCACCTCATTGGGCTGGCCCCAGGCAGGCAGGTCCCTGTAAGCGCTCAGTCAGGGCCCTGTGTAATACGCGGGGAAGAAACAGTAGCCTCACTTCCTTGAGGCCTTTCTCACTTATTTTCCTGGAGGTTGGGTCCAGAGAGATTGTTAGGGATGGTGACTGACCTGGCACCACCCCAGCTGGGGCAGACCCACTATGTCAGCTCCTGGATTCCCTGGCACCACCCAGAACAGAGAGAGAGTGTGCAGACTGCCATGTATGTCTCTAAGCTGGGGAAGGAAGGTCTCAGAGTTTCAAGGTGGGTGGGGAGCCATGCAATGTGTGTCACACAGAAACAGGAACCCCGAAATGCCCAGGGCTACAGAACTGGCTAGTGGTGGTGCTGAGATTCAAACCCAGATCCTGGACTCTTTGTTCTCTGGCTTCTGGGTTGGTTTGTACCAGTCCGGGCTTGACTTTGAAGCTCTGTCTCCCTCGGGAATAGTTGGTGCCGAGTTCCTATCCTGGCTCTCCTTAATCTGTTTATTAATGTGACTATGTAGAGCTGTCATTTACTAAAGCTTCACACAGCGCAGGCTGCGAAGAGGACTTGCTACCCTTCCTGTCTCCAAGAAGTAGGTTCTGGAGTCCTTTTCCTCTAAGGTGAAGGTGCACAGAGGAAGGGAAGGGAAATATCCCAGGTCACATAGTTCGTCAAAGGTTAATCCAACATTGAACGCCAGCAGCTTGGCTCCAGATTCTGCACTGGGCCTACTCAGTTGCTAGAGAAATCTCTGTGGGCTGGATATGCCTAACTGCTTGAACCAGTTGCTGCTGGAGCCAGACTTAGGGGGGGACAGGAGTTGAGCAAGCAGCAGGATTAGATGACAGAACACCCCAGAGAGTCACTGAGCTGCCCCCTGCCTCAGAGCTGACCTGAAGGATTTATCTGTTGTCGGTGATTCCTGGAGTCTCCAGGTCAGGGGGAGGCCACTGTTAGCTCAGGAGTCCTGGTGATGGAACTGGCCCAGCCGTCAGAGGCCAGCCAGGGCTCTGGCCTTGGGCCTGATTCTGCAGGATTTCAATCCCTTACTTCCAGAGTCTTCCTGGGCCACGGGAATCTCCCTGCAGTGACTTATGCAAGAGTTTTGCTCTCCAATTTCCTCCTCCGCCATGGGCTCCCAGGCTGTGCCAGGCCTGGTTGTCCTGCTTCCCTGTGGTGGGGGAAGTGCACCCTTTCCCCCTGGGCAGCTACCCCAGCTGAATAACCAAGTGCTTCCCTATGGCTCTTGGCCAGGCAGGGCTCACAGTGCAGACCTCTGCCAGCCTCCGTGTCCTGTGGCACATTCCAGCTGCCCAGGGTAGACTCCAGGGAGAATGTCCATCCCAACAGCTGTGGCAGCCTAGGACCAGATGCCACCAGGGATAAAGGCAGCCCTGGTAGGTAGGGTTTGCCCCTCTCTGCCTGGAATGGTTCCAGGTAAAGGAAGCAAGACACCCTTGTCCCAAGAAATCCCTGCTGGGGTGGCATTTCAATGGCTCCTTAGTGGGTGCCAGTTTTCTGGTACCTGTGAATGCAGAGAAGAGAGAAAAGAGCCAGGAAGGGCAGAAGGATGCAAGAGGACCTCCATTTAGCTCTTCAACAAACAGTTATTTCTACATATTATTTTACTTATTTATTTTTTAAAATTTATTTGTACTTTACGTGCCTTGGTGTTTTGCCTGCATGTGTGTGTGTCTGTGTGAGGCACACTAGAACTGTGTCTAGTTCTAGTCTCCTGGAACTGGAGTTTCAGACAGTTTGAGCTGCTATGTGGGTGCTGGGATTAAACCCAGGTCCTCTAGAAGAGCAGTCAAAGCTCTTAACCACTGAGCCATCTCTCCAGCCGCTACTTACTTATTTTTAAATTTGATTGTATTTTATATGTGTGGTGTCTTGCCTGCACGTGTGTCTGTGTATGACTGGTGCCCACAGAGTCCAGAAGAGGGTGCTGGATTCCCCTGGAACTGGAGATGGGTTGTGGGCCACTATGTGGGTGCTGGGAATTGAACCTGGATCCTTTGGAATAACAGCCAGTACTCTTAACCAGTGAGCCATCTCTCCAGTCCCTGGTTTTATTTTTTGAGGCAGGATCTGTAACATAGACTGGCCTCAAACTCCTGTTGTAGCAGACTGTGACCTTAAACTCCCAATTCTCCTGAGGTGTGCACCACCACACCTGGTTTATGCGGGGCTGCAGGTGGGATGTAGGGCCTTGAGCACTCTAGGTGAGTACTGTCCACTGAGCCACATCCTCAGCCTTTTGACAGATCCGTCTTTAGTCCTCTACCTGCAGGGCCTTGGTACATCAGTTCCCAGCAAACATTCCCTCCTTGGGGAGGGGAGCTGATCAGCTTCAACAGCCTACACAAAACTAGTGCCTTGGGTTGGAGGAAGTACAAGATAGGCTACCCAACTAACCCGTGGCAGAATGAACAGGAAAGGCTACCAGGGAAGGTGGCTTTCATCCTATAGACAGGTCTGGTTTAGGAACCACAGCAGTGCCTGACCCTGCCCAAGCTCGATCACCTGGGAAAAGTCAGCAGAATCTGGGGAAAGTCAGCAGAAGATAACAAAGTTTATCTCCAGTATGAACAGCGATGACGAGGAATGGCCTTATGAAGGGTCAAGGGACTCCAGGGCTGGGGTCTCTGGAGGTGGTGGCCTTTCTGCTGGAGGGTAAGAGAAAGGGGGTCACACAAAGACCTGTACAAAGAGTGTTCTAGAAGGTCAAGGGCATACCCGAAACAGTAAGAAGAGAATAAACCGGGTACAGTGGTGATATATAATCCTGCCTATAATCCCAGCTTTGGGAGGTGAAAGCCAGAAGGCCAGAAGTTCAAGGTCATCCTCAGCTACCCAGTGAGTTCCAGACTAATCTGGGTTACTTGAGACCCTGTCTCAAAAACATCTCAGAAATAAAACAAACCCAAAGAAAGGGAGAAAATAAAATAAAACAAAACTTAGGGGTAGAAAAATTGGCATAGGTCAGAAGGGTGGAGCTTGGGGTGATTTCAGAAAGATGGGTAGGACCTGGGGCATGTGGCCTTTGGCCCCATTGATGGCAGGAGAATGCAGAGCTGAGTGGCCTGTTTATTGGTGGCCCCTTCACAATGGAATGGCTTTGGTGCCTCGCTGCTGCCCCCTTCAGGTACAGATGGAACTGCAAAGCCCAGGGACAGAAAGGGTCCTCCCAAGGTCATAGGTGGAGGGGTGGGACTAGGCTTCCACCTCTGTCTTCCCACACTGCTTCTCTGGGTCTAACCGGCTGCTTACTAATCATTTACAGGAAGTCCTGTCCTTGCCGTGTTTGACAGGTGGAGGGTGAAGCTCTTCTCGGCCTAGGGGGTTTAGTGTCCTGACCTGGGTTCCGAATGGTGAATCTACAGAGCCTCAGAGACAGTGAGAATAACGAGAATAACATGGTTTTTAATTCCTAAGATTGCTTGGGCCTCTCTGAGTCAGGGTGAGTAGCAGGTCCTTTTTTTTTTTTTTTTTTTTTTTTTTTTTGGTTTTTCGAGACAGGGTTTCTCTGCAGCTTTAGAGCCTGTCCTGGAGCTAGCTCTTGTAGACCAGGCTGGTCTCGAACTCACAGAGATCCGCCTGCCTCTGCCTCCTAAGTGCTGGGATTAAAGGCGTGCGCCACCACCGCCCAGCATAGCAGGTCCTTCTTATGCCTGCCTGTCTGGCATGGCATGGATGCTTGCTGAGAGTCGCCAGCCTGTCCCGGAACTAGCTCTTGTAGACCAGATTGGCCTCGAACTCACAGAGATCCGCCTACCTCTACCTCCCGAGTGCTGGGATTAAAGGTTGCGCCAACCTGTCTCCAAGCAGCCTTCCCATTGCTCCGTAACTGGAGCCTTGTTTAGCTGCTTATGTTGATAAATTCAGAGACCCCATGTCTTAGTCAGGGTTTCTCCGGCTATGACAAAACACCGTGACCAAAGCAGCCCCGGGAGGAAAGGGTTTATGTGGCTTACACTTCTATATCGCTGTTCATCATCAAAGGAAGTCAGGGCAGAAAGTCAAACAAAGCAGGAACCTGGAGGCAGGAGCTGAAATGGAGTCCGTGAGAGTGCTGCCTATTGGCTTGCTCCTCGTGGCTTGCTCCTCGTGGCTTGTTCCTCGTGGCTTGTTCCTCGTGGCTTGCTCCTCGTGGCTTGCTCCTCGTGGCTTGTTCCTCGTGGCTTGCTCCTCGTGGCTTGTTCCTCGTGGCTTGCTCCTCGTGGCTTGCTCCTCGTGGCTTGCTCCTCGTGGCTTGCTCCTCGTGGCTTGTTCCTCGTGGCTTGCTCCTCGTGGCTTGTTCCTCGTGGCTTGCTCCTCGTGGCTTGTTCCTCGTGGCTTGCTCCTCGTGGCTTGTTCCTCGTGGCTTGCTCCTCGTGGCTTGCTCCTCGTGGCTTGTTCTTCGTGGCTTGCTCCTCGTGGCTTGCTCCTCGTGGCTTGCTCAAGCCCAGCACCACCAGCCCAGGGATGGTACCACCCCTAATAGGCTGGACCTGCCCCAATCAACCGCTAATTAAGAAAATGCTCTACAGACTGACCTTAAGGGGGCCTTTTTTGTTTTTTTCAGTTGGGGCTCCCTTCTCTCTGATGACTCTAGCTTATGTCAAGTTGACATAAAACCAGCCAGGACAGCTGACCTCTTGTCTACTTGACAGGCAAAAACACACCATTGTTAAGCCACACCCCTTTCTTTCCTGTTCATACCAAAAGCCACACACTAGTAAAAACATCACAATATAAAGCATTTTACAGACTTAAGTCCCACAGCCTTCCAAATTCACAGCCTTAGCAGTTGTGTCTTTAAAAATTCCAGTCTCTTTAATAAAAGCCCAAATTCTCTGTAAAAGTTCAGTCTCTCTCTCTCTCTCTCTCTCTCTCTCTCTCTCTCTCTCTCTCTCTCTCTCTTCTCTCTCTCTCCTCTCTCGTTTGAATTAGTTTAACTGTGGACTGCTGAGCTAGCTCCAGTTCTTGAGACAGTGTTTCACACAGCCCAGGCTGGCCTCCAACTCACTGTGCAGCCGAGGGTGACCTTGAACTCGTGACCCTTCTGCCTTCATCTCTCCAGCACTGGGATTGCATGTGTGCACCAAGACATCCAGCTCTCTTGCACTTTCACCATTTGTACTTATTTATTTACACAGAGTCTTACTGCCTCCACATGCTAGGGTTAAAAGCATGTACCACCATGCCCAGGCTAGTGTTATTTATTAGTATTAATATTGTACATATGTAGATAGACAACATGTATATGGCCTGTCACCCCTCACCCACTTTTATACATATGTGTGGTGTGTATATACTAGTTAGTGTGAGTGTATGCATGCATGTGGGTATGTGCACATGTATGTGCCCTCATGTCGTGGTCAGGTTAGCCTCAGGTGTCTTCATCAATTTCTCTCCACCTTTCTCTTTGCAAGAGGTCTCTCACTGGACCTACAGCTCCTAGGCTGGCTGACCAGTGAACTACGGGAGTGTTCCGGTCTCTGTACCCTCTCCGCTGGGGTTGCAGGCACTCACCACAACTCCCTGTGTTGTTAGTTGGTTCGTTCTCGAGAAGATTCTAGGGATCTGAGCTCACATCCTCATCTGTGCAGCGGGCTCCTTGCTGGCTGAGCTTTCTCCCGTGCTCCCCTTTGCCTTTGAGATTAGTATTTACAACCATATGTTTATGTAGTATGCATGCACAAAATACATATTTAACCTTATGAAAGGCCTTCACACTGTATAGAAATTCTCACTGTCAATCTTCTATCGCTGAGGCTCAGCCATATTTTTGCATGTATTCTGTGACTCGCTTCTTTCCCGCTGTATAATACTTCCTGTGGTTGACTATTCCACAATATATATAAATAGATATATTTATATAACATATATTGTTTTTATCTTGTGCTAAGAATGGGATCCAAAATCTCAAGCTTGCAAACACTCTGCCCCTGAGCTATACTCCCAGCCTCTATGTGTGTTTGTTGGCTTTGGTTCTCAGCCTTTTGCTGATGTGGAAAAAGAGCACTCAGAAATATTGATGAACACAGGACTGGGCAGATGGCTCAGGCGGTAAAGTACTTGCCAGCCATGCAAGTATAAGGACCTGAGTTCAATTCCCGAAGCCTGTGTAGAAAGTAGGGCTTGGTGATATAGACCTGGGGTCTTGTGGTCCCAGTGTTGAGAAGTTAGAGACAGGTTGATCCTGGGGCTTGCTGGCCAGCCTAATCAGTCATTCCACGTTCTAGTGATAGATCAGTCTCAAAAGAGAAAGGTTGAGGAGGCATGAGAAGACTCAGTAGGTAAAGGCATTTGCCACCAAGCCTGAAGACATATGTTCAATTTTTGGGACCCACATGGTAGAAGGAGAGAACCAACTCCTAAGACTTGTGTTCTGACCTGTCTCTACACACACACACACACACACACACACACACACAAACGTACATACAGTGGTTGTACTAAGTGTCTTGAACTCCTTATGATCTTCTGAGCCAGGTGGTGGTGGCGCATGCCTTTGATTCCAGCAGTCTGGAGACAGAGGCAGGTGGATCTTTGTGAGTTCGAGACCAGCCTGGTCTACAGAGTGAGTTCCAGGACAGCCGAAAGATTCTGATCTTCCTGCGCTCTGCTCCCAAGTCCGTCCGCCGGGACCACAGGTGACACTCCCACCCTAGCTGATGAGCTGGGATGGGTCCTAGAGCTCTCTCATGCTGCATAAGCACTCCAGCAACTGAGATACAATGAGCTTCACCCCCGGCCCTACTGGGAGCTTTTAAAAGAATCTTAATTTGTGTTTAGAGTGCATGAAATGCTTTTACAATTATTTTGAGATGATTATATGGCTTTTCTTGTTTAATCTGTTAATGCCACTCATCATATAAAAGACTTTCCCATGAAGCCTCCCAGGCTTGACCTGGCTGAGGACCTGGCTGGTTTGCTGTGTATTCCAGCTTGCGTCGGTGACATATTGTCTAGAATCGTCCATCCTTCTGGGTTTGAGGGTTGTGGTGACCATGAGCATCATGCTGGATGGTGGTTTTTACTCTCCTTCTGCAAAAGTTCAAGTAAAATCAAGAACATTTGTTTCTTGAAATTTGGTAGTGTTTACTGGTGAGGTCATCTTTGCCTGGCGTTTTCCTTGGGAAAGATATTTCACTGTGGTCTCAGTTTCTTTATTTAGGTTCTCCACGGCTGCTTACCTCAGCTTTGGTAAGTTCTAGTTTTAGGAATTTATGCATTTAATTTACATTTTGACATTTATATACATACAGGTCTAGCATTTTCTCATAGCTCTCTTGACTATGATAGGTCTCTCTCTCTCTCTCTGTCTCTCTGTCTCTCTCTCTCTCTCTCTCTCTCTCTCTCTCTCTCTCTGCCTTGCACATGCTAAGCGTGAACTCTGCCACTCTTATGTTTCTAAGATGCATTCTCACCTGTTGGGTCAGAAACCCCATCCTCTGTCGTGAGGTTGGTCCATATGTCAATAATCCGCCATTGTTGAATCATTCCTCTGCTATCGGATGCTTCAGCCTTCCAGTTTGGGCTGTTACAAATCAGGCTCTGTTCAATGCTCTTGTAGGAATCTTCATGCAGATAGACTTTCATTTTTTTAAATATTTATTTATTTGTTATGTATACAATATTCTGTCTGCGTGTATGCCTGAAGGCCAGAAGAGGGCACCAGACCTCATTACAGATGGTTGTGAACCATCATGTGGTTGCTGGGAATTGAATTCAAGACCTTTGGAAGAGCAGTCAACGCTCTTAGCCACTGAGCCATCTCTCCAGCCCCCTAGACTTTCATTTCTTTGAGCTAGTGGTTAGGGTGGAATTGCTGGCCATATGATGCACATATGCAGTAGCGTTCATCCAGCACTCCTACAGGGAGATAAGAGGGCAGAGCACGAGAATCCTTGAAAGCTCACACCCCCAGCTAGCCTGCTGTACACAGTAGCAATGTCCACTGTCTCGAACAAGGTGGAGGGTGAGAACCAACGCCTGAGGCTGTCACATGTGTATGAGGGCGTGCATGCACTCATACACATGAGCATGCAGAGAGCTCATGGTGTGTGCATGTGCACACACACACATACATGATGGTGCTAGCTGTGGTGGTACACATGTGTAATCCCAGCAGTCAGGAGACAAGCAGGAATATCTCTACAGATTTAAGTCTACATAGTCTACATAGAGACTTCCAGACTGGCTAGGGCTACACAGGGAGACCAAGCCTAAAAGAGGTTAAAGGGCTATTGTATGCTCTTGTAACCAAGATGTAATAATTCTAAGTTTTTCTATGTTCTTGTTAATGATTGGTTTTTCTAGTCTATTTATTCTGTTTTACTTTCATATCATTTATTTATTTATTTATTTATTTATTTATTTATTTTAAGGCAAGGGTCTTACTATATGGCTCTGCTTGGCCTAGAACTCAGTATGAAGACCAGGAAGACCAGGCTGGCCTCAAACTCACAAGAGATCATCCTGCCTCGATCTCCTGGGTCCTGGAACAACACCCAGTCTTATTAACTTACTGATTGATGGAGACAGAGTCTCCTGTAGAGAAGGCTAACCTCCCTGTAGCTGAGGCTGGTCTTGAACTCCCGGTTCTCTGACCTCTACTTCTGAGTGCTGAGATCACAGGCCTGTGCTATCTGCTCTTCTGGTCTTTCTGATTTGGTTGTAGGCCTTCCCATTGGTGTGAGTGGATCTCCTTCCCTCCGCCTGGTGCTAATGCTGCCAAGGTCCTCCCAACCTTCCTGGTTCCTATACTTTCTTCGTGGAGTACCCGTCTTCCTGAGGAGTTGTGCATTTTATTATCAGCCTTGGGGAGTGTTTTTTTGACTAATTAGCAGTCCCCTTCAGACATAACTGATGTCAACATTTAATCCGATTTTGCACTTTATTGCTTTCTTAAGTATCTTTAAATAGTTTTTGTTTTGTTTGTTTTTTGAGACAGGGTTTCTCTGTAGCTTTGGAGCCTCTCCTGGAACTAACTGTTGTAGACCAGATTGGCCTCTAATTTACAAAGATCCGCCTGCCTCTGCCTCCTGAGTGCTGGGATTAAAGGCATGCGCCACCACCTCCCGGCCTCTTTAAATAGTTTTAAACTACTTTTTATTTAGTATGCATGTATGCACACATGAGCTGTAGCACCTGCGTGGAGATCAGAGAACAACTTTGGGGTAGTTGGGCCTGTGCTTCCATCATGTGGGGTCAGACTTGATGGGAAGTGTGGAGTGTTACCTGCTGCTGCGCCATCTTACCTGCCCTCTAAAATATCTTTCTTTCTTTCTTTCTTTCTTTCTTTCTTTCTTTCTTTCTTTCTTTCTTTCTTTCTTTCTTTCTTTCTCTCTGGGTGTTTTTTTGTTTGTTTTTTGAGACAAGGTTTCTCTGTGAAACAGTCCTGGCTGTCCTGGAACTCACCCTGTAGACCAGGCTGGCCTCGAACTCCCAGAGATCCACCAGCCTCTTCCTTCCGAGTGCTGGGATTAAAGGTGTGCACCACCACCACTCCGCTAAAATATCTTTTAAAGAAAGGACATTTTAAAATTTTAATTAAGTCCAAGTGACCATTTGTTTTTCCCTTATGAAGTCACAATAATATGCTTTTATGACTTTCCCAGAGGCTTAATGGTTCTCTTACAGTTACGTTGCTGAGCCACTCACACGAATCACGCTGGCTTTCACCTGAGCCATCTCACGGGTCCCCATTTTGCTCCACTCCCTCCCAGAAGTCAGTCGTGTACCCCGGAAATACCCTGGCTCCTGCCTGGACCTCTCTTACTTTTTTTTTTTTTTTTTTTAAAAATCTCTTATGTGTTTTGTTTCAATGAGTCACCTGTGCAGACTGTTCCTTCCAGGGTTTGGTTGGTTTAGTTGTTTTGTTTTGTTTTTAGCATTTTCAGTCTTGTTTTGTGTTGCTAAGATTCCTGTTGCCCCCGTGACTTCCCTTCCCAATTTCCCAGTGCTTATTTGGAGGCCTCTGTTTCCACACAGCTGATTCCTATGCTGTCTCTGATGACTGTGTCTTTCAACATCTGTGAGTGCTGGCCCTTTAGCTGGGTGTGCATTACGGGGTTCACCTGGTTTGTGGATACTGTGTTTTGGGGGGACGGAGTAGGCTTAACCCTAGTCTTCAGCCCCAAGAAAAGGACAGACCATGCTAGAGACCTGGACCACAGGCTAGCTTGCTGTTTGGGTTTGGTCTGGTCCATTCCCTCTGCAGGCAGCTGATACCTCAGGCCTGAGCCTCGCCTTCTCTTCCCAGGAAGGAGTCTGGAGGAAGTGGTCCATCCACTCAGGTCAAAGTACGCCATGGTACAGTAGGGCATGTGTGGAGTGACTGTGTGTGGGTCCCCTTCTATTTCCTCTGACCCCGCACGTCTTTAATATTGTCCAGACTGCCCGTTTCTAACCCAGGCTTCCAGCTGTGGTGGTCCAGGGACAGTAGATGCATGTCCAGGTGTATGGACATCTTGGTGCACAAGGAAAGCAGAGAACTCAATCTGGCTTTCAAACAGGCTTTTCCCCAGCCTTTTTCCCCACTCTGGGCACATGCAAGCCCAGCACTGGCTGCTGGGGGCTTCTGTTTCCTCAGTCAGCTGGGCGGTCACATTTGCTCCATGTTATCTGGAGTTGACTTCGGAGTGGAATGCAGGAGCCACCTCTGATACTGGTTTTTTTGTTTTTCCTTCCTTCCTTCCTTCCTTCCTTCCTTCCTTCCTTCCTTCCTTCCCTCCCTCCCTCCCTCTCTCCTTCCCTCCCTCCCTCCCTCCCTCCCTCCCTCCCTCCTTCCCTCCCTCCTTCCTTTCTTAAACACAGGGTCTGGTGTAGCCCAATCTGATCTCACTACTCAGCTCACTCTATAGCCAAGGATGACCTAGAACTTGTGATTCTTCTGAGTGCTGGGGTTACAGCCACACACCACTGTGCCCTGTATCTGTGGTGCCGGAGATCCAGCTCAGAGCCTCCTGTGTGCCAGGCAAGCGCTCTGCCAGTTGAGCTATGTCGCCAGCCCCCTTCTGTTCATTTCTGATCAAGGCGTGCGGGTCCTGGCCTGCCCCCCCCCCCATCTGAAGCACGGTGACCAGAGCTCCAAAGCAGCATCACAAAGACACTGGAGCCACCAGCCCTAGACTCTAGCTCGGTTTAGAAGAGACGGACCTGCACCTTTATTTATTTAATTAATTTTTGCAGTGGCACATGGAACCTGGTGCTCCACTACTGAGCTGCGCCTCTGGTCTGCTCTTTTTAAACATTAGAAACATTACAAACAAAGCAACAACAGAAAAGAAAAACACGAGCAAATTAAACCAGAATGAGAGGCGAGTACAGTGATTCACATCTGTAATTCCAGCACTCAGGAGCACCAAGCCAGGAGAATTAAGAGTTCAGGCTCTGGCTGTGTGACTTTGCGAAGGTCACATAACCTCTTAGGACTTTATCCTCCTGAGAAAAAGCCCCGAAAGCCTGCGGCTGTCCCCTTGTAGGCCTGTGCTTTTGTGTCGAGTGACTCCGGAAACCTCGGCTGAGTCACCCCAGCATGACAACAAACTGCTTGAACTTTGAACAGTTTAGACTCAATCCTAGCTCCACTGCTCCTATGCTGTGTGCCCTTAGACAGGTCTCTTCACCTCTCTGTGTACCCTAAAATGAGGATGACCCTATGAGTACCTACCTCAAAGTACGGGTGTATAGCTCTATAGCTCAGTGATAGTGTTTGCCTATCATGGACTAGGCCCTGCGTTTCATCCCAATACTGCAAAAATAAGTCAACAATAGCTCCTCTGGGAAATGCTTTCCACATGCATCCTATTGACTAAGGCTTTGAGCAGACATGGCCTGCTGCATTACATGTGTGTGGTGGAATGGGTACAGCATGGGGCTTGACCCTCAGCGGGATGGGGGGTTACAGCATGGGGCTTGACCATCAGCGGGATGGGGGGTTACAGCATGGGGCTTGACCATCTGCAGGATGGGGGTGGGTACAGCATGGGGCTTGACCATCAGCAGGATGGGGGGGTGCAGCATGGGGCTTTACCATCAGCAGGATGGGGGGGTGCAGCATGGGGCTTGACCATCAGCAGGATGAGGTGGGTACAGCATGGAGCTTGACCATCAGCAGGATGAGTGCTGGAAAGACCAGAGAAACCGGGTCTACCAGATGAGCCTAGTGTGGGAAACCCATTGGAAGTTGCTACCCCACATGTGTGCTCCAGCTGTGTGCCCCACACGTGTGCAGATGGCTTTGATAGTCTTGACATGCAGCCTGGAGCCTTCTTATCTTCCGCCGGATGTATGCAGTCTCTCAGCTATGTGATACTGCTGTAGAGCCCTGGAGATGGGTTCTGGTGAGCCCAGCCTCCCTCCGTCCCTCCGCCCTTCCCTCCCTCCCTCCCCCCTCCCTCCCTCCCTCTGTCTGTCTCCCTCCCTTCCTCCCTCCCTCCCTCCCTCCCTCCCTCTCTCCCTCCTTGTGTCTTCCTGCACTGCTCACTAACCTAGCTTACCCTCAGCAGGGTTCATTTTCTTGTCCATTGCCTTACCACTGACAGGGGTTTAACCTATTCTGTTGGCCCCTGGTAGGCAGTAGCTGTTAAGTAAAAAGCAGCCTGGGGGCCATTGTTTGAGCACAATGTGGAGGCACAGGAGGTGTGAAATCCACATCAGCTGGGCCTCAGGAGTGGAGGAGTAGACTCATCTGCAATGACAGAGGCTCCCTAGGAAATCATTTGATGCTCAGGTGCCAGGCTGCTGGGCAGCAGTGCGCTCTCTATGGGAGAGCATTGCTGAAGTCCCTGGGCACTTGGGCAAGCAAGGATCCCAGGACACTGTGCGGTTCTGATTCTTTTAACTTTTTAAACTGCTTTGAAGGCTGTCAGGCAGAATGAACAGCCTCAGGAGCTACGGCCCAGCCCCACCCCTGCTTCCCAGTGACCAGGGGCAAAGGCCCCAGGCTTGGGGCCAGGCACATCTGGTAAGTGGCTGGTTCTGCCCCCTCTTCTGCTCAGGGACCTTGGGTGAGTCACATCACCCCTCTGTACCTCTCTCCTCCTCTGAGATGGGTGTTACACAGTTCTGTATCAGTCCTGGGGACTGACTGATCCTGGCCTGAAGGGCCCAGTGGTCCTAGCCCAGGGCTGGGCTCACAATGTTAAATGGAACCCATGACAACCTGTGGGATGGTGTGTGACTGCAGCCATGATGGGCAGTCCTGCCCAGAAATCCCCTTTAATTCTCTCCTCCTCCTTTTCCCTCCTCCCTTCCCTCCCTATCTCTCTCTTCCTCCCTTCCTCCCTCCCTTCCTTTCTTCTGTGACAGGGTCTCACTATATAGCCCTGGCTGGCCTAGAACTTGCTCTGTAGCTCAGGCTAGCCTTGAACTTCAGCAGTCCTCCTGCCTCTGCCTCTGGAATACTGGGATTAGAGACATGCATCACCACGCACAGCCCTGGATTCCACATGAGTGTGGCTCATGTGCCTGTGCGGTTCACTAGCAGTGTGTCCAACCACCTTTAGCTTGTTTGTCCCATCTCTCTTCCCTTTGGTGGAAATAACCAGCTGAGTGTGAACGAGCAGATGTGATTGTTTATCGTGTGGGGAGCTGAGGAAAACCCTCTGGACCGGAGTTCTGAGGGCAGAGTCTGGGCTCCAGGCAACGGAAAAGCCAAAGCAAACAGTGGGAGAATAAACTGGCTCCCATTCAGAGGTGAGCTTCAGGCATGCCTGCGTCCAGGGCCTGGACGCCATTGTCCAACTCGTGAGTTTCTCCAGAGGTTTCTAGTCTGCCCTCCTGGCCATTGTTCTCCTTTAGGGGTTCCCCACTCCCCACTCCCAGCACCGTGCCATCCAGGTGGAGACGGTCCCAGCATCTGCCAGTCACAACAGCCGAAGGGGGTGGGCTTCAATGTCCCCGTTAGGAAGGGGAATGGATTCGGAATAGCCAGATAGGACAGTAGATGTCACCACGTCACCGCGGGGGCAGCAGAGAACACCAAAGTGGTCCTGTCTCATAAGCTGACTTTGGAAGCTTCATGGAGTGATCACCCCTGTGCTGGAGATGGGAGGCCAGCCAAGAGTTGTCCCCGTGGGCTCACTTTCTCTCAGAATGGTAACCAGGGAGAGAGGGAAGGCCGGGGACACTAGCCCACCCTTATGTGTGATAGTGCCCCCAGGAGGCAGGTCACATTCAAGACAGGAGGAGCTGGGTGAGAGCCAGAGTGGCCTGAGATGACATGGCTTCCTGCCAGTCCCCCAGCCCAGGCTAAGCCAGGAGACTCTGCTGACGTAGGGTCCCATGTCACAGCCCCAGTCCATGTGGGGTGCTGCTGGGTGCCAAAGGCATTGCGTGAGGGGTCCAACAGGCCCGGCTGCCTCCCAGCACTCCCACACCTTGCTGAGGGAGCCATGAGTTTTCTCTACTGGTGGGCCTGAGAGTTCTGCCCACACTGGGTTCTAGAGAGATTACATAGAAAGCTTCAAGCACACAGTAGGTGCCCTGTGAAGACTTTCTCCTCTAATTATTATTTCTGTGTGACCTTGACCAACTTGCTTCACTCCTCTGTGCCTGGGGAGCAGAGACAGCATCCACCAGTCAGAACTGTGCTGGCTTCCTTGCTGGCTTCCTATCATAATAGGTGACAGTGTTTTTCCTCATTGTCCCTTATCCTGTTGAATCCCCATTCCTACAGGGGCAAGAGAGGTCACTGTGATCACAGCCTCTCCCCCGCCTCCCACTGTGGGTTTAATTCTTTGAGTTAGGCGCTCATGTAGCCCAGGCTGACTCTTCCTGCTCCCACCATCCAAGTGCGGAGATGACAGACCTGAGGCATCAACCTGCCTTGATTAGCTCACCACAGACCAATGTTCCCGCCCCTCTTGCCCCCTCTGCTGAGAGCCTCTGACACCCCGGTTGCTGGGAGCCTAACAGCCGTCTCAGGCTCAATTGGAATGCGGAGAGGATGCTGTGGGGGCCCAGCTGCCAACCTCCAGCTTCTGTGTGTTCCCTGTGTCAGGCCCACCCAGCATGACACAAGTTCAAGGTTAGTCTCCACACAGTCCGAAGCCTCGTGTCTAGGGTGCTAACCAGGTCCTCCCAGAGGAAACGCAGCCAGGACAGAGCTGGGGGTGGAAAGGGTGTCTGAGTGTGGGAGCCGTTGACTCCCATCGGTCTAGGGGGGGGTGATCTGAAGCCGGGGATTGTGGGAGAGGTAGGGTGTACCCAGGATCACAGCCTGCCCAAGTCCCATGGGATTTCCACAGTCCAGCTGGCCATGGGTATTGGGGTAGGGACCTGGACCCAGCCTGTCCCCGGAGTGACTCTAGGCCTTTCTCAACATGTGACTTCAGGCAGGTAACCTCATCTCTCTCTGGGGCCAGGGGAACCCCTCCCCCCACAGGAGTCTAAGGCAAGCATGCCAAAATGAGATTTGGGAAGAGTGCATTCTGAGTCATGAGTCACCAGGTGTTGTCCGGTCCCTGTTACGAATGTATTGCGCAGAGCAAGTAGCGTGGCTCATTTCCAGTCAGGCAGGGTGCTGTTGCAGGAATTTACACTCAGACCCCAAGAGGCCTCACCAAAGCAGAAAAACACCCACACAGAAGGCTGAATTCTGACATGGTCACTTGCTGTTTGACTATGGGAAAGCTGCTTAACCTCTCTGGGCTCTTGTTTTCCCATCTGTAGAATGGGAAAAGCTGTAGTGTTTAACTTGCAGGTTATTGTGGAATAAATGAGTCAATAGAGGTAAAACTAGCCCTGGCTAGCCTGGGACTTGTTATGTAGACCAGGATAGCTTTGAACTCAGAGAGATCTACTTGCCTCTGCCTCCAAGTTCTGGGATAAAAGACCTTCACCATCACACTGCCTACATATCTCTCTCTGAGCTAGCCAGGGCGTCACAGCCAGACCCTGTAAGTTCGGGGCAGGATGAGGGAGGAGTGTTCTCTAATGCTATGTTTGATGTATTATCCTCTGGCGGTGTGCGTAACATAGAGTTTCAAAACACCAGCATCTGCACCGTGCCTTGCAGACAGGCTTACACCTCTAATAAACTCCAATAGGAAGAAGACCCATCAAGGTACTGTGTGACTCTGAAAGGTCGTGGACCCTCTCTGTGCCTGTCAGTGTTTGATGGTAGTGAAAGGAAGGACAGGACTGCCACATCTCCTGGTAATGGAGGGATTTCCACTGCCAGAGCTGGGTACAGCATGGGAGGAGCCGCGGGGGTCTGAAACACACCTCAGGGATGCATGGCTCCTGTGCGCCTTCAGCCTCTTCCCTGCTCAGCCTCCAGGCTCACAGGCCTGAGGGAGGGAGGAAGCCTATGTTCCTATAAAGTGGTACCCTGGACCTTTCACCTCCCTCCCAGCCTGCCTGTGTCTCCTCCCACACTGGCCCTTTGCCTGCCACAGGCTGCGGCCCACAGGGTTGTCTGGTGTCCCTGTGAAGTGAGCCTTATGCCCTGGGCCTTCTGATTCCAGCTCTGATAGCCATGCCCTCACTTATGAAATCGGGCTGGTGACGTGGATGAGTGAAGGCACAAGCCAGGTCCTGCTTTGACTCCTTTGGGGCCACTCCAGGCTGCTCTATCATCAGACACCTGCTGCCTGCTTGGCCACTGTCCCTGACTGAAATACTGCGCGTCCTGCCTCTTAGCTGCCGATCCTCCTGGCTGTTCCTCTCACCTCTCCTCACTGCCAGACCTCCTGGCAACCTTCCCTCCAAGACTACCCTGAATAGTCTGTCCCCTCTAAGGGGACAGAGCCTCATGCTGCCTAGAGGTTGTTTCTTCCCAGTGTGTATGAGACAGGCCAGGGAACGGGACCTGTGACCTCCTCGATCCGAATGCTGAACTTTGCTTCGAACACTTAGGGCAGGAAAGACCATTTTGGCCTCAGGTGAGCAGGCATGCGGGCAGGCTCGTGAGCGTGAGTGTGTGTGTGTGTGTGTTTGTGTGCGCACACGTGTCCATGCAGCTCCCCTCTGTCTCCCCTACTTTCCTGCATTCCTAGCTGTTTCTGCCCCACAAACCCTCACGCCTGCCTATCCCCAGTTCAGATTGAGCCTTATGCAACAGGTAAAATGTCCAGAATCTTCAGGGCAGCCCCGAATCTTTCTCAGACCCCACTCTACGAGGGAGTTACCCGATACAGGGGTGAGACTTCTTACCTCAGTTATCCAGTTTAAAGGGCAGAGACGAGGCTCACCCTGGCAGCCTGGCCCAGTGTTACCCTCCTGCTGCCAGGCTGCCTCTTCCAACACCCACTATTGGCTGGCCTGGCAGGCCTTGCCTGCCTCCTGGCTGCTGCACGGGCTTATCCAGCCACAGACTGCCCAAGGGCAGAGACGCTCATGCTGTGTTAGAAGGTGATGCCTGGCAGGGTCTGGGGTGAGGGCAGTTGGCAGGCAGAGCTGAGGGGGAGATGGAAAGGCAACAAGAGGAGTCCTTGGGTAGACTTCAGAGAACTTTCCAGAACAGGAAGGGCAGTATACAGCTGTACCAAGGCTGGGGGTGTGCCCAGATGGCCGGTGTTCCCTCCTTCAATCTTGTCCTCCTGTGTGTCAGTTTCCTGCCCAGGAGGGACATCTGCACCTGGAGACCGGAGACCTGAAGCTTGCTCCGTCCCCCTCTCCCCATTGTCTGACTTAACGCCATCTAGAGCCGTTCCTCTCGGATCTAACCGCAGCCCACTCCCACCAGCACGTGTCTCTTCCTGAGCCCTTAATATGAATGAATGAAATTCATTCCATCTGTGGATGAATAACGCCCTGGGCAGCGAGGATCATCACAGACACCTGCCTTGGTGGAGAGGCAGGTCCCAGGTCCCCTTTGAGCCCCTGCAGCTAAAGCCAACCTGCAACAGCGCCTCCTTGCCCAGTGGCTTCTGGAAACCCCTGTCCCTGCTATGTCTTCCCCAGCCTCTCTGCATCAGGGAATGCTCTGAATTCCAGTTGGCAGGGATGTGACCTGAGCTGCACCTCTGGGGCCCAGAAGGTGGCTAGCTGGAGGACATGGAGTCACTAGCCTCCTGAGTGCCAGGACTACAGGTGTATGTCCCCATGTCTGCCTCTTCTTTTTCAACTTAAGTACATCTACCCCTCCAGAAAACCCATCTTACCCAGTGCCCCTTTAAACCCACCCATGGAATGCTCACAACCCCCAACAGCGCAGTCAGATGCAAAATTTTCATTATGTTTTTATGTATATATTTTGTGTGCGCATGTGCACATGTTGTTGGGGGGACTGAGAGACTCAGAGCCTACGTTTCTCAATCTGTGAGGGGGGACCATCATCGCCATAGTACAGGATGCCTTAAGAGGCAAGCTGGGGGCAGGCAGTCCCCTCGGGTGAACATTAGCTCCCCCTCCAGCCCATGTGGATTCTCAGGAAACTGCCAGTTTGGGGCCTGGAAGGCTTGGTGCTGTTCTGGTTCTGAGACTGGCAGATTGGGGTTCAGATTCCATCCATCCCATGGTACCTGTCTCCTCATCTGTAAACGGGTCAGATGGTGTTGGACACACAGTAGGTACTTTATTCTGGACTTGGATACGTCTCTCCGGCTTGCGAACGGTGGGCAACAGCTTCTGTGAGGACCCCATCAGGGTTTCCTTTCTTTCTGAGCTTTATTGATTATTAATTTTCTAACTTTTGGTTTTCAGAGACAGGATCTTTGTGTGTGTGCATGTTAAAAGTTTTACCATGGGTTTCGGGTCCCCTGGAACTGGAGTTGCAGACAGTTGTGAGCTGCCATGTGGGTGCTGGGAACTGAACCTGGGTCCTCTGGAAGAGCAGCCAGTGCTCTTAACCACTGACCCATCTCTCCAGCCCCCAGAGACAAGGTCTCATGAAGCCCAGGCTGCTTAACTATGGAGCTGTCTTAGCTTAACTATGGAGTTGTCTTAGCTACGCTATGTAGAAGTCTTAGTTCCTTTTGCTGTTGCTGTGGTAAGGTCTTCCAACAGAAGCAACTTAAGAAAGAAAGTGTTTAATCTTAGCTCACAGTTCAAGGTGCCGTCCGTTGTGGTGCGTAAATCACAGCCATGGCAGGAGGAGCCTGAAGCAGCCTGTGGCATAGAACCCACCATCAGGAATCAGGTGAACACACAATGCTTGGTTCTTCTCCATCTTTCCCAGGTCAGGACTCAAGTCCGGGAATGGTGCCACCAGATCTTCGAAATTCAATTTAATCATAATAGCCCCCCATGGGCACACCCAAAGGCCATTCTAGAGGATTCTAAAGTCTGTTGACGATTAACACTAGCCGGCACAATAGTGGAGTGGAAGTGCTGCCACTTCCTAAGTACTGAAATGACAGGCAAGCACCGTCGTGCCTGGTTTATGCTGTGATGTGGATGGAGCCCAGGGCTTTCTGCACGCTAGGCAAGCACTCGACCATGTGGGCCACACCCCTGGCCCCTCTTTACTTTTATCTTATAAAGTGCCTGGCACATAGTAGGTGCCTTGTTTACTGGCTGCTCAGTAATCTCTCTAGAACCTAGAACTAAGTTGGGTATACAGCAGGTGCTCAGCAAATGTTCTGGGGTCAGGCGTGGAGGAGCAAAGCTGAATGAGCAGCATCAGGTAGCCCTGCCCACAACCTCAACCCAGGCCTGGAGTGGGGGAGGGGACATTTGTAGGTTCCATCTCCTCCTTCCTGCCTAATCCCCTGAGATTAGCTCAGGGGTAACCCCCGGGCTTCAGAGTCAGCAGGTTTGTGTGACAACCACATCTAAAGGCTCGCTTCACTTCAAGATGGCCCTCCTGTCACCCACCCTGAACATGGTGGTCACGGCGGTTGGCAGCCTCCTCCTATTCATGCTGGCCCTGGGCCTGCTATGCTTCTTCACCTGTCGCCTGGCCAGGCCACTCAGGTAGGAGATTCTAACTCCTGTCCCTGCTGAGTGCTCTGTCCCTAATGACTGTTCATGTGGGACAGAAGAAAGGTGGACACTAGTCTTGAGGAAACTGAGGCCAGAAGAGGACAGTCCCCTGGAGAAGGAGACGGCGGAGTCAGCCTGGGTGTGTATGTGATTGTCAGCTAGCTGGTTAGATCTTAGCTCAGTTTTCTGAACTGAGATGTAAGGCCAGGAATACCCACGGCTGGGAGGCAACAGAGTGCCTGGGAATGAGCATCTTCGGCCCGGTCTCTCAGATTGTCCTGGCTCTATTGACACCAGCTGGAGACTGGCGTTCTGCCAAACTCTGGAGCCACTGCCTCAGAATGCCATTGTCAGGGCCCCGGCCCAGCCACTCAGCCTCCCTCTGGCTTGCCAAGTAACTGCTTCCTCACCCGAAGCCAGAGCCCAGCCAGAGCCATTGCGCTCCTGTCCTAAAGAGTCAGATCACGTAGCTGGAAGCCTGGCAGAGAGACCAGGCAATGGAAGGGGACTATGGGACAATGGGTGGCAGGCAACCGGGACTCACCCAGACCAGGCCCAGCAGAGTCCCCCACCCTGAGCTGCCTGAAGCCTCTGGAGTGAGGGAGGGGAGGAGTCTGAGCTGAGGCAGGAGGCTGAAGGATTTTCTGGGTCTGCAGTGCTCAGTGTCACACAGCCTTCTTAATGTGGGGCCCTGGGACTAGAGTTCAGCATCCCGGGCAGACGGTGAGCTTTCAGGCTCAATGTGCAAAGACCTTCACTGTCTGGATCTGCAGTTCCCAGAGCTTCACCCTGGAGGGAAGAGACTCTGGCCCCTCAGACTAACCATGCAGGCTGCCCGAGTCCTTTCAGTGGCCCCCTCAGTCCTTTGTCTTGGACACTAGGTGCAGAGGGTGGAATGAATTCTCTTTCTCGGGCCCCAAGTGCGGTAGCTCCGCGTCCACTCCCTTTTCTCCTTATCCCTGTTCCCTGCGCCACCCACAGTGTTTGGTCCTCTGGGATCCTTCCTCAAGTTCTGTCCGTGCTGCAGGTTTGACAACTAATTTTGCTACTGATACAGCACAGCCATAGAGGAGGCGTTATTACCGACATGTTTTCCTTATTATGGACAAGAGCTTGCTGGGTACTAAGCCAGTGTTAACAGGGAATCCGCCATGGTGATCTCCATAATGGTTTCTGTAAAGTTTTGCCGTAAGGCTTTGACCATTTGACCAAGTTAAAGAAAAGTTTTGGGGGCCCACCTAGAGTGGAGTTCAGGGACTGAAGCAATTGCCTAGCCTGTGTGAGGCTGGGTTCCGTCTAGAACCGAGGGTGGAAGGGGAGGAGGGAGGGAGGGAAGAAAAGAAGACAAAGAGGAAGAAAACCCCCACGGTTCTTTTTAGCCTGGCTCTCCGAGGGCTCCCGTCATGTCGTTTCCATGCCCTGTTCCCTCGCGGGCATTCTTACTGGGTCTCATCAAGGTGGTGACAGTATGCCATTGACCTGCCAGACCCATCTCCAGCTGCCTGTTCTTCACAATGACACCTCAACCCATCACATCCAATCCAAGTCCCTGAATTGTCCCCACAAAATCCCTCACTCCACCTCACACCTCCAAATGCCAACCCATGCTGAAAGATGGATTCTTCCACCCTAAGATCAGAAACAAGGAAAAACATGGTTATTTTTGCCCTTTCTGTTCCTCCTGACACTAGATGTACTGACCAGTACAAAAAATAAATAAATAAATAAAAATAAAAAGCAAGGAGGACAGAGTGGAAAAAGCCATGTGACTAGAAAGTAGAAAGTAAAGCTTTTTACTTAAAAAAAATCATATTTTATTTAGTTTGTATGTGTGTGAGTGTGCAGATGCATATGTGAGCAAGAGTGTGTGCATGCATGTGTGGCGTATGTGGAGGTCAGAGGAACCTTTCAGGAATCTGTTCTCTCCTTTCATCCTATAGGTCCCCGGAATCCAACTCAGGTTGTCAGGCTTGGCAGCAAGTGCTTTACCCATACAGCCATTTTGCTGGCCCTTAAGCTCTTGGTAAATTACCTGCTTGTCTACATAGAAAATGCCAAGGAGCTGGGTGGTGGTGGCGCACGCCTTTAATCCCAGCACTCGGGAGGCAGAGGCAGGCGGATCTCTGTGAGTTCAAGGCCAGCCTGGTCTACAAGAGCTAGTTCCAGAACAGGCTCTAAAACTACAGAAAAACCCTGTGTCAAAAAACAAAAAGAAAAAGAAAATGCCAAGGAATCCCCACATGTACACACAAAATGCTTAGAATTTAAGTGAGTTCAGCATAGAAGGTCAAAATGTAAAACAACAAAAGATTTCTTTTTAGTAGCATTAAAGAAACAAAGGTGGACATATACGACTCCCCCAAGAGAGAAGTGCATAGGTGTAAATGTAACAAAACCTGTCTAAATTCTCTATGCTGACCAAAGTGCCAGAGGGATGGAGACAGATACTGTCTGTGTTCATGATGGAAGAATCTACACCGCAGACAACGATGGCTTTCTTTATAGATATTAAAATTTTGTTGTATGTGTATGAGTGCTTTGTTTGTTTGTATGTCTGTGCATGGTGTGTGTGTGTGTGTGTGTGTGTGTGTGTAGTGCCCTCAGGGTTCAGAAGAGGGCATCGGAGCCCCTGAAACTGGAGTTACAGATGGTTGTGAGCTACCCTGTGGGTGCTGGGAATCAAATTCAGGTCCTTTGTGAGAGCTGTCAGTGCCCTTAACCAGAGAGCCGTATCTCTAGCCCCTATATTAATTTAAATTGATTTGTATTGATTGTGTGTGAGAGACAGCATGTGTGCTCACGTGCCACCATGCATGTGTGAAGCCAGAGGTCAACTTGCATGAGTCAGCTCACTCCTTCCACCACGTGGGCTCCAGGGATCGAACTCAAGTCGTCAGGCTTGGCGGCGGCAAGCCGCCTTTATATACTGAGCCATCTCACTGGTCGAATCTGTTGGTCACGTGGTGATAGAGGACAAATCAGGGACCACCATGTGTAGCAATGGGGGACTGCTTGATCTCAAAGGGACACACAGGCTTGGGTGGCACGGCAGGTCTCCACCCTAATCATGGCGGCATTGGAGGGATCTATTCTTGTGTCAGGCCTCAGAGCCTTTGCTTTACGCTTGAGGAAATGGAGGGGTTGGGGTTGCCATAGTAATCTTGCTGCTATTTCTGGAATCAGAAGGCCTATGGTCAAGGTTCCCTCCGCCACCGTCTTGTTAGTCAGCACAGGCTCCTCGTGGCTCCCCTCCGTCACTGGGGACTGTAAAATGTCCTCTTTTCTCGCTGCGGAAGTTGCTTGTGGGAACCCCACTGGAAATCCCATTCCAGGCCATCTCACATTGACTGTGCTCCCCAAGGGCGGCTCTACCCTTATAGAGAAGTCGCCATACCGTAAAGAAAGATGGTTGGATTTTCAAACTGAGCCCACGGGCAGACGGTGCACCTCATCAGTAAACAGACAGCTCCTGAACCTCAGAAGTTCCCATGGTCCTCTTTAGGCTCCACACCTACACCCTTGTCCTGCCTTATTCCACTCTCTCTGGTGGAAAAAACAAAGGGGTGCCGCACGGTTCTGCTATCGATGCCGGTGTGTGCCCACGGTTCTGCTTTCCTGGCTCAGCCTTACATTGTTAGGGCCGTGTGTGTTTCTGTACGGCGTTGTCAACTGTGAGTTCTGAACTCCTGTACGAGCCTGGACGGACAAGCGTAACAAGGGCTGGCGTGGAATAAAAGGGGTCCCGTGGCAGCTGTGGTGCGTGACGCCAGGTGCCCGACGTTGCACTCATTGGCACTCTTCTGGTAGTGAGGGACCAGCACAGTCCTGTGACTCCCAGGGCTAGGACTCATGGCCTTAGGGCGGCAGATCTAAAGCCCTGAGTCGAGGCCTCTTTGGGATTGCATTTCAGAGGCTTTCATTACATTCCTAACAGTAGCAAGATTACAGTTGTGAAGTAGCAATGAAATAATTTTGTGGTTGGGGGTCACAATAATACGAGGAGCTGTATTAAAGGGTTGCAGCATTAGGAAGGTTGAGAACCTCTGGACTAGAGGCTGCCAGTGTAAGTGGCTAGGAGAGACCAGGAAAGTTATTTTGAAAACAGAGTCGTATGTGCTAACAATTGAGGCTGTGTGAAGCTGGAGGAAACGTGTCAGAATTCATCCTGAAAGTGGTGGCTTCGGGTTTAAGAATCGCGAATGCTATTAGAACACATTAATATTTTATATCCATTTGATGGCTTTTTCTGATTTTAGGACTTGCTATGAAATTATTTGGCAACTAAAGTAGAATAAAAAAATTTAGATGCTGAGCAATGGTAGCGCACACCTTTCATCCCAGCTTGGGAAGCAGAGGCAGGAGGATCTCTGTGAGTTTGAGGTCAGCCTGGTCTACAGAGTGAGTTCCAGGACAGCCAGAACTACACCATGAAACTCTGTCTCAAAAAAACAAAACAAAAAGCAAAAAGCATTAGAATTTGGGTTTGGGCTGGTGGGTCAATGGGGGAAAAGCTCATGTTACCAAAAGCACAAGGACCAAAGCTTGGGCACCTAGCCCCCAGTGGGGAAATCCGGGCATGGTGACACCTATCTATAACCCTAGCCTTGGGGATGGAGAAGGAGACAGGAGGACCCCTGGGGCTTGCACCACATCTGGTAAGAGACCCCTCCAGAAACCAGTGTGGGGAGCAATAGAGGTGGGCACTCAAAGCCTCCACAGATAAATAAATCCACATACATGTATACACAAACACACACATATACTATGCCCACGGTGTTTTTACTGTGTGTGTTTATGTGTGTATGTGAGGGGTAGGTGGGCCGTTGGATGGTGTGCCATTTTATGTGTGTGGAGGTCAAAGAGCAACTTTCAGGAGTTGTTCCTCCCCTTCCGCTGTGTGGACTCCAGGAATCGAATCCGGGTCATTAGCCTTGTCAGCGAGCACCTTTATCTACTGAGCCATCTCACTGGCCAAAATTGGTTTTTAAATTTAGCAGTCACCTGAGCTGACCTCAGAGTTAAATGCAGTTGGGCACTAGGCGGAGGGTGCTCCCTCCGGATTGCTACCTTCCTCTTACCCACCCTTTCTGCACCTTTACAGTTCCTTGTTCTGGTAGATCAGCAGTTTATCTGTCCCAACATCTTTCATAGAGTTTTGCCGTTCCATTTCCCATCACCAATGGGGTAATCACATCCGGCCTTGGGCTGACAGGGTAACATTATTTCCCAACGAAACGCTTGATGTTTAAAATCACACCTCTTCCTGTAGCATCCTTAGCCAGATGGTTGGACATCCTGTAGCCAGCTGCCTGTGATCACAAGAACATAACCGCAGTTTAAAACACGCTTAAGCCATTCATGCGCACTCATTTTAGGTGGCTTGGGAAAAAATTTAAGAGGAAATAATCATTCCCAGTCTTGCCACCCTGCACAAACCACCAGTGGATGTTTGCTGTGTTTCTTCCAGTTCTTTTAAAACAGATTCTTTCTTTCTTTCTTTCTTTCTTTCTTTTTTTTTTTTTTTTTTTTTTTTTTTTTTTTTTTTTTGGTTTTTCGAGACAGGGTTTCTCTGTGGCTTTGGAGCCTGTCCTGGAACTAGCTCTTGTAGACCAGGCTGGTCTCGAACTCACAGAGATCCGCCTGCCTCTGCCTCCCGAGTGCTGGGATTAAAGGCGTGCGCCACCACCGCCCGGCTCTTTCTTTCTTTCTTTCTTTCTTTCTTTCTTTCTTTCTTTCTTTCTTTCTCTCTCTCTCTATCTATCTCTATCTCTATCTCTTTCTCTTTCTTTCTCTCTTTCTTTCTTTCTTTCTTTCTTTCTTTCTTTCTTTCTTTCCTTTCTTCCTCCCCTTCCTTCCTTCCTTTCTCTTTTTTCAGACAAGGTTTCTCTATAACTTTGGATTAAAACATTTTTACCTGGGCATGGTGGCGCACGCCTTTAATCCCAGCACTCGGGAAGCAGAGACAGGCGGATCTCGGAGTTCTAGGCCAGCCTGGTCTACAGAGCCTCAGCCAGGACAGCCAGGACTATTACACAGAGAAACCCTAATGAAAAACCAAAAAAAGAAAAAAAATATTGTAAAAAAAATTTTTACAGAGAGCTGAGAGTGTTACTGTATGAAGCCTGAAGCCCAGAGTTTGGTCCCCAGCACGGGGGGTGTGGGGAGCAGAATATTCTTCAAATGTCTGTTGCCGTTGTTCAGGAGGGCCGTGGTGCAGTGGGGAGGTTAGAGGACAGTGTGGGCATCACAGTCAGTTCCCTGCTTCCACCCTGTAGGTTCTGCTCAGGAAACGAACCACATCGTGTCATCAGGCTTGAGGCAAGCGCCTTTACCTTCTGAGCTACCTCCGCGGTCCCAGGGGACAGCTTTCAAAGGCATTCCTCTTCTTCCACGGAAGGTTCTGGCATCAAACTCATGTACCCAGGCTTGCTTGGCAAATGGTTTCACTCTCCCTAGCTCCAAGGAAGAATATCTTAACAGATACACCAGCGCAGAAGGTGTGCCCAGGGCCAAGGAGCCTGTGGGAAGCTGCTTAGTGTGTGAGTCAGACCAAAGAATCCTCAGTTCAAACTCAGTGGCAATCAGCTGTCCAGCTTGTATGAGGCCCTGGGTTTGATCTCTGGCATTGTCCCCACCCCCCTAAAAAATAAAAAATTTGGGAAAATACAGAGATCATTAACAAAAAATAAAAAAGAAAAAAAGAAAAGAAAATATAGAAGTCAGCTACTGAGACGTATGCCTGTAATCCCAGAATTTGGTAGGCATAGGTAGACAGGAGGATCAGGAGTTCAAGGTCATCCTCAGCCAGTCTGAGCTATGGAGATACTTTGGCTTCTATACCTCTTACCAAAAACTGATTCGTCCTTGAAGAGAATCGGGCAAATATTGGTGTCCTGGACACAAATATCCTTGTGAGGAAACTCGGGCTGTTTTATCCCTGCTGTGTGAGGCACACGGAGTCAGAAGGCCCTGGACTCAGTTGTAGTTTACTTCTTGGGGTGTGGTCCATGAGCCAGCAGCAGCCAGAGCATCGCCTGAGAGCTTCCAGAATGATGGACTCTAGGCTGGGCGACTCCAACACTGTCCTTTACCTGGCATGAAAAGTCTGCCCTTGGGGAGGTTAGGCAGCTGGGGTTGGGGTATATATTTGCAGGACAGGTGCATTTAGGCCCGGAGAGATGACTCAGCCGTGTAGAGCACTGCCTGCTCTTCCAAAGGTCCTGAGTTCAATTCCCAGCAACCACATGGTGGCTCACAGATGCATTTATGTGTGCTTGCACAGGTGTTCACGTGATTCTGTCCCAGAGTGGTAGCCCACCGCTGGGCTTTGGTATTCAACAGCTTGCCGGATGAACCAAGGAACAAAGGCCTGAATGAAGAAACTGCCCTAGGGTGGCATCCACATACCTTTTCTCCTCTTTTCTAACTTCTAGGATCGGAACGTCAATTAACGTCTGACTCTGCCAGCCTGCCTCTTCCCACCTACCCATCTGGTCTCCGGAGAGGAACGGGTCTCGGGGTACACCATGATCTTACCATTCTTAGTACTGGCCATCGGCACCTGCCTTACCAGCTCTTTTGTGCCAGGTGGGACTGCCGGGCTCAGGTGGAAGGAGTGGGTGAGGAGGGTGGAGGAGAGTGTGGTCTGGCTTCAAGGTCATGGACTCATCCAGAGTATCGGAGAGCTGGAGCCAAGTGCTGCAAGCAAGACCCCCTCAGCTTGCTTTTGAACTCACCTTCAGTGGGAAGGTGTGTGTGTGTGTGTGTGTGTGTGTGTGTGTATGAGTGTGTGTATATGTGTGTATGAGTGTGTGTGTGTATGAGTGTATATATGTGTGTGTATGTGTGTGTACGAGTGTGTGTGTATGTGTGTGTACGAGTGTGTGTGTGTATGTGTGTGTATGTGTGTGTGTGTGTGTGTGTGTGTGTGTGTGTGCGCGCGCGCGCTCGCGCAGGTGCCTACAGAGGCCAGAAGAGTATCCCAGATCCTGTGGAACCGAGTTTAAAGGCCATTGTAAACCATCCCACATGGATTCTGGGAATCCAACTCCTGGTCCTCTGAGTAAACAGTACATCTTCTTAACTGCTGATCCGTGTTTCTGTGGGAATTTTTTTTGTTCACCCATGGAAGCATTTCTATGATGTGGTGTTGTGTTTAACCCTTTCCACCATAGAGGACAGAAGAGGGCATTGGATCCCCTGGGACTGGAGTTACAGACAACTGTGAGCCACCATGCGGCTGCCAAAAATCAAACAGGTTCCCTAGAAGAGCAGCCAGTGCCGCTAACCCCCAGCCGCCCCTCCAGTCCTCCACCTTATTTCTGAGATGGGGGCTCTGACTGAACCGGGAGCTTACATTTTTACACACATACACACATACACACATTTTTAACAGCAACCCCTAGAGCCCACCTGACTCGTTTCCCCACCATGGGTTACAGATGCATGTCGGGAATCTGAACTCAGGTCCTCTCCCTTGCACAGCAAGACCGTTAGCCCTGAGCTACCCCCTCAGCTCATCTGCCCAGCATTTCTGTAGCTAGAGTCAGCAAGGAGAGCCCTCCTTGGCTCCCTCCATCGTGTGGCTGAAAGTCCTGCTGCCCTGCTCTCCATGAGCCTCAGTTTCTCCATCTGTCTGGTGGAGATACTGCCAACTCTGGAGTCATTAAGGAGTTGCAGGGACTGACCTGACTTAGTACCTGACAAGAAGGGATCTCATGGGCTGGAGAGATGGCTCAGTGGTTAAGAGCACTGACTGCCCTTACAGAGGTCCTGAGTTCATTTCCCAGCAACCACATGATGGCTCACAACCATCTGTAGTTAGATCTGGCGCCCTCTTCTGGCCTGTAGGCAGACATACATAATAAATATAATAAATCTTAAAAGTGGGGAGTGCAGAGAATGCTGGTTTCTTAGGAAGTCTCTGGGGGTGGGTGTTTGTTCCAACAGTGGTGGGGTTCCCAGGTCAGCATGTTCTCTGGAGTCCAGTGAGTCCCATCCATGGGCATCCTTGGGAATCCAGGTTCACCTGGACAGGGTCCCTGCTTCTCAGCACTCCAGCCTTCTGGATATGAGAGATGAGCTAGAGACAGAAAAGGAAGAGAAGCAAAACCAAATAGACAAAAAAAAAAAAACACCAAAAAAAACCCCAACAAAACCCAGATGGGTCTGGGGAGATGGTTCAGTCATTAAGAGCACCAGCTGCTCTTCCAGAGGACCCAGGTTCAACTCCCAGCATCTACATGGCACCTACAAAGAAGCTCATAACCATCTGTAACTCCATTCCTAGGGGATCCAACAGAATGATGGGTTTTCATATATATTTTTTCATATATATATTCATATGTATATATATATTTGTTTCCATATATTATATATTGTGTTTATATTATATATTATGCATATATTGTGCTTGTGGAGCCACCATTCAGATTAGGGGAACATTCCCAGGCACAGAACAGAAGCCAGTTTCTCAGTGCCCCTCCCAACATCCCTTCCTGGTGCCAAGCACCACTCTGAATGTTCTAGACCCCATAATGAATTTATGCAATGGGTACTAATTAGTACCTTAGGACATAAAGTCACATCCTGGGCATCGGTCCCTGTCATTTGTCCCTTGAGACAATGGTCTCCTGGTATTCAGTCATCCAAACAGTTATTGCTTAATACTGCCGGTTCTCTAGCAAGGCGGTTGGTGTGATATTGACTCAGCCCTTGCTAGAAACAGGCTCTGGAGTCCCCTTTGGATTTCCAATCTAGCAGAGGCTGGTTAGAATGGTGGCAGGGCCAGTATTGAGAAAGATCACGGACATGGGCAGACTGGCATCAGTCAGGCCTGGTGTCTGCCTCGCTGCTGGGGGTAATTGGCATGTGGTCAGAATGGACTGAAGTGGCACCGAGTGACGGCAGAGGCTCCGTGACCGAGGGTGTGAGAGACTGGAGTCGCCCCTGTTTATAGAATCAGTGATCTAAACCATTGGCCTGGGGGCTGGCGAGATGTGGGCTCAGTTGGTCAGGAACTGGGTTTGATCCCCAGCTGCCATGTTAAAAGCTAGATGTGGGGACGTAAGCTCATGATCCCAGGGCTGGGAAAGTGGGGATTGGGGGGTTCCTGGGGCTTACACAGCCAGATCAGCTCCAGGGCCCAGTGAGAAGCCTTGTCTCCTAAAAACAAGTGACTATCTGTTATCGTCTCACCAGCTCCCCATTCCACTCCCCTGGCCAGAAACTAGAGAGAAGAACTTACCCAATGGCCAGAGCTGAACAGCAAGGCCCAGGCCTCCAGGTTCCACTGGGGGTCTCTACTGTGAGGTCTGAAACTGAGGGTCCCAGCAGACACTTGTGACAGAGGAGGGACTGGAGCTTAGGGATGAGGACAGCAGGCAGAGTTTGGGGTGCAGGACACAGCTCTGAGAGATCACAGAGGAGAGCTGGAGGCTGGGGTGCCCAAGGCTTGAGGTAGAGTATAGTCCCCCTCCCTGGGTTGTCCATAGTGGCCATTGCCTGGCGATGTGAAACGTCCTCAGATCTTCCTCAGTGGCTCATTTTTGGTCTCTTCCCTTCCTGCTGGGAGGAAGTGATGCACCTCCTTTGAGGTAGCTGAGGAGACACAGAAGGTATGCGTGTTCCGAACTCTTGGCACACAGGCTGGGATCCATACAGGTGCCAGGACAGAGTGGTTCCTCAGGAGCATGCTGTCCTAAGAGGCAAGTGTGGGCCTGAGCAGGCTGGAACGTGTGGCTGTATCTCCAGCCCACAGATTGGCACTGTGACCCTAGGCTGGCCCCTTTACCTCTCCTGGCCTCTGCCTCACCCTGACCAGGGTGGGAAATCTCTGAAGGAGGCATCCATGCAGGGCCTTCAACCCTGGACTTTCAGTGCTGTGGGCAGGTCTACTGAGGCCAGGGAGAGCCATAGAGGAAGCTTTATAAACAGTGGAGATGGGAGCCTAGGGAGAGGGGATACAGGGTGGGAAGAAGGCGAAGGGACATCTTCGGAACCTCTGTGAAGCAGGTATGTCATTTCCAATTAGTATGGTCCTCAAAAAGACCCTGAGTCAGGGCTGGAGAGATGGCTCACTGGTTAGAAGCATTGCCTGCTCTTCCAAAGGTCCTGAGTTCAATTCTCAGCAACCACATGGTGGCTCACAACCATCTGTAATGAGGTCTGGTGCCCTCTTCTGGCCTGTAGACATACACACAAACAGAATATTGTATACATAATAAATAAATAAATAAATAAATAAATATTTTTATTAAAAATTTCCACCTCCTCCCCGCCTCCCATTTACCTGCCCCTCCCCCTAAATAAATAAATATTAAAAAAAAAGACCCTGAGTCAGCCTGGCGGTGGTGGCACACACCCTTAATCCGAACACAACGGAGGCAGAGGCAGGTAGATCTCTGTGAGTTTGAGGCCAGCCTGGTCCACAGAGTTGGTTCCAGGATATCAGGGCTACACATAGATATACTGTCTCAACAACAACGTAAAAGACCCCAAATCAAAAGTACAGATAACCCATTTGACAGGCAAGGAAACTGAGGCTCAGGGAAGTGATTTGCCTGAAGTACCACAGCTATGGATTGGTTGGTACAGAAGGTAAAGAATGGAGAAGGGGAGGAAGGGAAGAAGAGAAGAGACTTTATTTATTTATTTATTTATTTATTTATTTATTGGTTTTTCGAGGCAGGGTTTCTCTGTAGCTTTGGAGCCTGTCCTGGAACTAGCTCTTTTTAAAAAAAAAAAAAATATTTGTTTATTTATTATGTATACAATATTCTGTCTGTATGTATGCCTGAAGGCCAGAAGAGGGCACCAGACCCCATTGCAGATGGTTGTGAGCCACCATGTGGTTGCTGGGAATTGAACTCAGGACCTTTGGAAGAGCAGGCAATGCTCTTAACCTCTGAGCCATCTCTCCAGCCCCTGGAACTAGCTCTTGTAGACCAGGCTAGCCTCAAACTCACAGAAACCCATCTGCCTCTGCCTCCCGAGTGCTGGGACTAAAGGCATGCACCACTACCAAGCTGCTGAGACTCCAGTTAATTAACTCTACTAGGGAGGTAGTGAGGGTTAGAGAGTGAGGGGTGGGGGTGGAGATTCAGCCAATCCCTTCCCAGCTACCCCAGCAGGAGTGCCTTGTCTGTTCATGTGAGGCATTCAACCAAAGGCTGGGTTTGCTTCCTGCCTCAGCTCTTAGTGTTCTCACCAAGAAGCCCCAATCCAGCTGAGTCCACTGTAATAAAAAAGCCAGGTAGAGTTTATCATTGATAGCTAGCTACCTCTAGGGACTTCTGCAGCGGTTTCTTCCTGGGAAGAGGTTTAAAATTACCCTGCTTGCTGCTGATTGAAGGACAGATATGGGTTTGGCAGGGAAATCTAACTTTGCCAAAGTTTGTTCATGCTTTGTGTCTTTAGAGGAGTCACTTGGTATCTCTGGTCTCTGGTATCTTCATTTTGAGATGTGTGAAATTACCAGTGTCCCCAGGCTTGTTTACAGGGTTTGCCTGGAACCTGTTCACAGACCTTCATTATCCCCTCCATGTTTAGATCATCTCAGCTCCCAGGAATGAGCTACTGGGGTATCCTAAATTCTGAGGATGGATAACCAATTCCCCACTTTGCCAAATAACCGCTTCTATCTGCAGAAAAAGAGAAAGACCCCAATTATTGGCGACATCAAGCCCAGGAGACCTTGAAAAATGCTCTGAAACTCCAGAAACTCAACACAAATGTGGCCAAGAATGTCATCATGTTCCTGGGAGATGGTGAGGCTCGGGGCAGTGACTCTGAGAATGGTGGGGCTGGGAACAGAGAGGCTGGAAATGGTGGGGCTGGGGACAGTGACCCTGACAATGGTAGGGCTGGGGGCAGTGACCCTGACAATGGTGGGGCTGGGGACAGTGACCCTGGGAATGGTGGGGCTGGGGGCAGTGAGGCTGGGAATGGTGGGGCTGGGGGCAGTGAGGCTGGGAATGGAGGGGATGGGGGCAGTGACCCTGGGAATGGAGGGGATGGGGGCAGTGACCCTGGGAATGGTGGGGCTGGGGCAGTGACCCTGGTTATGGTGGGGCTGGGAGCAGTGACCCTGGGAATGGAGAGGCTAGGGGCAGTCAAGTTGGGGGCATTGAGGCTAGGTCATTGAAGCCTGAGGTGACGTTGGCTGGAAAGAATGACTTCTGCTAGGAAGTGACAGGGCCATGTGGAGGAGGACTCTGGGGCATGGATTTAGGAGAAAGGGACAGGAGACATTAACAGAGCCTTGCCCTCTGTCTGCTGCCCACTGTCCTTGGCTGTCTTGGCCCTGAACTAGAGAGCTCTGGGAAGGCTGAGTGGAAGGCCTGAGAGTCTGAGCTGTCTGTCCCCACACAGGGATGGGCGTCTCCACAGTAACAGCTGCCCGCATCCTTAAGGGCCAGCTACACCATAACTCGGGGGAGGAAACACGCCTGGAGATGGACAAGTTCCCCTTTGTGGCTCTCTCCAAGGTGAGCTGTCCCAGTTCCACCCTCCACATGGTGGACTGCAAAGCTTTCGGACCTCCTGGGTCCCGTGGTCCCATCATGACACCCGGATAAAAGAATCCATTCCCAAGGTTTTGGAGGCTTTTAGCTCATTGATCTAGAACCTATTGTTGGTGTGTAACACACTCAGGTAAAAGTGAGTGTGGTCCAGTTTGAATCTGTCCCAAGCTGCTGGTGTCTGAGTAACTAACACCTGCTGTCCCGAGCTGTGTCTTGTCCTTGTTCCTTCCTCCGCTGACAGTTGCCATTGTCCTGACCCCTATACCAATGATTGATTGTGCCTGCTCTTGTGTTTTCTGTAAACAGAGTCAGCCTAGTTCACACCTCCCAGGTTAGATTATCCACATGAACCATTCGGAACCCTGCATGCTGTGGGCAGCTATGGTTCTTGGGGGAAAGGGGTTAGGGGAGTATATAACAAGCACCTCCTAGCCACCCAGAGTCAGGTCTCAGCTTCTTCTAGGGAAAGAGGGGGGACTGTAGTTTCTGGACCTCTGGGGAGCTCTCAAGCTCATGGGGGCCAGGAAGGTAGGCTTATAGGATCTCCCTGGGAAGTCTGGACACAGTGGTGACAATTTGCAGGGGCAGCAGAGAAGCCAGGTTGGTCTCTCAGACCCATTGTCCCCTCCCCTCAGGTGGGACATTCTGACCCACCTGCTCCCCACCCCATGCTGGTTCCACAGACCCAGGCTTGGAGGAAAACCCTGAGTTCTGCCAAGGCATGGGAAGCAGGCAGCTCAGTCAGGTGACCTTCTGGTTCTGGGAGACCTCAATGAGCGGCAGCAGCCCTCACACCCTGTTCCCCTGATGGAACTGGGGACAGAGTGGCCACGGTGGGTGCCCATCCCCTGACTCTCCCTCCCACCTGCAGACATACAACACCAACGCTCAGGTTCCCGACAGCGCGGGCACCGCCACTGCCTACTTGTGTGGTGTGAAGGCCAATGAGGGCACTGTGGGAGTGAGCGCGGCCACTGAGCGTACGCGGTGCAACACCACTCAGGGGAACGAGGTCACCTCCATCCTGCGCTGGGCCAAGGATGCCGGTGAGCCATCACAGGCAGAGGTTCTGTGACTGTCTGGGTCTTAGCCTCCCCATCCATGCATGCCAGGGTGGAGGCAGGTTCTGCAGAGTCTCTTGTTCCCCTGTGCAGAGGAGCCAGGGAAGCCCCCCCCCCCCCCGCAGCTGAGGAGCTTGCATGGAGGGCCTGGGTCTGTGTCATTCGCTACAGAGTGGGCACGGCATTGGAACCCCCCAATTTTGAGTGAAGATCAGAGCACCAAGCCAGGGCCAGCCCGCAGCAGTTCAGGGTGACTGCGCCTTCCTTCTGCCCCAGGGACTTGGAAGGCAGGGTGACAGAGCCCTTCTCTCTCCATCTGAGGTTCCTTTGGGGCTGCCTAGGGCTTCCTATAGGCATGGGCTTCACAAGTCACGCATGGAGGAGAGGACCTCAGCCTGCCTCAGGTACAGGGAAGGGTGTTTGCTGCATCTGCCTTCAGGCAAACTAGGGAAACTGAGGCCCAGGCAGCCAGAGGAACTGATGGGAGGCAGTCTACGGCAGCAGGGGGAGGTAACAATCTGAAGGGCGTCCCTCATCTACAAGGTGTGCTCACCTCTCCTGTCCCATACCTCAGGGAAGTCTGTGGGCATCGTGACCACCACACGGGTAAACCACGCCACCCCCAGTGCAGCCTATGCACACTCGGCTGATCGGGACTGGTACTCGGATAATGAGATGCCACCGGAGGCTCTGAGCCAGGGCTGCAAGGACATCGCCTATCAGCTGATGCACAACATCCGGGACATCGATGTGAGTGCAAGCGCCAGGCATGGCTATGACAGGGTGGGGGACAGTGGGGTGCTGGGGGAGGGTGACGTGGGAAAGGCCTGGGTTCTCCATATACCTGGGAGAGCTCTCAAGCCATTAGGGGATTTGTGGTTGGAGCAGGCAGCCACAGTAAGATTTCTCTGCGGTGGGGCTGTGAGGCGAACCCTCATGTGGCTGCCACACCCCGAGAACCAAGTACCCAGGGATTATTCCATGAATTGGAGTCTGATGCTGCACCCTATCCCCAGTATGCACTGATACCTCTCCGATATGCACTGACATCATGCACAAACACAGTATGCACTAACAGCCCCCCCATACACACAATACGCAATGACACTCCCCTGCAATATGCACTGACACACAGTGTGGTCTTAGAGGATGGTCTGCACAGAGTGGCACCTGCCTGCACACAGAGCTGACATGCCCAGGAAACATCCAGAGCATGCCATGCCTTTCCCAGCCTTGCTCCGCTTTTGTCTAGCTTGTATGACCTTGTGCCGTTACTGAACCCCTGAACGTCCCCTCGTACAAACCCTTCAGCCAACTGGACCTGCTCCAGCAGCCCACTGCGAGAACTAAGTAAGAAAATCCTAGTTGAGTTTGGTGCGGAGCCTGCCCCGTGAGGGCTCAAGTGGCAGCCCTTACATGTAAACCACCTGTCCTTGACGTACACACTTAACACCCAAACAGGTTCTTACATGCAGGCCTCAGCTCTTGCGGAGAGTTTCTGGGTTGTTCTTTTTCTACTTTGAGGGCTGACAATGACTTAGACCCACTGAGCCTGAAATATGGGCTCAGTGAGGCTCGGGGAAAGCCCTGAGATTCAGGTGCCGTCTCTCTCTGCCCTCCTCAATCTCTCATGACCCCGGCTCTCTTTCCAAGTAGCGGGTGAAACTGCTGCCTTCAGGGACAGTGGTCCTGTTGCCTCCTCTTAGGAAAGAGCCACCTGGGACGTAGCCACCCATCTGGCTTTATCTCCACCTGCCAGGCCGCCCTCCCCCTCCTTTGCCCTCCCATTTCCCACCTGCTGGCTCCCAGGCTATGCTGTGGGAGGCCAGAATGAGGTCATGTGTGAGCACACTGGTCCCGGGGGTAATTACAGTAACTCTAGCCAGCTTGGGCAGGAGTTGCTGAGGCAGGGCGAGGCACTTTGGGAAGAGATGCTTCGCAGGCAGTGAGGGGAGCTGGGGTCTCCTAGAGCCGTGAGGGCATGAGCCAAGGAGTCAGAAGGGGAGCCCTTAAGACCCCCCCTCTGACTTTACTCTCCTCTTCCAGTTCCCCCCCATTTGCCCCTCTGTCACCCCCACTACCCCAAAAGCCCTCCAAACCATCCATGAAATGAAAATCCTGGTGTCCACTCTGAAAATAAATATCTCAAGCTTTAAAGAGAGAGAGAGAAAGAGAAAGACACAAACCAAACCCCAAAGGCGAAGAGCGAGCCTGTTATTTGGGAGTTTAATGAGGCCATGTGAAGTCTCCACTGGGCTGGGAACCTCGTGCTCCCGGCAGGAAGATTGGGGGATTTAGTTCCACTCTGAAAATGCCAAGGGGTCAGGTTCTGTGGGAACAGAAGGCGCCAGCGACCTGGAGTCCTTTCCTCCCCATCCCAGTCTGCACCGTCCAAGCTCCTAACCACATGGTGAAGGTAAGACCTGGCCTCCTTGGGAGCGGATCTTCCACGGCGGGGTCTTCCCTGGACAGCCATTCCCATTTTATAGACTGGGAAACTGAGGCCCTGCAAGGTCAAAATCAGGCCTTTGGTTAACAAACAGTAGAGTTGGGTTTTTACTTCGGTGTCCTTGGTCTTTCTGGGTGCCCATGGCTGCCTCAGGGGTGCCTTCCCCACATCTACTGCCTGCTCAGATACCCAACCCTCTCCTTACCCCATAGAACCCTGGGAAATAGAATTGAAGGTAGAGAGAGAACTTTGTCCCATCTGGGGACAGTGGATCTCAGGTGTCAGCCAGGGGCAGCAAGTTGGGCTGTCGCCCACGGTGACAGGAGGACACGGTATGGCGGTCACCATGGGCTGTGGCTGTTATGTTCTTGGCCTCTACTTTAAAAATAGTTAGGACTTCAAACATGGATTCCCTAGGAAAACAAACAACCCCGCGTCCGTCTGCCCGCGCATCCCAGCCACAGTGGATAAAATTAGCCTGGCGGTGACTACACAGACGTGAGGCTGGCCCGTGTTTGCCCAGGCAGTGGGCTGGTTCCCAGCTGGGCTGCCCTGAGACCTCCCTGGCCGAAGCCACTCACTGTGGGAGAAGAGACTCCTGAAGGTCCCTTCCTTGGCTCCGTGCATACAACAGAGCCCCCAGGGGCTTCTGGTAGAGAAACACTGGGTTCTGAGTTAGAATCTTATCTGTCATGCACACAGTCATGCACCACTGTGTGGCTGAGGGGCAAGAAATCACATATCTGTATTCGTGTCTGTATTGAGAAAATGCTGACTGCTTCCCTTGCAGCTTGGGTAGGAGACTGAATGAGTTACTCCATTTCAGTGGCTGAGGGCCTGGCACACAGTAAATGGGCTTTCCTCCACAGGGGGGTTTAGCCTGGTGGAGTAGGCATTCAGGAACACTAATATTTCACCCAGAAGCCCCAAACCTCAGTTCTGCTAGATCAGTGATTTCATTTCTCCAATCTGAACAAGTAGGGGCTGAGAGAACACTGGCCCAGGGTTTAACCTGCTGGGCGAGCGTCCACACCTCCTCCCAGACTCTGGTGGCTGCTTTCCAGGCTGGGACGCCAGGGGCTTCTGAACAATTTAGAACCCTGGGTGTGATGGCTTATGTGTCCCTCAGGTGATCATGGGGGGCGGCCGGAAGTACATGTACCCGAAGAATAGAACCGATGTGGAGTATGAACTGGATGAAAAGGCCAGGGGCACAAGGCTGGACGGCCTGGACCTCATCAGCATTTGGAAGAGCTTCAAACCCAGACACAAGGTAGCTGACGGCTGCAGGTGGGGTCAGCTATGGGACTTTGGGCCATGGGACCCCCACCTGTGCCTCAAATGTTCTCTTCCAGGAAGGGTCCTGCTTCTTCCTTTGTTTGTTCTACCCCTTACAGACCTGTGACCAACACTCAAGCTCTCTGCAGGGTGGGCACCAAGGGGGGTGGTGACAGGGTTAGGGAGTCACCTAGATGAACCCCAGACAGATGGGGCACCTACAGAGGCACCAGAACAGAGGGAGTGTGGTGTGCCTGGCTGGCAGGAAGTTGGGATCATCAGGCATGCAGAGGGGTTACCACAGAAGCCCTGGGCAAATGAGAGGGCATGGGGAGGCAGTGCGGGGCAGTGACGGAGACACAGCTGAGGAGAATTCCTGGCTGAAGAGGGAGGTGTAAAGCCCTCAGAATGCATCCCCTGGGCCAGGGCATGGATGGGCTGGGACAGAGGCTGCAGCAAGGTCAGGCCAGGCTCTGATTCCTCTGAGAGGCCTCTGGCCCTTTAAATCTGCAACAGTGGGCCAGCCGGGCAGCTGGGTCTGGAAATGACTGTGGTCAGGGCTGAAGACAGTGGGGAGCAGCCTGGCAGCCACTTTGATGTCACTCTGGGGTTGGGTTTCTCAGGGTTCCAAGGCAGTCCCCTGGGGAGGCTTGGTGGGATGAGGTTGAGCTAAGACTATGGTTGGGACAAGGCTGGGGACAGCCCCATGCATGGGTACAGGGTGTGGGAGCAAACTGACTGTTCTCTTTCCCCTCTTGGGCCAGCTTGGACAGGCAAACCAAAGAAACACCGGCCTCCTTGCCTCAGTGTCCATGATCAGGGCCAGCAAGCCTTCCTAATTGTCCTGGGACTCTGTCTGGACTCCTAGCGTGGGGAGGGGCCCGTACTATGGCCATGAGCTGTGCCCGATAAGTCCCTTTTGGATCCCGGATTCTGGGCGTCAATAGAAAGACCTAGTAGTTCTCAGTGACCCTGCTGTATGTGTGCATCAGTCTATAAAACGGGGGACAGCCTTGAGGCTGCTGTGAGGATTGCCTGACACAGCAGGGCACTGGGGACCCGAGCCCCTTCTTATGTCCCTTCCTCCACTCCCAGAGAGCAGCCTAGAGTATTGGGAAAACAAAGCAAAACAATAAAACTGCTGCTATGGCAGCTGCCCAGAGAAGGCAATAGGGCTGTCTTGAAGATAGCAAATTCCTCACAGTGCTGGGACCACATGCCTCCTGGGCCTGGATAATCCAGCCAGAGTCTCGCTGTGTTCCTGTGCTGTGGGGGAGGGATGGAATTCCCGAGGCACAGCCAGTGAACTTCACTCCTTCCTGGCTCTCCAGCCCCACCCCACCCCCCAAACACCACTTATTCCCTTCTGTAGGCATCCAAGGTCCCTGTGACCTACACATCTCATCTTTGCCCAGTGACATCCTTATGGGACAAACAGTTCCCTGGTCCCAGATGGATCAGTTTCTACTTTGCTTCAGGACCCCCAGAAGGTGTCACCTCCACCAGGAAGCCCTGCTTGCTCTAGCCCCCAGGATCCTTGTCTACCTGGGTTGTACACGATAATGCCCGTGTGTCTGTCAGTTTTTGAGTACTGAGACGGTAGGTTTCCAGGGCAAGATGTTAAATGATGAAGGGAAACTGAATACCCTGACTCCGAGGCCAGTTGGAGCTGTCCCCAGATTTCCCGGCCTGCGCTGACACAGCTCTTCCCATCCCCAGCACTCCCACTATGTCTGGAACCGCACTGAGCTGCTGGCCCTCAACCCCTCCATGGTGGACTACCTCTTAGGTAAGTAGAGAAGGCGGGGACCCCATGACTGGGGCTAAAAGAGGCAGCCCCCTGTTGCAGGGCCTTTCCAGGATGCAGAGGGAGGAAAGAAGGTTTTCGTTTGTAGAATTAAGCTGTTCGAAGAGATGAGCCCCAGCTGGCATAAGAACCCAAGACCAGAGAGGGGAACATGCATGGCACAGCCAGGGCAGAGCCAGCCAGGCAGCCTCTGCCAGTCCTCAGGGTGACCACTGTTCCCTAGAGAGTAGAGACCAGCAAAGGGTGTGGGCACTCCAGAGGCTGATTGGCACAGAGGCCAGCTTGCCAGCAGGAGGGACACAGGGCCTGAGCTGCAGGAGGCTGGTGGCTCACACCATCTTGAAGGTCAGCTCTTGCTTCTAAGATGCTTGAGATGGAGTGGCATAGAGGGTGTGCTGGGCTCAGCTGGCGCATGGTGGCAGGGTGAGGGATGGCACTCATGTGGGAGTAAACCGGGGACAGTGAGCAGAAGACACAATGACCCCGAAGTTTCTGCCGCTTCATTGCACAGGCCTCTGTGCCCTCCGACCTCATCTACAAAAATGCACAGGTCGAGCCCCGGCCAGAGTCCACGGCCGGAGAGACAGGGTGCCATGTCTTCTTAGGTTTGAGTCACAGGTCTCAACCTTCCACCTGCTGAAAACAGCAAGTTGCTGGGCCCCTCAGAGCCTCTGTCTCCTCCTCTCTGAGGTGGGACATAGACACCCCCACCTGTGCCCCCAGTGTGGTGGGCTGTAGACCCTGTGCCCCCGGTGTGGTGGGCTGTAGACCCTGTGCCCCCGGTGTGGTGGGCTGTAGACCCTGTGCCCCCGGTGAGGTAGGCTGTAGACCCTGTGCCCCCGGTGTGGTGGGCTGTAGACCCTGTGCCCCCGGTGTGGTGGGCTGTAGACCCTGTGCCCCCGGTGAGGTAGGCTGTAGACCCTGTGCCCCCGGTGTGGTGGGCTGTAGACCCTGTGCCCCCGGTGTGGTGGGCTGTAGACCCTGTGCCCCCAGTGCGGTGGGCTGAGAATGATGAAAACTGAGTCCTCTTCTGGATCCACAGATCCTCCCAGTAAGATCTCTCCTTCCTACATTTGCCCTAAGCTGAGCATAGGGATTTTGAATCCTCTGTGACACCCCAGGTTTCTTGGGGGTTCTCCCTGCAGGCTCAAGACTTTTGGCACCCACACTCTTGCCTACACCCACAGGTCTCTTTGAACCCGGGGACATGCAGTATGAGTTGAACAGAAACAACCTGACTGACCCTTCGCTCTCTGAGATGGTGGAAGTGGCCCTCAACATCCTGATGAAGAATCCCAAAGGCTTCTTCCTGCTGGTGGAAGGTAGGGCCTGATAGAGAAGAACCTTCCAGAAACATGACTTGGGTTAGGCAGGGGGATGGTACAGCTTTTAAAGAGAACTGCCACTTTGGGGATGAAGAGAGAACTCCCTCTTAGGAGAGGATGCTCCCAGGGAAGACTGGGAGTTCAGAGGATAGGGAACTGCCTCTCTGTCAGCCCAGTCTGAGTGAGCTTCCTGGCAGAGGAGGCAGGCGTCTTTCTCTAAGACCTGGCTGTGGAGGGCCATCCAGCCGCTAAGCACCACCTGTGCAAAACCAGTTCCACCTGCTCTGGCTGTCAGGGGTCAGGGAGATGATGCTTGGGTTCTTGCCTTCATGCTACCATGGCTGTGGGGCCTTCACTAAGCATGTCTGTAAAATGAGGCCAAAACTTGTCCCCTGTCCTAGAGCGGAGACTCAGCTCCATTGTGTTCAGAAGTGTAAAGCAAGGACTTGGGGTAGATGATCCAGTCAGTGAAGAGCCTGCTGCGCAAGCATGAGGACCCAAGTTCAGATCCCAGAACAGGCGAGAAAGTCAGGCCTGGTGATGAGCACCGGGAAATGCTGTCCTGAAGGGGTGGTGACCGGTAGGGTCAGCCAAGAGCCATCCAGGTTCCCCTTCAGGTTCACTGAGAGATCCTGTCTCAAAAAATGGAGGCGGAGGGGCTGGAGATATGGCTCAGCAATTAAGAGCAGTTCCCAGCGCCCACATTAGGCAGCTCACAACCACTTGTATTGCCAGCTCTAAGGGATCCGACACCCTTTCTGGCCTTCACAGGCACTCCCAACACAGAGAAAGAGAGAAATAAAAATAAAAATGCATCTTGAGGCTGAGAAGCTGGTTCAGCAGTTAAGAGTGCTTGCTGTTTTCCCAGCAACTTTGGTTCCTACCACCAACACCAGGCTGCTCACAGCTAACTGCCTGTAACTCTAGTTCTTGAGGACCTGATGGTGTCTTCTGGTCTCTATGGACACTGCACACATGTTCATAACCAAGTGTGTGTGTGTGTGTGTGTGTGTGTGTGTGAGAGAGAGAGAGAGAGAGAGAGAGAGAGAGAGAGAGAGAGAGATATTAAAGTTAAAAATAAAAACTGCATGTGGTAGCCCACACCTTTAAACCTTTAATTCCAGCACTTGGAAGGCAGAAACAGGCAGAACCCTGAGTTCAAGGCCAGCCAGCACTTGGAAGGCAGAAACAGGCAGATCCCTGAGTTCAAGGCCAGCCTGGTCTACAGAGTGAGTTCAAGGCCAGCCTGGCTTACACAGCAAGTTCCAGGACAACCAGGGCTACACAGTGAGACCCTGTCTCAAAAAAGAAATAAATAAATTCTTTAAAAATAAATAAAAGGGAAAGTGATTGAGAAAAGACACGTAGCCTCAATCTCCAGTCTCTATACACATCCATGTGGCCCGGTACACACACCCTTAACAAACTAGTACATAGATCCTGGAGGAGCAGGCAATGAGAGTTAGACCTCAGTGTTTCCATTGCTATCGCTGTAATTACACAGTAGCCAAAGCAACAATGGGAAGTAACAAAGTTTCCAGAGTTTTCCAGATTTTCGACAGCCCTTGCCCTCTATGGTCCCTTGCATGGCCCTGCTGAGCTACGCATGTACTCACCCCATGCAGACACGCAGGCATGTCTGCACACACCCGTGCCCAATATACACACACCCGTTCAGGCTCCTCCACCTTCCAGAGGCCAGTGGCCACCAGCCCAGCTAGGCTACCTTCTTGCCAAGCCCTGGGGTTCCCACCAGTGCCGCGCGGTCTGGCTCCAAACAGGCCTCCGATCTGAGGAAGCGCCAGGAACCAGTGGTAGTGAACACGGGTCCCCCGGGAGTGGTCCTCTTTGTGAGCAAGGCCAGGCCAGCTGCTCCCAGAACCACAACAAAGGGAAGGCTAGCCTTCCTGCCCTGCCAACCAGCCCGGCCAGCAGTGAGGATGAAGTTAGCAGGGAGGGAGCTCCTCCTGGAGCCCCAGCTGAGGACCCTCAGAACTGGGAGTGACCACTAGGTGGCATCCTGCAGGCAGATAAAGAAAAGCAGTTGCTAAGGCCTGCATATATACTCCAAGGGGCTAGCGTTATGGGATTCAACCTGCCATTGGCCTTTCTGGAAAGGCCACCGTGACACTTGCTTAGGCGCTTGGGGGCTTGTGCTACTGTGAAGATCCAGAAGTCTCCATGCTTTCTGCTTATAGGGATGCATTCATGGAGGTGGCAAAATTATGGGCTTCGGAATGAGTCAGACCTGAGCTCCTATCCAGTACCCCCTATGGGAATGCCACGCCCCCATGCTTCCTCAGATGGCCTAAACTATCTATATACAGGGCTGAGTCATCATCTCTGCTGGGGGTTGCTGTGAAATCAAACGAGATGCCTCTGTCATATACCCAACACACAGTAGGGACTTAAGCGTGTTCCCCTTCCCTTCCTTTCACTTCCCTGAAGCCTTCAGCCACCCCTTAAACAGTTGAGGATGCTGAGCAGGGAGCAGAGGGATGGGGGAAGGAGCCAAGCTCTGACCCTGCATTTCTCCCTTCGCTCGGTGACTCTGCTCTGCCCACGTTCACCTTGCCCATCCTCTGAAAGCCACTTGACCATGTGAGACGCCTGAGGTGGACCTGGGGAGTCCCTGGTGAAGGTCACTGTCATTCCCTATCAAGGAATTGTTAATCTGATGACAGTGCCCTGGGGCCTGTGGAGGCAGGCTCCCTCCCCTGTCACCTCACAGGAGGCCTTTGTCTTGATGTCCCCAGGAGGCAGGATTGACCACGGGCACCACGAGGGCAAGGCTAAGCAGGCCTTGCATGAGGCCGTGGAGATGGACCAGGCCATCGGAAAGGCAGGTGCTATGACTTCCCAGAAAGACACCTTGACTGTGGTGACAGCCGATCATTCCCATGTTTTCACTTTCGGTGGATACACCCCCCGAGGCAACTCTATCTTTGGTGAGTGGGCCACTTCCTGGGGTGGGAAAGCCAGCAAGGTGACTGGGATCCCGTGCGAACTGAGGAAAAACAATGAGATACTGGTGACAGGAGGGAGAATACAAGAGAGCTGAACATGGCGGACGGGCAAGTCGGCTGTGGCAGCATAGAGAACGGGAGAGAGAAAGGGTAGATGCATGGGGGGGAGATATTGACGGGATGAAAGGCATTGGCATTTGGAAGGTGGCTTCATGGAGGTCGTTTGGGTTCCTGAAGGATCGCAGGGATACCAAGCCACAGACCCCAAGGAGCTTGGTTAGGGGGCTACCAACCAGATTTCCAGTTCTCTGTGGTGACCTTGGGCCCCCTTCCCTGCACAGGCCTGGCTCCCATGGTGAGTGACACAGACAAGAAGCCTTTCACAGCCATCCTCTACGGCAATGGGCCTGGCTACAAGGTGGTGGATGGTGAACGAGAAAATGTCTCCATGGTGGATTATGGTGAGACCGCCACAGCCGGGGCTGGGCGGGGAGAGGGTGTCCCTCCAGCATGGGCTGACGTGGTCCTGGAGAAGCCCAGGTTTGAGTCAGAACTTCAGTTCGGGTTCTCTCCCGTGCTTTAGCAACCTGGATACAGGATTCCACCTTACTCAGCTTTGATTTCTCTCATGAAAGGCGCCTGCCTTCTGGGGACTTTATCCTGGAAGGTGAAATTGTCTCATGAGCCTAGCTTGGTGCCTGGCCTGGGTGGGTACCACCTGTGTTTTACCGGATGGATATTCTGTAAGGGCCTGAGAGTGTTGTCTTCTGGGTCAGGCAGGCTTGGGTTTGAACCCAGTTGCCTCTGGTGAAATACCCACCCACCTCCACCCCGCTACCCCTGTCGCCGCCATTGCTGCCATCAACCCACCCACCCTACACCCCAACTGTCACCATCTGTCACCATTCTGGGTGCTGAGCCCTGGCTTCCTCTTCTGTGAAAAGAGCCTTCAAGCCATCTGGGGGTGAAGGAAAAGGGGCTGCTGCTTCTCTTATAGCATTGAGGCCTAGGCAGGCACTCAAAAGATGTTTCTTGACCTACAGCTCACAACAACTACCAGGCCCAGTCTGCTGTCCCCCTGCGCCACGAGACCCATGGTGGGGAAGACGTGGCCGTCTTTGCCAAGGGCCCCATGGCACACCTGCTTCACGGCGTCCACGAGCAGAACTACATCCCCCACGTGATGGCATATGCCGCCTGCATTGGGGCCAACCTCGACCACTGTGCCTCTGCCAGCTCCTCGAGCAGCCCCGCCCTAGGGACCCTGCTGTTCCCATTGGCGCTGCTCCCCCTGAGCACTCTGTTCTGAGGGCCCACGCCCCACGAGCCCACAATGGATAGCCAGCTCCCCTCCCTATGTGGCCCACCACCTGGCAGCCCACACTCAAGGGAGAGGCTCAGGCAGCCTCCAGCGGGAACAGAAGTTTGCTGCCCATCTTCCGTCCGGAACCCTCCATGGGCTGGAAGATTCCAGGCTCTGCCTATACTCCCTACTCAGTACGCTTTGGCCGGCAGGGCAGGTCTCTCTCTTGGGCAGGCAGAACACAGACTGCACAAATTCCCAAAGCACCTTATTTTTCTACCAAATATATTCTCCAGACCCTGCAACCTCCTTGGAACATTCCAGATCTGACCTTCCCTCCCCTCATCCCTTCCTTCTGGAACACTGGGCCCCATAGTCATGGCCAGTCCCCAAGCCCAGCCCTTCCTGGAGGGGAGACCAGGTCTGCTCAGGATGAGACTCCCAGGAAGCCACCTCCGGGGTTGGCTGTCTCCCCAGGGTGGCCGCCGGACAGGACGCACACTCCCCACCCAGCTCCAGAGACACACGCCAGCCCTTCACTGAAGCGGTCCTCCTGTTTGGAACAGCAAAAAAAGAAAAAAAATTAATTTCTCTTTTTGGTGTTGGTTAAAAGGGAACACAAGACATTTAAATAAAAACGTCCCAAATATTTCTGAGACCAAAGCTGAGTCTTTGTGGTCAGTGGGAAAGAGACCAAAATAGGCCCATCACTCAGGAAAGAACTGGACTTGGGGTCCAGGGTGAGGGCATGGTGAGCAGAGACATCAGGGCTCCTGCCAGTCAAGGGGTTCACCACTCACCAGCTGCAATGGTGTGGATCCCTGGCTTTGTGTCCCAGTGCCCTGGTGTATGACAGTGGGAGACAACCCACTGGTGGGTCATTGTGAGTTGAAAAAAAAAAAAGAGTCCTTTGTCTCTAAACCCACAGCAGGGAAGGCTTCAGTGACCCGGGATGCCCTTACAACATGACACCCACAAAACACATTGCATGGCCTGGTGCAGTGTATGAAGCTCATTGCCTTCAGCAAATCCCAAGCGCCTGCCAGGCACTGTGTAAAGGCTCAATAATTGCATGGCGGTGGCCAGCGAGAAGGCTTAGCCCATTAAGCTGCTTGCCGCACAAGCACAATGACTCAGGTTTGATCCCCAGAACCCATGGAAGGTAGGAGGAGAATACTGTCCCCACAAGTTGTCCTCCGACCTCCCACGCATGTACTGTGTGACACACGCTCACACACCATCAATCCTAGAGGGTCATCGTGAGTGGGATGGACATACTCCTTCCCTTACAGAACTTCTAGTGACTGATTTTCCCATGTCCACTTCTCCTGGAAATGCTCCAGATATTGGGGTATACAGAGTCCTCCAAGATTACACCTCTTGCCTCACGTTGCTTTGCTCATGACAATGAACACTGACCCCTGCCTAGAGCTAATAACTCTGGCCTGATACTGTGTGTGTATTCCTTCAGTTTCCTCTTGAGACTTTTTCCCATCACCCACGTTTATGAATGAGGACACCCACAGAGTAGGAGGCCATATGATTGTCAAGGTCCCCCACGTTGTAGACAGGGATTTGAATCCAGATTTGCTCGATGCCAACGTTCCTGCACTTAATGACATATTTTATTTGTTTGTAATACATTTCCAAATTCCTGCCCACCCAGTCCAGCCAGTGCCAATGACGCACAATCCACACCAGTGAAACAGGAACCAAGACCGAATAGCTGGAGTGGACTGCAAAGGACACTGAGCAAATCCTACTCCGAGCTCCCTAGCAGTCAAAGCAAAAAGGGAAGCACAGCCAGGCTGATGCTGGCATGGAAAATTAAATTGTATGTGGTCTCTCCAGGACAGAGAACCCCACCTCATCTTGAACTGTGTATTGCAATGAATTGAGGTCTTAGCACAATACCTGCACAGTCTTTGCTGGTTCTCTGGACTATCATTTAAGCAGTTCTTTCTATTCACATGGAAGCAGTCCTTTAAACATCTCCCAGTACTCTCTGCAGCCTATCAGTGTTCACAGCTAAGAACACGATCGCCACAGGGACTGGAGACAACGGGTGTGTGAACCATGGCTTTGCGTCTCAGGCTGAATTGGGCATGAGTTGCTAAGCTGAAGAAGTAGAAATAGGAGAACAAGAGGGTTGTGTGCCTTGGCAGCAGGGTGCAAGAGACTTCAGAGTCACGCCCAGGGTGTGGAGGAGATGGGCTGTTTCTTCTCTAGCTCCCCTCCCTCACTGGCCAAGGACTGGGTCAGAGAAAGAGCACACTGAGCTCCCAGCTTGCTTCTTGAAGGGCTGAAACCCCAGACCAGTTATAGGAATCAATGCTGGAGGGCACGGGAGCATCTGCTGAGCCTTGGGATGTGCTCAAGGGTGCCCCCCTTGAGCATGGCTGAATCAGAACCACAGACACAGTGGACTGGGGCAGAGTCTCGCAGGCCCCTGACACCTGTGCCTAGCACACTGTGGGCACCGAAGACCCCTGGAACATGCAGCACTTCCTCTGTGGGATGTTGTCAAAGTTGTCCGGGTGCTCACGTCCCAGAATGCTGAGTCCTGCCTCACACACATCATAGTACCACTGTAACCGTGGCTGCTGATCACATGGGTAATGCATCCCAATCTGAGTCAGGGGTCTAGGCAGTGGGCCCAACTCTGTCCCCAGCAACCACAACCATCGCAATTGGCATCCAGTGGCTCACGGGTTCCCTTGTCTTCAGGTTTCTCAGGCAAGGACAAAGATGGGCAGGCAGGTCCTCTTCATAACACAGTGTGAGTCTGTTTCCATGTCAACAGATGGGTACCCTGGCTAAGAGGTACAGACCCAGGCTCTTCCCACCAGCAGCTACCACCTCTGCCTGCTGCACCGGTGCCCTTTCTATCCCACCAGTAGTTGCAGAGCCAGCACCCTGCTTTGCAACCTGATCACGCCTAACTTCTACTTGGAGTTCATTGGTAGGAACTGGTCACGTGTCCATCCAAGTGCAAAGGATACTGGGAAATGTAGTTTTGGTTGGGCAGCTGCCCTTTACCAACACAGAAGCAATGTCCTGGGAAGAGATGAGCTGAAACAGCTGGGCAGCAGGACTTCAGGTGCCACTCTGAAAAGGCTGAGGGTTGCCGATGAAGGCCCTGTGGAGCCACAGAAGGTCCTAGACCTGGAGAATGAGCACCATTGCTGACACCTCTCCGCAGCCAGTTTTGAGGAAATTTCTCTGATGCTGGAGGCTGGGCAGCAGCGCTAAGACTGCTGCACCAGATTAGGGAAGTCTGGGGCCTTGGAAACAAGGTGGGAGATGCCCAGACATGGCCCTCAGCAATCTGGCTCCTTATGGAGGAGGAGTCTAGTGCTGTACCTGAGTGGTGTCAACACTCCAATACTCTGAGATTAAGAGCTGGTGGCAGCAAGACACCATACTCAGTGCCCCAGATGTGGAAGTGATTTTCCACCTAAACAAAAGACATGCTCTGCACACCCCAGCCACCACCATCCTGTCTGGTAGATAGTATCACCCTCGCTTACAGATGGAAAAGCTGAGGCATGATAGCTCCAGGCCCCCTTGCTGGGTTTCACCCCCTCCCTCCCGTACGTCTAAGGTGTTAATCTATCTAAGGACAAGTGCTCCAACCCCACAAGCCACAGGACTGTGGGTTTCTTGGGGAGAATTGGGGGAGAGACCCAGACAGTGAAGTTTGTAATTACCCCTGGGCTGAACTAAAGACCTCCCACTGGGATGCTCCCCGGGATGATGCAGGGGAGTGGTGATTAAGCAGTTGGGGAGAGGCTCCTGGTCGCTACATGGTTTCCTCTACCTCCATCGTGACATCAGGCCCTTTCCCCCGCTCCTCAGGGTCGTCAGGGTGACCCTCAGGTGAGTGGGCATGAAAGCTGACGGCAGAGAAAAGACATAACAGGCAGGGCTACTGGCTGGACCACCTCCACCCTGCCTGTAGGAGCACAGTCACAGGCTCCTCACACAGTAGGTTATCCACACAGTAGGTGCATAAATGCTCTCCCAAGCAGTCCCGACTCCAGCGATTTCCTTGATGTCCCCTGGGTCTCAGGCACTGAGTCCCTAAGTGCTCCTTGACGTGCATGGGTTCATTAATTTTTACCAACCATGTTTGGAAGGCCAGGGCTATTATCTCATTTTACAGATGAATCAACAGGGTCAGACAAGAAAGGTGATAAACTCCAGGAAAATGTAACGTTAGTGAGGGTTAGGGCCAAGGCTCCAAGGCTGGCAGCACAGGCTTTTAAAAAAAATTTAATTTAACCCTGTCTCGAAAAAACCAAAAAAAAAAAAATTTAATTTAATTTATTATTGCATTTGTGCATGATATGTGTCGTGAACATAAATATGTGCGTCGCAGTGCATGTGTGGAGGTCAAAAGACTTTCAGGATCTGTGTGTCTTCCACCAAGGGTTCTGGGTAGCAGTGAAACTCTGAGGCAGGCACCCTTTTACAGATAAGAAATAAATCCTGAATGCTACCTGTCAGGGGAGACCTGTCTGGGAAAGTGACATGAACAGGGACCCAGTTAGAAAAATGGTGGCCTGCAGAAAGCTGAAGGGCAGGTCACTGGAAGCAGGGACAAAGCCAGGCAAGAAGGAACTGATGTGTCCAAGGAGTAAAGAGAGGATGACATACTGGAGCCAGAGGAAGAGCAGTGGGGCTTGGAGAGTAAGGGCCAGCCCTAGACTGTGGTGCATAGCAGTCTGTGTATTCTGGTGGCGGAGGGGAAGCCACCATGGGGCCTAAAGAGTGGAGGGCCAGGACCTGTGCCTTTGCGTTGTAAGGTAGACTTAGCTGCTGTCAACCGAGCCTGGACAGCAGTGGAGACTGCTATATAGCCTGTGGGCCCTTGTGTCCTCGGGGAAAGAGGTGGTAGTGGCTTGGAGTGGTGGAGAACCGTGGCTGATGGCTGGATCATAGATATGTTGGGGAGCTAAAGCCAGCAGGGCCGTCTGGCAGATGGCATGTGGAGAGTGGAGGAGCCTGGGGCACAGCAAGAACCCCAGTTGCCCACAGACAGGGTCACAGAGGTATGTAGAGTTCTGGGCACACAGGGGAAGTGATTTGCCTGAGGTTACACAGAGCCGATGGCCAGTGTGTTCCTTCCACCCCAGGACCATCCACCTCTGGGAGGGTGAGGAGAGACGTAGCTGAAGGGGCACACTTGTTACCAGACTCAAGTAGGGTGAGAAGAAGCCCCGAGGATGAACTCAGACAGATCCCTCCAGCCTGGGCCACTGCCCATGGAGCCTTTTTTGAGCTGTTCCCTGCCTATGGCATGGATGGAAAAGCTCACCAGGGAAGGAGGGGCTGGGGTCAGGTGATTGACAAACCATCATTTCGATGGTGGGCTTCTGTCTAGACCAATTCAGGAGCTGGGTGGAAACCCTCCAACTATGAAGCTCCTGGTGTCTTCCTGGACTTAGGACCTGGGGTCTAAAGTCTTTCCTGAGCACCCCAAAGCACCATTTGTCTGATGCCTGCTCTGCCCCATACCCAGCCCACCCCCAGACCTCAGGACCCCTCCAGGTCCCCTTCAGCTTGGCTCTGGTCATGGCTCCTTTCCTGAGGCCAGGACTGAGGCCTCCCTGGCTGCTGCCCAGACCACCCAGCGCCAGGCCCTGGCGGAGCCCGTCAGGGCCTGGCCAGCCGTGGTCTGGCTCCGCCTGAGGGGCTGTGGCCTGGGAACCACTGGCTGTCTCCTCAGGGAAGCGGCTGGGTCTCCAGAACAAACATGGAACCGCAGGCTCCTCTCCTGCCCACCGAAGAGGGAGCTGCTTCTGGCTCCTAGCCACAGGCCACTCTCCAGGCCTGGCTCCCACCCTGTGGGGGATGGGCTAGGGAACGGAGTGGTGAGTACAGCCCTGAACTTGGGGGACAGGAGGGCTACATAGCAGGAAGAGGGCCTATGGGTCTTTGTGACCAGAGGGAGGGGCAGATGGTTGAGACAACTGAAGGAACGAGGCTGTGATGAGTGAGAATGTAGGTGACCCCAGGAGACCCTGGGAGACCCCTAGGATGGAGGCTTTGGTGGAGGCCGGGGTGGAGCTCTTCTGAACCTCAAGCCAAGAACAAAGCTTTGGAATCAGACAAGGCTGGTTTCAAATCCAGACTCAGCCACATCTAAGCTAATGCGTCTTGGGAAAGTAACTCCTTGGACCCTCAGTTTCTCCCTTTAAAAAAAAAAAAAGAAAAAAGAAAAGGAGTTCCCGTAGCCTCTGTGTTGCAGAGTAATGGAGAGACGACATAGTCCCTCGGATAGAAAATGCCCAGTGCAGAGCGCAGCACAGAGTGGAGCCTCGAGGGACATCAGCTACAGCCCCCACCATGGCTCTTGGGGGGTCCTCGGCCTGGGGGGGGGAGCAGACCGGGACAACCTCACTGATTCACACCAGCTGGGGGATGGGTCCCATCTGACTCCACTAGAAGCCGCAATTAGAGCCCAATTTAAGGAAATGCTGGGCTGGCTCTTCCCCGGACAGATGTGATTATAGGCTCAGAGCTAAAGTGTTACTAACAGGATGACACAGAGGTCCCGGCCAGGCCACAGGGGTGTCCAGCCCAGCCCCCTTCCTACACTCTGGGGAAACAGAGGCCTCCGGTGTAGAAGGAGCCAGGCTCCAGACCCCCCTGCAGGGAAAAGGGCTATGCTCTATACTCCTCCAACTCCTACTTTCTTTGAAGGATTTACTGCAGTGTCTGGATGATGGGAGGGACAACTGAAGCCCCCAAGCAAGGCAGCATCTCAGAGTCAGTGATGGCCATAAACCCATCTGGCTTCTCCATGCACACCTCCCAGGAACCTAGACCTGATCATCAAAATGAACAGTGGTAGCAGTTCCCTTCTGGAATGTTCACCTGAGTGCCTCGCCATCCTCACAGACCCCAGAGAGAGCTGCTAGTGCAGGCCTCATTCTAGGGAAGGGACCACTGTGGTGCTGAGCCTTCAGTGACTTGTCCACGGTCAGGCTCGGAGCCAGGAGCAGAGCGAGGCATGGCACAGCACAGGTGTCCCTTGTAGAGTCGGACATATTGCCCTAAGACCCTTCAGCAGGAAGCCTGGGCAGGGGACTCACAGATGATGGAAATTGTGAGCAAGCCAACAAGGGTGGAAGTGTGGTGGGGGGATGGGTTGGGTGGGCGGAGAAGCTGGTGAAAGAGGGGACTGATAAACAGGAGATGGGTGGATGACTGAGTGGAGGGACGGATGTATAGACAGATGTGTGGATGGATGGGTGAATCTGTGAACAGATGGTTGGGTGAGCGCATGGATGAGTGGGTAGGTGGACGGGTGTTTAGGTGGATGAATAGTGGGTAGGTGGGTAGAGGGCTAGATGTGCAGATGGATAGGTGGGTAGACAGGTGGATGGGTGGATGGGTGGGGGAATGGATGGACAGACGGATGGTTGGATGGGTGGATGGACGAAGGCTAAGTAGATGGGTGAATGTATAGGTTGTGGAAGGCTGGATGTGTGTAGATAAGTGTGTAGGTGGATAGACATGTGGACGGACAGATGGATGAACAGACGGATGAATATGTAAGTGGGTAGGTGGATGGATAGGTGGGTGGAGGGATGGACATGCAGGCATATAGGTGAGTGTGTGGATAGATAGGTAGATGGGTGGGCGGGAGGATATGTGGGAGATGTGTGGGTAGAGGAATGGATGTTGATGGACAGATGGCTGAGTGAATGAGTTTGTAGAGGAAAAGATGGCTGATGGATAAATGGGTTGATAAGCTATTTAAGGGGCTCTGTCTAGAGAGGGTTAAGAGGGACACAGAGCAGTTCCCCAGTTGTCCCCTCCAGGGAGACCCCTGAGATGAATGGACTATGGAATCATGGTTGAAACCTCATCCATCCGGGTCAGGGATCTTCAGTGCTCTGGGTCTTAGGTGTCCCATGGCTCAGACACCCCCTAAAGAGCGTAGAACAGTACCTTGGGTCTGCTCCTCCACTTTAGAAGGCAGAGTTCCCTGCTTGAAGCCCCGCTCCTGCATTCTTAACTGGAGTTGAGCTCCATTTCTGGCCTCTGCCCATGCTGAGCTGCCTCTCGAGGCCCTGAGGCTGGAGCCAGTGTCCCCAACCCCAGCATTAACTCCCAGGAACTTAGGAGTGGGGTGCTAGAGCCCTCTTCTGGCCATGTGCCCCACATTCTATGGGATGGGCTGTGAGTTCTCTTACTCAGGGACACTTAGAGAGGTCACTGTGTGCCTGCTCCTGGGGCCCAGCAGAGTGCACACGACCCTCTCTTCCGCTGCCCGGGGACTGTGCTTGGATGGCATGTGCCACCACACCATGTCCCCCAAGGATTCTCCCCATTTGCAAAGGGAGCCCCTTCCCCATTCTGGCCAGGAACTGTGCCTCTATCCTCAAACCAGTCTGTAGACTGGCTGTCCCTGTCCCTGAGAGGCCTCCCCTCACTCCTAGGACCACAGGACAAGACTGCCAGATAAAACACAGGGCGCTAGTTCACTGTGAATGTCAGGTAAACAGGAATCATTTTTTTTTGCTATAAGTATGTCCCAAATATTGTATGAGGTATACTTAAGCTAAAAATGAGTCTGTGTTTACCTGACATTCAAATTTAACTAGGTACCACATGTTTCTGTTTGCTGCCTGCCAACCCTTGCCCTGAAGCTCATTCCCCCAGCTGGCACCTGGCCTGGCCAGATGGTCCAGGTCGTGCCTGGACTTGGCCCCTGCATGCCGGACCTAGCTCTTGTCAGTGCTAGGACTCCTACTCTCGATTCCAGGTGGACACCTACCTCCACCAGCCTGCACAGAGCAGGCTATGGACTGTCTGGCATGCTGCGTCCAGCCTTCTGGGCCAGGAGAGTGGTGGAGTCCCAGCTGCAGAGTATAGACTAGAAGGTCAGAGACAGAGGGGGCACAGTGACAGAGGCACATAAGACCTAGAAGGGGTGGGGATGGTCCAGGGACCGAGACAGACAGCCAAAGGTGCTGAACTGCAGTGGGGGAGGGGTCCACACTGTGGCAGAGGCCGGCCTGAGGCTCCGAATCCCAGCATCAGTGGGTTCACAGGCTTAGGAAGCAGCATGGGGTGTCAAGGAGGAGCCCCTCCCAGGGGCACACATAGGAACATTCACAGCTTCCCAGAAGGGCCCATGGGGCAGCCAGAGTGGCTTTTAAAATTAGCTTCGCTAACCAGATCTGGTTATTTCAGGAGGCCCCATCCTGGGATGTCCCCTCAATAGGGCAGGCTCAGGGAGGGAGGAAGGGAGGGAGGGTGGACTTCTACATTCCAGGGTTCCTGGCTGAGCACCCCCTGTAGCCTGAGAAGCAGTGAACTTCCAGGTCCTGGTCCCCTGGTACTGAACCAGCCTGCGCCTACAGTCACCTCTTTTGGCAACATCCTGGAATTGGCCATGGGTATCCAAGGACACCTCTGCTGTGGGGGTGGGGTGGTACGGGAGGACCTCTGCTGTGAGGGTGGGGTGGTACGGGAGGACCTCTGCTGTGGGGGTGGGGTGGTATGGGAGGACCCTCATTTTGGGCATGGATTCTGTACCAGGCTTCATGCACGGCTCCTTAGAAGTATGACAGTGTCCCGGACATAGGTAGGTTTGTCTGTGTCAAGGTGACACTTGGAAAGTCTTGCCCACAGGGAGCTGGGGATGCCAGGGATACGAGGTGCCCCCACTGTCTCCTGGGGAAGAGCTGTTGTTTCCAGCACCAGGGTTATTTCTAACAGAGCCTGTTGCTTCCCGGAGCTGGTACCCCCCGCCCTAGCCTTAATTCCAGCCTCGGGTTAGTGTCCTGGCTTGCTCTCCCCACCTCAGAACCAAGGGCAGGCACAGAACTGGCACGGGGACAAGAGAAACAGCACTGTCCACTTTGATCCCAGAGGCAGGATCCATCCTCGGCCTCCCTGAGCCCCACCTTGGAGCTAGAGAGGAATGGCTTGGGCCATGCACGGCGGCCTGGAGCCTTCTTCACGCTGCACCACTGGTGCAAACAGGCAGGGGAGTGGTAGGGGCTGGCCGGGGCTTGCTCTCCTGGCTATTCACCTGTTTTTGTTCCAGGGCCCTGCTGCTCCAGCTCAGCTCTGGGATAGGTCAGGGAAGTGGGTACACAATTGAACAAAGTCCCAGAAAGGGGATGCTCAGCCCGAAAGCCTGTGGCACTGAGGTTCAGTGAAGCATTCCCAAAGTCTCCCAACTATACCTGTGTGGAGCCAGCCCCCGGGACAATGTCCTCTGGACACAGACTGGACTGCATCCTCTGAAGGCTTAGCAATAAGGATGTCTATGGGTACCTCTGTTCAGAGGCCCTATCAACTCTGCTGCTGTCCCCAATCCCCCTGCACTAGTGTCCAAGCCCTGTGGCTTCGGCTGCACCAAGACCATCGTGGTGAGGCCTCATTCAATGGGACCTCATACCAGGGACCACAGAAGAGGAAGTGGAGGACCAGATGCATCCTTCACCTCCCTGAGCCCCACCTTGGAGCTCGAGAGTAACGGCCAAGATCACCAGGAGAATGAACTCAGAGTCCGTGTCCAGGAAGCTCTATGCTAGATGTAACGGCTGTAGGCCTTAGGCTGGGGCAGAATGCACAGTAGAGCTGAGTTGGTGGGAGATGGGGTGACCTAGGAGGGGAACCACCAAGCCAGGGCAGCTTGGAGCCAAACCCTGCTGGTCAAGGCTGGAATCTGGGTATGAGTCATGGTCTCTGGGTGGCCTGAGGCAGCCAAGGGTCATAGCAGGACCCTGTCAAGAAAGGCATGGTACATCTTAGCCTCCCAGTGTCCTCAGCATCTTCCTGGGAAGGTGGGAGTGAGGTAGGGATACCAAACTTCTAGAGAAGCTGAGCACGGCTACTCCCTCTGAGCTCAATTAGATAGCTTAAGTTCAATGTCCCACCCATGAGTCTCCTGTGGCTCTATCCCTGAAGAAACCCATCCTTCATGGTGCCTCCAACCAGTTGGGACCACTCAGACTCCATTAGCAGCCACCACAGCTCGAAGTGACTCTTCACTGTTATCCTGGGCTTGGCATTCATGGCCATGTGTTCTCTGGCTTCAACCTAGACTATCTTCTTGTCCCTTCTAGGACGGTCCTGACTTTGGACCCCTCCCAATTTGAGGTGCTCTCCAGCCTCTACACACGCAGGACCATTTCCCAGAGACCTCTTCCTCCTCCACCCTGTGGCTGGTGGTTCTACACTGTGACTGCCTGAGGCTGGGATTTTGACCTCCCTGCTGGCAATCCTTTGGTGCCCCCTGGTGGCCACATAAGGGAAACCCTCGGGATTTGTGGGCATGAGCTTAAGGAAAGGAGATAATTGTTAGTTGATCACCTACTGTGTGCTGGCCTCTATGTCTGGTGACAGTATACCCCAGCTCACTGGATGCTCACAGATACCCCCTGAAGAGGTCACAAGCGTGCTCTGCTCCTGTAAGAGGAGACTGACTTCCTCACCACCAAGCTAAGGAGAGATGGTGCCAGGGCTGACCTCAGAGCCACACTTTTCCTCCATGGGGAAGGGCACAAGGTGGGGGAGAGGGGCCATGGAAAGAGGCCTCAACTGGTGTTCACAGACCCTGTGGCTTCCTGGCATTGAAGGTACCACGAGACTCAGCAGCACTGGAGGAGACAGGCTCATTCCCTCCACTTTGGGTCCTCTGGAGTGTGTCTAGTCGGGGTTTACACAAAGCCAGGCTCAACTCGCAGTACAATAGCGATAAATAGAATTTATTTTGTACAACCCTTACTGACATACATGTAGCCACAGGGCTTCCAAAGTGGGTGTTGGGGCATGGCTCCTAATAGTGAACAGATACACACACGGATGTGGCTCACAGCAGCTATGCCTGGCAGCCCCCTCCACTGCAGTGGTGGGAAGGGGATGGCCTGGACTCCAGACCAGCTGAGACCCCTCAGCCCAGAACGCCCAGGAGCGTGAGGTGGCAGGGTTAAGCTGGGTGCTGGATGAGGAGCCAGGGAGGACCCTCTTCCAAACAGGGGACACTTGGCCATCGTGTGGAGGCAGTGACAGGACGTTGGCAGGTCTGTGGTAAAGCTGGGGGCTCAGGGAAGGTGACAGGTACAACAGCCCCAGCCCCTTAGCCCACATGGGGCCTCAGGAAGCAGTCGGTATAATAGGAGGTCCCCAGGAGGACTAACGGCCCCCTTCAGGGCGGGTGCGTGGAATGGGTCTTCAGTGACCTCTGAAATAGTCTTGTCCACTTGCAGCAGAGATGCCCTGGGAAGGAGAGTGCCTTGCCCAAGGTCCCACAGCAGAAGCCCCACAGGACTCCCTGCTCAGTGCTCCCTCTGCACACTGCACACCTGCTGCTTCTACGGTGGAGTGTGTGCACGCCATGTTCCCTCTCCTCTTACTCTGCTCCCCAGGACTCCAGAGGAGAATCCAGGGGACAGAGGCCCAGGTAGGGGCAATCCAGGGCCAAAGTCCCTGCTCACACCCAGAGCCCCAGTCTGGGGTGGGGGTGAGGTGATGCCAGCAGCATCCACTCCCAGCTCTGGATAGCTCCGCCCTGCGGAGACAGCCCAGATGGGTGGGCCAGGGGGGTTGGAGGCAGGGGTACCAGGGGCTGGGGTGGCTGTGGGGCAGAGGACCAGCTGCCTGGATGTGGTGCAGCATCTTCTTGTGCTTCTGAGGCCTCATCTGCAGGGAAAGGGAGATAAACTCAGAGGAAGAGAACAACAGCCTGGGAGGACCAGGCATGGGCTCCTTCCATCCATGGGTATCCTCAGCCTTCCCCGTAGTCCATGATCTCCCAGTTCCTTTTGGCTCCATCAAGCTCCCCAACAACTAATAGGCAGAGGTGTGGAAGCACTATGAGCCCCACTGCAAATATAGGGAAACTGAGGCCAAGAAGCACCAAGACTAGCCCAGGTTCCCAGCCACCAAGGCATGAGATTAACCCTCCTTCACCCCATAGGATCTGGTAAGTAATGGCTGACCTGCTCAGTCCCGCCTTCTGATGAGGTGGCAGCTAGCAGCCCTGTGGGGACAGATGCAGCCAGAGGTGGGGGCAGGAGACACAGAGAACCAGAAGTCATTGGATGAGCCCAAGTCCTCCTGGCCTAGAGGGGCATCCCAGCCGCCGGGGTCCCCTTGCTCCCTGGGTCCCCGTCCCCAGCCAGTACCACCCTCTCCCAGGAGAGGTTCATCATACCATCTGGGGTGTGTGCTGCTCAGATGCTTCCAGTTGGATCTTGATCTCGGGACACGCAGGGTCCCCCGACTTGCCGGCGTCTGGGTGGGGTGATCGTGTGAGGCCTGGGAAAGGGGGCAGGAGGGAGCCACCTCACTGGCCAAGAGGAGGCACCAAGGAGATGCAGGCATGGATGGGTGGTTGGTACTGGGGTTCCCCAACCCTGCTAAGTCCCTCCCTTAGAGATCCTCACTCTTAACTCACCTCCCAGTTACCCTTTATTGTCCTGTGAGACCAGTCTGCCTGCCCTGGACCACTGTCCCATGTAAGAGGCTGTCACAACGCATCCCCATGCTCTGGAGTATGGGACTAGTCCCTGCCCTCTGTGCCCGGCCCTCTCCCACCCGACACAGCTATCCTGGTACCTGGAGAGCTGCCCCCGCTCGTGGTGCTCACACTGTCGTCCAACCATGTGCTGTAGAGGAAGGAGTCCCGCTTATGGGAAGTTCCTGAGGATGACACGCTCTCCTGGGGAGGGGGGGGAGGTCAGCCCCGCCCACGGCCCCCACACCCCCCCATCCCTTGTTCATTCAGCACACATTTGCGTATGTTCTCCTGGTCCGGGTCTCAGGGATAGAACAGACCCAGTCCCTGACCTCAGGGAGCTTGATGTCTCAGAGGCCAAGAGGCTGTGAAGAACCCTGTAACTCCACTCTAGAAGGACCTGTGTCTGCCAGGGTACAGGCCAGGCCAGTAGTGGGTACCCACTAGAAGTTAGATGAAAACAGCCAAGGTGCTGAAGGTGAGGCCCAGGCCATAGGGAGAGTGTGACTCGGCCTGGCCAAGGGGAGAAGGGAAGAAGATGAGAGCAGTGGGTGCAAAGGCCTGGGATCGGCCCGTGACAGTTAGGGACTGCGGAGGAGCTCAGAATGTCTGAAGGAATGAGACAAGGGCAGAAGGAGCACCTGGGTCCTCGGGTGTCTCTGTGGACAGCACTGGGGAGCCATGGAAAGCTAAGATTTGTCTGCATCTCCTCTGAGCTGGGACACCACCCCCCACCAACACCTCAGCCACAGCCAGGCTTATTCCTCTGCCCAAAGCACCTCCAGAGGCCCAAGAGGCCCCAACCCATCCCTGTGGGGGCCCTAACCCCCCAGGCTTCTCACCAGGCCTGTGTCATCCCCGTCTACACCTTCCGTCTCCTCCACCACGCTGGCGAAGCTGCTGGCACTGGATGAGGATCTGGAAAAGCCTTGCAGCGCTTCTGCTCTCTGGGCAGCCGTCTCCACTCTGCCACACAGTGCTGTCAGCCAGCAGCCACGGGCGGGCGCTGCCCCTCATTCCCTTGTCCCCCATCCTCCCCAGGGAAGCTCAGCCACGAGCCAGCCAAGCACCCTCTGGCTGCCACTACAGCTCTCCCAGCCCCTTATCCTCCGTGGACTCCCAGTAAAGCCCGTCCTACTGTGCGGACCTGGAGAGGTCCCTCCGTGTTGTCGCCCTCTGGAGGTGGCACCTCACTGCCCCAGGGAAAGTCTCATAGCTTTGGCTTGATACTCAATAACTATGAAGCTTAGTGGCTCAGTCTAGTAATACTCACTGGTCCCCTGAGATAGTCTGTGATTATGGGACCCATCTCACAGACACGGAAGCACAAGGAGGGTGGCATTCAGCCTCAGGTCACTGAGCTCAAGGCAGGACAGGGACTTGGGACCCTCACACTCAGGGCCTTTGTGTCTCCTGCCCCAAGTCTTCCCTACTGTAAAAATTCCACAACCCAATTTTGTCCCTGTCATACTTTTCTGTCCCTGCTCAGCAGTCTGACTCTCCAGCTCATGATGCTGAGCTCTTGGCCCCCACCCCCACCCCACCCCAGCGGGGACCAGCCCAACAGAGTAGCAGCCTCCTCAAGCCTCCCTAATTCTGGTCCCGCCCACTTGCCAGCCTCTCTCAACACTGCTCTCTTCATAGGTTTTTCTCCTATTTCAGATAAAACTCAAAGCTCTCACAGAGCCTCCAGAGCGATAAGCAGGTCTCCGTCCACCCTCTGACCTTGTCCCCACCACCACCCAATGGGCCCAGTCCCCCAGTTTGCTCCAACTGCCCGCAGCCTTTCTTTCTACCCATCAGACATGCCTCAGAGCCTTTGCACTTGTTGGCCGCTCCCCAGAACCCTATCTCCATCAGGTCTATCAGGGCCAGTTCCTCTCTCGGCTCTCTGTCTAAAGACCCACTAAGGACACCTCCTTCCTTCCTGCACCCCTGCTAGCGCCCCCTGCTCTCTGTGCAAATACGGTTTGGTTTGTTAGGTATATTGTCCAGGCCAGCAGCTCTGTGGCCCCACGTGCACACAGCTTGCCACTGTGTTCCGGAATACAGAGAGGGCACAGCATGCACAAGGCACTCAGTGGAACACCGGAAAACAAATGAGAGGCTTCCTCCCCTGAGCCCAGTGGACCTGAAGCCCTACCTGTTCTTAGTTGTGGGCATCTCTGGGGAGCTCTGAGTGGAAGAGTTCTCTGACTTGGGCTCCTGTGAGACGTGCCCGCTGTCTGGGGTCTTCTGACCAGCTGGAGGGCTCTCCCTGTGGGGCACATGGGGGCAGTGGGGGGATTCAGTACCGAGCCTGGCAGTAGGGTAGAATGAGGCCCAGGCCGTGAGGCGTGGTCATGGGCATGGTGTGGCCTTAGATGGGCTTTTGGGTAGCTGTCCTTCCACCCCATGTCACAGTCTCCTAAAGGATGCCCAGCTAGGACTTGGCTACACCGGGGCTGGAGCCCAGGATTTAGATTCTGAGTTCTGGTGGCATGAGACTCAGCTGGCCACTGCATTGTGCTCATGACAAGGGACCTGCATGACAGCCCCAGGCTGCTGGCTGTTTTCCTATTGCACGTTTCTTGCTGCTGTGATGCATCTCAGAGAAGCGCATGTTTGGCATGCCCAAGGCTACACAGCTGAAGCAGGCTGAAGACCTCTTTTCTGCTTTCTGGGCTCAGCCTTGCCCACGGGCATTCACAGACGCTGCCTGCCCCTCTCGCTGGCTGCACGGACTGGGCAGGCTGTTTCTCGATCTGAAAGGTGCTGGCCCCAGGGAACCAGTGGAGCGACCATCAGATAGAGCGTTTCTTCCCAAGTAGAACTCCCATGGGAGGGTTATGAGGCAGAGAACAGGCGCTGGTCAGGGTGAGCCAGTGGGCTGGGTGCCCCTGCAGGTCAGGGTGAGAGGTGCGCTGGTACCCATGAAGGTCAGGGTGGGTAGTGGGCTGGCGCCCCCTGCAGGTCAGGGTGGGCCACCAGGACTAGGTACCCTTAAAGGTCAGTGCTGGCAGCGGCTGGCGCCCCTACAGGTCAGGGTGGGAGGCGCACTGAGTGCTCTGATGGGTCAGGCTCCCACTCACCCACCTCTTCTCCTGCACCTCCTGGATGTTCTCGATGCCGATGGCGCTGCTGCGGCGGGAGCCAAATGGACCAGACTTCTTCCTTGTGGGGCTCTTCCCAGGGACAATCAGGGACTGTGGGGAGAGACTCCGACTCAGTGCCCACCTGTCTGGCATTCCCAGTGGCCCCACCTCCCCCTGGGGCCCTGCCACCGCGCCCTGAAGCCAACAGGTGATGAGCAAGAAAGGAGAGAAAATGTGCTTTCTGGAGGGAGGGCTGCCTGATAGATGGGCAGGCTCAGAGAGGGCCAGTGCTGCTCCGGAGAACACACAGCATGGCTGTGCTGGACCTTAGTCCGAGAAGGGCAGGGTTAGGGTTAGGCCACTAGGGTTAGGAGGAAGGACAAATCCTCAGCCCCTGGGCCTCATGGGAGCTGCAGCCTAAAAGTAGTCGTGAGAAAGCAGTGGCAACCCCAGCCCCTGCCAGGGCACCTGCACCCTCAGATTTCAGGCTCTGTCCCCTGAGTAAGGACATCCCCCTTTACACACACTATGGCGGGAAGCCCGGCATCAGAAGCTTTGGGAGGTAGCAAGTGGTCCCTGAGGGGCTATGAAGGGAGGGACAGGACCTGCAGGCAGCTTGTGGTGTGGAGGGGACACAGGGAGAGAAGGATGGTGCTTCATGCAGAACCGGCAATATTGGGAGACGTGCAGCTGGGCAGAGGGTCTTTGAGTACCAGATCCCGGCAAGGACCCAGTCCGGGTTCTAGGGGCCAGGCCAGGGCCTGGGGACTCTGTCCAGGTCCCAGTATCACCAGAGCTGTGGCGCTCTGCCCTGCACGCCCTTGGGCCTGTCCCGGGAAGGGGGCAACGTCCCCAATATGGCCTCCGTCCTGAGAGTGAGCAGAGAAGAGCGCGTGCAGGTGCAGGCAGCTCCAGAGCCGCGGCCCCTGGATGGGATGACAACCTCTTCCACAGCTCCTATGCCTAAGGCGCTGCCCCGGCGTCCGAATCTACTCGCGCTTTTCCCAGGAATAAGCAATGACTGGCGTGGGGCAGAGAGGTACAGAGTGGAGGGAGAGAGAACACAGAAGGACGGAAAGAGAGGGAGAAACAAAGGAAGCAGTGGCAGGTGGGTACCGCAAGAGCACACGACAGGGGCAGAGAGAAACCAAGGGGTAGGGAGGGACAGTGGGACACAATGGGGCAAGGGAGGTGAGACAGGAGGAGTTGGAGGGGGTGCAAGCGGACGGGGAAGAGGAGGAATGGCAGATGGCAAAGGGAGAAAAGGATGAGGAGACAGGAAGGATAAGAAAAGGAAACCACGTGAAGAGAGGGAGAGTTGTGCAAAAACAAAAACAGAAATGGGTCTGGTTACTGCCACGGCAGGTGCTGCTGGCTTGGTCCTAACCCGGGGCCCCTCCACAGCCACCCCCAGGAGGCCAGGCCACTCCACAGGCAGGAAGGGAGGGGCTGAGAACCTGGGTTAGGGAGAAGTTGGGCCCGTTCCTAGATGACAATGGACTTGGTGACCACTGGACAGCAGAGACCTCACTTTCCTCCCCTGGCCAGACCAGACCACACAAGAGATGGTAGGGAGAGGGGAGACTCCCGCCACATGACACAGCCACACAGCATGAAGCACAGAGCTTGGCATGCAGCAGACAGGAAGAGAAGAGTGGGCGGCTGGGTAGGTACACGGATGGATGGACTGATGGATAAACAGACAGATGAATGGCTGGGGAAGATGGATGGATGTGTATGTGAGTGGATGGACAGGTGGGTAGACGGATGCATGGGTGAGTAGTATGATGGGTAGACGTATTGTTGTATGGGCAGATGAATGGATAGATGCAGAGGTGGGTGGATGGGTAGGTGGATGTGTGAGTGGTTAATGGTTAATGGGAAGGCAAAGAGGAGTGGAGGGGCAGAGCAATGGGGGCAGTGTCTAAGGTGGCCACTAGATGGCGCAAAGCATCTAAGTCATAATGTAGGTTTGTAGCATTCGCTGAGTGTGTGGGGGCGGGCAGACTCCTACAGAGCCTGGCAGACAATTAGTAATCATAGAGAAGGGGTTCACTCAAGAGAAGCCCACACAGAAGCCCAGTTCCAGACACACAAAAGGCAGTCACAGGCATTGAGGCCCTGGCTGCCACAAACACAGAATGCCACACAAGAAATATCCACGCAATATACATCCTAACAGACAGCAGGAATCCCCTGATAATCAGGGCTTAGCACACCTCACTTGTTCACATAGCAGCCCAAGTCCTGACACACAGTAGGTGCTCACACAAAAGCCCAGGGTTGGGGTACAGAATAGGTGCTTACAGAGTAGATGCCCACACAGCAGCCCAGTTTCCAACACACAGTAGGTGCTCACACAGCAGCCCGGGGGTGAGGCACATAGTAGGTGCTCACAAAGTCATGTCCACACAGCAGCCCAGGTCCCGACACACAGTGATGCCCACAGCCTGACATACAGAGGTGCTTCCAGAAACCTAAGGCTTGACAGTAAATGCCCACACAGCAGCCCAGTCCCCAGCACACAAAGGACGGCAGGAGTTCAGTAAGGGTCAGGACACAGAGGCTGCAGAAAGTCACACCCAAATAAACAAACGGCCAGGTGGAGAAGGCCAAGGGGGTGGGGAACAGTATCCCAGTGTCCTGATTGGGGTACTTGGCCATTGGGAATAGTGTTTATACCAAGTCCAGTGCCCATGATGGGCACATGAACAACAGGGCCAGGGGAGGTGGTAAGGCCAGACCTTAGGAGGCGGGGGAAACCAAGGGCCCAGGGCGGGGGGAGCAAGAGGTAGGAGGGAAGGGGGAGTGGGGGGACACTCACTATTCCAGCTGCCTTGGCCAGGTCAGGGTTGTTGGGGGTGAAGCTCCCACTGTGGCTAGTAGACACGGTGTTGGGCTTTTTGTTGCTCAGTCCCATGGCATCCATGGACTGGCTCCGGCTCCGGATGACCCTCTGTGAGAGCAGGGGTGGGCGTAAAGGAGGTATGGGCTTTCTGGGGGCCTCTTACCTTTGGGGAACCTCAGGGATACATGCATCCGGTCCCTCCCCACCAGTGGCACTCAGGATGAACCTCGGAAGCCCCACCACTTTGTGACTTAGCAGTTTCCCTGTGTGCCACACAAGAGGCAGGGATGCAGAGTGCTTAGGAGTAGCTGGGCTTCGGATGCCTCAGCAGCATGTTGTCTCGTGGGTGTCATGAGGAAGACAGGCAATACTGAGTATGCATATGGCTGACTGCTCCTCGGGAGCCCTGCGGGACCCTCTTAGGGTTCTTTCCCCTTCTTTCTGTCCATTTCCAGACCATGCTAGACCAAATGCTTCCTCAGGAGCCAGTGTATACAAACTGTGCCATCCAAGCCTTCCACAAGGTGGGACTAATGCCCACATTACCCAGGAGAAAACCTAGGCAGAGGTGAGCCTGGGGCCCATAGGGCCAAATCCTGTGCCTTTCCCTGCAGACTCCGTTGCCTTGGAGGCATGCTTTGACCTAATCCAGGGCCTCTACTTAGAACTAGCCAGATGAGAAACTTCTAGATCCTGCTCAAAGAAAACACCAGACCTGTGTTTAATCCATGGGTCCCTGGCTCCGGTGGTAGGGCCAGGGCTCTCTAGACCAATTTGTTGGTATCCTTTGTGGGCCACTGGACTAATCTCCCTATATGAATCCACAGTTTCCACTGTAGCTGAGCCTGGGTGAGGCCACCTCCCACCCAGGGTGGACTAGGAGGAGCAATCACTGCCTAGCGCCCAGCAGCTGGTGAGTTCAGGCCCCATCCAAAGGTGGGGGCAGAAGTCCCCTTCCACTGCCTAGCTCTAGTTCGTCCTTGCTCTGGTAGATGGAGCATGCATTTATACCCACATTATGCTAACCTAACTGCTTTGCAAATAATTAAAAAAAACGTTTGTGCATGATGGGCTGTCATGACCCCCATTTCCCTACTCAACAGATAAACTGAGGTTTGGAGCATGCTCGAGCTGGTAAGTGGCAGGACTGAGCTGGAAACACAGGGACTCCATACTCTCAGCTAAATCACATAGTACCAGGGGAGGTCACATGGCGAGGTCCCTCTGCAATGTCACCCAGTCCACATATGCCTCTTGAGCCCATTTCTTACAGACCTCTCCCCTCTTTTTTGCCCTCAGACTTGGCAGTCACAACCCGTGGCACCAATGGCTCCTTGCTGCTGTCTGGAGGACTCCAGCCTTTGATGGAGCTCCCAGGTAGACCCTCTCCTGAGTCCCTCCAGCCGTTAACTGCACCCCAAACCAGAGCCCCACTTTATACTCTTCCTCCTGACTCAGACTGCCCAAAGCACAGAGCACATCTCCAGATCTCAATGTACCTGAAAGTGTAGGTCCACCAAGCTACGTCCTAATCCTAGCCACACTTCTAAGCAGAGATACAAGTGCTCAGCCAGACCCCGCCTTAGCTCCATCCCCAGGACTCAGAACAAGACCTGCCCTACCCCACCTCCAGCCATATCTCCCTCACAAACCCCAATTCTAGGACTAGGGCCACAGCCCCTCTCCAGGCCCACCCACACCCAGCTGCCTCTAGCTGTCATGTCCCATTCCTTCTCCATCAGCCCCAGCCCGCCCGAGCCCCATCCTGCCAGGGTGGAGCCCAGGGCCTTCACCTTGAAAGACTCGAAGAAGCCTCCGCCACCGCTACCGTTCTCCATCTTGTCATCGTCGCCACCCAGGCCCATCATGGACTGGCTGTGGATGTGGAGTTCCTCATAGAGTGTCTCCAGAAGGGCAACACGCGTCCGCTCCTGTGGGTCGGCCATGAGAGACCCCAGAGATCAACCCCTGACCTGGCAATTCCAATCCCCGCTTCACCTACCCTGTGCCAAGCATGCAGAGGTCCTCAGGTGCCCGCGCTGGCTTCCCCAATTCTCTAGCTCCCTCCTCCTGCATGGCATCTTCCCCTCCAGCCCATGCTGGACACTGGCCTCTGCTGCCTCTCACTTCACCCATATCTCTGTCCACCCCAGTCAGCCCCCTAAAGTCAAGGTCTGAACATGCCTTTTCCCTCCAGGGCGGGGGGCGTCCATCCCTCCAGTCCACATTACCTCCAGTTTGGCAAACTTCTCTGCTTTATAGCAAGCATACTCAGCGTTGATCAACTTCGTCAGCAGAAATTCCTGGAACTCAGGCCCCTGGGAGCCCCCAGAGTGGAGGAGACAAAAGGAGGGTCAGAAGAACGCTAGAGAAAGGAGCTGAGCTCAGTGAGTCCAACTGGAGCTCCTGAGCTGTGCCCTGCTGTGGCCTCAGGTCACCCTCTCCATTCCCAGAGGGTTTCTCCTTGGACTCCACTCTCTAGCTAGGCACTACAGGGGACTCTGTTACCTGATGGAACCCCCTTCCAACTTGGGAGGGCCCAGCAGAACATGCAGGGGGAGGGAAGGATCAAACCGAGGTTTGCCATGTGTAGCTAGTGAGGGGTTGACAGGGACATGTGTGCACCCTCCCCCAGAGAAAGGACAGACCGTCAGAGAGAAGAGATGAAAGGCCACAGTCAGCTAGGGAAAATGCCAAACAGCCCTGCAGTGTACTCTGTGACCTTGCAGAATAAGTCACAGCATTTATCAAGACAAAGAGAGGCAGGGCAGCTGAAGGGTGAAGGGGAACCTAGATCCCCAGTACAGTATAGAGTGGGCCTTCGGGTCCTCCCTCAGTTCCTCCGACTTCAGCCCTGCTGGGGAGGGGCCAGGGAAACAGGACTGCCTCTCACCTTCCTGAACACAGCAGGGTCCGGGAGGGGGGGCCCAAAGAAGGGCACATCGTCTCTTGCGGTGACAGAGACCTGGAAGGAGAGGAAGCTGTTTCTGTGGGGTCCAGGGCCCACCCTACTCACAGCATGTAGGACCCCTAAATTGGTCCATGGGGTTCAGGAGGCTCTGGGGCTGCCCAGAGGGGGGGACCTTCTAAGCCAGAATTCCAGCTCCTCCAGCCACTGCCCTGAGTCTGCAGGGTGGGGCCGGTCAGGGAACCACATGAGGATGTGAAAGCTGGGGAGGGGAGTAACACCAGACAGAATGGGAGGTAAGTGGCCCCTCTAAGGGGGGGCCTTCCTTCCTCACAGCCCACAAGCCCTGGAACCCCAATTTCACCTACCTTGTAGAGGGGACCATCGGGGCCGCCCCCCTCCGCCTGCACCACCACATAGGCGTGCAGAAAGTTGGATGCAATCATGTCCGGCACGAAGGGTGTGTTCTCATCCTGGAAGACCACTGCGACGATGTCGTTTCCAATATGCCGCTTCCGCTGCAACTGAGCACAGGGCCACAGGCGTTCACAGCCTGGCCATGCAGGGTGTGGGACGGGGGTGCCAAGAAGGTGTGGGGTTGGAGGGGAGACGGAGCAATCAGAGAGTACATCTAGGGATGTGTGCTCCTGCCCACCCCCAGTATGGCAAACTTGTCTTAAGATTATTCCCGTTTCCTTGGATACCTCTGACAGATGAGAAAATGGAAGCTGAGAGAAGATTGATTCCAAGGCCTCCTGATGCCCTCAGGGACTTGAACCCCGGTCTTGAACCCGGGTCCCACCTCTCAGCCCCTCCCCTATCTCAATCCTATCTTAACACCCCCAAACATGCTCCATCACTGGAAAATGAAATTAGTGTTGCTAAAAGGGAAAACCAAAAGAAGAAGCCAGTAAGAATAATATAGCCCCATCATCTATTACCCTTCTAGCACCCCAGGCTGGGGGAATGGAGTCAAGCAGATGCTCTGACAGGAATGCTTGAAACAAGGTAAACTGAATTTTGAGTTTAGGGCTAAGAACATGCCTGAACTCCCTGTTCTTTCTTGGGACTCCCCACTTCCTTTTGTTAGCAACTTGGCAGCCTGTCATTGTATCTTAAAAGAGGTTCCTAACTCCTGGCTCTAAGTCTCAGGACCCCCACGTGACCCCACCAAGCCTCTTGTTCCCGCTGTGTATAATCTGCTCTAGTCACATTCCCTCTCCCTTTAACTCATCTACCTTGTAGATGTCATTATTATCATGGCTCCACAGAAGCCAGGGCTTTCCTACCTCCCCTCCACCTACAGCCCGCCCTGGGGGGGAACAAGTCATTTCCGTATCTGTATTACAGGGCCAGCAGAGGCTGCCGTGATGGACGCGGAACAGACAAGTGGATGGGGTCACAGGTGACTGTAGGAAACAGGTAGATGGGTGCCCAGGCTACCTGCTGGGCGTCCCCTTCTGTGTATGGCAGCTTGGTGGACACGTGAAACATGATCTCCTTGTTGCGGAAGTTGCAGTACACAGACTCGGTCCCGGTCTGCCCGTGAGTCACGTCCAGGCCTCCTCGGAACCTGCCCCCAGGCCCCCAAGGCCATGGCTCAGTCTCCAGCCCCAGTCAGGCCTCCGTGGGGCCAGGACGGGGCTCCCTCCCTGCTCAGGAACACGGTCTTATCTGCTCTAGCCATCTGACCCTGGGACTCACCCCTTGAAGTCCTGCAATTTGACTTTCTGGCCCAGAAACTCAAGGAACTCCACGAAGGCGGGGCTTTCCTCATTGGTGCTGAAGAGTTCCTCTTCAGACGTCTGGGGGCCACAGAGAGGGGCAAAATCACAAGGCTGCAGCTCCTGAGTGACCCTCAGTCCCACTTCCTCCCTGAGTGGCCATGGGCAGTCCCTAGGCTCCTGGGAAACAGTGAGTGTTCTGGCAGGTGACAGCTGAGGCTGAGGGGTGGGGGTGAGCCACAGGCCAGGCCAGGGGAAGGGTGGGTAAACACACCTGCCCCAGCTTCTGATAAATGACTCCGAACTTGAAGTTATTGCTGATAACATGTTCATCAAAGGTGACGATGAGCCTGGAGGCCTGCGGGAGTGCCAAGTAGTGTGTGCTGGAAGCATTGCTGTGCTCTCCCTGCCTCCACCACACACGCACACACATGCACACACACACATGCACACACACACACACACACCATCCTCAAAACAAGGTCACAGGGAGACTCCACTGGTCCTCTGCTGCTCGCTTTCAGAGAGCTTCAGTCTTTTGCCTCTTGCATCCTGCAGACCTGTGCAGGACTGGGACCTGGCTCTGACTCTGTTGGATTTCCAAATTCTACCACGAGCCGTGCCTATTACAGCCAAGGCCACCCCAAACCACTCTGCAATGCCCAGCTCACTCCCTGACACCTCAGCAAACTTCCCCATGCTCCTTAACAGTTCAGCCATCTTGCCTTGGGACCCCAAGCAAGTGTCCTTCCTCACTCTGAACCTTTTTTCCCTCACTGAAACCAAGATGTGGGATTTGATTTCAGAGATCCCTTCCTTCACCTTTCAGGATCGCAGCCTGATTTAAAAAATTCATCTAGGACGCCCGCCCCAGGATATTTCAAGGCCATGTCTTCCAGATGACAAAAGCCACTGCACTTATGCCAGCATCGTCACAGCCACGGGAGCAGGGGGGTACATCTGTTATGGGGACATACTTACGGGGCTATCAGTGTTATTCTGCCTCCCTATATCCCCTAGAAGGTAAGGACCATGGAAAAGAAGTCTAGAGCACAGACTATCCTAGGAAGCTCTCCAGACAACATGAGATATTCCATGCATGAGCAAGGCTCCAGGTAGGCCCCCTTTATCTACAGTGCGTCCTTAGGTAAACACAGAACCCTTCTGTGCTTTCTACTGCATACTGTGGGCCATGTATGGTCATCAGGGCAAACAAAGAGGGCCCAGCCACAAAAGGTATCAATAGGTGCTCACTCCTCCTCCCGCTGCCACACACCCTGGGTGAACAAACCAGGGCAGATACCTTGGGGTAGAGCACAGGGTAAAATCGATCCACGTTGACATCTTCACATACCAACTGCAAAAGACCACAGGGAGGGGAGTGAGCTGAGGTCAAGGAGAAAGAGAGAGATTCTCTGCGTCTTGGTAGGTAAGTCTAGGGAAGACAGCAGAGGAAAGGAGGGGGGATGGGCCGGTCTGGAAGCAACAGAGACTAGTGAAAGACTGGGGCCCTCACTGCTGCTCAGACTGGGGCTCAGAGAACTGGGGCCACCTGGGATCTGTGGCTGCTGTAAAGAGAGTTAGAAGCACAGTGCAGGTACCCAGGGCTACACAGGGTAGCATACACACTGGGTGGGGTCAGGGAAGAGGCTGCCCTTAGAAGCAGCTGCCATCTGCAGGCCCAGGGACCCAGGAAGTTCATGGTTTCACCTTTGCCATCTGGACCACATTGGGGAACTCGGTGAGGCAGGAGATGGGGATGACGTCATGGTAGGTCCGACACTTGGTCCTGGGAGGAGAGAGCTTCGTTGGTGAGAGACTCAACAGCTGGAAAGACCTCAGGGGACCAAAGGTGACAGCAGGGCACCAAGCCTGGCTAAGGCACTACCTTGCTGTGTGGCCTTAGGCAAATTCTTGCTCCTCTCTGGGCCTCCATCAGGAAGGCAGGTACGAGGAGCTGTGCACTCAAATTCTAGACCTTAGTCCTCCTTACTGTCTTGGGGTTCCCCCTTCCACTGCCCTTACCTAAGCAGTAGCCGCAGGTGCTCTTGATCCCCGATGACATCATACTTGAGAGAGAAGACCAGGTGGCCAAGAGCAGTGTCCAGAGAATAGTAATTGAAGTGCTCCTGCAGGAGGGGCAGGGGAAGTGAGGGAGAGGAGGTCTTGGCTTCTGGAAACCAAACTGTCAACTTGGTCCCAAGCAGCAAATACCATGGGCAACAGTGGACTCTGCATCAGATTGATCTGCCCCGTACCAGTCGGGAAGCCTGAGGAGCACCTGCTTCTCTATTACTCCCTGTTCTATTAGCTGGGAGGGAGGCCACTTGCCTGGATGGGGCCCGGAAGTAAGGTACAGTGCCTGGCATTGTGTTCAAGAATGCCTGCTGGAACTTTATCTCTGGCTTCTTATCAAAGTCGGAGCCACCCACATGTACATCTGTGTGTCTGTATGTATATGTATGTATGCCCCAGTCCCTAAGTACCTACCAATTGCTCCACAAGAAAAGCCAACTAGCCTGGTGGTGGTGGTATATGCCTCAATCCTAGCACTAGGGAGGCAGAGGCAGGCGGATCTCTTGAGTTTGAGGCCAGCCTAGTCTACAGAGTGAGTTCCAGGACAGCCAAGGTTATACAGAGAAGTCCTGTCTCAAAAAACCAAAAGAGAAAGAAAGAAGGAAGGAAAGAAAGGAAGGAAGGAAGGGAGGGGGGGGGAGGGAAGGAGAAAGGAGGGAGGGAGGGAAAAAAGGAAGGAAGGAAGGAAGGAAGAAAGGAAGGAAGGAAGGAAGAAAGGAAGGAAGGAAGGAAGAAAGGAAGGAAGGAAGGAAAAGTCAACTAGATGCCCATGGTGGTGAACACCTGGCATTCCAGCCTAGGGAGGCTGAAGCAGGTGATCCCGAGTTTAAGGCCAGCTGAGCTACACAGTGAGGCTGTCTCAAGAAAGAAAGAATGGTAAGATGGGGCCAGATGGCCCACTAGTTGAGAACATGTACTGTTCTTCTAGAGGACCCAAGCTCTGTTCCCAGAACCCGCGTCAGATGGCTCACAGCTGCCTGTAACTTTAGGGTCGGGGGATCCACTGCCCTCTTCTGATCTCCACAGAATGAAGGGAGTGGGAAGGGAGGGAGGGACAGAGGCCAACTACCAAGTGTAGGGCACTGAGAGGAAAAGAAGTTGAACAGTTGATTGCCCAACCTGTGGCTCAGTGGCCCCTGAAGTCAAGGCCCGTGAGAAGCAGGAAATGATGCATCCTAACTGACCAGGCAGGTTCCTGACATCCTCCTCACCAGAAAAGAGGATACAAGGGATGACTACGACAGGAATGGCACCCTCTCTATGGGAACCCAGGCCTTTCGGGGGAACCTTTTGCGGGGGGGGGATCCCTAAACCCAGAAGTGAGGGGTTGCAGCCCCAATCTGGCACTGGGCTCCCCCTGCTGGCTCGGGCCTGGGAGTGGAACTGCTCAGCCACACCCGTCCTGAGAGTCAATCACCCTGGAAGTGAATCTTGTTTAAACATGAACGTTGCATTTGGAGGCAGGGTGGAGAAAGAGGCAGGGCTGGGGGGGTGTGCCCTCGAATTTTCAGTGCCCCTGAACTAGGTCTATTGAATGGATCCAGACCCACAGATCCCCCTGAACCCCAGCCTAGGCACAGGGCGGAGAAAACCCCAAGATGTCTGACATAGATGATCTGTCGAAAGATGAGTGGCAGGTACTTGGCCAGGAAGTCCAGGGGCTGGGAGTTCCCCACTACGCTGGAGGAACTCTAGAGACACAGTGGGAGATGGGATCATGGTCTCAGGAGATTGGTCCCTAAGGCCACCCTTGCTGCCTCTTACCACCAACATGTGGTCCCTATGCTGGGCACTGCCTCTTCTCTAGCCACCCCAACTCCTCTCCTCTGTCCTACTGACCTGAGGACACCATAGCCCTTATTTGTTCCTTACCCCTGCCGTACAGAAAACCCCTGCTCCACCCAGCACTGTGACACCTCCGGTAAAGCTTAGAGTGCCAACTATGCCAGGCTCACAGTCCCTGACTCCTAGACACAGCTGAGAGCCCTGGACAGTGGGCACTGGAATGAAGGTCCCTCTCCCTCCACCCCAGGCTCGGTCAGGAGATAGAATCGAGTACAGTGCTCTGGCTCCGTCCCCAGGCAAAGGCTGGAGCGGCAGCCTGCTGGGTTAGTCACTGCACTGTGAATGGCCCCACCCACCCCCAACCAGACAGCACCAGTGATTTCCTAGAAGCAGCCTAGTGCCCTGGGTCCATACTGAGGCCACGTAGCTTCCCAATCCTGCAAGTGTGCTCCTTCTTCCATTATGAGCACATATGTGTACACACACACACACACACACACACACACACACGGCTTGGCTGGGAGTCCCATCTTTCTGAACATCGTTTTTTGTTTGTTTGTTTTTCAAGATAGGGTTTCTCTGTAGCTTTGAAGCCTCTCCTGGAACTAGCTCTTGTAGACCAGGCTGGCCTTGAACTCACAGAGATCCACCTGCCTCTGCTGGGATTAAAGGCAAGCACCACCACAGCCCGACCTAGTGAATGTCTGTGAGACCTGGTTCAGTTCTAGGCTCAATAACTGATCTTGACCAAGTCACCTCACCTGAGTTTGGCTTCCTCTTCCGCAAGAGCGGAGGGAGCAGGTAGGTGTGGCAGCGGCTACCATCAACCACATGTTATGTGCTCACATGCTCTTGTCTTAGCCCCATTTTTTACAGATAAGGAAGCAGTTGAAGAAAGTTAAATAAAATGCCCAAGATAACGCGACCAAACCAACAGAAGGAGGATCCATCATTTGTACCCCAGAAGCCACAGCACGGGTCTATTTTTACAGCACACCAACAGCACCCGGTCTAATGTGGTCCCAACACAGGTCCTCAACTCCCACCCAGTAACTTTTTCATTTTGTTTCTGTTGGACAAGGTCTCGCTTTGTGGCCTAGATAAGCCTTGAACTTCTCGTGATCCTCCTGCCTCAGATTCCCAAGTGCTGCAATTTCAGGCCTCGCCATCCTCAACTCACACCTGATAACTCTGGAGTGCGACTGCCTTGCTCAGTACATGCTCCGCAGAGTGCCACCGTGGGTGTCAGTCTACAGAGCAGTTATTGGGCACAGCCCCTGCTCCGAGGCTGTGGTGACACCCGTCCAAGTCAGACTATGACACTCCTAGCTTCCCAGCCCCTCCCCTGGCTGCTGAGGGCCAGGTCTGGATCGATTTTGTTTTCCATACCTAGAGCTCAGTGCAAGACCAGGTATGCAGCTGGTGCTCGTGATCTGCTCATGCTGGGAAGCACTTACTTGGTTGGAGATTCCGTTCAAAACCCCTCACTAGCATTTCCTCATTAAGGCTTCCCAGAAACCATGTGAGATGGATGTCATAATTGCCATTTTTACAGATGGAGAAACTGAGGCTCCCAGTAGATAACCTAGCTAAGGCACAAACCATGATGGGGTCTCTTCTCTTGACAACCATGCTAGACTGCCTTTTGCAACATCCGTCAAGTGAATGAATGAATCTGAGACTCAGAATTCTGGGATACTGACCTAGCTTCAGCCTAAGGCCACCTCCTGTGGGGCCCAGCCTCCCACCCCAGCCAGTCACTCACCTTGCCCAGAAAGTGCTTCCGGTAGATGCGCGCTGTTGGGTTGCACTCCAGTTTGACCTTGGTGGTGGGGGACTGCAGAGGCTCTGTCTCAGGGATGCTGGTGATTTCATGATTGGTGCCTTCAATCCAGTAGCCCCCAAACTGGGGCAGGAGGATGAGGGGGAAGGGCCCTTCTCGCCCCAGAACCTAGAGGGGAACTCAGCTGAGAGATACTCCACACAGCACCCACTAAAGCCCCAGGGCAACCTCTCAACCCAGCAGGCACTATGGGACAGTCCAGGGCTATGAGACCCAAGGCTCTCATCTACCCCTTTGGGGAACATGCTTCGTTCCTTACCTCTCAGCACTACACAAAGGGTGGGGGAGAGGGGGAAAGAGAGGGTGGCCCAGGGCCATGGGATGAAACATGTGGCCGAGAGGCCTCGGATTCAAACAACCCTGGAACTCTCAGGACTGGAAAGTGAGTTTCCATAAGACAGCCCTGCATGAGGGCCTCCCAGGGTCATGGTAAGGGAGGGTGCGGGACTGAGGCTGGTACCTCATGGACACTTGGGTAGGGAATGTAGTCCTCCTCTGTCTGCAAAATATAAACAAACCACGGACCAGCTGAGGTGAGGCTTTACCCTTTACACACACACATGCACACACAGAGAGACACGTACGCATGCACACACGTGCTTGCTCAAAGGCTCCCTGAGTCTGATATCTTTAGAAGCTTTCTGCCAGGGACAAGGGAGGTTCCCTGCCTCCCCTGAGGAAAGCCATGACAGACAGAGGCAGTACTCTAAGTAGGACCTTAGAACCGACATGCCTACCAAACTCCTGGTGACACCAATCTAAGGACTGCTCTGAGACCCCAGCCCTGAATGAAGCGTCAGGCTTAAAGCCCAGCACACGCCTGCAGCCTGGAAACCTTGCCCTGGGTCCTGGCACACCCTCTAGGAGTCTCAAATCAATGGAGGTGCACGCCTATCTGAGGACTCATGCTGAATGAAGCAGGGGCTCCCAGGCCAATAAGGAAACACAGCCATGTGATGGCAGCCACCTTTGCAGCAACTGGGCTCAAGCATTGGTATGAGGTGACCTGAAGGGGCAGGCCCCTGTGGTGGGGCAGGAGGGCAGCAAGAGCTGGCTTGAGAGCTTTCCAAGGTCAGGGCAAAGGCTCTACCAGCTGCTGAATTCCCAGGGCCAGGTGCCCTGCTCAGCAACACTGGCATACAGTGGCAACTGGGACCCTCTTCCTAGACCCTCCCCAGCCCAGGAGAGTGACTGCCCGGAGTCCGGCCTGGCCCACTTACTTTGAGGGGTGGTGGGAAAGAGCATCGCTGTTCATCCATCCTGCTGCCCTGAAAGGGAAGGTATGTCATTACCCTTCTGCGGTGCCTGCCGCCGGGAGCCCTTCCTGGGCTGAAGCCCTAAGACAGATGCCCTTGTACATAAGGGCACTTGTGGAATGGGGTGTTGACCAGATCGCTCCTCAGGCATCCCCGTGGTGATGAGATCAGGGAGGTACAGCAGCAGAGAGGAGCTGGGGGCTCTGTGCAGGAAAACACACGCTGCTGGGAGTGGGGGCAGGGAAGCATACTCAGGCATGTGGTGTGTGTGTGTGTTTGTAGGGCGGGGCTAGTGCATCAAGAGATACATGTAGGGGAAGGAGATAGAAGAGAGGCAAAGAAGCTGCAGGGATAGGAGCCGAGCCAGAGAGTTGGCATGAAGGAGGCTCCCGAGCTTTCTTCAAGCCATCCCCACTCTACCCCATTACCCTTTGCTCCCATCCAGACACTCACCCATGCCACAGACAGAGCAGAGCTTGGAGGTGGAGGGTGAGCAGGGGTGAAACAAGGGGCAGGACTGCACCCCAGGCTGCCTGGTTCACTAATGCCTCCCCCACTTGCATCTATGCATCTATCCCCTCTTCCATCCTGCATGGGGTTGCTGCACGGGAGCCTGCCAGGACTCTGATGAGCTATGTTGGTATGTATATGTGGGGATGACTGGGGAGCTGAGACCCTGGATGAGTTCACCTTTAGGCCAGCCCACCCCGGGGCTCCCTGACCCATCCTCACCTGCATCTTTTCAATCATCTCAAACAGATCTGTGTTCTGCAACAGAAAGAGGAGCGAGGTCAGTCCCCAGGGAAGCCCAGCTGCTACTATCAAGCCTGAAACAGGCTCTAGCCACCCAGCCGGCCAGGTCCTCTCATTAGGTACCAAGAAGGGAGTGACCAGGACTTTGTGGGAGGGGTTTTGGAAGGCTAACCCCCATCCCCAGAGTTTGGCAAGTTTGGGCACCTAGTGGGGTGAGTCCAGAACCTAGGTCCTGGGTCTCTGGCAGATGTCACTCAGTTTGCTTTCCTGAAGGAGGAGGAAGTTATTTGAGAAGAGACATCTTCCCTTCTGCCAATACAAAGGCATCAGTTCCAGGATTGGCATATGGACCCCTGAGAGCCCCCAGGACCCAGCCCTAGAGCCAAGACCCACGAGGCATGGAGCAAGGGTCTGTGGTTCCACCAGCACTCAGGAAGAGAGCCAGTTCACCAGTGCCCAGGCCAGACAGCCCTTCCTACAAGCAGTGTGGACTGGGGACACTTTGGGGAGAGATGCTGGGCTGCCATTGGTCCTTCACCTGTGCACGAGCCTACGTGCACAAGCTGGCCTGTCCAAGGCGAAGCAGGAAACACACAGGGTTAATGCAGCGTCTGGCAGCTGCTTGGCAGCATGGGCCTCTCCAACACCAACTCCCTTCTGAGTCTTCCTGGAAGGCGCATCCCTACCGGATGGAGGCTGGCAGCTTGGGGGCCAGACCTGGGAAGCCCCCAGAGTCTCCAGGGCAGCCTTCCCCACCCCCCAGCTCTTCCAAGGTTCAACTCAAGCAGTTCCTGCTGCCCAGGAGGAGGCATCTGAGCTCACACACATGTGCTAAGGTTGTGTACCGGGAGGCACATAATCCGTCTGCAGGACAGACACAGGCCTGTGCACCATGATTTGAACAGTTTCACTGCAGCAGGCATATCAACACACACACACACACACACACACGGATCCATATGGAGCCTGTGCATAGTAATTCTTATATAAATAGCCTAACACACACGTACACATGTTGGTATCCTGAGTTCCACACAACACACACTCAGGTCCACATACCTGAGATTCACACGTGTGCAAACCCACACCTGTGCAGCCTGCACCCCAGTAACTGCACACGCAAACACAGGAATTCTCCTGGCTGAGACCAGGAGACACACAGGCATGGGCAGGGACGGCCAGGTGCTCAGGGAAACAGAGAATTCCAGGCATCAATGCCAGGATCAAGGCATGCTTCATGACAGACCCAAGACAGCCTCTTACATTGCACACAAGAGTTCTAAGAAGAGGAAGAGGAATCTGGCAACTGCCAGGGTTGTTAAGCCCCATGGGGTCCTGAGTACAACCACCCAACACCCCTTAGGTAAGTCGTGAAGGTCACAGAACTTTTAAGCCCTCATGTGCAGTCTGAAGTCTACCTGTAGAACAAGACCCAGCCTGTAAAGTCCACTTCAGAAGTACCCAGGAGCCCCTGTACCATGGTCACCTGCTGTGGCCACACCCAATACCTCTGAGTTTGGAAGAACAGATCCTACTGGCAGTTTGACAGACAGCACAGACAGACATACACCACAGTCCAGGAAGACAAACACACCTGTCAACTGGACTCAGTGTTACAACACTGCCTCCATCTGTTTAGGGGTCAGCCAGTCTCTGACCTACCCCTTCCAAAGAGACCCAGCCATGAGCTCAAGGGGTGAGGAGGTCCCCTGAAGGTGACCAAACAGCAAGGCACAGTTGAGACATCACACACTGCAGCACCCGAATCACAACTACATAAACACTGACACATGGTACTGTCAGCCAGAGCGTACACACACAGCAACAAGTAACACCCACAGTTACAGCCCCACTGGCAGCAGCAGACGCCCTGACACATGGCAAAGGAAGGCTGGGAGTGGTGTGGCCAGAAACCGGGCATCCCACCTGAGCAAAAGCCACCACAAATTCACCTGGTGACATCTGTACCCCATCCATGTAGGGAAGGCTGCAGGTAGTCCCAGTAGCGGTCATACACACACACACACCCCGTGCCATTGCAGCCCACTGCCACAGTGTCCTCACGGCTGTCCCACAGGCAGCTGTGGAAAACTGCCCTTGGGACTGGGGTGCTCCGTGTGGTACGGGTGTCAGTCCAAAAGCGCACACATCCATCGTGATGGGGGCCCGGGCACAGCCTGCCGGACTTGGGGTAGTCGGGCTGAGTGGTGGCCTTAGGGTCCCCCATCGGCCAGGCCGCCCCTGCCAGCGTCCTCACCTGCCAGCCGGCCACAGCCGGCAGCGAGCCCCTCCGCGGACGGCCTTGGGACGCTGGGGGCCGTGGCTGCGCCATCCCGAGCCCCAGCCCCGGCGGCGGCGCTGCAAGCCGGCCCGGCCCCGGGGCCCCGTAGCCGGAGCTCCGAGATCCCGTCCCGCCGTCGCTCAGCCTTCACTGGGCTCGCCCCGCGGCCGGGCCCGAGGGGGCGGGGCGCCAGGTGCGGGAGGCGCGGGCGGGGGCAGGATGTCTAGACCACGCCCCTTCATGGGGGCGGCCCGGCTAGCGGCCTGGGACACTGCGCCTGCGCGCAGGAAGCCTTGGGCACTTCTGTTAGCAGCTGTGTCTTCCCAGACTGGAGACCCTGCCTGGGGCTTCAAGGACAAGGTTCTTGGGACAGCTGTGCCCAGGGAATACAAAAGTCCTGGAGACTGGAATTAACTTGAACACTTCCTTAGCCGGACCCTTTTGCGCGTCTCTTGCCATAGGGCTATCCTTATTAGGCAGGTAAGAAAACCATATTCCAAGAGGTGCAATAGCTTATCGGGGACCACACCACTAGGAAAACCAGGGATCCCTAGCCTAGAGCTGCCTCATCCTCACCTCTTCTCCCTCAGCATCCTATCCTGCCCAACCCTGGGGGGGGGGGGGCGGGCAGGGAAGCCTGGAGTGGAGAGAAAGGACTCCCGAACTCTAGGGCAGGTATTCTATAGTTTAGGTCCTTCAGGGTCTAGCTCTGGCCTTGCTACAACTTGCAGGGTATATAGGGAGTCTCTAGCACCTCTGTTGGCCCAATTCGTCACCCAAAGTACAAGGCCTCTTGAGTCTTCCCATCTGACATTGCTGTCCTTGTGTCTTGGGCTGGTGCTGGTGCTGCCACTGTGCAGTGGGGACAGGCCCCCAGCCATACCACCCATCCTCTAGACAGAGCTGGAACATTCTGGGTGTTTCAGGGGCAGGGCTGTCTCCAGCTGGGGCCAGACCTGCAGCTTCACAGAAGTACTGCCCACTACCCAGGGCTGGGGAGCTCCTGCAAGGAAGGCAGGCACTTTCCTTTCCCTCCCAGACCTGGCCCCAGGTCAGGCTTGGGCTCAGAGAGCCAGCGGGAACACCAGCGATGTGCATTCCAGACACCAAGTAGCTTTGGCTTTAATAATTAACAGCAGCAAATATTGATTTACGCAACCACTTCCAGACCTGCACACTTCCGGGCACCCATCACAATGCAGCCAGAGGAACATCCTTTCCCACACTGGCCCTGGGGGAGGCCAAGCCTGCTCAGATCACCAGCGATATGTAGGCCAGGTAGAGAGGGTGCTGTGCACGCTTCTAGTGTGTGTGCGCGTGTGCAAATCCAAGGCCAGTTGTGGCTGTACGTGACATACTGCATCTCTGTAGCACAGAAGTGTGGGGGTGGGTTGGAAGGGGTGGGTAAGGGGTGTCCATCACCTTCAGGTGTTCATGTGCAAGTGTGAATAGGCTATAGATATATGCTTGTATCTGTCTGTCTGTCGGTATGTGGTCTAGCCCCCAGTATCTAGGTATAGATAGGTCAAGTATGCACTTGTATGTAGATTTCACAGTCCCTGAGTACTACAGAGGGCAGCTAGAGTCTATTCGAATGTTGCTCCTCAAGGAAAAGAGAATTCACCTACCCAGCCCTGACAATGCAGGTGGACTGTTCGCTCCCAATACTTTTACAGGCCTTGACCAGGGGTGAGCTGGCAAGGCCAATAGAAGAGACACTGTCTACTCTATGTTATAGGTGGAACCTTGCCCTTATGCACAGGGAGGTCACGTGCTCCTCAAACTGGCTCCAGTACTATTAAAAATATGTACTGATATAGGGTGCTGAGGAAAACTGGAGACTATCGCAGGCCTGGTTTCAGCAGCCAGTAACCTGCCGGGAGCCCCAGAGGAATCACTCAGGGTCTGGGAGTTGATTTCCAGCCCTGTCAACAGTTTACAGGATGGGTCCTCATTTGGGGGAGCCGTGGACTGTGGGAATGGCATGATCTGAAGCTCACTGAGCTGTGTTAGCCCAATTGGAAAGTGGCAGCCAACTGGGTGGAGGCCAGGCAATCAATGGTAATCAGAAGGGCCCACCATGGGCTGTGTACGGTGCAAGGCTCCAAGGACGTGCTACATCTACATCCACTGTCCTTCCTAGATGAAAAGACCAAAGGCCAGATGGGACAAATAAGAGTCCAGTGCCCAGGGGAACACCTCACGCATACACCCAGCTGCTCGAGCAAGTGACTGCCATCGAGTCTGTTTCCTGAGGACCCTTGTGGCCCTGGCTGGGGCTGCCCACCAGGGAAGGCAGGCAAGGGTCCCAGGAGGCTCGTATGTGACTTAGAGCACCCCTGCTTGGGATTTCCATGGAGATATCAGTCCTTAGATAACATTCCTTGGTCCTTTGTCCTCCTGGCCGAGGAAAGGTGCCAATTCTTATCCCAGAGCTCTGGAGGAGGTCCCTGGCAGAGCCTTCCTGGCTGTGTAACCCTAGGGAAGACCCCTACACATCTCCGAGCATTTAGAGCCTATTCGGGAGTAGGCTCCCTGCCTGAGGCTGATAGAAGGGCCATGTGGCAAGGGCTTTGGTCATTGCAGAGAGCAACCTGCCACAGCAAGGGTTTGTTCCCTTGCACTGGAGAGTCCATCAGCCACACACTGGCCAGAAAGCATCAGCTGGTCCTGGCCCTACAGCATCCAGCCTGCATCCCTTTGGGCAAATAATAGTATCACTGAACTCGGATTTGGACGACCGTGGCTACAGCACAGACAGAGTGACTAGCTGAGGGACAGAAAGATGCTACAGGCAAGAGACTAAGTACTAAGCAGCAGCGATGGGATTCCCTGAAACACCCACTGCCCGTTGGCCCTGACATTCTGCAGAAACCATTCAGACACTCATCTCTTGGCCAGGGCATGGCTTCTCGGGGTAAGGTCTGTGTCCTGGCCTGTCAGGAATCTCTAGGTTTGGTACCACTCAGGTAACAGGCAAACCCTGGTTGTTGATTAACAGCAACAAAAAAAGTCTTCACCATAGGGCTCAGAGCCAAAGATGGTCCAGGCTGTGGGAGAGACACTTTTATACAATCCTGGTGTGTAGGGGAAGCAGGGGCTATTATCACATCTGGTCTATAATGGGGACAGCTGTGGCCATGGTGATAGTGGAGAGAAGGCAAAGGAGCCACTGATGTCATAGTTTATCCGTAAGCCCCCCTTCTAGCACTTCTGTAGACACTGGTTCAACTTCTGAGACCACACAGGCCACCCAGCAGTCAGGAGTGGTGTCCTTTGGGGGACTTAGTTCCAGTGGCCTCGACCTGAACAATTTGACATCTTCCCAACAGGCATGTTTAGGCATCTCCCAGCTCTGGCATGGTGGGGCGCAGAGCAGGGCCGTAGGCTGGGGTCACTTACCTTAGGATAAGATGAGGCAGGGAGGGAAGGAGCTGAGTCCACCAGGAACAGGTCTAGTGCCTGAGGGAAGCGCTGCTTCTGGCCATCACTCTTCCTGGGAGAGAAAAAGGAGTCTTAGGTCAGAAAGAGCCTCAAGTGGGAGATTCGGGACCTCTGGGGGAACAAGGCAGGTAGGCCTCTAAGATCGCCAGAAGGAAGATGGAGAGCTCCCTGAGCGGGGTTGATAAGCGGGCTCTCCTTCCCAGAGGTCAGAGTTGGGGACTCCCAAGTTCTCGGTCAGTTCTCCAGCTTATTCTGAAAATGGAGGCTGAGTCAGGGACAGCAAGTGTGGCTGTAGATGCGGGAACTATTAGGTTCCCCAGCTCTCTGGGTCCCTCCCAGAGTCTTTAGTGGATGGGAGCCTTAGGACTGCTGTTACTAATGCCAGTAGGTGCCACACAGTGGGCCTGCTGTGGCCAGGCCTATGTGAGCCACTCCCCAGGCTTTGTAGGCACGATTCCTCACTTCCATTTTAGGACATGGACCATGATGTCCGCAGAGGTCACATAGTCTACCCACAACAGGACACTGTTCACGACCCATCTGACGTTAACTTGGATGAAGCTACACCCACAGCCCTTCAAGGACAGGGGACAGGTCGAAAGAGAGTGACGTCAGCACCTGTCTGTCACACAATCCTGCTAGGTTTACCTCCCAGATCAAGGGGAAGATGTGCCCAATGGTTTCCAGATCCAGGGAACCTGTGGCCCAGTGAAGCAGGCCTAGCTTCTGTCGCTGCCCGAGGCCAACCTGACATGGCTGTGCCGCAGCCCCAGTTCTACCAAGGCAGGCCAGTCCTGAGAGGGTGAGTCACCTTCCAGAGGAGCTCCAGCAGCCTGTGGCAGGCTTGAGTCAGGCAGAGCCAGGCAGACACACCCTGAAGAGGGAGGACCCGCAGCATTCCTGGACAAGAGGATGACCCTGGCAGGTTCTAAGCCTCTTTGCCTCTCCCTGGATCATAGGAACCGGCCTCAGCCCTGCTTAGCACAGGGAACCCCCTACCCCTAAGGATTACTGACTTCTGACAAGGTCTGTGTCTTGACACCGCTTGACTCAAAAGGACAGACCTGGTGGCAGCAACCTTTTGAGTCCATAGCATTAGTGTGAGCTATAGATCAGGCACTAGCATACTTAGAGTCCAGGACCCAGCAGCCTCCCTGGGCCTCAGTTTCCAAAACAATTCAGCACCATAACTGGCCGTCATAGGTATTTACGCAACAAACTCTCTCCCAAGTAGGGCCCCATACAGTATTTGTGGACTGATTGCCAGGCTGAAAGTGGGCAGTAGGAAGCCATGGAGGGCTGGTGTGTGAGGGAATGTGCTCAACACAACTTCTTGTTGACACAGGGTAGGAAGGGGGAGAGGGAAGAGGGGGTGGAAGGTTAGACAGAGGCCCATAGTGGTATTCAGGTAGATTCTGCAGAGACCCACTCTGCCCTTAGTGTCCTGGAGTTGGTTACTTATTCACACTCTGTGTGTGTGTGCGCGTGCATGCATGTGTGTGTGCGCGTGCATGCATGTGTGTGTGCGTGTGCAGGTGTGCATGTATGTGGAAGCCAGAAATCATTGTCATGTGTCTTTCTCAATTGATCTCCATCTTTGTTTTGTTAGTTTGGTTTTGGGGTTTGTTTGTTTGTTTGTTTTTGAGGGTTTTGTTTTTTGTTTTTTGTTTTTTTTTTTTTGGAGACAGGGTTTCTCTGTATAACAGCCCTAGCTGTCCTGGAACTTACTCTGTAGACCAAGCTGGCCTAGAACTCACAGAGATCCTCCTGCCTCTGCCTCTTGAGTGTTAGGATTAAAGGCATGCCCCACCATGCCTGGCTCCATCTTGTTTTTTTCTGAAACAGGCTCTCACTGAACCGGGAGCTCACTGATTCACTAGTGAGCTCGTGATGCCAGTGAGGCCCAGGCATCTTCCTGTCCCTGTCTCCCCAGAGCTGGGGTTATAAATGTGTGCCATTGTGCTGACTTTTTAACCTGTGTGCTGGGGATCTGAACTAAGGTCCTCAAGCTTGCAGTGTATGAACTTTACCTTCTGAGCCAGCTCTCAGGTCACCTGCTGACCCCCATATTTTTTTTTGATTTTTCAAGACAGGGTTGACCCCCATATTTTATAGACAAAGGATAGCTGAACTTCAAAGTTACAGCCTTGAGCAAGCATGGCTGGTGCTCAACAGCGTTGTGGAACAGTCTTTGTACACTGTAAATATGCACTGTTCTCATTGTTAATAAAAAGCTGATTGACCAATGGCTAGGCAGGATTTTCAGGGCAAAAAGAATGCTGGGAAGGAGGGCAGAGTCAGAGGAGTTGCCAGCCAGAGAAACAGGAGATTAGCTTGCTGTGCTAAAAGAAGGTACCACCACGTGGCAGAGGGTAGATAAGAAATATGGGTTAATTTAAGTTGTAAGAGCTAGTTAGTAATAAGCATAAGCTATTGGTGAAGCATTTATAATTAAGTCTCCATGTCAGTTATTTGGGAGCTGGCTGGAGGTCCCAACAAAACACACTGACACATCAGTGTAAAGGAAGGTGATGAGGAGGTGATGGTACACACCTTTAGTCCTAGCATTCAGGAGGCAGAGGCATGGTGTGGGAGGTCCTTCTGTATATGTGTTGCTTTTATTGGTTAATGAATAAAAAAAGGTGGAGTCAAGGAGACACCATGTAGTTGCCAAAGGAGGCAGACACCATGGAACTGCCCAAGAAGCAAGAGGTAACAAACCACAAACCTCATGGTAAAATATAAAGTAATAGATTATTTGGGTCGGAGTGGCCAGGAAATGAAGGAGTAGTCTCTGCCTACAGAGGCAGATGAATCTCTGGGTTCCAGGCCAGCCTGATCCACAGAGCAGGTTCCAGGACAGCCTGGACTGAACAGAGAAACCCTGTCTTGAACCCCCTCCCACCCAAAAAAGAAGAATGCACTTAGTTGCCAGGAAACACTGTTGAAGCCAGAGAAAATCTGGGTGCTCTCAGCAAGGACCATGGCTGCATGCGATGGTGGTTTTCGTAGCCAGGCTCAATAAGTGGTACTTTCTACTTGTTTCATGGCCCCAGAATCAGACTTCGACGGCATCAGGTCAGCTTGGTGGCAACTCCTACTAGAGCAACTCATCTTAGCCTGCTTCCCAGGTCCCATGAGCATCTCTCTCAGAACTGCTGAAGCCAGAACAGGACCAGGGAGGCCTCCCTCTCACAGCTGGGGGACAGTACTCTAGTTCCTTTCTAGGACCCTCTTCCTCCCCATAACCCCTACCTCCACCTCTCACCTGGGCTCTGGGTTCTCTCCTTTTTACTGACCAGAGTCCTGGCTCTCCCCCAGCTAGGCAACTCCTCAGCTGAATTCTAAAGGACTGGAGAAGGGAGGGGGAGGACTAGGGCAGAGTCCTCAGTCCTAATGGGTGGAAGGACAACCTTCACAAAGCCTTATAGCCTAACAAGGTAAACTGCCTACTTCCTGCATGCGGAAACAGGCTCAGAAAGGGCACCCACCTGCAGAGCAGGCTTTTGAACTCCCGGTTTGAGGTCTCCAAAGTCAAGATCTGGACTCTGTAATGTGTGGCCAGCCCTGAGGGCCCAACCCTGACACGGACATCCCAGCCTGAGGGTAAAGCACTGTTTATCACACCCTGTTGACAGCTGACGAGATGCCAGTCCCAGCAGCAGGGCCAACCATGACTCACAGATGAAGACAAGATGCTCATAGGTACATGAGGTTCTCTCCCTCTACCACGGTCCCAGGAACACTCAGGCCCTCAGGCTTGGTGGCACGACTTTACCCGCTGAGCCACCTTACCAGCTGGGATCCTTATTTTTTGAGAGAAGAAACTAAAACCCTTCAAGATTGAGTATTTGCTGAAAGTCACGTTCATGAGTCCAAGACCATAAAACTCCCAGGGATTTGGGTGAAGAAGTCATTGTCCCTTTAGTCCCATATGACAGAGACTCTCAGCAAAAAGCAGCTGCTCATTTAACAGTTCACAGTAATAGTCTAGCCTCTTCTTCCTTTCCTCCTCTTCCCCCTCCTCCTCCCCTCAACTCTGCCTTCTGCTCAGACATTCCTGCTCCTCTCTGCACACCTCCAGCCATCTTCATGAGCTTGGCCTTCTAGGTCCCTCCCATCTCATCTACCCCACCCTCGTCTCTGTCATTCAATTTACAGAGGGGAAGGTCCCCTAAATCTTGTCCCCTTCCCACCTCTCCAAAACCAAAACCCTTCCTAACCCTCAGGCCCAGCTCAGTGAAAAACATCTCCTATTGTTCCTACTCCAGCAGCAGGGGTAAGGGGCCCTGCACTGCCAGACGCCCCATTTGGCAGCTACAGTTCACACAGGCAGAATCTCCTTCCATCAGTACAGGTGCTTAAAAAGAGAGGTGTGTGTGTGTGTGTGTGTGTGTGTGTGTGTGTGTGTGTGCATGCGTGTGCATGCATGTGCGTGTGTGCATATGCGTGTACATGCACGTGTATGTGTGTGCCCACGTGTCTGCAGAGGCCAACTCATAGGAGTTGATTCTCTCCTTCTCATGTGAGTCTTAGGAATCAAACACAGCAGCCAGGCTTGGTGGCAAGCACCTTTACCTGCTGAGCTGTCTTGATGACCCCCCAATACACAATGGCTTTTTGAGGTGTGACTTCATCAAACTTTCATCCAGAAGAAAAGCTAGAAGCACAGAGACGTTCTCTAGCCAGCCCAAGCTCACACAGCAGGGAAAAGGCAAGGCTAGGGTCTGACTCCACGACGTATGTCCCAGGTGTCCACCACACAGGCCCCTTGTTTTGTCAACTGGCCTACCCACAGCCACTTTCTACCTCAGCCCTGGGCTCCTGCAGGCATCTCCGTGGCCTTCCTGGCTCCAGGCTTGCCCTGTCTACACTGGGAACATCTTTGGACACACGAACAGGTTGCAGTCCCATACGGGATGATTTGTCCAGTGTCACAGGGAGAGCCAACCTGGGAACCGGGGCCAGGCACACTTTAGAGTGACATTCAGGTCCTTCAACTCCCTGGTCACCAGCCAGTTGGCCCCGTTGCCTTACCTCTTGGTGGTATCCCCCTTTCCCTGAGAAAGAGTAAGGCATGGGTCTAGGGGACCGGGCCCAGTTCCTGAGTGGGCCAGCTGGAAGCTGCTGCAGACAGCTCCTGGTTTCTTGGCAATGTTCTGCATCTCTCTATCGTGGCCTCAAGGTAACAATAATAATCACACCTGGGGGGTGGGGTGCAGGCTCTGCGCTTTTCAAAGGCTTCTTTGCTTTATCCTCTGCTTTATTGGCTCTCTTGGGACTCTCACCGGAACTGAGCAACTGAGCTGGCAGATAAGGCTCTGGCCCAGGCTCCTCATGCCCAGGAAGACAAACTGAGGCTTGAGGAGGTCAGAGCACTGCGTTGGGGTAGCCCAGCATTTGACAGCAGATTAGAGATGAAAAGCCAAGGTCCTCCACAACACAACCCTCAGGTCTCTGAGAGCCTCGCGAGGGTGGGAGGACCACGGGGGATCTTGCCCTGCAGAATAGCAGGGTCCAGGCCATCTTTGGACAGGATGGGTGCTGGAATTATCAAGGCAGGCAGAGGACAAGTAATGCACACTTCCCCGGGGTGAATTCCACCAGTGACCCAACTGGAGGGCAGCTGGGGAGCCCCATCTTTTCTTGAACCTACAGGGCAGGAGCTGAGGGTCTGTCTGCACAGGGCTGCCTAGAAGCCTGAAGAACACTGATGCCAGGCACCAGAAGGGTAGCCCAGCTGACCCAGGGGTTCCAAACATGGAGGCCCCGGTACATCTGGGCCCTGCTGACTTCCCTTCCCAGGCTCTGCTTCTCGTGTCCCTCTCCTTGTCCTGTCCTGAGGACACCCGCCTGGCACACACGTAGGCAGCCAGGTACAGCAGTCAGGAGAACTGGCCAGCTAATGAAGGATTGGGCAGGCAGAGCTAGCCAGAGGCCTAGGGGTGCCTGCCAGCCTGTGCCTGCCAGCCGAGAATGGGGACAGAGGTTGCCCGCCAAGTGCTTCTACCCACCTGGTGAGAAAAGGGCACAGATCTCCCAGTGAGAATGGGGTTTGGGGGGCATGCCCTCCAGAGCCCCAGTCTCCCAACACAGGCCTGGGGCTTTGGGTCTAAGAGGAGTCTGTTATAAAACGGGAACCAAATGACTACCTGAGAGCTGCCCCCACCCAGGGGGCACAGAGGCCCATTGTTTTCGAAGCTCAGCCATCTGGCACAGCCCTCCTCCATGCCCCATGCCCTGCCTGCCCATCCCTGCCTGTGCCCAGGTACCAGGAAATGTGGCTAGGCACAGCCAGGTGAACAGGTTTCAAAGTAGGGGGGAGGTAAGGGGCTTCTGTCCAGGCAGAGGTAGGAACCTAGGCAGCCAGACATAGGCCCGAGCTCTTCTACTCCGGGATGGCCTCCTGGGGCACCTCTGACCTCATGATGACTGGAAGGGCGCATAAGACTGGGGGAGGGGCCAAGAACCACTATTGTCAGTGATGTTCTTAAAACAACACCCCTAAGGAGATCGTTGCTGCCACCACCCATTTTTGAGATGAGTTCAGGGTTCCCCAAACATGTCTTAAGATGGGCTTGGGGATAGAGTTGCCCGGACCCCCATGGAGCATGCAGATAAGAGGCCTTCTACTCTAGGCCAGGGTCACCCATGGGCAGGAAGGTGGCACATGAGGCCCTCACTATGTGCTGGCTGGGAGCCCAGATACCCGGATCCCGGAGCTGGGCCAGGCAGTGGCCTCCTAAGCAAACAGCAGGTTGGCAGGCCAGAGAGGAGGTCATGGGCTGGCCCCCACCTGGGGTGCTGGCTTGCCCAGCTCAGGTGGCCTGACTTTCCTGGCTCTCCTGCTCCCAAGGTATGGACGCTGGCTCTCACAGTACAGGAAGGAGCAGGCGTGGGAGAGAACGTGGCATACATGGGATTTTTTCCTGCTGGGGACATCGGCTAATGCAGCCAGGCACCTCCCAATTAACACACCGCAGCCTTCCCCCAGGACCTCTGTACCAGATACTGAGAAACCCACTGGCAGGTAACACAATCCACGCTGTACCTGGAAGAGAAACCGCAGCCCCAGCAACTAGACAGGGACTTGCCCACGGTGACACCCGAAGCTCACACCTTCTATTTCTAATCCTTGCCTGCACTGCCACAGGACAGAGCACCGTGTGCCAACTCTCTCAGATGGGCCTGCCACCCCCACCCTAGGCACAGGGGAAGAGCGGCCAGGGTGCCCTTTCCAGCACCCACAGGCCACAGAGTTCCATAGCTGCCTACAGTCTCTCTGTCACCCCACCCCACCCTTGACCTATTGTCCCAGTCAGCCTCTGCAGCCCAGGGGGTCCCCCTTCTCCAGGCTCCCAGCATTCCTGTGCTCACTCACTCCATCAGTGCCCACGCGCACCCCGCCCCCCGCCATGCTCTTCATTCCTAAGCTTGGTCATTTACCCACAGCACATGGTTTGCTGCCTGTTCTGAGCCAGACAATGGTTGTTGGCAGTCCCCGCTGAATGTTGGCAGGGGGTGAGGGTGGGTGACCATGCCCCCTCCCCGGAAATCTGCAATGATACCCAGATTCTCCAGCTGTGCCCAGGACTCCTCTGATTTTACCAGCAAGATGCTCAAACCTTCACAACTAAGGCCTTATTTAACCCCCCTGCACCAGTCGCACTGAGGTTTACATATCGCAGCTGAGGGCTCCAAGCTGGGACAGAATGATGGACAGATGATGACTTTGTCATCCTCTGCTGACTGAGGATGGCAAGGGCAAGCTCTGGTTCTGTCTCTACACCTCTGGGTACAGAAGGGTGTAACTGCCACCTCTCTGGGCCTCAGCTTTGACGTTAGACAGTGGGTCTCAGGCTAGACCATCCTGAAGTGCAGCTGGGAGACCCACCGAAGGGAGGACAGGAGCTAGGGTGGGAAGATCTGCCAAGGGTTGTTTGGAACCAAAACCCAGAAGGAAATCTCTCACTGAGAAATCCTTAGACACCTCCCCCGAGGTGCTTTTTTCTGCTTCAGGCCTCAGGTTTTTTTGTCTGCAAAATGGTATAATAATCACTTATTTGTCAGGGTTGTTATATGTAATAAAATGATACCATATGTATATTCTGACTGGCCTAAAATTGAGTATACACTAGGTGCTTTAGGTTTCATGACCTTCTGTCTGCAGAGGCATATGGGTCATAGTGTAGGCTCTAGGATGGAGCTGCCCACATGTTAGTCCAAAGCTTGATGCTTCACAGCGCTGTGACCTTGGAAAAGTTACCTAACCTCTCAGACCATCAGTTTTCTCATCTCTAAAATCAGGATGAAGAGGGGCTGGAGAGATGGTCCAGTGGTTAGAGCACTGACTGCTCTTGCAGAGGACCCAGGCTCAACTCCCAGCACCCACACGGTGGCTCACAGCCATCTATAATTCTAGTTCCAGGGCATCTGATGTTCTCTTTCAACCTCTGAGGACACTGCACATATATGGTTCACATACATATAGACAGACAGACACCATACACATAAAAAGAAATAAATATATTAATTTTGGGGTTTTTCTTTTTTTTTGAGACAGGGTTTCTTTGTATAGTCCTGGCTGTCCTGGAACTCACAGAAATCTGCCTGCTTCTGCCTCTGCCTCCTGAGAGCTGGAATTAAAGGTGCATGCTACCACTGCCTGGTATAAAATAAATAAATCTTAAAACAAAACAAACCCGAAAAAACAACCCAACAAAATCAGGGAGAAGAGCTGGAGAATTAGCTTAGTGGTACAGTGCTTGCCTATCGTGTATGAAGCCCTGGGTTCCATCACCAATGCATGTGCACGCATTCACCCACACACGCACTCACATACACACACAGATTTAGAAGGAAGCATATCAACAGCATTAGCCTGTGAGGATTTGTAAGTCTATACACAGAACGTGCGTGGTAAACGCTAATCTTGAGCCTCCCCCTTTTCTCTGCCTTTCTTTTTTCTTTGCTGACAACAGACCCGGCTCTGTTCCGGGAGGTAGATATGAACAGTGAAACAGCCAGCTGTGTGGGGGATTGGTCCTTGGAAGCCAAGGCGGAGCGGCAACGGGCTGCAGCTGGAAGTACACAGAGAAGCCTGGGCAGAGCTTCTAAGGACCCCACCCCCAGGCTGTTTAGGACCCCCAGGGGCGGGGCCGTGGCTAAATCTCCATGACTTCCAGGATTTCCCTAGATGCACCAGGGCAAAGAGGATGCAACCACGGTATTTCAGGTACTGTTGTCCATCTCCTGGTTGAGAGCAAAAGACACACACTTTGGCCTGGAGACTCGATTTCTGCTTTTTCCTCTATAAACACATGCAAAGATGCACAGAGGTCTGGCAACTTGATGGTAGCGGGGTTTCCAAAAGTTAAAGTCTGGAAGGTACCTCGGCACCCATTAGAGGAAGCTGGTGAGCTGAGGACGAAATCAAGAGCAGAACACTCACACGGCTCCAAGTTCACCCAAAGCATTGCAAGAACTAAAACATTGCCAGGTCTGATGGTCAAGGCCTATGCCCGTCATTCTAAGGCTGAGACAGGATGGAAAGTTCCAGGCTAGCCTGGGTAACTTAGTGGACAATGTCCCCAAATAAATATAAAAAGGCTGAGGCTAGCTCAGGGATAGAGTACTTGTCTTTGAGACCCAGGAAAAGGCTTAGTAGATTGGCAAGACCTAGACTTCGACAATTTGGACCAAGAAGAGGTCCTCACAGCCACAGAAGACAAACGTGGGTTTGGAACTGCAGATATGGATATGGGAAAGTTAATAGAAAGTTAATAGTTAATAGAAAGTTAACAAGAAATTGCAGGCTTTTGAGGTTTTTGTTTTTTGTTTGTTTGTTTGTTTTGTTTTGAGACAGGGTTTCTCGGTATAACCCAGGCTGTCCTGGAACGCTGTAGGCCAGGCTGGCCTCAAGCTCAGAGATTCTCCTGCCTCTGCATCCCCATGTACTGGGATTAAAGGCGTGTGCCACCACTGCCTGGCTAAGTTACAAATTATGATGCAGATAAAAAGGATGTGAAGGAAGTATTTGGCAAATAATCGATATGAAAGAAAAAACTAATAAAGACAAAGGGAAGCTAAGTGCTTATTCAGACTGTTGGGGCCTGGTTCCTTTGTCTTTTCCGGTCACCTGGAGAGAAAGAAGCTGACCCGGGGAGATCAGAGCCCAGAGCCAGGAGAGAAGAGCCAGGCACTCACCTCCCTGGCACACCACACTCTTTCCCTGAGGGTTGAGGAAGGACACTGGTGTCACACCAGCGTCCAGAAAGCCAACACTGCCTATCTCGTTTGTAAATGCAAACGCAAGTTCTGCGCCCAACCGGCCACCAGCTGCAGGTTTGCCCCACTGCACCCCAGTCCCACTCCAGAGACCTCCTGGTCACCTGGCAGGTGGGTACTGGCTGGCCCAGCCCCCTCCCTGAGCTCTGAATAACTTTGTGTCAATCAACTTGTTTATGGAAGACTCTGACCTTGAAAGTCACCTGTCCCCTGTACCAGGGAGAAGCCTAGAGCAGCTCCATCCGCAGAGTCAGAGGGTAGGGGCCTGAGAACAGAACTAGAGATCTAGGGGTCCCAAGTTCAATTCCTGACGGTGTCAAGATCTCTGTGTGTGTGGCCTGTGCTTCTGAGCCTCAAGTTTTCTCCACTGTGTGGTGGTGGCAGCAGTGGCTCCACCCTGCAGGCTCATGGGAACGTTCTTTGGTAGTCAGCCACCTCAGGCACATGGGCTAGGCCCCAGGAGCCAGGCTGGTTGCCTTAGATGTGTCTGTCCCTTTGGAGAGCGGGGAGGGGGGGAGGGGAGGGACGTGCAGCACTGGGTGGGAAGTGGCTGGGTGTGCATGACAGGAAGTAGAGGTGGCAGAGAGAAAGCGCTTGTGTCTAGGGTGTGCGTGGGCTTGCGTGCCAGTGTACTTGGATGGGATTGTGCCACCCACCTGCCTAATGGCTTCACTCTGCGTGAGAATGAAGATAGGCTGCCTCACGTGGCCCCCATCTCCCCTAGTCCTCCCTCCCCAGCCCCTGCAGCTCCCAAGCCCCTGGGACACTTTTACAGCTCCAGGCCTTTGCACACGACCTGTCCCCGCCTTTGCAATAGCATCTCATATGCTTTGTCCTTCTTCAGCCTCTCCCTCAGTCCCTACGAAACCAGGAGAGGCGCCCCACTGACCAGCATGCCTCAAAAGCCTGGGCCAGGCCCGCAGAACCTTGTTACTAGAATTTACTCCGTATACTGTGCACTGGACACCCAGCTTGTTAGGTCAACACCCTGCTGCTCAGGGAAGGGGTGTGTTTGTGTGATCCCATGTCCCCCACACAGCAGTCTACTAGATCAGCCTGTGAGGGTGACCTTGGCACTGACTGGGCACAGGGGCACCTCTGTAAGAGGTCTCAAGGAACCTCCAGCCTCCTGGGCAGCTAGTTGGGGAAGGCAGAGGGCTGTCACCAGGCTGGCTGAGGTAAGAGACAGAAACATAAAATCTCTTGTTTCCCACTCCTAAAACAGAGCGTCCACTGCCTGGACCACCCTTCCCGCAACAGACTTTCCCATTAGTCCTTGGGGCCACCCTAGTCTCCTTCCAAGGCAGGCTCCTTGTGTAAACCACATTACCCGTTTGAAATCACTTCATTGGTTGCTTAGCTCATCTTATGTCTGTTTCTCCAACTGGAAAAAAGTTGTGGGAGGTCGGGGACCTCATTCTTCTGGCTCCCTGCAAACTGTAGCTCAGATGAACAACCGGCCCAGGACATGAACCCGAAAAGGATTTGCTAAATGAAAAGCTTATAAAAAGGGCCTAGCATGGTGGTATATGTATTTAATCTCAGCACTGGGGAGAGAGAGGCAGGAGGATCTCTGTGAGTTTGAGACCAGCCTGGTCTAGATAGAGTCCCAGGACAACCATGACTAAATAGAGAGACCCTTTCTCAAAGCAACAACAAAAAAGAGAGAGAAAGAGAAAGAGAGAGGGGGAAGGAAGAAAGGAAGGAAGGAAAGGAAAGGAAGAAAGAGAGAGAGAAGGAAAGAAAGAAAGGAAGGAAGGAAGGAAGGAAGGAAGGAAGGAAGGAAGCCTTGAAGGACAGCTCTGTATAGAGGCATTTCACTTGTATTTTAATAAAGAAAGCTTGCCTGAAGATCAGAGTGTAAAACAGCCCCATGGGTCAGCCTTACAGACAAGGCAGAGGTAACACACATTTTTAATCCCAGTAGGCACATTAGTTGCCATAGAAACTGGGTGTTGCATGTCTTTAATCCCAGTGGTGCACGCCTTTACTCCCAGCCCTAGAAAGGATTATAAAACAGAAGGAGACAGCTCTCAGGCTCAATCTCATTCTGAGATTCTTGGAGGCATAACGGCCATTTCAAGCTGAGGTAGAGGTAAGAGCCAGTAGCTTTGCTTTTTGGATCTTCAGGTTGAACCCCAGTTTCACTCTCTGAGATTTTATTGTGTTTCAGCTCTGTGATGTCTAAATCCCCATTTATGTATTTATTATGAATATAAACAGATTCAGACAAGGCAAGCCTCTAGCCCAAATGAACACAGCAAATAGCCAGACCAGGTCCAACAAGTTAGGCCTGCTGGGGCCTCGGAACCCAAGAATGAATCAGGGATGACCTTTGTTTTATAGAGATTTAAAAAAGCCTCTGAGAAGCGATATATCCACGTCACCAGGGTCACCAGGGCCACCAAGGAGGCTTCCCTCCGGCATGTCCTCCCTGCCTTACTGGCCCTGAAGCAGGGAATCCCCTACAGCCATGGTATAAAAGAAGAAAGCAGGACTCGGGTGAGGAACTCCGCAGGGTCTCCAGCTGAGGCACCAGCCTGTGTGGGCCAGTGCCAGGACAGCAGTAGGCAGTGTGTTCCTTCACATGGGGAACTGGGGAAGGTCTCTCATCTGCAGGCAGATGCCTCCATGACAGCAAGCAGACCATCCCGCTGTGTATTTGTGGACAGTGGAGAAACTGCAGTAGCCATCACGGTCAGGGGCAGTTCTGTGCCAGTTCCTAAGCTGGTCCTTGGGACATACTGCCTTGTGGAGCTCTTTCTAGACAACTCATGCCAGGGTCCCAAACAACCTTCCCCTTCTGTGGTTATTCTCATTCAGGGATCTGCCTGGGGTCTGGACTTGTGTGTGGTGTCTTGAAGCTTGTCCTGCTTCTTCCCTGGGTCTTGGTCTGTTTCTTTGCTAAACTCTCTCTCCCACTCCCACTCATTATGGGTTAAAGACCTAACAAGTGGGGAATCTGAGGTCCAGAGAGACTCCCTTGCTTGCCAAATCCAGACAGCCTCAACCCAGGCCCAGAGTCCAGAGTTTGGGGCTCAGCCCGCACTAATCACCATCAGGATACTGGGCTCCAAAGCTCCAGAATGATGCAACTTCTAAGAGGAGTTCAGGGTAAGTCCCAGTTCAGAGACCCCAGAGTTCCCCAAAGGAGGTCAGACACAAGGCCTGGTAGGTAATTCTGCTGCCCTCAACAGCCAGACATGGCCCAGGCTCTGTGTCCAACACATGCCATCTGCTCTTCCCTGCCAATGATCTGCTAGAACCTTCTCTTGCACAGTATTCACTCCCTGCCAGACCCAGTCCCCATCTCCCCACCCCTCTGTCTCACACAGGCACAAAACCAAGCAGCCAATCTCTATGTTGGGTAACTATAGTGAGATGGTTGGTGTTAATAGTCAACTTGATAGACTCTAGCATCACTGCGCATGTCTGTGGGGCTTGTTTTGATTGGGTGTGAAGAGCCACTTACTGTAGGTGGCAATTCCCTGGTTGGTATCCTGAACTGTATACTAAGTAGAGAAAGCAAGCGGACAGCAGGCATTCATGGCTCTGCTTCCTGATTGTGGATGGGATGTGACCATCTACTTCGGGCTCTTGCCGCCTTGCTTTCCCATCCCATGATGGTCTGCACTTTTAGTATGGCTTCATCCTTTTCTTCTCAGGACTTTTCTTCTCAGGCATGGCCTCTTTGCTGTCTCTACTGCAAGCCAATCTGTCCCCTGGTTTGCACACATTTTAGCCCTCGAAAGTCTCCTACATTAATGCGTGAATTGGACTACTTTGGACAATAATCTTGCATAAAGACCCTGTGCCCCAAGATACCAAGAGAGCACCCCCTAAACCATCCACTCACCCCAGCAGCTCAGGCACATGACACTTAGTCTCTGTGGATTAATGAGTCTTTTCTTTCACGAGGCAGGAAACACCCCTGAAGACCTGCATTTCTAAGCAGTACCACGGACATGGTTTGGAAATGGGAGGCCCAGAGAGGCCAAGTAGGTAGGGGAAGATCACACAGTGAGCGAGGGGAAGCCAGAGTGGGCATCTGAACCTGGCACTGCCTAACTGTGGAGTTCTGATCTTTTCTGACAGAGGGGGAAGTCTGAGCATCAGCAAGATGAAGAGCCAAGCAAGAACAAGCAGGAACCTTGAACAAGAAGCCCAGCTTCACGGTGGGTGCTATGCACAGGGTTCATGCCAATCACTTCCCTAGGCTGTACTGCAAAAGCGCAACAATCCAGGACCCAAACCCACCCGGAAGGGACCTGACTCTTGTCTCCTGAAGCTAGAGAGAAGAATCCTGGCTGAGGCATCTCTCCAAGATCCCATCCAGGGGTTGTCCTTTTATCTAGAGTGATGGGAAGGGTCAAGGAAGGTGGCTGCAGCTCCAAGGCAGCAGTAATTGAGCAGGAGGATGAAAGGGGAGCTGGGATACGAACAGGCAACACTGCCCAGGAGAAGCAGCCTCAGAGAGCTCCCCTCTCTCCCTGAAAGGCTGTGTGTGTGCATTGCAGGTGGGGGGGATCCCCAGAACACACACAGGCTCAGACAGCTGAAAAGAAGACCCTCCGATACCAATCTAAGCTGTTTAACAATGCAACGGGGCCACTTCAAGGGCAGAGCCACTGGGAATGTGCGAGAAGGTGGGACAGGAGGGCCAGTGAGGTGACTCAGCAGCCAAGGGTGCTGCAGCCAAGCATGAAAACCGGAGTTCTGTCTCAAGGCCCATGAGGTGGGAGGAGAGAACTGGTCCCTAAAAGCTGTCCTCGACTTCCACAGCCTGCTATGGCACTTTGCACGCCCCCATATATATATGAGATTAAAAAGGGCGCAAGGGGCTCAAGAGGCCCATGGAGTCACTGAAAGTAGGAAAGGGTTTTTCTCACAAGGACCCCAAATGCTTCTGACACTTTAAGGGGTCATGAGCGAATGAAGCGGTTCCTTGCCAAGTGGAAGGCCACGAGAGGTGTTTCCTAGCCTCTTCCACCTCCAAAGACTCCAGGAGGCTGACACTTTTTATAATCCCATGAAGCCAGGCACCTGAGACTCAGTGCTTCCCCAGGCTAATGACTGCTGTACCTAAACTCCCACCTTACTTGTAGAACCCACTCCATGCAAGCCTCTCTGAACCTTGGACCCGCCTCTGACCTCATGCTCCCTCAGCCCTGCAGCCACCTGATTCCTCGCTACTCACAGGGCATAGTGAGCTCATTCCCGTCCCAGGACCTTTGCACCTGCTGCTCTCTGGATGCCCCAGCTCCTCTCATAACCAGTTCCACTCTTCCCCAAGAGTCTACATGCTAGATCTTCGAAAAAAAAACCTTTCAGGACTTTTCCTCCCTGCCTCAGCTTCCTTCATGGCTTGTGGGATCACTGGGACGAAGCAGGTCATTTACCTGTGTGGAGGGCAGTGGCACAGACCCAAGCAGCTAGCTTCCCCCTTCACCCGTAAGCCTGCTTGAGCCTTCGGTGCAAGGCTCAGAGACCAGTTTCCATCCACTTACGATCCTCTTCCCTACTCATTTCTCAGATGAGGATACCAAGGCCCAGAGAAGCACAGCCAGTCTTGGTCAAGCAGAGATGTCTCAGGAGAAGAGCCAGCCTGTCTCAGGGTTCATAAGGAACCCTGTCAGCACACAGTAGGTGCTTAGTGGTTGCTGCAAACTCCTTGCACATAGTAGGTGTTCAGTGGTGGCTGCTGATTCTCAGTTCTTGGAAACCTGTCCACACAGAGTAGGTACACAATATTTGCTTGAGGCCAAGTGAATACAGGGTAAATAATCACAGCTCCACTCCTTTGGTTCCAGGTCACCAGGAGCATGTGTGCACACCTCAGACTACATCAGCCACCCCTGTCACTCCAGGTCTAGGAACTTAGGTCCCTCTCAGAAGTGGCTGCTGGGATGTGTTCTTGCCCCTGTGCCCAGTGGGATTCCTCACTCTAGCTGACCTAGAAGAGACAGCACTGCCTTTGGCTGTGTTTGCCCCAGAAGGTCCCTGCCCAGAGCTGGGAGCAGGTGTGGGCTCAGGAGGCAGCTGCTGGCTCCCAGCCTGGGCTCTGCCAGCTGCCCACCGGGGGCCTGCCCACCAGATGCATAATAGATGAGCTGGCCCAGCGGGCTGTACCTGCTTGGCATTTCAGAACTCCTAATGAGGCCAGCCGCTGCCTCCTGCAGCAGTGCCAGGCCCCAAGAGCTCTGACCATATGACGGCTGAGAGGAGCCACCTGAGGACAGGGGCTGCCACCTCAGCCCACCTCTTAGCTGCTGCAGCTGGAAGACTATTGGAACTGAAAGGCCCCGACTTCCTGCCCTGGGTCGGTCCCTTGCACTCTGAGTCTGTTTCCTCATCTGTAAAATGGGAATGGAAGTGTACTCTGAAATAAAAAACTCCAAGTGAAACCCCCAGCATAGGACCTGGCCACACTGTTGAGGGGACACATCTTTGTGGCAGGTGATCCCTCCCTATGGAACACTCAGCACTGACTCCCATTGGGGGGTATTTGTGGGCCTCTTGCCTCTCTCCATTCTTCCCACAGCAAGACTCCCATCTCCGTAGCTTCCATGCCCACCCAAGATCCCCTCTCCAGCAAAAGAGGAAGCCAGATTCAAATCCAGCCTCAACCAACTGCATCCTCTACCATCCTCTGGCTAAATTGTAGCCTGTGAAGTGGGTCTACTCTCAGGCCTGATGTCATGACTGACTGAGGCTATGGGAATGATCAGCGCCTCTGTCTGTTGGGCTCTGCTCTGCCTCCAAGGCTCCTAGTATTAAGAGCAAAGCAACTGCTTTTCCCACAGGTCTTCCCAGAAGCCCCTGCTGTGAACAGGTCAACCAGATGCCCTCATACCCACTCTTGTCCTTGCCTGGACCCACCTCAAATGCCCAGCGCCTACACCAGTTAGCTGGTCTTTAGGGTTGCAGAAGCAGAATCAGAGCTCCATTCCACGATATCTACCCAGGCACTTGGCTGGGTGCGGTAGCCCTGCAGGGGACAGAGCCCTGCTGATCTAGGACTCACACGGGGATGTGAAGTCAAGCCTTTGAGAAATTTCAGCACACCCTGCTTGGCAGAGCACAGAGCCGGCCTCACACTGGAGAGTCACATGGACGCACTCAGTGCCACAGAAGTTGCCTTGTAGAAACTTCCAACTCAACACACACGTGTTGAGCATCAAGCAGTGCTCCAAGAGGGGACTGACCTGCCCGAGGTCCCCATCTAGAACACGGCAGAGGCGGATGCCACCCACACCTGTCAGCCTTCCCAGTCTGTGCTCTTTCTGCTAACCGGGGAACAATCAGTGATGTGTGTGAGATAAACAGGGGGGCGTTCTAGGGAGAGGAAGGCGTGATGTGGGATCAGAAACGAGCTCCCTCCCCTGCCGCCCAGCAGCTGAGAAAGGTGGCTGGAGGAAGCATGTGGGGATGGCAGGGGAGACGTGAGCAAAACCTCACGGTGACTCTAATCAGGTGTTCCTGTGGACCAGGCCGCGTGAGAAATAAACGACCAGAGAGGAAGGCAGAGGCAGGCCGCAGGTATCAGATCATGACTTGTGGAGAAGGCTGCCGCTCACTAGACTAGGGCAGGGTTGGTGTCGGCGGGGACAGGGTGGGGTGGGGCACGCCCCGACTTAGCACCTTGGACAGCGGCTCAAACAATGATGGGACGGGCAAGGAATTGTGGGTTACTGGTGCATCCTGAAGTTTCAAGATCCTTACCTGTCAGAGAGTGTGAAAGCTAGATAAGACAGCAGGTCAGTTACTCTCAGCCACGGGACCCTGTCTCTAACTCTTGGTTCAGAATGCTTGTCTGTGACAGCCTCGTTGTGTGCCTGTCCCCATTAGAATCTGAGGTCTGGAGATCTCTGCTCAGAGCTAGAGACAAATAGATATGCCTGGAGGCAGCTGCTGGGTCCCATCAGGTTCACATCAGGGTTCTGCATCAGGTCAAAGTTCAAATCCCAACTCAGTATGACCTTGGGCAAGTCATTTGTCTGCTCTCTGTCTCATCCACACATAATTAGAGAGAATAGTCCCCAGTCAGAGGTGTGGTCAGGATGACTCACTAAGCACCTAACACTCAGAGCAGGTATTTGAAAAATGGCAGTTACTGGTGATCAAAGCCTAGCAAGGGAACCGTCCACCTCACCTCTGTTCATCTCCCTACGCTACCCCTGCTCTGGGCATAACACACCAACCTGGCTCAGCATAGCATCAGGAGTAGAACTCAGAGAGGGAGAGTCACTGGCCCCAGCTGCACTGCTAGCAACAAAGGAAGTGAGAAAGGAGCTCTGGAGCTCAGCCTGGACGCCGTGTGCCTCCTGCCTACTTCCCAGGGTCCTGGGCCCATGGGGGCTGGTTAGAAACCTCATAGCAACTGGATCACCATGGGGTGTGCGGACCCCAGAAAGCTCCCAGCAGGGGCAGGAACCTAGAACGGGGGCTGGATCCACTGGGGGGCCTCCCTCTGGAGGCGAGGAAACTGCAGGAACAGCTGGCAGGGCCACGTGATATTGGTGCCAGGAAAGCCAGGAGGCACCCGCCTGTGGGGCATCAGGTGCACAGGGCTGTGAGAATCCCGAGGTGATGCTGCACCTCCGCCCACTGCCTGGCACATCTTGGTGTTGGGGAAGCTGCAAATGCCACCTCCTCCAGAGAGAGAGAGGCCTCAGACACAGGAGACAGCTCTGGGGTTGGGTATGAATGGGTCTAGATTTTGGGGGTTAGTGAGAAGGCAAGCCACCACCTGCCCAGCTGGGAGCCACAGCAAGGACTGGAGAACGGGAAAGCAAGGAAAGATTTGGAGGAAGCCCTCTCATATACCAGCCCAGGTTTATATGCCTGACTTCCCCAACCTCACACTACTAAATAGGCATCTCTACCCCCACTTCCCAGATGAGAAAACTGAAGTTTGGAGAGGTGGTAAAGCACCGGTGATTACCCAGTCAGCATGGCTCTGAGGCTGACCTTCACAAAGAACTGTGGGAAGAGAATATATTGGTTCTGGAGGGAAAGATCTCCCACACCCTTCCTAGAGGGACCCAGAGGTCTGATTATAGAGGGTAAGAATGGATTGGGGGTGCCCCCGGGGAGCAGCCAAGGCAGCCAGATGCCCTTGAGAGTCCCTGGTACTCACCACACACTCTGATGAGGGGAGAAGGATCTGTCCACCCTGAAACACAGCAAGCAGGCAACCCATGAGGGGACATCCATGGTGACCCTGCAGGGCACACCAGATCCTTTCCACTCCATCCTGCCCCCTGGTGGCCTGAGGAGGCACTGCTGCTAACGGTACCTGACCTCCTCAAAATCTCCTGGGTGACCAGGCCTTAATTAAGGTCGGTTTAGACACCTAGGGAGGAGGGCTGGGTATGCAAGTAGAGACCAGAAGCAGGATTGGGGTCTGGGAACCGGGAAGCAGGGAATATAAGTGTTGGCAAGAGAGGAGTCAGAAGTAGTTCTGAGTCAAGCAGTGTAGGACAGTGTGACTTCAGCACAGGGTCAGAGCGGGGTACAGGAGTGTGCATAGGGGGTGTGCTAGAGCAGGGTACAGGAGTGTGCACAGGGGGTGTGCTAGAGCAGGGTACAGGACTGTGGACAGGGGGTGTGCTAGAGCAGGGTACAGGAGTGTGGACAGGGGGTGTGCTAGAGCAGGGTACAGAAGTGTGCACAGGCTGGGGTGTGCTAGAGCAGGGTACAGGAGTGTGGACGGGGGTGTGCTAGAGCGGGGCACAGGAGTGTGCACTGGGGGTGTGCTAGAGCGGGGTACAGGAGTGTGCACAGGGGATGTGCTAGAGCAGGGTACAGGAGTGTGGACAGGGGGTGTGCTAGAGCAGGGTACAGGAGTGTGCACTGGGGGTGTGCTAGAGCGGGGTACAGGAGTGTGCACAGGGGTGTGCTAGAGCGGGGTACAGAAGTATGGACAGGGGGTGTGCTAGAGCGGGGTGCAGGAGTGTGGACAGCCCAGGGTACAGGAGTGTGGACAGGCTGCGGTGTGTGTCAGTGTCTATGACTTACGGCAGAATCGCACGCCCTCTCCAAGTCCCACCGTCTTGTCCTAGCTCATATTCACCCAGGAATTCCCTGGGAACCTGGACAGTCCTCCCCTCACCCCAACACATGTTCTTGCCTGAGCGCATGGGTTCTCCCTAAACTGCATTCCCTGTAGGCCCTGCCTGAAGGAGAGTGGGTGGACAGGGCCTTCCCCAGCTTCTCACGCCACTGTCTCCGAGAGGGCAATTTAGGGTGTGGAAGCACCGGGGCTCCACCCTTCCTAGTGGGGCTCCACAGGACTGGGCAGCCACTGGGAAAACAAATAACTCTTGCCTCTGCCTGAGGCGAGCAGGGAGCAGAAGGGACGGAAGGCTGGGTTGCTGTGGCTGATCTTGGGGTGCTGAGCTAGGAAGCAACGTAGACCCTGCTTGGGAGAAGGGGAGACTGAGGAGGCCAAGGCTCACCCAAGGCCACAAAGTGGAACTTGTCCTCACCTTCTGGGCTGCCCCTGGATGTCATGACCAGAAAACCCCACCCAGCCCAGGCTCCTAGCTTTGCTTGACATCCAGGGCCTCACCCCAAAAAGGCGCTTGTCTGTCTGCCCACCCTGTCCCTCTGCAGGAGGTCCCGCAGAGGCCGAGCAGCCAGGAAGAGAGCACCTCGGACAGGACCTCGCCTACACACAGCTAGCTCATGGGGCTCTGACTGTACCCCAAAGCATCATGCCAAACCTGAGCCGAGTCCCTCTGACAGGGATGAGTCCAGGCTGGCAAAGGGCATACAGTCCCCTAGCTGGCCCTGGAAAGACCACTAGGCTCAGTCTGTGTAACCAGCACCCTCTGGTGTTGCCAAATCTCTGCTACTGACAACAACCCCATCCCTCAGCATCCCCTCAGGCGAGTGCTTAGGGTCAAGGAGGTGAGTCACCCTAAGATGGACCATCTACTACCCTGCCCCCAGCCCTAGCCTCCAGGTCAAGCGGGAAGCTTATAGGGTGGTTGGCTTCTACAAGGTGCGGTGGGTGGTCAGAGTTGGGGCAGGGGCTTCTGATGGCTCCTAGGGACCAACTTTCAAAGCCTCAGTAGAGAGACGGCAGAGACAAAGTGGAGGTTCCTGTAGGGCCTTCTGAGACCGTCTACCCCACCACGTAGACCTAGCCCTGCGTCCACCCAGTTGGAACACACACACACACACACGTCCAGGCATCTTCCATACGCTCACACTCATGTTCATAGATACTGCAATCCGCACTGACTCTCACCCCGACGCGTGCCTGTGAATACCCAACAGAGCACGCGGGAGCTCACTCATCCCACTCACGACTTGGATGGAAGTTCGCCTCAGCCTCCGCACCCCTTCCCACCACGGGGCCACCGCACCCAAGCAAGACCCGCACAGCACTTGGCCTGGCACTCACACCTACCCTCCGTAGGCGCCGAAGGTGAAGCTGCGCTTCCGGCCGCTCATGGTGTCCTGGCCACCGCCCGCAGCCTGCCCAGCGCGGGGTCACCTTGGCAACGGCGCCCCAGCCCGGACTGTGTGCGCCCCGGCCGCTCGCCAGCTGAGGTCCCAGCGCAGAAAGGACCGCTTGTTCGCTCCAGGCTGCGGGGCTTTCCGAGAGCGCCACCCCCACACGGCCCCATCCACACAGCCACCTCCAATCCTCCCCGGGGAAGAAACGCGGAGGGTGTCCCACTGGCAGAGTTGGGTCAGCCTGGCCTCCAAGGCGATGAGAAGCTGAGTTAATGCGGAGACAGATGGTGCACAGCCCATAAGCCTCGGGGCTGATGCCCAGTGGCTGTTTCTGCAGGTTAGAGAACGAGGAACCCTCCCGTTGTCCTAGCTGAAGCTCCCGCAGGAATTTCAGAATGATCCCTCAGCAAAGACAGGGGAGGTTTGGAAATATGTCTAGCCAAGGACCCTCAAGCATTTACCTTTGGAGACAAACAGGGCTGAATCCTAAAGTCCCCTCATAACAGTCCCTCAGCAGATACAGACACTCTCTCTTCTACACCCGGCACTGCCCTGACACTCCTCAGGATACCAGCTGACAGTGGGACACACTGTCTCACCCCTGCAATGCTCCCTCACCCCTGTCTAGAAAGGCCCCAGGAGCCCCTGCTTGGGGGGAAGTTTAGGGACTGCAGCTATAGAGAAGAGGGCTAAGGGCCCATCAAAGGGACTAGACCAGGTGGCAAGGATCCTCAGAAGTGCTTTTGTAACTGAGCTAGGGCAAGGCTGGCTCCTTCATCTCTTGGGAAATTACAGTTATGACTGGCAAGGATCTAGACTCCAGTTTGCTTCACCCAGACAGGGCTGGGTAGGGCTGGGCAGGGCTCACAGCAGTTACTGAGCCAGCTGCCTCAGCCCGGCTCCACCCCGCACCCCCCTCACCCCACGCTGCCCCTTTGCTCTGAGCTCAGATGAGTGGAGGGGCCCTGAGGAGTGGCATGAAGGGTTCAGGGCTGGTTTGAGATCACAGAGCTCTTGGTTTTCAGCTTTGGAGGAGGGTCTGGCTCCCTCCTGGCCCTCTTGGCAGGGTGCTCAGAGTGGGGTTGGGGGTTGGGGAGACTGCACTGGACCCCAGCTGCAGACTCCGTTGAAGAGAGACCTCCTCTGCAGGGCAGTGTGAAGAGGGCGCTCTGTAGGAGGCAGTCAGGTAGGGTTGGATGGTGGGGAGGGCTGAGTCTGGTAATGTAAGAGTCATCCACTGAGAAAAGAACAAATTTCCCTTTCACTTCCCCCCTCCCCCCTCCCCACCTCCAACACCTTCTGTGGAGAAGCAGGGGTTTCCAGGGAGGAGCTGGATAGGGCAAGGGGAACCTGGATCCAGCCTGGGCAGTTGTGTGTTGGGGGATGCCTAGCCCTCGACTTGCACAGGACTCTGGTCCTCTCTGGATTGCATTTACCCCTGCAGCCTGGACTCCAGCCTCCGTAGGCTGACTGAAGGGGCCAGTTTCTGAGTGGGTTCTGAATGCCCAGTTGGCAGGGTGGCCAAGGAGCTGCCAACATGCCAAGTTTCCCAGCTGGGCCTGGCCCCAGAGAGGTCCCCCTGATGCTGGGACAGAAGGCCCTTAAGATGGGCCGTGGGGGCTGAAGGGTTCCCACCAAGGACAAAGAGCCCAGTGTGGGATCTATCTCTGAGCTCTGCCCAACTGCAGCTGCCCGGTTGGCAAGAGATGGGGGTGGGATGGTCAGTGAGGTCATGTTCTCTCAGCCACAGATGCGGAGGGCACTCCTTGGCCAGCCCCTGGCCCCTCAGGCTGGCAGCCATTAAATGTACCCTCTTAGTCCGCAAGAATTCACTCGTTATGCCGCAGCATGGGCACTGGAGATGAATGGCCAAGCACAAGGGGCAGGGAGGCCTGAATCCTGTGGGGTCTCCTAGGGTTCCAACCGAGCTTTCTTGTCTGTCAGCTGTGTCACCTAGGGCAAGGTACTTAACCTCTCTGTGCCTCAGTTTTTCCATCCACAAAGTGGGGCTGGTAATGAAGGTGCTAATTATTCAAATGGTTTGACCACACATTAATTAAACTGCCAGTCATAAAGCGCTGGGGACCCTGCCTGCCACAGTGTGTGTGGTAAATAAAACCTTCACTGCAGCACAACTCGGAGGAGGCTGAATTAGATGGGTTTGCCTCATTCTACAAGGATAGCAAAGAATAGTCATAGCAAACTAACTAACTGGCCACCCAGGTGGAGACGCAGGGCCACACAACTATGTGAAAGAATGGGCTAGGTGTGGTGGCACATGCCTGTAATCCCAGCACTCACACTTGGGAGGGAGAGGGAGGTGGATCTCCATCTCGGTGAGTTCAAGGCCAGCCTGGTCTACACAGACAGTTCTAAGACAGCCAGCACTATATAATACCCTGTCTCGATAGATAGATAAATAGATAGATAGATAGACAGACAGACAGACAGACAGATAGATGATAGATAGATAGATAGATAGATAGATAGATAGATAGATAGATAAAAATAGACCCAGGCATGGCAGTGCACACTTCCATGTGTCTTAAAAAGGGGGTGGGTGGGTCTGGGTGCAGCTGGAGAAATTGCTCAGTGGTTAGAGCACTGGCTGCTTAGGACCTTGATTCTGTTCCCAGCATCCACATGGTTCACATGGCTCACAATCATCTGCAACTCCAGTTCCAGGAGATACAAAGCCCTCCTCTGGCCTCAGGTACTAGGCTGCATATGTTACACATACATACCTTACATGCATATGTACCTGCATACATGCAGGCAAAATACTCATACACATAAAATAAAAACAAAGTTTAACTGGACGGTGGTGGTGCACGCCTTTAATCCCAGTACCTGGGAGGCGGATCTCTGTGAGTTCAAGGCTAGCCTGGTCTACAAGAGCTAGTTTCACAACAGGCTCAATAGTTAATAGCTCAATAGCAAAACCTTATCTCAAAACAAACAAACAAACAAAAAGTTTAAAAATAGTGTTGAAGAATGAGAGAAATCTGTGAGTATACAGGACAGATTCCAAGACAGACACACAGAGACAGCATGATAAGAGAGCCATACCGACTACCACAGACCACTGTGACAGGGAGTGGTGTTTGCAGGCCGGCACTGGGGAATGATGGCTGCACCTATAGGAGTCCCCCCCGTTCCTTGGGGACTAGAAAAAGAAGCTACAGGTGGGGATAGCACTCAGTTGGCAGAGTGCTCGCCCTAGCATGCATGAAACCCTGGGTTAACCCTCCTGCACTAAATGAAACCAGGCATCAGGCCCTCTCGTGGTGTGCATGCCTTTAATCTCAGGACTCAAGAGGCAGAGGCTGGTGAATCTCTGTGAGTTCTAGGTCAACCTGGCCTACAGGGCCAATTCCAGGCCAGCCAACACTGCATAGTAAGATCCTGTCTCAATAAACAAACAAATACTAGAATCAAGTGTGGTGGCACACACCTCTGATCTCAGTGCTAGAGAGGTGGAGGCAGGAGCATCAGGAAATCAAGGTCGTCCTCAGCTGTGTGAAATCCTGTCTTAGTAGGAAAATGGAGCTGGGGTGTCCTCTGGGGTTAGCCTCCTTCTGAGAAGAAACCTCCTCTCCTAGGCCTCCTGAATCTGTACCCAAGTTAATGGAACACACGTCAAACGTGATGAAGAAGGGAAGGTGCGGGGGTGGAGAACAGCTCCTTCCCCAAGCTCACCCCAGGCTGAACTCTGAGAGTCCTGCCCACCTGCCTGCAGCACTCCTTAGCCAGCCATCTGCAGGGCCGGAGGATAGAGCGATGGGCAAGCCCTGGGAAGATCCCAGGCGGGGTTCCACATGCTACTCATGGGCTCTTGCCAGAGTCCCCAACCACTTCCTTCCCTCTCAAGTTATAGTTATTCCCATTCAGAAATATGTTCAGGGCCTCCTGGGCAGGAGACATGGTGGATCTGGGCTCCCTGCCCTGCAGGGATATGCTCAGGGCCTCCTGGGCAGGAGACATGGTGGATCTGGGCTTCCTGCCCTGCAGGAATATGCTCGGGGCCTCCTGGACAGGAGACATGGCAGGCCTGGGCTCCCTGCCCTGGTCTTGGCAGCTCCTGAGTGGCTTGGCTAGAATCTGGTTCCTCCCAGGGCTCAGGTTTGTTCATGTGTTAATCAATCTCTTTTTTTACCAGGCTAAAAGCCCAATAGTAGCAAAGTACACTTGCCCAGAAAGAATTTCACCAGCCATGAAGCACCTTCATCCTTCTAGCCTGGTTACAGCCACCCAGTCCCAGGATCTGTGATCTAAATTCTACAGTGTCAGGGTTGGGGTATCCCCTGGGAAAGGAAGAGGTGTGGCTCAGCTCATACCCTCCCCAAGCAGCTACCGGTGATGCCTCTGCTGTCCTGGTTCTGGTGCTGAGTACTCACATAACACACTCCCTGCAGGACCCGAGTACACATCTGTACACAAGGCTTCCCAGATTCACGGGCACTTGAACTTATACAGAGCATACAGACAGATGTCTAACTTGCACCTAGACAATACATGTAGACCTGCTCCCGTGAAAGTCAGCCCCCATGACATGTGCATGTCAGCTCACACGTGCACACACGTGCAAAGGTCAGATGAAGTTTCCTCGCCTGAGTCACAAATCTCAGTGTGCTCACCTACTGACTGTGGCTAGGTTTGCACACCCACAAGAAGCACAAGATCACGGATCTGTGCACACAGAGATCATACCTTCTAACTATGATTGTCTTACATTTATTATACAGTGTGCATAAGACACGCACACACATGCATCTTGCATGGTACCTAGCAAACTGCTGGGTAAACATGAGATAAAGAGAATGGCCTTTTGTGAGTCAGAGATGTGTGCACCCAAGCATGGTATCCCCGAGGAGAGTGCAGAGGGGAGGGAAAAGCCACTGTACTGTGGTACAGCAGGGACCCCTTTAGCCTCCCCGTTTTACTGTCTCTGCTAAGTGTATGTGTGGCCTTCCCTGCCCCTTCCCTTTCAGGGTAGCTGGCTAAAACTCTATTCTGGACTCTGCTGGCTCATCTGCCATTCCCTTCCACACAGCCGGCCAGTCTAGAACCCGGTGAGCTTCGGCAGAACCACAAAGCTCCCACCTTGGCTGTGGTTCTCAATGAGGATATCTCCGCCCCTGAGAAGCATTAGGGAAATACAGGAAGGTGGTTTTTAATTTAGCAATTACTGATAGTCACCACAGCAATTCAGAGAGTGGCAGCCCAAAGAGCTATTCAGGGAGAGTCCCACTCAAAGCAGACTCCTGCACGCACACGCACACACACACACACACACACACACACACACGGTCTGCCTTGTGTGTGGGTACAGTCTGGTAAGTCAGCCTAGCCCCTAAGTGCTTCATACACCAGTATTGATCTGTGCTTTTTTTCCTTTGCGGTGCAGAGACTGGATAGAACCCATGACCTTGAGTAAGCCAGGCAATTGGTCTTCTACAGCTCCAACCCCGTGAGTATCTTTTTGATGTGACTTTAATCCATAATGAAATTTTCTGAGGTTCAATTACTGGAGCCAGCCAGAGCTGAAGGTCAGGTGCAGCAGTAAGATTTTCCACTGTTAAATGGAAAAGTGTCTCTGTCATAAATACCAAGGGTTTGGTTACTTCTGTGACTCTTGGAGTGTGGTCATGCCAGGGCATTCACCCAGGCAAGTGGAGCACCGTTTGGTTCCCTTATGGTGACATGTCAGTGGCTTCTGAAATGAGCTGAGCAGGTAGGCTTATTATCTAGGCGTGTTAAATCTGGAAACGAAGGCTGCACTTTATCTGAATAGTCCTGAATGTAGCTGGGGAGTCAGAGGCGGTCCCTGGCGCCCTCATCTGGCTATCGATGAAATTGCATGCTAGAGCAGGCAGCACTCCAGGACCAGGGACAGCACCCCAGCCCCAGCCCCAGCCCCCAGGGACTCTCACAAAGAGTGGAGACACTGTACCCTCAGAGAAAGTGTCCCAGACCCCACTGTGACACACCTTCTCCCTCCTCCCCTGATGCGGAGGCGGCCCCACAGTCTGTCCTCGCCCTTCCCTTAGGCTGTGCCTCTCCAGGCCACAATGGCACACCTGCATGCCACAATGGTGGCACCTGCTTTGCCGCCTACCGTGTTCCTTCTGCCTTTCGTTCCTCTGAGAGGATTGCTGAGTTGCACCTACGCACCCTGGGGCCTCTGTGATCCCCACAACAACCCCAGGAGCTAGATAATACAAGAACTGCTCATCTGCCAAAACTGGTGGGAAAACTGAAGCTAGCGGCAGCTCCCCGGGTGCTCCTCAAGACCCCAGTCCCCATCATTCATGACCAGAAAAGCAGTAGCTACCCACTAACAAGGCTTGCCATCCTGTAAGTTAGGTCGGATGGCTGTGCCCATTCCACAGGTTAGGAAACCCAGGCTCCTGGGGGTGGGAACGGCTGGAAACACTCCCTGAGATGGTCACTGTGGCTTCTAAAAGAAAGCACTATTCTGCTCTGGTTTTCACAGGCTGGAATGGATGCAGCTGGAGCTCCACACCCTTCCTGAGGAACACAGTCTCTCCATTTGTCCAGGCTTTAACCTTGCAAGACACAGAGTTGGTGTTTAACAGATACAAGCTGCTTGGTAGATACCCCACCTTAGCCCAGACAGAGTTCTATAAGCAGAGCCACAAAGCCTGGGTGCAAAACCTGGACACAGGGCAGGGCAGGGCAGGGTTCACTGTGTGGATAGGGACATAGACACAAGAGCCACTCAGAGCAGGGGCCCAGCTCCCATGACTGGAGACGGATGCTGAGTGGTAGCAGAGGCGCTGCCTGGTGTTCACAAAAGGCTGGTACAGGGTGGCTATTAATACCCATGGTAGCAGGTGCACCCGCTGGGTCCTGCCCCATTTCTCACAAGAGGAGGTCAGGTACACCATGGGCACTCAAGAGGGTGCAAAAGCCAGTCTGAGGCTGACTGGGGACAGAAGAGAGGCAGCCATCACAAATGAGGCAGAGTGGATGGATGTCTGGATCTTGCACCTCACTGTCCAGTCCCTGGCTCTCAGCCTGGTCATGCTAAGCTCTTGCTAGGTGTTCAAGGAATGTGTTAATGGTGTCCTAGGCCAGTGATGGACAGGAAGAAAGTCAGTTTTATCCCTATCATGACACACATGGTCTAGTGCCGGCTTGAGCTTGGAATGAGTCAGGCCTGTGTTCGAATCCCCCTGCTCCACTGGTGACTTCGGGTCTTTTCATAAACTTTCAAAGCCTGGGATTTTTAACAGGTGACAGCAATGGCAGTAACTGTACGTATCTCATGGGGTTGTCTTTAGAACTCAAAAGTTCTCAGCCCTAACCCAGGAAGCACCAATAAATAAGGACACACAGTCGGGCATGGTATGTATGCCTGTAATCCCAGCACTTGAACAGCTGAGGCAGGAGGATTATAAATTCTAGGTCAACCGCCACGACAGAAATGTGTGGCCAGTTCATGTAACCTCAGCACTTAAGAGACTGAGACAGGAGAATTGCCATGAGTGTAAGACCAGACCACTCTGGGCAACACAGTGAGACCCTTCAAAAACAAAAAGGCCAAGTGAGTTAAACTGAGATGGGTGTTTAACATAGTTAATGACAGTCCTGGTATGGCTATGACCTGTCCAGGAGACCCAGACCCTGAGCCAAGCTCCACACTGGCTCACAGAGTAACTTGGGAGCGACCCCATTCCCCTCTGGGCCCTTTTCTCTGTCTACGAAAAGGGTTCTCACTCTGCTTGCCAAGGTAGTCCAGCCCCTGGACATGGTGGGCAAAGACCTCTTGGACAGGGGCAGAGTGTAGTCCAGACTCTGAGACCCTCCTCTCAACCTGCAAGACCTAGCTCTGAAGCCCCTAGTCCCACCTCCCACAGACTAACCCTGGGGCCCAGCACCCCAGACTGGAATGGGGCTGAGAGTGAGGGGTTCTCTCTGGCTATCCTGGCCCCTTTGTCTGCAGGAGCCTCTAGTCTGGAACCCACACCATCCTCAGCCTAAGAACTGCAGGGAAGCCCGCGATGGGGTCTAGACCCTTCATTTCACAGATGATGGCCTTAGTAGGACTGAGTCACATCTGGGTGGCCCTCCCTGTGCCCGGGGCGGGGGCACCATGACTCTTGTGGCAGCTGCTATTCCATCTCATGAAGAAACTAAGGTTCAGAGAGATGGGCCTTGGCGGGAATGCGCATGACCCTGTTTCTGGGTCCATCCCTTTCCACTTGAGGCACCGTGTTTTAGGGCTCTGCAATATCACTTCTACTAGCACAGGGTTGGCTCTGAGAGGCCCACATAGGGGCAGGGCAAGAATCGGGAAAGGTCCTTAGGTGGCCAGCGAGGCCCTCCTTCCTCCCTGTCATGAGACATCCACTTTCTCCATGTTGGCACTGGCAGGCTGAGGGACAGAACTGATAGGGAAAGCCACTGTCCTGGTAGCAGCCTTGTTCCCATGGCCTGAGCAAACTTCCTAGAGCTGCTGGGGGATAGTCCTGCCCTTCATCAGCACCTGTCCCTCCTATCTTCCTCTGTACACCACAGTGGTTATTATACAGCCCTGATTAAAATCTTAGTCCACTGGGTGACCTCTGGAGGCTGCTTAACATCTCCGAGCCCCTCAGAGCTGATAACAGTTGCTGAGAAGTCAATGGGATGGGTCCATGGAAAGCATCAGCATAGAACTCATACAGCATACAGTAACTGCTCAATTAATGCCCCTCCAGGGTTCTGCTGCTCTGTTCACATTCAGCGTATCCTCCCAGAATCCCAAAGGCTACCATGCAGTTCCCATCCTGCTGGGAAGGACTGTATACATTTGGGGCAACAGGGAGCAAGTCCCAGGCTTCTCTATCTTTAGGGACAGCTACCTACATCTTTCCAGTTGTAAGCCTGGTGGCAGGGATGGGTGTGGTCTCAGCCCTAAGGGCCAAGCTTTGTTCCCAGTGGTAATTAAGAGCTCAGAGAAACAGACTACAAAGCGGGAGGTAGGTGTGAACGGGCAAGGCCAAAGTCTGCTCACACCTAAATGTAGCCCTGCGACATCCTTAGCCTGCCACCAGGACTGGCACAAGGGCCTGCAGCAGTTGACCAGAGAGGACAGGCAGCCTCTCTGCTGATTTCCAAGGTCAGAGAAAGGATGTCAGGAAACCTCATCCTAGCACACCCTGAGGTCAGGATTTGGCCCTTTTGGAGAATGAAGAAATCAGAGGCTCCCTATCAAGCTCTGGTCCTAAGCGGTCAGTCAGGGGACACTAAGGTCACCCTCCACTAAGGATCTCCACCTGCCCCTGGAGTCCTGAATCAAGGAGGGCACCTTGGGCAGGGGAATTGGTCCCTTAGAGATTCAAGTCAGATCTCGGGGGTAAAGGGCTGAACCTCACAGTCCGGCCTCACTTTTTCCTCTGCAAATACGTGGCTCCTGTGGACTTGAGGAGGTGGCTTGGGTGTCTGATCTGCACCTGCTGTCCCTTGTTCACCTTGCCAACAGCTCCAGCTCCAAATTCCCAAGGGCACCTGAGGAACAGGCAGTTACAGAAGCACCTTAGGGTGTTCCCTAAGCGAGGAACACTCCTGGGGTTCAAACAGTGTAGTCATCATTAGCTCCTGGAGCTCTGTGGCCATCACGGGCTTCTCCCAGGCCACAGACCTAACATCAGACTCAGAACCTACTTCATTGCCCCCCCACTAACAAGGCAGAGGCAGGGGGACAAGGTGCCAGCCTTCTATGCACTCTCAGCTATGCGGTTCTTGGCAGGAATGCTGTCTTGAACACCCTTCACTTGCTCCAGAGATAAAGACAGTGTGGTGCTTGTCTGCACTCGAGGAAGATGAGGTCCAGGGGAGAAGGCGCTGGGCAGTACTCACCCAGCCCAGCCAGTGGAGGACAGCGCCTGCATCAGGCTGTTTCCTCTTCCCTGGCTACTGAGTCTGGCCATGTATCCAGAGGCCGTATGCTGAATGCCCAGCAGGCTCCTTAGTGACTTTGGGGCAATGCAGAGACCTCAGGCTGGCAGACAAGCCATTAATAAAGCAACTCACTTCGTCGCCCCATCCAAAGTCCCCAACCTTGCCCCTAGCTGGTCACACCATCAGCCTTGCCTTCGACCCTCTCACCATGCAACTCGGAATTCTCTTGACACCAAGGTTACCATGTACTAACACCTACCCATGTGCCAGGCCCTGACCCCTCAGGAGGAAAAATTGCCCAAGTGCCAATTGCCTTGAAAATGTGATGTCATGGGAGAAAAAAAAATTCCGCTACCCCAAACACTGACAGAAAGGCTTCTTTTTTTTTTAACTATAAAGTTTGAGCTGGATATAGCGATGCATGCCTGAAACCCCTTGCACTTGGGAGGCTGAGAGAGGAGGATTGCCATGAGTTCAAGGCCAGTGTGGGCTACGTAGTGAGAACTTATCACAAAAACAAGAAAAGGAAAGGAAAGGAGAGGAGAGGGGAGGGGAGGGGAGGGGGAAGGGAGGGAAGGGAGGAAGGGAAGGAAGGAAGGAAGGAAGGAGGGAGGGAAGGAAGGAAGGAAGGAAGGAAGGAAGGAAGGAAGGAAGGAAGGGCTGGTGAGATGGCTTGCTGCCAAGTCTGACAACCTGAGTTTGATTCCTGGGACCCACATGGTGGGTGGAGGGAACTGACTCCTGCAAAGTGTCCTTTGATCTCCACATGTGTGCTATGTCATGCCTACACGCATACACATGTAAATAAGCTAATAAACAAATGTCTTTTTAAAAAGGAAAGTGAGGAGAAGGCAGGAAAGTGAACACTGCAAAGTGTTTTTAAGAGAGAATTTTCTCCAGGCTTTCCTGGGGTTTGTTCCTCTGTACATTTGAGTGTTTGCCTCTGAGCCCAGCCCTATTTATCCAAAGTGGTTCCCAGGGATTGTGCCGACATCCTTACTACGCCCGCAAGAGGAAAGCAGACAGAAGCTCAACACTCCTGTGTTGGGGAGAACTCTGAGTTTCAAAAGGAAGATGACTTGCCCAAAGCCACACAGCAGAGCTCCGACTTGAATTCTTTGCTCGCGGATGACCCTCACCAGCCTGGAGCTTGGCCCTGCAGGTGCTAGGCAAGCGCTCTACCCCTGAGCCATAGCCCAGCTTTTTATCTGGAGACAGGGTTTCACTAAGCTGCGCAGGCTGCCCTTTAACTCACTCTCTACTCCAGACAGGTCTTGAATTTCCACTCCTCCCACCCACCCAAGCTCCAGATAGCTGGGATTTCAGGCCTGGGCCACCAGGTCCAGCATTTTTCATTATTTGGTTGTTTTAGTTATAATCTCCATATGTAGCCCAGGCTGGCCTTGAACTCAAGTTCCTCCTGACTTTGCCCTCCCAGTGGGTTCACTACTGAGCCAGCTCCGATTGGATTTAGATTCTTGATGACTCCTATCCAGAGTCTTGATTTATTTTAGTGGGGTTTTGTTTTTGGATATGGTCTCTCCACCCAGTTCTGGCTGGTCTTGAACTTGCTATGTAGACCATGCTGGCTTCAAACTCCTAGAGATCCACCTGTCCTGATTTCCCAAGCGCTGATATTAAAGCTGTACACGATCACCTATGTTAATCTTTTTAATACTTAAAAAAAGCAAAACAATCCACAGTCCCTGCTTCACAGATAAAGAAACAGAACCTCAGGAAGACGGAGGGAAATGCCCCCAAACCATGCAACTGGTCCCGATTCAGAAACACAGACTCGGGTCTGCTCACCCCGACAGGAGCGTGACCTCATGCTGGTAGAGTAGTCAAGGCACCCTGAACCTCATCTCTCTGCAGGCAACAAGCACAGTACAAAACCCACAGTGACTGCCACTCCCAGCTCACCTCTGTCCCCAGTCCTCCCGGCCCCCGTGTGTGTACTAGATGCTCAACGAGCACTTGCCAAGTGGGTAGCAGGGCCTCTACCCTGTGCTGGGACACAGCAGGCAGACTGGAGGTCTTGTTTTCCAGTATAAAGGATCCAAATGGGATCCTCTCTGTTTTGGGGTGCCTCCCTACCAGCACCTTTCAGATTCCTCTCCTTGCCTCTTTTCTGAATCACCTTCTTGCCAAACGTCAGTCTTCAGCCCTAAAAATAGAGCCTGTCATGAAGGCTAAGAACATCCGCGCTGCAAAAGGACGCTACTACTGTGGGTCCTGCCCTCGGGGCCCCCTCTGCCTCGGCCTGATCCCAGGATGGCTGCCTCTGAAATCCAAAGTCCATGGTAGCCTAGGCTAGACCTAGAGCTTCTGACCCATAGAAAGTCCCCAACCTGGGTCCTCTCACAATCACACTGCCCAGCTGAGCCTTGCTCATTGGCAAGGGGGCTGCCTCTTCACACCTCTGACCCAACTCACTACCCAGCTGGACCAAGCTGTTTCCCAGAACCTGGGTTGGGTCCAGAGAGGGGAAATGATTTGCCTGGCTACACCCCCAGCTAAAGGAAGGGCCAAAGCTTGGGCCGAGGATCAGCACTCTCAGAGGTCTGATGGAACCCACAGCCCCTCATCGCCCCTAACCCGCCATCTGCCTGCCCGGGAGGCCTCACCTCAGCCTACACAAACACCTTTCAGTAGTAGCTTCCCAGCAATGCCAACCTCTAAGAAGCTCGGCCAGGGTGCCAGGATGCCAGGGCTCAGCCTAGCATTTGCTCTGCCTTGGAAAAAGGTGGAGCAGAGGTATCCAAGGATCTCCTGCATTCACACCAGCTGGCCCCCTAGCCCTCCTCGGGGGGTGGCGGGCTGTTCAAAGCAGAAAACAGAACTTGGCCAGGCACCTGATAAGGCAGCAGAAGAAAGGGAAGCAGGGGCTGTGGCTGTTCCAAAGCCTGTGCTGGGTCCTTTGTGGTCTCAGGAGAGACCTGAGGATCAGATTGGCACCCTCAAGGCCAGGCAAGGGGAGAGACTCTCAAACAGTCCTTTGGGTAAGTGCAGGGTGAGAACAGGGGCAGGTGATGGAGGAGCAAACATGGCACAGTTTCAAAGGCTGTCCTTCCATCCCTAACTGGGTTCAGAGAGAGCACAAAGGGGGACTAAGCTAAGGGCTGGTTGGGGAGCGGGATGTTCAGAGGGGCCACTGCCACCCTCCAAGGGTGACAAGGCAGTTACATCCCACGCACAGGAAGCTGATGCCAGGCACGCGTGCAAGCATGTATCCATGTGGGCGCCTGAGCATGTCTGCCAGGTTCACTTTTAAGGGCACGGGGCCTCCACGTGTTCGTCTCTCGTGCAGGTTCGGGCGTCCTGGCAGCACACGGGAGGCCACTGAGGTAGAAAAGCCCCTGAGATGAAGGCTTCAAGAAGCCTCCCCTTAGTCACAGAGGTGGCATCTGTTGGGGTGGCGTGTCTTTTGTGGGTAGGGTCACCCAGGGTAGAGGGTGTCTGTGTGTTCCTGAGTCTAGGTCTTAAGGTATCTGTGAGTCAAACTGTGTTTGTGTTTGGGTCTGGCTATGCAGGGCGTGGGGTTGTTTGCCCAGCAGATGTGGCTACTCAGTAGTCTGACAGCGGGAACAAAGGCCTTGAAGACAGCCAGGGGGCATGGAAGACTGACCGGCCTCAGGAGTCCTTGAAGGGTCTCTGTGTTCTGAAACATGACAGCAGGTTAGGGACAGGAGCAGAAGGCAAGGCTCTCAGGCCTCCTTTACTCCCTACCTGTGCAGACCCTGGTGTGGGGCTAGGGGTTTGCTTGCTGCACCCCAACAGGCCAGAGAAAGGACCCTGCTGTGCCCTGTGCTTACCTGTGCCCTAGGGTAAGGTCTAGAGCAGCAAGAAGCTCCTAAGACCATGCTAGGCCAATATCTTAGGAGAAGGGGGGGGGCTTTTCTCAAATGAAGTAATGAGCTGGTCAAAGCCTGGTAGGGAACATTATAGCCATGGGAAGGGGCATCACTGCCAGTACAGATTCTAGACCTCACCGTCTCACCCAGCTCCACCCAGAGGTACCTCCCCTCCCTTCCCCTCCACACAGGTAGCAAAGGGCCACAGCCCATGGTGAGCCCTCCACTTGGCCGAATCTCCACCAGGAGAATTCTAACTGTAGCCAGGTGTGTTGGTGCACACTTTTACTCCTAGCACCCAGGAGGCAGAATCAGACAGATCTCTGTTCAAGACCAACCTAGTCTACCATATCAAGTTCCAGGCCATCCAGGGTTACATAGTGAGACCCTATCTCAAAAAGATTTAAAAAAAAATCTGATTGCAGCCCTAGCACCAGGTAACTCAGGGCCACACACAGTCTGCTCAGCCTGGCCAGGCCTGTTTCCCCACCTGTGCCACGGAGGCCTCATCCTGCCGTGAAAGGCTGCTGTAGTCAGAAAAGGTGGACAGGGCAGGTACTCACGCTGCAGGTTAATCATCACCTCAGAATCCTGTGCATACCCACTCACTGCCCAGGTCTTTCCACTGCCAGGGGGCTCTGGATTCAGGCTGAGGTTCCAAAGGGGAACCCCATGGGGCAGGGGTCTGAACACAACCTGTTCCTGCCGCCCTAGGGGTTCTGAGCTCACCTAGACACCCATCAGCGCTATTCTGAGCAACTTCTAACCCCCCCCCCCCCCGAACCATCTCTAGGCGGCCCTGGATTGGTGGGGTTGCACACATGCAGTTAGCTCCCTTGGACAGGAAAAGGTACAATCTCACCCCTACTTCCTCTTGGCCTTGCTCCTGCTTCATACCTGGCAGGATTCTCTCCCCATCTCTCCTGCAGGCCAATAGGTGTCTGGCCCTCTGACTTTGGCAAGGAAGGGACTGAAGGACAGACATAAATGCCAATATACCATGTGAGGAAGGGGTGGGATGTGCCTCCTAACCCCACCTCAGGCCTATGCTCTGACAGCCACCCGCAAGGTCAAGCATTGGAGAGGGACGGATAAAGGGGTCGGTCAGACAGACATACACACAGAGGGGGGAGGACCCAAGATTTCTTCAGGAAGCTGTCACATCACAGGGCTCCCAAAGGGCCTGCAGGGCACAGTGGTGACTGCCAGTGGATTCAACCACCAACCCTCAGAGCCAACCGAGCCAGGGGTGGCAACAAGGACTTCGTGACGCCAGTGCCCGGCTCGGTGGTGGGTAGGGATGAATTATGTATCTGGAGATGCAAGGACATCAAGGCCCAGGGCGATGGCCACAGGACCCCCACTTTCCTGGTCAGAGGAACAGAGTACCTCCCCTTGGGGATGCCAGGCTGGCCTCTCCCCAGTGCGCCCACTTCTCCCCCGTTCCCTCCCGAGGGTGACAAGGGTTATGGAGCCTAGGACTCAGGAAACCTAAGGGTGGAACCCGAGTCTGCCCGCGTCATGGCTGGTGCCCGCGGGGGTCCCCCCCTCGCCCGCCCAGCCACGCCGCCATCTAGCCTGGCCGCGCCCCTCCCCGCCCGGATCTCCTACACCAAGCCGGCACTCACCGGGGGCCTGGGCCGGGGCGTCCTGGGCTCGGCACTCCGGTGCCCTCAGCTGCTGCTGCAGCTCTGCCGGGACGCGCTCACCACCACCGCCGCCACCGCCGCCGCCGCAGTTCGGGGAGGGGGACGTCACGTGACCGCAGATCGCTCCTTCCCGGCGCCGCTCCCCCCCCCCCTCACTGCGGAGCCTGAGCCCCAGGCGCGGGAGCGGCAGGGAGGCCACCCCTGCTGCGTGCCCCCTGTCTAACAGGTAGGGAAACTAGGGCCCAGAGAGGCGTAGAGACAAGCTCAGGACTGCACAGCCAGACAGCGGCAGTGCTGGGGGCTCTGACGGACAACTTCAGGGCGATTGGAGAGTTGGGGGGCGGGGGTCACGACACTCTTCCACGGGAGACGCTGGGGCAGGAGTAGAGAGAGATCCACTAGTCAGTGACTCCCTGCGTCTCTTTGGGTTCTTCTCTACCCCACCTTAGGCTAGGACTGGAGGGAAGGCAGCAAGAGGACCAAGAGCAAACCCTACATCTAGTCAGAGTGACCTCGGAGAACCCCTTAAGAAACCTGCCCAAGGTCACCTAGCAAGCTGACAACAGGATGGGCTCCTGGGCCTGCCCACCAACTCTAGCTGCTGCTGGCGAACACACCCCTCTTCCCGAGGTCAGGGGCAGACACTGACTGTATAGGTGCAGACCTCTGCCAGAGCCTTCCAGATAGATGTAAGATCCTGACCAAGTCACAGAACATCGGAGCCGACCTTGACTATCTCTGGGTCTCACCCATTGTTCTAACTGGGGAAACTGAGGCCGCAAGGGTGGGAGAGAGAACTTCCATCTTGTTCATCCTGTTATATTTGGGGCTGTCTATGTCTAAGGTCATGGTAGGACTTAGGAGAAACGACTTAAGTTCTGATTTCATGTTTCTTAAGCACCTACCTTCCACTCCCACTCTTACTTCCTGAGCCACAGGGACTGCGTGCGTTTCATTAAGAAAATGATCTGGGTCTTTGGCAACCATTACAGCAGCTGCTGTAGGACTTGGCCAGACTTCAGACCCCCAGAGACCTTACTCTCCTCAAGAGAGATTAGGGGAAATCTCTAATGCCCCCTCCCCCATGGGAAAAAGGTTGAGGAGCAGTGGGCATGCTCTCCCAGCAGTGTGAGTGGGGTGGAGGCCACAGCCCAGCACCACACTGGAACAGTCAGACTGCCGAGCAGCTGGAGACTGGTTTCCAGCTTTTCCCGAGAGTCAATGCTGCTGGTGTAGTGGCCCCGGACAACACGGGTACCACAGGCAGCTGAAGCACTGGGAAGGCTCCTAGAGAACACCCTGGCAGTCCCTTTGACTTTCTATAAATACTCTAGGAGTCAAAGCTAGAAAAAGAGGAAAGAAATTAAATGAGGCTATTCCAGGGCCTCTTTGGGATGGACTCTGACGTGTGGTGGCAACTGTCTCTGGCAGTGATAATCTTCGTGGACCCAGTACTAACTGGGAAAGAACACCCAAGTGCCTACATACCTTCTGGTCAGAGTGTGATGGACGAGCTTCACCCATCTCAGAAGTCCAAATTCCAGGGTTCTCCTAGGCATCCTTTGGCTTTTTGTACACGGCAGAGCAGAATGTTGAATTCAGTTTAAGCACAATCCCTGTGCCTCTTCCTGCTTCCTAACTCCTTTCCCAACTGCGGCCTCTTCCCTCCCAGCTGTGTGAGTACGTGGTTCAGCACCTGGAGCCCGACAAAGGCCCTGCAGACAGACGGATGGACAACAGCCTGCTCCAGGCAGCTTATTAGACTGAAGACTGAAGTGTCCCATCTGGGCCCAAGGGAAAAGCAGACAGCGGGGGTGGGGGTTGGGGGGTAGAAATATACCAGGGAGCTGCAGCTGATGAAATCCCAACTCTCCAGGAGACAGGAAGATCCCAAGTTCAAAGCCTGCCCAAACTACTCAGAATTTATAAATTCCCTGGACAACTTAGCAAGACCCTGTCTCAATTTTTTTTCTGGGGATGGGAGTGGGGATAGCAGGAGACAGGCTCTATCTATTATGTAGCTCTAGATGTCCTGGAATTCTCTGTGTAGATCAGACTGGTCTTGAACTCAGAGATCCATCTGCCTCTGTTTTCCAAGTGCTGGGATTAAATGTATGAGCCACCACGTCCAATTTAAAACAGAACAAAACTAGGGCCTTGCACATAGTTAGGGGGTAGAGCACTAGGTGAGGATATAGCTCAATTGGTAGAGTGTTTAGGTGCAATCCCCAGCACCACACAAAGCAGGGATGGCAGGAGGACAGTAAGCCCAGAACTCAGGTAGAGGAGGGTCTTCCCCTCAGGCGTCTATTGAGACTCCAGAAACAGAAAAAGAAATCTTGTGTGGATCAAAAAGCCCAGCTGTACTGTCGTGGGCCTTTGTCCTTCCATGCTCTCTGGACACACAGATTAAAAGCTCCAGGGCCATGGTACTTACTTGCACGGGGAAACTGAACATGCCTGACACTGGCTAAGGAGAGAATGAAGGCTTTTATGTCCCAGGACTGTTTCTTTAGAATCAAGGAGCTTTTCAATTACAGCCAGTTCCTCTTTGCAGAAAGCCTCTTCTATGGCTTATAATCTCTTGTGGTTCTTGGAGGGCACCATTCTGAGATGGCCAGAGGCCCTGGGGAGGAGACAACACGTGCCTATGAAGGGGGCTGGGTGCACAGCCTGGCATGGACTGAAGATTGGACAAAGGCCCTGGAGCTTTGCTTTCTCTGGCCTATTTCAATCCAAACCGCTCAGCACTGACCGCTCACACATGGCTGCTCTAGGCACTAGCTTTCTTTTCCTCACTGAATATGCTCCAACCTTGCTACCACCTTGCATTCACTAAGATGGCTTCAAATGCTTTGACATCTGAGGCTGAGAATGGAAATATATATGCCACATCTGCGCTTTCTCAATAGTGTGTGTGCATGTGCGTGTGTTCTAAAACAGAAATGACGTCCCTTGGGAAAGACACCTCTGCTAGCTCTGACAAAGGGAAGAAAAGCAAGGCAGGGACTTCCCATAGGGCTTGCATCTAGGAAACACGCATGCTAGGCATCCCCCAGGCATGCTGTGCAGAGGCCTAGGGGCTAGGTAATGAATCTTCAGAAGGGATGTTGGCCCAACCCAGCTCTCTTAAGACTGAGGTGCCTATTGGAGAAAATCTGGTGGACCCTGAGAATGCTATGGCCAGGGCTGGCAAGGAAGATGACCACGTTCTGGTGGCAGCGGCCTGAGCCAGCCCAAAACTGGGACAGCTTTCTCGGAGATGGTTTTAGGGACAGGCATTTCAACCTTAAGTCCGAATCCCAGTAGAACAGTACACTCTAGTTCTAGAATCTAACAAGCGAGGAGGACATCCAGGGCCTCTTTCATCTGGGTAACAAGCAACGGGCTCTGGAGGGATAAGACACTGCTGCTGCAAAGCCTTCACACATAAACTATCCAGAAGCAACTCTGGGACTGCTAAGCCCTCAGTCAGCCCTGGTTGGCAACTTTCCAAAGGCACACCTGGAGGATCCTCCAGGGAGCCGATGAGCGGAGTGTGGGAACACTGCTGGACCTGCCAGGAGGCCCCACTTTCTCCTTCTACCCAGCAGGAAGAATGTTTGACAATGTCTACACAACTTCCGTATGTTCAACTGGGAACACTCTTGTCCAGGATCATAAAAGGAGCTGGTTCCCTTGGTTACAAAACAGGAGTGGCAGAGGCAGGAACACCCAGATACAAGTGTGCAGAGGCCAGTGTGCCAGCCGGCCATGGTCCAACCCAGGCAGTGGCTTGCCTGGAGTATGTCCCCATTTCCTGTGGCCCAGAGCTTGCCTGGCCTGGCAGCATAGCCTATATCTGGAACCCAGCAGCCTCAACAGTTGCTGCTGCAGGGCTGGATCCTCTATGCCCAACAGCGATTTTAATGACAGACTCTGGCTGCCCCTGAGGTGCTAGCCAAGCCAATGCAGGAAGTTTCTTTCACTGTGTATGTTCCGGGGGAGGGAGCAGATGATACAAAGAGTTACACGGGCCCAAGGATGCAGCTCAGTTGAGAGTGCTTGCCTAGAACGTATGAGGCCCTGGGGTCAGTCCAGAGCACCACTAAGACCAGCTGTGTCAATGTACACCTGGACTCCTTACAGACCGGAAGATCAGAAGATCATCACTGCCTACATAGTTTTAGGTCAGCCTAGCGAACTAAGTCCCTGTCCAGACCACCACCAAAAAAAAAAGGGGGGGGAAGGGGGGGTGTCAATACAAGCAGGAAATGGTAGCCCATACCATAGTCCCAACACTGGGGAGGCTAAAGCTGGACCACAAGTTCAAGGCTAGGCTGTGCTACCTAGTTAGGTCCCTGAGTAAAAAAAAATTAAAACAAAGGCTGGGAAAAGTGCCTCAAGCCTTTAATCCCAGCACCTTGGAGGTAGAAACTTCCAGGACAGCTGGGGATACACAGAAAAACCCTGTCTCAAAACCAACCAACCAGGGCTGGAGGGCTGGTTTAGCAGTTAAGAGTGGTGCTGTTCTTCCAAAGGTCCAAAGTTCAATTCCCAGCAACCACATAGCGACTTTCAACCGACTGTAATGAGATCTGGTGCCCTCTTCTGGTCTGCAGGTCTACATGCAGACAGAGCACTGTAAAGAATATTATTCTGTAAAGAATAAATTTTTTTTTTTTTGATTTTTCGAGACAGGGTTTCTCTGTGGCTTTGGAGCCTGTCCTGGAACTAGCTCTTATAGACCAGGCTGGTCTCGAACTCACAGAGATCTGCCTGCCTCTGCCTCCCGAGTGCTGGGATTAAAGGCATGCACCACCACCACTTGGCCAGAAAAGTTCAAGTGTTTTTGATGGAAGCAATCATGGTGGTGGTGGTGGTGGAGTTCTGCCTCCTTGCTACACAGCAAGTTTCAAGGCCAGCCTGGGCTTCAAATGAATAAATGAAAGTAAATTAAGGACGTACAGTGAAAGTGACAGCCCAAGTCCAAGAGGGGTGTGGTGAGTGTGGGGGTCACCGCCCGGCCAGAATAAATGTCTTTAAACAAGACAAAAACCAACCAACCCGTTTCTCCTCCAGAGTCTTGCCTCCCATGGTTAAGGCGCACAAAAGGCTTAGCTAGCAACAATCCCGAAAGCAGACCAACATCAGCTTGAAAAAGGCCCAGAGCTCCGAAAAGTGGCAATATTTCCTCCCCTCCTTCCTACAACCTGCTGAGCGGTAACTCGGCTCAGCGCAATAGGTTCTGGAGTTTGTCGGGAACACACAAGGGACACCTGTTTCCAATCCTCAACTTGAACAATTATTACTTGTAAAACTTCAATAATCCATGAACAAGGAAAACCACAGGAAGTAGCTATGAAGCACCAACAGGCATCCTGGCGCCTGCACACCCTTACAGGGATGTTACTATGTTCTTAGCAACGGCAATCAAAACAACTGAAGCTGCCCTTCTGGGGCAAGAACTGTCCATCAGAAAGGCAGAAGTCTTCTGCACACGTTCTAACCATATTTTGAATGCCTTTCAGCATGCCCCCGCGGGTAAACAGGTACTCAAGCCATGTATTGTTTAGCTACTGTCCATGGTGATATGGGCTAAAGATCTATGAAAAAGGTTAATGGAGCACCTGGCCAGCCATGGCTGCAGCCTGCAGAGCTCCCAGCACAAGGAACGCAAGGAACACGTTATGTTCTTGGTGAAGGCTGGGGTGTGTGTGTGTGTGAGCACTCTGGATCCCCCAGTGCACTTTCAGACTGCATGAACACCTAATCCTCCAGATGCCGGGGTGAGCACAGCAGCAGATGCTCATGAGATGAGGAAACACAAGCAAGGCCACAGTCAGCAGCTTTCCTTGCTAACAAAGTAAAGGGTGGACCTTCCTACACACCCAACATGTCAGGGCCTTCAGGGAAGCTGTGCAGTGTTGTCTGCCCTTTCATGTTTAGGGTCTGAATTGTACTGAATCTGGTCAACACTGTTCACATGCCTGCACTCCGTACTACCACCCTGTACCATGACTACCCTTGAACACTTGGTGACCTGCCTGGCTGCTTACGGAAAACGAAAGGCAGGCTTCCCTGCTCTGAAAAGACAAACCATCTCTTCGGTATCAAAGCAGGCCACTTAAACTGAGCATCAGTGTCTGCTGTTGGCCAGGACATGATCAGACCTGGGATGGAAGACCAACACTGGCAGGTCAAAGGACAAAGAACTCACTCTAGACTAACATCCGTGGAAACAGAGACACAAGTGTCTTTAATTTGGCAGAAAGGTTGACAGTGATTCTCAACAATAAAGTTCATAAATACAGAAAAGAAGTTTTCTCTCAGGGAATGAAGACATCAAATGACAGCCTACGTGTCTGGTAATGGCAATAATCGTTTCAGCATAGGCGACTCTACACATCTGCTTGGGATTAAAGAATGATCAGAAATATACAAAGGAGAGCTGGGGGTGTAGGTCAGTAAGCAGAATGTGTGTTTAGCCTGCATGATGCTCTGTGCTGGGGGCTCAGCACATTATGAAATCTGTCACAGTGACCACATGCCTGCAATCCCAGCACCTGGGAGGAAGTAGGAAGATCAGAAGATCAAGGTTATCCTGGTTACATAGTGAGTCTGAGGCCAGCGGGGTTACAGGAGACTCTTGTCTGGGAAAACAAAAAGGAAACATACAAAGAAGAAGCCTGGAGTGTAATACTCTGGTTTAATGCCATTTCTGAAGGCAGCTTTAGAACCCAGTAGAAGAGCTAGCCTATGCTTTAAGTCCACCCCATCTCAAAATACAACCAAACAGCACGTATTAATAAGCAGGAACATGGCAACTGTTAAGTACAAGTGCATATTCTCCAAAATTTATCTACTTCAAGCTGTGAAGAAGCCAAAGCCCAGGGATCCTGAGCTGCTTGGGGGCGGCCTTGTTCTGGGACCTGAGCTGCAGCTCCAATAAGGCTCGGCAGTGTGAGGGGTGCAAGGCAGTCACACAGGTTGTCAGGTCGGAAGCATACTGCAGCACATTGAAACTGGGTCTGACCCACCTGCATCTGCCTGACAAGAGTTAATGGTTTATTTTAACATGATGTAAAGAAACATAAGCTACGCAACTGGCTCGTCCACATTCAATCCCAGGAAGAGGGGGAGAAACAACAGCTCTTGTCATTTATCCGCACTACTACCACCTGTTCGCGATGCTTTGTCCAAGAGTCTGGGCTTCTTTGTAAGGACAGGAAAGGTCATCTGTCAAATACCTTATGATCTGCTGGGTGTCTTGGCCTTAGGAAAGAGTGAACTCTTTGAGTGAGGCTTGGTCCCATTTCTGTGGTGCTCAGGAGGACAGATCTGGAAACCAGGGTCACTCGAGTCCCTGTGTCCACAGGAAGGCGTAACTTTCCTGGGAGGTATGCGGCTCTCCTGGCCCTGCACAGGGCACCTCACCTCCTCCAGAACACGAGCTCGTCATTGCAAACACAAACACCACACTGGGAGTTTTACCTAGCAGCCATAAGTACTGACAGAGGGTTGTCAAAAGATGCTGCTAATGTTGAGGTCAGCTCTTTTTAGATCAGTTAGGCAAAGATTTAAACAAACTAGAGGTTTTTAAAAAAAAAAAGTGGCCACAAACATATCCACACCTACTCAACAGAGAAAATGCAAAAAGCCAACCATTATCCCAGCCCTTCAAGCCCAACCTCTTGCTCCATTCAAACCCTTGTTCCTGTGGACACAGGTGCTGCTTAGGCTATTCACTACCAACAGTGATCCTGAGTTGGAGAGAGCACACCCACATACTCTTTCGTTTCTCTTTTCAAAATGTCCCTCCTCGGAGTGTCAGAAGGTCTGAGGAAAGTGGAGCTGGAGGATGGAAGGGCCCCTTCTGCCAGTCCAGCTTGCACTCTTCCGTCCCGTTCTTCAGACGTGCAGGGAACGCTTTTGCTTTGCTGCTAGGGACTGAGCATTTCCCACCACCACTGCAATGATGGAAGAAAACTGAAACAGTGTCGGATTTAAGAGGGAGTGCACACGGGTGCTCTTCTCCCCAGCACCGACAGACAGCGAGCAGGCGGCAGGGCTATGGCTGACCTGCAGTAGAGCTCTGAAGACATGTTCCATGGTGGCAAATTCTTCACATTCATGCTTTATTGAAAGATGAGTAAGGGTCAAAGACAGGTACTGATTAGCAGGTCGTGTCTCTAGACAGTCACTTGGAGTTCAGAGCAGGATGCTATCCCACACACTTCCATACAAATCCACGACTGATCGGGGCATCTGTATGAAACTGACCAGGACTTTATTTCCCTCCTGTGGCTCCAAATCTCACGTGTAAACATGATTTACTCCACTGCTACACTGCTTACTCACCCTCTCCCTCCCACCACCGCTTAAATAGAAAATCTGAAACATTTCCTTCGTCTGATGCCCATCAGTGCAATCTGCTTTATTTGACATAAGGCAATTGGGACAGTCTCTTTGAATGGATTTTTGCCTTTTGGAAGAGCCAGGTAATAGTTTAATTCTTAAATCCACTTTTTCTTTAATGCCCTAACATGTCAAATTCCTCTTCCTTTCTGGTTATTCCTTGGCAGTCAGCAAGTGGTCAAAGATTAATGTCCAAGCAGACCCGTACCTGAAATAGAACACACATGGAGGAAGGGCTAAAATTAAGAGTTTGTGTATTCTGTTTGGCAAGAATGTGTCAACAGGGAATATCGCCCATAACAAATGAACACAGGGGCCCTTGGCACTGAAGATCAAGACAAAATACCAGCAGACCCCAAGCTTTCAGCGAAATCACATTTTGGTTGACAGCCATGGATTCCTATGCGTATCACACAAGCTAACTGGGTTTGACTGGTGCTTTCATTTTACAGCTACGTCCAAAAAGGAATATTATGCCTTTATGTAGATCTTGCCAGGAGTTCCTTTGTGGAGCTCACATGCAGACAACAGAGCAACACAGGGAGGAAGGAGGTATTTGGGCCAGGAGCTTTGGCACTGCCCAGTGAGAAACTGCTGGCAGTTGATTCAATCCCATTTGGGGAAGAATCTGAACCTGCCAACAGACCTTGGGAGTGGTGGACAGAGAAGCAGCTCGGCAGCTCCTGCATCTGCACAGGTACAGTGCTGGGAAGACAAGGCAGCGCTGTCTCCACCTGAAAATCTTCATAATTAATGAAACCGGCACTGACCTGATATAAGACTATACTCTCCCGGCACCAATTCTTACCCTTTACATACCAGCTCCCCCCGATGAGATGGGGCTGATAGGAGATTTGGGCAGAAGGTTAAATATGAATCTAGAAATGTTACTCATTACTTCCCAGCCTCCCTGAAAGGAGACCAAGGAAATGCTCCTCACATACAGGCCAGTCTCAGGCCTCAGTGTGGAACGCGAGAACGAGAAGCTGGAATAAAAATGATTTCAGCGAAAATTAATTCTAGTCACAAGACTTGGATTGGATTAAATTTTAAAATCAAATTCCAGCCTTCACGTTAATAAAGAGCCCCAGTGTGGCTCTGACATGGAGGAAGCACGACAAAGCCCTTACCTTTAAATCCCTCTTCCGGCATACAAACTGCAGAAAAAAAGAATTCCAGAGTGAAAGACAGTTACTGCGAGCATGTCAAATGCCTCAAGATGAGGAGTTTAAAATAACTTTTAATTGCCTTAGTCACCTGGAATGGTTCCTTTTGAACCCATGGTAGCAATGATCTGTTGGCCTCGTCATCAGAGTCACACACACGCACTATTTAGAAAGGCAAATGTCTGTGGCAAGCCTGGAAACCTCATGGCTGACCTCTGGGAGCAGTGTCTTCTCTCCTCCTGTCACTCCCACTGTGAGATTCTCTAGCAGTTTCTTTCTGATATTTAGTTTCCTTCCTTTTTGTTTGTTAAAGATTTAATTTTTATGTGTATGAGTGTTTTTTCTGCACACCATTTCTGTGCACCCCCCCCCCATGCACTGACTTGTGCCTACAGATGTCAGAAGGGAATTGGACCCCCTGGAACTACAGTTACATATTGTTCTGAGCAACCATGCTGATGCTGGGAAGTAACCTAGATCCTACAAGAAAAACAAGAGCTCTTATCCGCCACTCCAGCTCTATTTGAATTACTTCTGAGACAGAATCTCACACTATGTAAGCCACACTGGCCTAGAACTTGTAGCAATTCTCCTGTCTCAGTTGTACAAGTGCTAAATTACAGTTGTCTTTCTGAGTAAGATATTTTTATTGTTTTCCATATCTTGACCTCTGACAATCTTCCAGTGAAGAACATTTAGCTTTTCTATCACCTAGCCCACCTTGGCAATACCCAGTCTGCATGCCAGCCTCCAATGGTGCTTTCAGTTCCAGTGCTTACATGCTCTCTCTTTTAGAGCCTGGCAATTCCTGCATAAATCACATGCTGTCTCTTCTGCATCTAGCTGCAGTAACCTCTTCAAGGCCGTCACCATCACTTCCATTCACCTTGCAGAAAGCTCATGCTAAAGTCCATGCCCAGCTCCCAAATCTGGACCAATGCCTACACAGCCTGGGCTGAGATCTCCCTTCCCATCTCCTAGAACTTCCTTCTTCTACCAGCCTTTCGTTTAAGAGTGTATCCCCACATGTTGCCCCCAGGCTTACCTTTTTTTTTTCCAGTTTCCTCATGTTAATGAACAATGACTTTTCTCCCTGCTTTCTACTTCCCAAACTGGGAACTTTTCTACTTTAAGAGCATGCAGTTGTTCTCTTTCAAGGTTAAAAGTAAAGCCCAGGGCACATCAGCCTCTATCTATAACCCCATATCCTAAATTCATCACCAGGTCCTGAAAGCAAACTGGTCTTTACCTTGCATGACATCATCCATTGCAGCATAGTCTGCAATTGGTTCATCAGCCTAGAAAACAAATGGAGACAGTTCAGAGCCACATGGGAGGAAGGACTTAGGGAAGAACAGGCTAACCACACCCTGAAGCCTAGTCCTGGTTCCAATACTGGCTGCAAATCCTATCTCACAGTTCAAACCCTTCTCCTCAGTCCTACCCTTGGAAAAGCAAACTGGTACTTCCAGTCTACAGAGGACTTGTTTTGAATGAAACAAGCTCAGATCCCTCAGGGCCAGTAGCTGGGCTGGCTCCATCAGCAAAAGTTTGGTTCACAGGTGGCTAATGGGCAATGCTCCTCATCCATTCAGTGTTGCCTAGCTTTGTACAAAAAGTTGGCACTGGGCTGGACGGTCCTTGCTCAGACTTAACCAATGCTCTGGCAAATGTAGGTGTAGGCTCCTTTGGCCCAATGTACGAGGCAGAGTGCTGTTGTCTTCCCCACAAACAGCTTTAAATAGGGGAGGTGCGAAGTGTCTAAGGGGAGATAAGTGGATGACCAGCCCAAAACCCAGCTGCACACCTGCTACAGAAGCCATGTAACGAGCTAGTCTAGAGGTTAACAACTCAACAGGTAAACAGTATCATTCCACAGACTATAGTTCTGGGAAAAGCCAACAGTCAGGATGGGAGGACCAGACATGCCAGACACAGATACGCCTGCCTCGTCGTGTCAGGATAAGTTACAAAAACATGCCCGCCCAGGTCAGGTATCTTTGGGATTGTTCTACCGGGGTTTCCTATGTGGAAGAACAGTGTGCCTCAGTACCCCTCTCTTCTATACCAGCATGTAGAGAGCATCACTAACTCCAAAATTTTCTTTCTGAGCTTGTATTAGGATATCTAAAGTACAAAATGTTTATAACCAAACTCCTAAAATGGGTTACTTAAAACAGTAAAAATATTGTATGAAATTACCTCCAGGCTGTGTATATGGGGTACATACGAAACATCCCTCATTATATATACAAATATCTCAAAATCCAAGATCTCTGGTCCTATGCACTTCAGACAAGGAAGCTTCAGCTCATGCCTCTGAAGCAATGCAGAAGTGCAGGCCATGCCACTGTGCCATCAAATGAAATCACAAGAAGCTCTACTCTCCTCAAAGAGATTTTTATAATTGCTGTGTCCTGGCTAGTTTTTTCTCACCTTAACACAAACTAGAGTTATGTGGGAAGAATCAGATAGGACTATAAGCAAATCTGAGGGTCACTTTATTGACTTATAACTGATGTGGGTGCTGCTGTGCCTGGGCAAGTGGTCCTGGGTAGTGTGAGAAAACAGGTGTAACCAGGCATGGCACACATTTTTGATCCCAGCACTCCAGAGGCAAAGGTAGTCCTGTGAGTCTCAGGCCAGCCAGCACTACATAGTGAGACCCTGTCTCAAAAAAAGAAAGAAAGAAAGCTGCTTGAGTAAGACACAAAGTGTAAGCCAGTAAGCAGTACTCCTCCACAGCTGCTGGCTCCAGCTCCTGCCCCTCCTTTATGACCGATTACAACCGTAAACTGAAATAAATCTTCCTTCCCAAGCTGCCTTTGTTGTCATGGTGTTTATCACAGCAAAAGAAACCTATTTTGTTATAATAATAGATGAAAATTTTAAGTATCAACAGGGTCAGCAATCCTTTCACAGGTCACACACCTCTTCTCTGCTCTTTCTTAAAGAGGGAAGCATTGCGAAGAAGCCACACTAGTCTAGACTCCAGCTAGCCCAAAATAAAACAACCTAGGCACAGTGGTGCATGGCTGTAATCCTAGCAACCAGGAGGCTAAAGTAGAAGGCCAACCAACCTAGGCTATATAGGCCCTGTCTTAATACAACAATAAAATAAGCAAACCAAAGGAATGTGTGCACACATGGCAAGTAAAACCATGAATGCAAGAAGAGGAGGTGCCAACATAGAAATCATAACTACAGACCAGGTCATTGAGCTGAACCCAGTGTGGTGGTTCAGGGGCTAACAGTCAATCCTGTCCCGAGCTCAAGCCTTCCTTCCATGAGTGGAATAAAAAACAGATCTGTGAAGCTGGCCTCTTGTCAGAGAAAAATCAACCTGGAGGAATCAGGCAGGGATGGTGATAGTCTTGGCAGTGCTGTCTGTCCTGACTATCTACAGCACAAACACCAAGCCACATAGAAATCCAGAGAGGACCAAGAGGAGATACCCATTTATCTTTAGTTCACAGGCAGCGGTAGATATTCTGCCATCACCGCAGCTGATGATGACTATGAGGACACAACTTAGTGGTGTGCTGGCCTCCTCTCAGCCTCTATCAGAGCTGGATAACCAAGAGGGAGCAAAAGCTCCCAGCCCCTGAGAACTCCTGCCCTTCAAGAACCCACGCTGCTTCACCACCACAGCATATCCTTTACCAGGGATGCAGCACTGACACCTGAGGCCCCAGCTGGACGGCTGCTACTTACCTTTAATAAAATGACAGACTCAGGAATGACGCCGAGGGCCCCAAGGGTGGCACGGTCATCATTTAAAATCTTTCCATCAATTGACAAATTCTGGTCAAAGGGAGCGACTGAAAATGCATGCATGATCTGTGGCAATACAAAATAAACGAGGTCACACAAAGGACACCACCGAGCCCTGTAACACCCTTGAAAACATAAAACAGATTCCAAAAAACACAGGAAAAATCCAAAGGCTCCAAAGTACAAAAGCAGCCAGCACACTTGCTACAATGCTAGAGAGTGTCCCTAGGAGGCCAAGCCTTAGGAATACAGAGAACAGAGACAATTAGACATTCAGGTCGGTTGCCTCCCCCAAGTCTATCAGGGGGAGCTCAAAGATAGGGCTGTGTTGCACCCACACTTCATCAAGATCACCCCATTCTTAAGGTGCCCTACAACACATCATAAACAAGCACAAGGTCTCACTCAAAACCATTTCCACGAACAAGTATGAATGCTCACCTAAAAATTTTAGGCTTGAGTTGTCTGGTGCCTATAGTTCATTTATGGAGGGGTTAATGCATGGTGCCTTTCTGAATTTAGAGGTTCCATTGCAGAACGAAATATATGCACAGAATTCCAGGCTGGCTTGAGACACTCATTTCAGAAACACCACCACCGCCACACACACACAAATTTGGACAAAACAGTTTCTAAAGGCAAGGTTTCTCTGCGTAGCCCTGGCTGTCCTAGAACTTGCTCTGTAGAATGGGCTAGCCTCAAACTCAGAGAGAACCGCCTGTCTCTTCTCTGCCTCTCCTGAATGCTGAGAGTAAAGGTAGGTGCCACCACTGCCCACCTACATCTTTCTCCTTAGCGAGCATCGTGGACTGTGTCATTCGGACAAACTGTCAATATTCTTAGACTCAGTGTTGAGTCTCTGGGGAACAAAATACAACTTCAGAGAAGGGCTACGTGCTGTATCCCAACACTGGCCAAGCAACAAAAGTCAAATACATTCCAAAACACATAATTCCTTCAACGTCTTTCAGATTCAGAAAGTTTTAAAAGAATTGATGGGGCAGGCCTTTATTTCCAGCCGCTCGGGAGGCTGGGACAGATCAGCCAGTGTTAACTTAGTGAGATTCTGTCTCAGTGAGGGCATACTCATTTAGTATGACAAGGTCCTAAATTCAATCCGTGCCACCTCAAAATAACCAATAATGGTTTAAATAATTTCTGGATTGTAATTACATCCAGAGGGCAGAAGGAATCTTGAAAAGGCACTCAGACACCAATAGTAACACTATTACTATTCTTCTTCTTTTTTTTATAAGATTTATTTATTAAGCATACAATGTGCTTCTGGTAAGAAAGGCACCAGGTCTCATTACAGATGGTTGTGAGCCACCATGTGGTTGCTGGGAATTGAACTCGGGACCTCTGGAAGAGCAGCCGGTGCTCTTACCCTCTGAGCCATCTCTCCAGCCCTCACTATTACTATTCTTAACAGGTAAGGCAGTTTTAAAAAACATTCATGAGAAATCTTTAATTAAGTTACTTATTTTGACTTAGGTTCTTACTATGTTTAGCACTGAGTGTCCTGGAACTCACTATATAGATATACTGGCCTCCAACTGTAAGAGATCCAATCACCTCTGCTGGAATTAAAGGCATTCATTACTACACTCAGCCAGGATATACTCTTCAAAAGTAATTCTTTAGCACCCAATCTTATTACACTGTTATCCCTGATGCTAAGGGAGTCATCCAGCTTTCATGCTTTCTTCTACTTGGTGGCAGAAAGACAGGTCATCTGTAGGAATTCAGTCTCCAGCTCCCTGTGCAGCAGCAGAAAGGACTGGGGTGATGCTTACCACATGATTGACTTTTAAAACTGGCTACAGATAAGAGCTCTGGTCAGGTAAGAATGATACCTGGATTTCTGAAAAAGACATGAACACCCAGAGATGACAAGGGCACGTTACCGCCAGTGAGCTTCCTGAAGCAGCAAGCCTCATTCCTACAGACAAGGCTAACTCTGCCAACCCCAGACCAGCATACCAATATGGAACAGGTTCATCAGCACATCCAGCAGAGCTTCAATGGAGATGGGTGACAGTGACTTCACACAGGTAAGGTCGCGTTCATTCCCCTCAATATAGGATGGCTTCTTATCTTGAAATGCCCACTCCATGAGATGGGTCAAGCCCCAAACCCCTTGAGGTAGCTAGCTATGCCATCTCTGAGGGATGGACACACTGTGCTGTGAGTACAGACAAAGGCACATAAGTGTGTTCAACAATGACTGTGGCCTTCATGAAGCCAGCACATGACAAGTACTGCACTAGACACTAGAAAAATCCCTCCAGGTAATGCAGGACGGTGGTTCAGCAGTCCTTATGGGATGACACAACTTACGTGCGGGATTCTAACAGGCACTAAGACAAGGTACCCCTGAAGAGGTGCTGGGAGAAGACAGCAGTGGTTTCGAAGAAGAGAGACAAATCAAGGCAGGGGTCCACGGACAGTACCTCCCCAGCTGTATGGGCCAGTACGGAGCCTGAGTGTCAGCGTACATACAATACAGGCTGCCTGATAGTGACCTGCTTCCTGACTGTGGAGCGTTCCAGGAGCAGCAGAGCATGCTGCCAGACTTCAATTACCCACATAACTGAGGCAAGGAAATGCAGACGCTTCAGCCACTTCGCCCTGTGCCCAAACACCACCCCCCTTCCTAAGGGCCAATGACACACAACATCTTTGGGGAAATAAAATTTTGCACTGGAGAAGGGAAGTGGAAGAATGACTACTTAGCATGAGTTATGTCTAGATTTGAGTATTTGTTCAGCAAAACAAACCAACAGGAGAGAAGCATTACTGGATTATTGGATGAACAAACAACTATGCAAAACAACAAACTTTCTTTTTTTTAAATGTTTTCAACATTTACTTATTTTATGTGTATGAATCTGATGCCTACATGAATGTTACATGCATCACTTATATATACCTGGAACCTACTAGAGTTACAGATGGTTGTGAACAACCATGAGGGTGCTGAGACCTGAACCTGAGTCCTCTATGCAGCAAGTACTGTCTTTCTTAACTACTGAGCTGCCACTCTGGCCCCCAAAGCAACTTTAAGATTCTAAGCAATAGCATATGGAAAAGCATCTATCTTTATAACCTTGATTTACACTGTGACACAGACTGTCACCCAATTCACCTAGAGCAGTGTGCCCAAAGGAAAGGCTTCATTCATTCTACAAAAGAAAATAAAGTACAAAAAAAAAAAAAAGCACCTACTGGGGTTGAAGAGATGACTCCGCTCTTTCAGGACCTGGGCTCATTTCTCAGCAACCACATGGCAGCTCACACTCACAGCTGTAACTTGGTTTCACAGTATCTGATACCCTGATACAGACATATATGCAAGCAAAACACCAATGCACATAAAATAATTTTAAAGTGTCTACAAAAGAAAAAAAGTACCTATCACCACCAACTGAGAACTACATGTATGTCACACAGCTGCGGCAGAAGGGTCACAGCTAGCCGATGCTCTTAAAGCACTGGGCACCAGGGGGACATTCCATCCCACCACCCTTTCTTTCAGTCCTGTTTGATTCACAAGAGAGGGAGATGAGAGGAAACACCACAAAGAAATCACTGAGGAAAAAGCGTGTGGAGGTTTCATCTGAACAGCTGCTGCCATGAAGCAGTTCATCCAAGCAGGTAACACACTCCCAGGGGGAGAGGTTATTTTTGCTGCCTTCTGATTTATTCTTCAAAAACAGTGATCCATAATAAGAGCAGCACAGGCTTTCAGAAACGTCCTTGTCCACAGGGGCTCTTTTTGTAATTTAAAGGTTTTGAATGCTCGAGGTTTACCACTGACAGGCAGAAAACTGGTGATGGAAACAAGCCTTCTCAGATGTAAAGGGCACAACAACAGAGAGAAGATATTATGCCAACACATTTATTTTCAGAGCCGTGGGTTCAACCAAGGGAAATGCTGTTCTCAGGACAATCTGGAACACATAACACCCTCAAAAGAAGCCTGTACTTTTGCCTCAATTACAATGATAAATATCAGCAACAAGAAAAATGCATTGCCATGAATGCCACCACATAAAGGCAGCAGACAAGAGAGCGTGGTCAACTTTTTGGAGATCCTACAGTGACTCAAACCACAGGGGCCAGATTGTTTTTCATGGACATCTTGAATTTATCAGCTCTTTCTGCTGAGGGTTTGAGACATACTATTGGAACGCACACTTATGGAACTTTCCCTGATACCAAGAAGTGATACCATCACAAAGAATTTGGGTAACTGCCTGTGTGTGACCTTATAGATTTCCAAGTGCGAGTATGGATGGGGCATTAAACAACAATTTGGAAAAGACTACTATATTAAAAAAAGATAAAGATGAGCTAAGAACCTAGCAAACAGGGCCAGTGAGATGACCTGGGGCAAAGGCAATTTCTGCCAAGCCTGATGATCCAAGTTTGGTACCTGAGACATACACGGTCAAAAGGAATCAACTTTCACGGGCTGTCCTTTGACCACAAGTGCACCACAGCACACATGCACCCATAAACATATCTACATACAAAATAAATATACATACACAAAATAAACATATTCACACACAAAAAAGTAAACAAATAAATAGATGTAAAAATATTCTAGCCAACAGATAATATGTCACCAAAAATACTAAAAAATGAGAGGCATAGGCAGGAGTTTGATTTGAGTCAGCCTGATCAATTTAGCGACTTCAACATAGGACAGGCAGGTGTTCTTAGCAAAACTCAAAAACAAAAGCAGGAGGCACTGGAGAGATATTAACAGAACTTTGCTCTTACAGAGGATCACAGCTGTATGTAAATAAAGCTCCAAGGGATCCCACACCCCTCTGGTTTTCTAAGGCACACTACAGACATACATGCAAATAAAAAATTTAATCAGAGCTGGCATGCTGGCTAGCTTTATGTCAATTTGATAAGCTTGAATCATTTGAAAGAAGGTAACCTCAATTGAGAAAATGCCCCCATAAGACCAGCAACAGGGCATTTTCTTAGTGAGTGCTGGGGGAGGGTCCAACCCATGTAGCCGGGGTCACAGGTTCTATAAAAAAGAAGACTGAGCAAAGTGTGGAAAGCAAGCCAATGCGCAGCACTCCTTCATGGTCTTTGCAATAGCTTCTGCATCCAGGTTTCAGCCCTGCTAGAGTTCTTATTCTGATTTCCTCCATTGAAAAACTACAATTTGTAAGCCGGATAAACCCTTTCCTCCCCAAGATGTTTTGGGCATGATGTTTCATCACAGCAACAACAACCCAAACTAAGATAGGTGGTGAGAGGGCTCAAGCAAGTAAAGGAACTGTTATTGTGCCCGACCATCGGCATTAGGTTTCTAGTACATGACGGAAGAAGAGAACAAGCTTCCCCAGAAAAAAAAAAAAAAAAAAAACTGTCCTCTGACTTACCATACAGACAGACCCACACGCATGCAAAAGAAACAAGGAAATGTTAACAACAGCAAAGCACTTTCGAACAAGCTTGAGACTCCATGTTTGATCCCCAGAATCCACATTAAAATGTAGGCATGAGCTGTCCAGTGATGGCACACACCTTTAATCCCAGCACTAGGGAGGCAGAGACAGTCAGATTTCTGTGAGTTCAACGCCAGCCTGGTTTACAGAGCAAGATCCAGGACAGGCTCCAAAGATCTCGAAAAACAAAACCAAAAGAGTGGGTATGTAGGGCTGGAGAGATGGCTCAGCAGTTATGAGCACTTGTTACTCACATGGTGGCTAACAAATGCCTATAACTCCAGTTCCAGGGACCTGATATTCACTGACTTTAAGCAGATTAGGTTCTTGCCATGTACTTGGTGCATATACATATACTCAGGCACACACACATAAAATACTTTAAAAATCTGAGTAAGAGGACTAGAGAGAGAGAGAGCTCAGCAGTTAATAGTAAGTGTTGCTCTAATAGAGGACCCAAGTTTGGTACTCAGAATGCATTTGGGGCAGCTCACAACTCCCTCTTCTGCACTCTACAGGCTATACTCACCTGTACACACACTCCCCCACACACAATTAAAAACTAATTTAAAAACATATAGGCGTGGCAATGTATACTTGTAATCCCAGTGCTGGAGAGAAAGGGAGAGTAAGTTACCTAGATCTTTGTGGTCAGCTGACTGAGCCTTATATGGCAAGCTCCCAGACAATACCAGTCTCAAGGAACAATGTAGACCCTTGAGATGGTTCAGTAGGAAAAGACACTTGCTGTTACATGGTGTGGTAGACCACACCTTTGGTTTCGGCTCTCAGGACAGATCTGTGAGCTTGGACTAGCCGCAGCTGCACAGTGAGCTGCAGGCCAGCCAGAGCTATGTAGTGATGCACTGCCTCAAAAACCTATGTGAATGAATGAATACCCAACCAAAAAAAAAAAAAAAAAAAAAAAAAAAAAAAAAAAAAAAAGCCAAAGCCAAAGCCAAACCCAAGTTTAATTCCTGGAACTCTCATAAAGGCTGTCTTCAAATCTCTACATGTGTATCATGGCCCTGCTCCCACATACCTCTCAGCATACACACTTTACACACACACACACACACACGCACGCACGCACGCACGCACGCACGCACGCAGTAAAATTTTAGGAGCTGGAAAAAAGATTCAGTGGTTAAGAGTGCTTGATTTTCTTGCGGAAGACGCAGCAAGAATTCCCAGCACCCACATGGTGATTCCCAGTCACCTGTAACTCCAGTCCCAAGGAATTGGAGACATGTTTTTCTCTTCTCTGCAGGCACCAGGCACCCACCTGGTCCACATGCAAGCAAAACACTCATACACAGAATAAATCTGAAAATTCGATAATGAATAAAATTTTAAAGTAAGATGGGAGAAGGTGCCAAGGTAGATAGTTTTGGCCTCGACGTGCATGAGTGCACACACACATTCACACAGGCATACACGTGTGCAAAACAAATAGAAAACAAAACAACAAAAACAAGTGTGCTGAGAGCTTCTGGCTCATCCTAATAAGCAATTCCTAGTGCTGTTTGTTTCTCCCTCAGTAACAGACTCACAATCCAGCCATGAAAAGAGAGAACAATTATCCTGAAGTTTGTTATGGATTAACAAGCTCTCTCGATGCCTCCCACCTGAAGAAAAGTATATGTGCATAAGCTATCACTTGCCACCTGGATACAAAGACTGGCTACTGTGAAAACTAAGGGGTTTTTGGTTTTTGGTCCAGCTAAGAGGTTGTGGCCACAGTGATCAAGGTAGTTTGTAACAACCCTCTGTGAAAGAAAGTCCATGTCAGGTTTAGCACTGATAACACCATGGGGGACCTAAAGAAACTGATAGCACCCAAACTGGTACAAGGTCATTCTTGTAAAGTAGAAGCGGTGGTACACACCATTCGTTCCAGCACCTGGGAGGCAGAGGCACAGCCTGGTCTATAAAGCAAGTTCCAGGACAGCCAGAGCTATACAGAGAAACTCTGCCTCAACGCTCCCTCAACAAAAAAGTGATACATGATCTTTAAGAATCATGTTGTATATCTGGGATATTACAGAATCAACGCCAGGATGAATCTGGAGCTTTACTACCAACAGAGAGGACTTCCTTGTCCTTGGTGCCCTTTTAAACACTTCACACCAATGGTCAGGAATGTGGGCACACACCTTTAATCCCATCACTCAGGAGGCAGAGGCAAGCAGATGTAATACCAGGACAGCCAGGGCTGCACAAAGAAACCCTATCATGAAAAACCAAAAAACAACAGAACAAACACACATTTTAACTTGGAGCCCTACAAGCATTTAAAACTCAGAAAGTCCGCTCCCACTGGATTACTACCATAAGCAGTTAGATTAGTAATGCCTCAGTCCCAGAAAAAAAGGTAACTACATAAAACAGATGTGGGGAGGAACTCACAGAATCCTTGAGAGTCCAGGCAGACATTCAATTTCCCTCACCTGAATCTTCAGTTCTTTTAATGTCTGATTAGCTGACACCAGCAGTGCCTTCTCTCCTCGCACCTTTCTGTGCCTCGTGCTCCGCCGGATAACCTGCTTCTGGTAGGCCACGTAGCCCTGTTGGGACGTCTTCTGTCGCTTGGTACCTCCATTGCTCTAAAAACAAGACCCCAAAGAGATTACCCTATTCGGGAGGTTCTTCAGGCAAACAGAAGCTGGATACAACTGCTCCAGAAACCCTCTGGCTCCAACACAGGGAGTCCAGGGTTCTACAGATTAGTGGGTTCACATATACAGGGTGTGTGTGTGTGTGTGTGTGTGTGTGTGTAAAAATGAACTTATAACTGCCTGTAAGTAATTTAAAAGCTTGTTATAAAAAAACACTTATGAAGAAAACAAAGTTTCACCTCCAGCAAGGAACAACAATAAATTATCAGTTGTGCTGACCTTCTTCTAATCCTGGTACTTGAGAGGTAAGGCAGAGATTCTGAAGGTCAGCCTAGGGCTAGACAACAAGGCCCAAGGCTGGTGAGATGGTCATCAATGCCAAGCCTGACAGTTATGTAATATCTAATTAATATGTTTAAACTAGTTCTCTTGATGTCTTCCACTTGAAGGCAAATATGTGTGCACACAGTTAAATATCACTTGCATATAGAGAAAATGGCTATTTTTTTTTTGTTCCAGTTAAGAAGTTGTGACCACAATGATCACGTGATCAAGGTAGTTTGCAAGAACCCCTGGTTGTTCCCCAGGACCCACATAGGGCAAGATGAGAACCAACTCTTGCTGTCTTTTTAACCTCTACTGCATCCACACACATATACACAAAATAAACAAACAAATGCATTAGAAAGTTAATTTAAAAAAACCCAAACGAGTCAATAAATTGAAATTTCAAGATTATAGAATTATGTAAATAAATTTTAAGTTGTTTTACATACTTTCTTCGGGGGTGGGGTGGGAGTCACAGCTCCCTCGGTCTCACAATTTCCTTGGGGGGTGGGGATGGCGGGGAGCAGTGTGTGTGTGTGTGTGTGTGTGTGTGTGTGTGTGCCACAAGCCTAGTCTACAGCTCCCCCTGTCTGAACTAACCCTCCTGTCCCCACCTTCATAGTGGCAAGATTATAGCAGTGTGCCAACACTTCAGATTTACGAAGCTGGGGACGGAAAGTAGAGCTCCTGCATGCTAGGCGTGCACGCTACCAACTGAGCCACATCCCTGGCTCCTTTTGAGAATGATATGGAAGTAAATATCAACTGTAAAATCAAAGATTGGGCTTTACTCAAGCAATGTGCTTCTTGTCGTATCGGTGGAAGAGAAACGGCTTCGACTATAGCCCTGTGAAACTAAACAAAAGAACGCCCGAGCACAGCTTGCACATTATAGAAAGGCTGATCTTACCAGAGTACAGACCACTGTTAAGAACCAAACCGAAGGTGGTCTCCAAGACCCTTGGCTAGATGGAAACCACCCAAGTCACACAACGCGGGTTCAGAGGACACGGGGAATCGTGCCTGCTAGCTGCTCTCAAATGCACTATACACATTGTACAGGAAGCTGTGTTTACCTCTGGAATACTCAGAATCAAATATTTAGAGCAGCATGATCACTGCAACTGACCTAAACATCCACAAAAGCACAGGACTATCTATATACAGGTATGATACAGGCTGTACCAGTCTTCAGAAAAGAGAATAGCAAGGAGCCAAGTGTTCTAGAACATTTTTTTTTTTGGTCTGTTTTCAAAGTTTCTCATTATGTAGGTCTGCCTTGAACGTGCTATGTTCTCCAGGCAGTAGATGATTCTGTCTTCCCAGAGCTGGGATTAGTGTGTGGTGGCTCTCTACTTACAAAGGCCTCACTGAGAGGTTAACAGGAGGTCCAGTTTGCCTGTTAAGCAGGCCAGAGAATAAAAGTGGGATTTTTCAAAATCCTTTTTTTCTGTTTAATTATATCTGGATAACTGTAGCTCTTATCTGGCTTCTAAGATGTCACTGAGTGTCAATTGTGGTGAAAGGGGGTGCTGGGGTCACTGTGGACACATGTGCCTCATTCATATTATGAATATATTTTGCAATTCATAAAGCAGCTACAAGGGCACAGACTCCACAAGAACCTGGTCTCAGGGTGCTGCCCAGTGGGCAAGGTTCTACCCACTCTAGCCAAAGCTTCCACGCCCACAAATGTGTTTCTAAGATTCACAAGAAAAAATAAGCCAAATTAGCAGTCCTGAAAATAATATCCGACAACTCGACTGTGAAGAGGGGTCATCTACAGACAACAGGATCTACTGTACAAACCCAACCTCACCTCATGCCCCACCCAGCAACTAAGATCTCAAATTGATTGTATAAAGCGTCTAAAGGCTTTTCCTGGAATTATGGTTCTTTAACTCATCTCAACCACTAAAGCCAGTAGACTGGTTGTTGTCCCTTTCCTGGGCACTGGTTTTAAAAGGCTTCCAATTACCTAAGTGATATACACTGAGTGTATCATTAACCTGAATTTCAGATAACACGGAAAGAACTGGGTTGATCTGGCTTAGAGAGGAGGAAAGGGGATTTGCTCAGCTCCATTAAGGACCACTAAGGCCTCGATTTATGGAAGGGATTTACTGCACTGCAGTACAACCAGCCGCCATGTTCTGAGACAAAAACAGGGGAAGGGGAGGGTGACATTCTGAAGACACTAGGTATCCCCAGGGACTAGTTACTATGCCCTAAACAGAGGGTTAGAAGAGATCCCGCCCTGCCCTGAACCAAAAGTATTTAAAACATTCTAGAGCATTACAATATCCAAACATGGAGAAGGGAGATGGAAGAAAATTATAATGTGTACAAAATAATTATGGCGTAAAAAGCAATGCTCTCCAACATTCTGCATCAGATTTGTACACGTGAAATCTTTTGCCATCCACAACTGAGGACAGAACTTCCATACCCACCTGAAAACATCGCTGTGGTCATGACCACAGTGAACAAAACGCTGTTCAGAGAAACAGCCAGCCTTTCAAAGTCTGAATCACATGAAAATGTAGAGTTTGCTAAACAACTTGGGCTGAAAATCAAGCTGAAAACAGAGACCAACAAGAAACACATCTGCAAACTCCTAGGTCCATATCACAGCTAGGCAATGTGGCCACACCAGTAAACCCAGCACCCTGGAAGCCAAACAGGAAGACTACGGGATCAAGGCCAACCTTGGTTATGTGGCACTGCAAGGCCACCAAGCCTGTCTCAAAAAGGAGAACAGAGACAACAAAGAAAACACACCAACACAGATCTGGATAGGGTAATCGAGCACCTCAGTTAGAAAACAAACTGAAATCCCACATTACCACAGAATGCACCAAGGCCACGGGCTACCAAGTTTAACAAAGGAAACTACAATCTGTCTGCCCACGGTCAAAGGGTGGCGCATAAAACCGTGTGGTTTTGTTACTTCATGGGTTTTGTTGCTCTGTTTGTTTTTTAAAGTTATTTTTAAGATTCCAACAAAGCATGGACAACAAATACTGGCACACCCTCTGCACTAGCATAGCTGGCACACCTTCTGCACTAGCATAGCTGGCACACCTTCTGCACTAGCGTAGCTGGCACACCTTCTGCACTAGCTTAGCTGGGTAACTACAAGCAACATTTACCTTGAGGCAACCAAGACAAGACTTTTTTCAAAAAGTTTATTTTATATTTAATGTATGAATGCTCTGCATGTACATCTGCCAGAAGAGGGCATCGGGTCCTATTATAGATGGTTGGGAGCCACCGTGTGGGTGCAGGGAATTGAACTCAGGACCTCTGGAAGAGCAGCCAGTGCTCTTAACCTCTGAGCCGTCTCTCCAACTCGCCTAAAGACTTTCTTATTCTACATTAAAAATAATGCAGTAATATCAGTGTGTACTGATAGACCAACAAGTCCAGAGATTATTTTCTGCAATGGAGGAGGCAGAGGACCACTCCAACACAGAGAGGAGATTAATGTAATTTAATAATTTAACTACCCTACCTCAGGGTAAAAATATTACAGGTATTAAAAGCCAAACATTAACTAGAAATCATGTTTTTTAAAAACATCAGTATCAGCTGGATGTGGGTGCAGTAACATTAACCCAGACAGAGGCAGACAGAGAGGGAGGAGCAAACGAAGACAGAGAAGACTAGAGGCAGGCAGGTATCACAGTTCATTCCAATCTGGGGTTTGTTATTCCTGAAGACCCACATATGGTTCCCAGCATGTTAACCAAGAGGCTCTTCTGGCCTCTGTGGGTACCTATACTCACATGGTGCATACATATACATACACACACATAAATCTTCTTTTAAAGCCTGAAAATGTATAAAGTGATCCAAAGACTATTTAAGGAACACAATGATCTGTTTATTTTCCAGAACCTGAAGCTCATTCACATATCCATTTATACTTCCTATTAGAATAATTTTCTATACATTAGGACAGGGAATCCTAACAGAAACCATTCTTTGGGTTTTGTTGAGACAACCTTGGTCTACAGAGCTAGTTCCAGGGCAGCAACAGCCATGGCTATATAGAGAAATTGTTAGGGTATAATAATAATAATAATAATAATAATAATAATAATAATAATAATAATAATAATAATAATAATAAACAATTAAAAAAACAAAACAAAACCCCCAAAACTTGCATGGCTATTGAACATACCAAGATACACGCCTTGTTTTAGTATTATTCTTTTGTTGTTTAAAATATACTTTTGTCTTAAAAACAAACAAAACAATTTTATTGTTATTAAAAATTTTAGCCACGCAGTGGTAGTGCACACCTTTAATCCCAGCACTTGGAGGCAGAGGCTGGCAGATCTCCATGAGTTTGATGAGACCAGCCTGTGGTCTACAAGAGCTAGTTCCAGGACCATAAAACAGAGAAACCCTGCCTCCAAAACAAAACAAAAATATTTTAAGGGTGTTAGTGAGGTGGCTTAGCAGTTAAGAATGAGTACCACTCTTGCAGAGGTCCAATGTCAGTACTCAGGAATAACACTGGATGGCTACAAAGGGATAGCCAAGGCTTCTGAGGGGACCTAAACTCATGAGCACATACCTACACCCAAATACATATAATTACTGTCTTAACTGCATTTTATTTCTTTTGTGTCATTAGCATGTTTGTGGTCAGAAGACAACTTGCAGGAGTTGGTTCTCTACCTCTCCAATATGAGTTCCAGGAACTGCAGGTCATCAGGTCTGGCTGGTGCCCTTATCCCTGAGCCATCATCACAAATGGTGTCAGATCCCCTGGAGCTGGAGTCATAGGAAATTTTAAGCTGCCTCATGTGGGTGGTGGGAACCAAACCCAAGTTTCTGTAAGAGGACCACGCATTTTACTAAGCAGACCTGGGTGACCGCAAACCCTTAATCCTGCTCCCTCCACTCAAGAGAGCAGGACTATGCTTGTGCCACCACACCTCATTACAGCCTTCCTTCCTTTTTAATTTTTCTAAAGACAGCCTCACTCTGGTCCAAAGTGGCTTCAAACTCACAGGTGGGCTGTCCTGCCTCAGCATCCTCAATGGTCTTAATCACAAATTACCCCATTCAGCACTTTATCTTTATTTGCTTGTTTTGAGACCAGGCTGTTCTCTAATTCTCTAAGTAGACAAGGCTACCCTCAGGCACAGTGATCCACTTGCCTCCACCTCCTGAGTGCTTTAAAGGTGTGCACCATCCCAGCCACCGTACCTAGCTACTTTTTCTTTCTTAAAAGAAATCAATTCTAAGGAAAACAAAATACAGAACAAGTGGAAAGGGGACTCAGAATGATGTCCCAACCAGGGAAGAGACACCAGGAGCATGGAGTGAAAGAAGGCACAATGACGCAAAGACCTTCAATGCATACTTGATTAAAGTCAGGGTCTTTCTCTCCATCAGGCTTAGCTTCTTCCTTGTCTTCTTCTGTCTCAGAACTACTCACATTCAACTCTGGGGCGGAGTCCTTCATCACCTGAATGCACCAGGATCAGAGAAAAATGAGTCAGGCCCTAAGTGAGCATTTGGTAGAAGAAGAGGCTTCACTGGGAGAAGTGGTTGAATCAGGAACCAGGGCCACTTTCTTTGATCTTTAACTTCTCGTAACCTAACCCTGCGGCCCCCTGACCCCAAAGTTTTGTTTACTCATGTACCTTTATTTTATTTATTTTGAGATGGGGGTCTCACTATTGCACCTCTAGCTGTCCAAGAACTCACTATATAGACCACACTGGCCATGAACTCTGCTGGGAATAAAGACATACACCACTACGCCTGGCTTAATTTTATTTTTAATTGTATTTTTTTAAATTTGGTTTTCTATTAACTGTTTTTATTTAGTTTTATTTTAATTGTCTTTTTCATTCTGAGACACACAGTTCAGGTGCCTCAAAACCCAGAAACATCAAATCCCATGGAACTGGAGTTACGGGTTATGACTCACCTGACATAGGAAGTGAAAAACAGAAGAAAAGAACTGCTCTTCTGTAACACTGTGGGTATGGCTACCAAACTCAAACTACACAATGGCTGCTTCTTCTCTTCTACCATGTAAATGGGCTGACGGTCAAAAGGACTAAGGATATTCAGGGAGCAGTGGAGATGCTTACATTATGTTCCTGTTCTCAGCACGTTTGGAAATAAAAGCCTTTGTTTTAATTTATAAAATACAACTCTACATCTATAATAGATTAATTAGTTAAGGTAGCATTCTTAAACAATGAAATAGGTTACCAACTCCCTTTAATTCTCCTAAACCCTGGAATGCAATTGATTGGCGTACATGCTCTGCTCTCAAGGCCAATACTAATACAGGAAGAATGCTCTGAAACCACTCCTTCCCATTTCACCTGCACTTCAGATCAAGCTGAGGCCCAGCCTGGCTTTCCTTGTCCTGTTATGCTCCCGGCTATACTCCCACAACATCTACACCCACAGAGAGGGTAATTTTTTTAAACCAGAACTCAGACAGCACTGGAAATTCTCCTACTATTTTCCAATTGCACAAGTTCAATGCTAAGTGGGCAGATTTGATGCCCTACATCTCCCAGTCATGCCCACAAGAAGAGATGGTACCTTTTTGTTGTCCACAACTTTGTGGACATAGATGGTGGCCTGGGTGTATTCTCGAAGGTCCCTCTGCTGTTGGCACAACAAGCCTTCTCTGCAATCTGGACAGAGATCTAAGAAACAGTAGAGCAGAAGTAAGTGAAACCCGTTATCAGTCACTACACAGCATTTTCAGTAACTGATATGTTAGGCTGCATGCAAATGATGAGGAAATCTGTGCACTAAACGTTCACAAGAGGACAGCTCATGGGTCTGCCAGAGAATTGAGCACTGACAGACCCTTCCCTTCCCCCTTAAACTGTCAACTTTAACATGCAAACTTACTAGGCTCAGAAACATACTGCACTTCAGAAGGGTTTACACCTCCCACTTCAATTCTTGTGATTTTAATTACTTTATCCACAACAAAGAGCTTTTGAATCATTTGCCATTCGCTGGGCCATATGAGAGCTATACTGTGCAAAAAAAAAAACAAAAACAAAAACAAAAAACAACAAACAACATGCCTTAAGACACGTGGAGAGCAACAGAGCAAACATCCTACAACAAAATCACTACCACCAACAATTTACTGCAAGAAACAGGAGGGGGATGACTTATTAAAAACGAAACCAGAGAAACAGTGAAACTTTATGAATAGTTCTGATATGAATCTACACTCACAAGCTGGATAAAATAAATTAGCTGCAAAAGAAAAAGGTACAGGATAAGGCTACTTATAGAAAACATTAAATATACAATTAAATGTGCAATACTCTCGACTATGTACACATAAATTCTGCTTTGGGTTTTAAGTCAAAGTCTCAACATGTGGCTGAGGTTGGCCCAGAAACTGTGACTGTCCTGCCTGTGTTTCAGTATGCATCCTTTAAAACGATGACTTTTTGAAACAGATGACTCAAATTTACAGTAGTTACTGCAAGACAAAAGGAGAGGGGAATGAAAATAAAAAGGAAGTTAAGTACTAGGGGTCTTCAACTATAATCGCATTGTCTAACTGAATGTCTGCTGGGATTGTAGTCATGTACCACCACACCTACATGACATATGTTAGGCTATAGTCACTCAGCCACAATCCCAGCTCTAAGACCATAATGTTTCTAAATGTCTAATGGTCATAATGGCAACACAGCAATGGGAGAAGTGACGAGTCTAGAAAATATGTATTTTTTCACTGATTTTCTTTAAATGACCTCAAAAATCATTAAAATACAAATAAGCTTAGTCCAGCTTCATCCCACAGCACTTTTTTAATTCTTCTATTTACTTATGTGCTGCTGTGGGCCAGCCTCCTTCTCTTCTCTCTAAAGAGTTGACAGCTGTAGAAAAAAGACAGCTATTAGGTGTGTGCAAAAGCAACTGTGGTTTTCACATTGGTGAAATGAGAAGACATTTTTAATTGATGTGGTAATGTCATATATCATTTGGATGTACATTTCTCACTTTGTACTTAGCTAATGACTATTGTTATCAATTTTATGTTTACTTAATATTATGGAAATGATATTAGATAAAAACCAAATTCAAGCATTTTTCATTTTACGGGTTGTAAACCAGCAGAGACAACTTACAATAAACACAGCATTTGTTCAAAGAACTGCTTATAATGTACAGTGCTGTGGAAATCCAAAATGTTTTTCAAAGGAGATGAGAAGTATAGAAGCTGGCCATGCAATTGACAATAAATGACCCATTGGCATCAATTACTGAAGCTGACCCTTTTAAGTAGGCAAAGGTTGCCAATGAACTCAGTGTGGACTATTATTCTGCTATTTGAAGGAAATTGGAAAGGTAAAAAGGCTGGGTTCCTTTTAAGGTGTGGGTGTGTTGGTACGTGTGATTTTTTTAACTACTGTCCTATCTTAATTGTGTGTAATGAAGAACCATTACTCAATCCAATTTTGATGTGTAATAAAATGTAGACTGCATATGATGCTTGGTACAGCCAGTTTAATGGCTGGTCCAAGAAATTCCAAAGCCAACCCACAGCAAAATTCTGGTCACTGGTATCTGGTGCTGGTCTGATCCACTGCAACTTCTGAACACCCACAAAATCCTTACCCCTGAGAACTACACTCAACAAATCAAGGAGACGCACCAGAAACTGCAGCACCCACAGCCAGTCAGAATCAGCTAACAGAAAGGGCCTAGCTCTCTATAACGTTCAACCACACAACTTCAAGAGCTGAGTGAACAGGGCTGGGAAGTTCTGTCTCATCCACCACCTTCAACTCATTTCTTCTGACCAACTGGATACCTTCGAGCATCTTGACTTTTCTCAGAGAAAACATTTCCACTGCCAGCAGGTTGCAGAAAATGCTGAGCACGGAGTTGAAAGTACTGAAATACATATATTTCTCATTGGCAAAAATGTTTGTAATGTTTCCAGAATTGATTAATAAAAATGTTTGAGTCTTGTTTTAATTTAAAATTTCAGTCTGAAACTGCAATTCCTTTTGCACAAACCTAATACAACCAAGACTACACTGACTATATGACAGGTAATGAAGCTGACCTAGAGAAAGACTGCTGGACAAAGGAAAACATCCAGGTAACTTGTTGACCGTGGGAGAATAAAAGACAAGAACAAATTTCCCCGGGTGGCTGTATATCCTGCAAGAAGAAGCAGCCAATCCATTTCTTTTTAAAGACAGGTGTCCAGTCATAGGTCAAATTTAGAAGGAACACAGTAAAGTAGCTCAGTGCATAACTAATAGACCTTCATGCTAGATAAAAATCCCCTAACCACACTTGATCACTGCGGACAGATAGCCACACGAAGAGAAGAAACTCACAGTTTCGAATCTTCTTTGGTGAGGGAAGGAAATGTAAACATGAGTCCTCCGTGTGGACACAGAAGGGCAGAGTTCCCAATTGATGACACAGGAGTAGATCTTGCTGGCTTTCTATTCAAACAAGACAGAAGATAGATTCAACACACTTCTGCATGAGGAGAGTTCTTTATTTATTTTTGATTTTTCGACACAGGGTTTCTCTGTGTAGACATGGCTGTCCTGGAACTTGCTTTGTAGACCAAGCTGGCCAAAACCTTGCTGAGATCTGCCTGCCTCTGTCTCCCAAGTGCTGGGACTTGTAACACCATTCCCAGACAGATTTTAATTTGGGGAGGGGGGGAGTTTTCATGTGCCCATAGCGGGGTGAGGGTAATATGTACGCATGTCATATGTGTGTAGGCACGTGCGTACTAGTATACAACACAAGTGTGCGAAAACCCAAGGATGATAGCAGGAGTCTTCATGACTTTCCTGAGCCTCTTACTTGAAGCCAGAGCTCACCTAGATGAGCTACTCAACTAGCAAACAGGTTCTGGAGACACCCAGGCTCTGCCTTCTGAGAACTCAATTTGCACAGGTTAAGCAGATCCAAAAGCTCATGTCATATGTGCTTCTAACAACTGAGCCATGAATGTCCACAGCCTGTTAACATTTCGTTTATTTATTTATTTATTTATTTTGGTTTTTTAAGGCAGGGTCTCACTGTGTAGCGCTTGCTGTCCTGGAACTCACTATGTAGACCAGACTGTCTTCAAACTCGGAGATCTGCCTGCCTCTGCCTCCTGAATGCTGGGATTAAAAGCATGCACCATTACACCTGGCTCCACAACATTTCTTTTAAATAATAATTTTAAACTAGAGATACATGCAAATGGATTATTAATTAAATATATGTTCTGGGTTTAGCTGTGTAACTTCGTAGAAAACAAAGGTTGTCTGTGTGCCAGGAAAAGTAATCACGAATGCACCACTAAGGGAATCCATGAATTTTTTAAAATACCAGTCAACCCACAAAAAGTAAAGACATTTCTTTTTTTACCTAACAAATTTCCGCCATTCGTCTAAAAAGAAGTGTGACACAATATAGAGAGTATCCGTATCCTGGAAACAAGAAGCACAAACATAATGTGTTAGCTTCATCTCCCTCTATTCCTCTTAAATTGTGAAGGTGATTTTCTTTTTCAAATTCATGTTGTCATGGAACTTGCTAGGTAGCTCAGGTTGTTATCAAACTCAGAACATAATCCTCCTGCAGCCTCCCACACTGCTGGGGTCAAAGATCTGAGTGACCATACCCAGTGTGAACCACACTGTTTATAACACAAATAAGTGTAACCCCCCCCCCCCATTCAAGCTGTGCAATAAAATGGAAATGGTGAGCTAGTATATCTCCCAATGAGGAAAGGATGTGAAAAAGAAGAGGGCTGGGATGATGGGAAATACTTCTGGCTGAGGCCTTTAAAGTTGTGGGACTCTTTTCCCTCTCTGTGGCAATCATGGTACCTCTGGCCAGTTACTGAGACACGGCCTGTTTTTGTCCTGAAACAAATTCGGAAGGGAAGCCTTCTGTTCATTTGCGATCATTTTATGTAAGGCTTCATTTTCTTCCCCTTCTCGTTCTAATATCTGAAAAAGACAGAAGCAGTTAAGCTGTCTCCCCTTGACAACATGTTCCCCTCTACATATACACCCGTTTCCCGGGGAGGGGCACGCCATTCCCACACTACCTTGCACTGCGAGCAGCACTCTTTGTAACTTGGGAACTCAGGAGCCTTTGGGAAGTACTGCCGCAGTTTACTCCAAGCCTCTTGAGAAACGAGCCTCCTTTCATTTTCAGATATGCTTAATCCCCCTAAATTAAAAGAGGAAAAATTTGTTTATAAAAACAGGGATGAGCCGGGCGGTGGTGGCCCACGCCTTTAATCCCAGCACTCGGGAGGCAGAGGCAGGCGGATCTCTGTGAGTTCGAGGCCAGCCTGGTCTACAAGAGCTAGTTCCAGGACAGGCTTTAAAAAAGCTACAGAGAAACCCTGTCTCGAAAAACCAAAAAAAAAGAAAAAAGAAAAAAAAAAAATAAAAACAGGGATGAAAAAAGTCAACATCTATTTCTTAAACATTTAAAAAGTGTGTGTGTGTGTGTATGTATATTTCTGTGTGCACCTGTGTAGGTGTGTAAGTGCACGGCACGTGTGTGCAGGTCAGAGGACAGCTGGTGGTAGGAGTCAGTTCTCGCCTTCTACCACGTGAGTCCTGGGTGTTGAACTCAGGTAGGTCAGACTGAATCACAAGCACTTTTACTCAGAGCCTAATCCCTATTCGCTATCCTAATGGAGAGCATATAGTGCTCTCTTTTCCTGCTGTTCAGTAACCTCTGATTCATTTGTGAATTTCAGGACTGGCTTTAGCTGCAGTGTCAGCATGAGCATACATAGGCTTCTACCCACCTTAGGATTCTAGGCCCCATCCCCAGGGGTTAAGAGTACTTTGTCTCCACCCACACACAAAATTGCTAATTCCCTTAAAAGACTATGCTCGACTTCTAAAAGTATCTTGCAATGAGCAGTATGTTCACAGATGTATGGACCTTAAACTGTTCTCTTTAAATCAAAATTAAGTAATAAAACAATGTCCTGACTAATCTAAGCCCTTGCCACTCAACCTCCAAATTTGTTCCCTAATTGCAATTGGTTTTGGGACTTTTTATTTTTCCTTTTAAATTTTATTTTATATGCTTGGCTGCTTTGTCTGCATGTATGTCTGTCTGTGCACCACATGAGTGCCTGATACCAATGTAAGTCAGAAGGCATCAGAGCCCCTGGAAGAGCAATCAATGCTCTTAAACCACTGAGCACTATCGTCTTGGCTTTCTTGGAGCAAGATGTAACTCAGGATGGCTCTTTAGCCTCCTGTACTGGGATGCTGTACAGGTGTGGGCTACCACATCCAGCCAGCAATTACTTTTGAAAAATCCTCTGGCCGTTCAAAGATACCAAAAGACAAGGAAAGAATACTGGTCATGGCCACTCTGTCACTTTTGTAATGTCATGAGGGCTATAATCTGAACCACAGTAATTTCAGTGAGGCTCCTCGATTTACTGTTCAATCACATGCAACCTGACTGCTGGTTATGTTGTATTTTTCAACTATGCCAAAGTAAAATATGAGTGAACTGGGCTGACTGACATGGGATTCATTGCTGAGAGGCCCACATGCAAGTTGTGTTCATGCCCACTGGTCAGGTACCTACAGATGTGCTACTAAGCAATGCAGCCACCACAGCACCTGAGCAAAGAAAGGCATGCCTTTGCCATGCCCAATACGGTCTAATAACACAAAATGTAATCTTCTTGAGTTAATTTTATCCCTCAATTCTTCTGACCCTTTGAATAATCTCAAGGAAAGGCTACCTTGAGCCAGGTGTGGTGATGTACTATAAGACTATAAGAGTAAAATAAAATATAGTATAGTAACTGGAGCCCGAGGAGGTCAAAGGTTCAAGGTCAGCCTCTGCTACAATGTTGGACTGACTGTCTGAAAGAAAGTGGCAAGCGAGTACTCTCCTAAAGCTCACCCTCCTCCAACCTGACCTACCTCTCTGTCCCTGCAGCAGGGCCAGGAACAATCTTCTGCACCTGGAAGTACCAGGGACAGGAAGGATAGGATAGGATAGGATAGGAAGAAGCTTCTAGAAAGTCCCACAGGAACAAACAGAAAACTAAAATATCTTCCAAGCACAGAGAAGAATGCTTCCAACAGGGATGGGCTTCAATCCTGGCTCTTTTGAAGACTGAGGCAGGAGAATGTCAAGTTCACATGCTAGGCAGGGTGGCTGCCCAAGTGTTGTCTAATATACAGGAGACCCGAGGTACCATCCCCAAAACAATTGTATTTTGCTTTAATAAACTTATCACCAGAGGAATGAGGTCACAATGTAAATATTTACTGGGCCAATGAAATGGCCAGAGGGTTAGGTTGTTCACTGCCCTGCACTGACTCGTGAATTCAATCCCTGGAATCCAGGTGAGGCAGGAGAACTATTTCCTCAAAGGGATTCTGATATTTACACATATGACATGGTACATGAGAGATCCCATCCACATTACAATCTTTAAGAAAAATTTTTAAGATTAAAGCCCAGGGGCTGGAGATGGCCCAGCAGATAAGCACAGTTGCTGTCCTTGCAGAGGACCTGGGCACAGCTCCCAGCATCACAGGGTAGTTCACAACCATGTTTAATTCCAGTGTCAGGGAATGTGATGCCATCTTCTGGCCTACATGGGTACCAGCATGCACAAGGTGCACACATATGCACAGATATAAAACACATATAAGGCCCATCTCTAACTTCATAAACTGACTAGCTCTAAAATTCTTTGGTGTGTGACACCATGAAATGAAGACTGGCCTGAGATGAAGTCCCTACAAGTCTAGGAGAACTCCCCAATTCTAAGGGTGACAATGGGAGAGATGTCTCCAGCTTCTGTCCCCGAAAACACTGACAGCAGCAAGGTTATCACTTACAAAGAATACAAGATGAGGGATGGAGAGAGGGTCCAACAATAAAGAGCACTGACTGCTCTTCCAGGGGATCTACCTTCAATTAACAGCACCCACATAGCAAGCAGCTTACAGCTGTCTCTAATTTCAGTTCCAGGGGACCTGACATCCTCACACAGACGTGTATGCAGGCAAAATATCAATGAACATAAAATAATCATTGGAATGATGAAACACACATAGCAACATGCAAATGTTGAACTGCACGAGAGAAAAAAATCTTAACTAGGTTACAATCCTATGAGCAACCTATACAAAATCAGAGACGAGTCAAATATGCATAGGATACTGACATATAGATTTTGCTGCAAAATAGGATACTTAAATAGGGCTAGATTGTTGCTCTTGCAAAGGACCCAGGTTCAGTTCATAGCACCTACAAGTCTGCTCATAACCAACTGTAATTTCAGAGGGTCCAATGCCCTCTCTTCTGGCCTCTACAGGCACTGATGTACAGATGCAGAGTACAGAACTAAATTCAGGCAAAACATACATACACATTTAATTAAAAAACAAAACAAAGACACTTAATAAAAACCAAAAAGGAGCCGGGTGGTGATGGTACACACCTTTAATCCCAGCACTCGGGAGGCAGAGGCAGGCAGACCTCTGTGAGTTCGAGGCCAGCTTGGTCTACAGAGCGAGTTCCAGAACAGAGCCAGGGCAAGACAGAAAACCCTGTCTTGAAAAACCAAAATACAAAAAGGATACTCTCTCTCTCTCTCTCTGTGTGTGTGTGTGTGTGTGTGTGTGTGTGTGTGTGTGTGTGTGTGTGTGTGTGTGTATATCTATGTGTGTATATACACACACACACACACACACAACACACACACACCTGTATCCCCCCAACACACAAACAGGATTACGCAATACAAGAAAATTACACTGTTGGCAAAAGTCAAGACGTAACCAGAGTAACAGGCAAGATGGCTGAGCAGAAGATTGGTGTCATGCAAGCCGGCCAACATGAGTTCAACCCTGCAAATCACGTAAAGGCTAAAGCAGAGAACTGACTTTACGACCTCACACAGAAGCATGTCCCCAGACAAGGATAATGAAGTTTACAAAACTAAGAACGAACTTTTAAAAGGAAGTGATCAGGAGCTGGGAAGAGAGCTTAGTGATTAGAAGAATGTTTTGTTCTTGCAGAAGACAGGAGTTTAATTCCCAGCATGCACATCAGGCAGCTTAACTACCTGTGATTCCACTCGAGGAGCTCCAATGCCTCTGCCCTCTGCAGAGGCCAGCACTCGTACACATAATCACACAGACATGTTAAAAATTAAAATAAAATGCCACCAGATTTACTATGCTACAGACCTACCCCACAGACCTGGGATGGGCGCCCAGAGGCTGAGAAAATGGGATTCAAAACTTGGCCTAGCCTGGTGTCGCACTCAGAATCTCAGCACCCAGGAGCCGAGTCATGGGGATTAATTTGAGTTTGAAACTAGCTAGAGCTATTGCGGTTTCTCAGTAAATGAATGAATAAATGAACGAATGAACAAATAAATGCAGTATAAAAGAAAAACAAGAATTAAATTTAAAACCAATGGGTATTACCTTGGTTGGCTTAGAACTTGCTATGGGACCAGGATAAAAAGAATTCTCAGGAAGGTGTGCTGACACATTCCTGTAATCCCAGCACTTAGGAGGTAGAGGCAAAAGAATTCTGAGTTGATGATACCCAACCTGGACTACACAATGAAATCCAAACAGAACTTTAGAGAAAGGGAGGAACGAAACATGGTGGGAGCTGACGCCGAACAGACAACAGATACAAGCTTCTTGCTTACCATGAGGACACAGGATGTCTTCATTAAAATTTAATTCTTCCTCCTCTTCTTTTTTTTCTTCCTTTGATTCATCTAATCAAAAGAGACAATTACAGCTCTGCAATTGTACTTAAAAATTGAAAGCAGCACAACTTTAAGCAAAGAAACTTGAAATAATTCTGAAAAATCAAATCAACTGAGACTTGTACAGGTGCGCAGAGCAAGGCTATACTTCCCTTCCCCAAGAGGAAAGGGAAACCCTCAACAACAGTGAAGGACTTGAAGAGTATGCAATGACCCTGGCTTGCACTGTGATCCCAGCACTGCAGAAGTTTTCCAAACCCTGCCCTCTTTGAGGCAGAGTGCAGAGGTCACATTGGTCATTGGTTGCTATCCTAAAGCCAAACTGCTGAGCTCAACAGCCTGCAGGGCTTTCTAAAGCCCATTACCCTCCCCCACTACCTGGAGGCTGGAGCAGAAGTGATATGAACTCTGCAGGTGACTGACTAGGTGGTGTGTGAGCCCAGAGCTCACTAAAGGAGAGGCCCCCAAGGCTCTGTTGAGTCTTTGAGTGGAATTTCAAAAGTCTGACCATCTATTATTTGCCCTTAGCTGTTTCTGAGACCTTGAGACTTAATAAACATCTTAACATACAGGGGCATAAATTTTTATTAAGACAATTTTACTGAAAATGAAGACTGAAAGGCCAGGGCCTAGTGTTTCCCACGGAGCACATGAGCAAGCTGAACACAGTGCAGTTGTGGGGAAATGGCGGTAGGGGGACCACAGTGCAGCTTTGCCAAGGAGACACTCCAACTCTGCAAGCACACGTGAATGTTCAAGAAAAGGCTAGGCACAGAAACCTACAGTACAAAACAGCAGCAGCTGGGGTGGTGGAAGGAACCCCATGGATAAAGAGAACAAAGCCACCTCCCCACCAAAAGAACTACGAAGGTTCTAGCTCTGGAATCATGGATTCCCCCATCACCTTTACTAAAGGGGCTCCCGTTTATCTTCCCGTTGCTTTGCTCCGCCTCACCATCTTGCTCATCTAGTTGTTCAAGAGCCAGCAGGCGCCAGCTGCGCAAGGAAGACTTTCCCACCCAAAATCCATCATTGCTGTGGAAAAGAGAGAATGTTAAACCCTAGCAGGTGACTCTTAGTGTCCCTCCTTTTGTGTCTTTCCCCTGAAGCCCACAACTAAAATGATTATAAACAGTCAAATCACTACTGTGCACACAACAGATTAATCTGATTAACAAATTAATCCGATTCCTGATCTGAGCCATTTTCACGCCTCACTACTGAACTCCAGGTGTCTGCTGCTTTGTTTCCATTCTAGATAATGCTCTTTCTCATACGTTGAATTCAAATCCGTTTCAATCATATTCAACTTTCTTCCACTTGATCACTCCTCTCAGCACACACAGCTGTACCTTTAAGTTGCCACAAAGATACTTGGATATACACACCCTTACTGATGTCACACACACACACACACACACACACACACACACACACACACACACACACACACACTCAAGCCACAGAGGAGGCCTTGTAGAATTGGGCCAAAGGGAGACCAGGCTTAGGTCTGCTAGGGAGATACTTAGAAACAAATGACATGAACACAGCAAGTGCCATCACTTAATGACTCTTGGTTCAATTAGAGGTGCTCTGTGGAGTGGGGCTTGACACCCAACATCCACTGAGTCCCCCGTTCGTCTCAACATCACTTCATCCTTGCTGAAGGAGACATTACCTTCCCAGGCCTGAGTGATGGTTCTCCAGACAAGCTTTCTGTACTCTAAGCCTGAGTACTGGCTCACATGGTCAGGTCCAGACCTCTCCCCTTCCTCTTTTACAGAGCGAAGGCTGTGTCTGACTCAATTTATTTTCACAGAGTAAGCACTGCAAATTCTTTTTTTTTTTTTTTGGTTTTTCGAGACAGGGTTTCCCTGTAGTTTCTAGAGCCTGTCCTGGAACTAGCTCTTGTAGATCAGAGATCCGCCTGCCTCTGCCTCCCGAGTGCTGGGATTAAAGGCGTGTGCCACCACCGCCCGGCCTGCAAATTCATTTTTTAAAACAACTCTAATTTAGCTGGGTGATGATGGTACATACCTTTAATTCTAACACACAGGGGGGCAGAGAGGCAGGTGGACTGTGAGTTCAAGGCCAATTCGATCTACAGAGAGTTCTAAGACAGCCAGAGCTACTCAGAGAAACCCTGTTTCAAATAAAACAAAATTCTAGTTTAAGGGCTGGAAAGAGGGCTCAGTGGTTAAGAGCACTGGCTGTATTTTCAGACGACCTGATCTTGATTAAGAGAACCCAAATGGTGGCTCACAACTGTCTGTACTCTATTCCGCAGGGATCCAATGACCATTTGCACCTTCTGTGGGAAACATGCATAAACAAGATGTACATGCAGGCAAAACAACTACTCATAAAATAAATAAATTTTTTAAATTAAACTAAGAAATGTGTATGTGGTGTGTTTTGCAACGTTTAAAGGTGCATGTGCACACATATGCTTAAAGGTACAAAGTGCACATATATGTTTAGAGGTGCAAAGTCAGTGGTCTTCCTCTTTATTCACTGAGGAGGGGTCTCTTTACCCGGAGCTCACTGCTTCTAGCTTGTCCCAGGAATCCCCCACTTCTGCCTCCTGGGACTGGCTATTCAGGATCTGAACTCATCCTCATATTAGCAAGGCAAGCCTATGGCACATAAGATCATCTCCCCAACCGCAGAAAGAAAAATATTTTTGTTAAGCATCCTGGGCTCAGCTAGCAGAGGCGCTTGCTGCCAAGCAGGGCAGGACCTGAGTTCAATCCCTTAGACCTACACGGTGAAAGGAGAGAACCACTAACTGAAAGCTGTACTCTTTCACGTCTACATGGTTCAGGAAACGTGCACATGCCCACAAACATGAACATACACACATACACATATAAGTGAATACTGCGGGGGGGGGGGGGAGTAAAGGATGCTCACTCGCTCCTGTAGCCCAAGATGTCCTCCTGTCTTAGCCTCTAAAGTGCTAGGAATGCAGCTGGATTCCTAGCTATGCTCACGATACAGGTTTTACTTGAGAACTGCTCCACTAACGACCTTCACTTAACAGTCAACTCTTTCCTACAATGAGTAAGCAGCTGTCTGATTACTGCCTGGCAATGTTGTAGGCTCTCATAAACAGCATGCTGTGTAACATACCCCTTCATTGTTGTTTTCAGCAAATTGTTGACGGTTTTGTAATCTTCATTTAATTGGCTCTTCAGGCGCAGTACACGACAACGTTCTACAACACAGTCCTTACACAGGGCTTTCACTAAAGGCAAGAAAGACATCGAAATAAACTTCATTCTCACACAGACTTCCTATGAGAATGTTTCCAGTACTAAACAAAATACACAAGAATTTTAAATCTAAACCACAAATCCCTGCCATTCCCCAAAACAGGGTTTCCCTGTTTAACAGCCCTGGGAGACCTTGAACTCAGAGTTCTGCCTGCCTCTGCTACCACACCTGGCCAAACCAAATTATTACAATAGTCTTTCTATATCCTGATTTTGTTGATCTAGACACTCATTCATACATTAAGTTTTCTAAATAATGAGACAGTGTTTATCAACTATAGTAGTTAATCAAACAAATCTAACTAGAGGAGGGAGGGTCAACAACATATCCGACAACTATACATGTAATGGTCTTCATGAAAACATGACTTCCCAAGCACAGAACACTGAAGGGATGAGAACAATAGAGGACACGGCACAAGTGCACAGTTGCTCCAGAAATCACATGCAATGTTATTCTTCTTTTCTGTGTTTAAATCTCATTTATTACTGTGGGTATATAATACACGTGCACATGCATGTGCCACAGCACACATCTGAGGACTACATGGAGTCTGTTTTTTTCCATCAAGGGGATCCCGGGAAGCATTCGGGTCAATGGGCTTTGTGGCAAGTGCTTTCACCTACAGCGACATCACATTGGTCCTAAAATGTGATTCCTTGAAAGATCTTACGGGAGTCGGAGAAATGGCTCAGTGGTTAAGAGCACGTGTTCTTGCAGAGGACCCAGGTTCAATTCCCAAGACCAACATGGTGGCTCACATCCATAACTACATTTCCAGGGGATGATGCCCCCTTCTGCCCTCCTTGGCACCAGGCATACACATTGTACACAGATATACCAAAAACACATATAAAAAGATTTAGCCAGGCAGTGGTGGTATGTGCCTTTAGTCCCAGCACTTGGGAAGCAGAGGTGGGTGGATCTGAGTTCAAGGCTGGCTTGTTTACAAAGTGGGACAGCCTGGGATGGAACAGCCATGGATACACAGAGAACCCCCCCCCTCCAAAAAAAGATTTTTTTTAAAACCATAAAGCTTCCCATTCTGTAATTTATTAATTCTGGATGGTGAGTACTTTAGAATGCAAAAGGCCTAGAGGATATAATTAAATTCTATGCATAACCAAAAATAGCACTTCACTTTAGGAAAGAGGAACTGGAGGCCATGCAATTCCCTTAGCCTCATTGGAGATTATCAAAGAACCCATGTTGCCAGTTGCTCATTAAAAAGAAAACTGTGGGGCATGTAGTGCAGACATACTAAATAAATAAAAATTTTAAATAAGTAGACAATTCCTTGAGAAGAAGTAGCCAAAACTAAACAGATTGGCTATTTTTTGCTACATAGCTTCTGTGCATTCAAGGAAGAACTAAGCAGATTTAGGAACTAAGAAGCAATTTCCCAAACCTACACAAAAAAGGCTAGAATGAACTTTGCAAACACAGGCCCAAGGCTTTTATAAAGATTCCTGTCTGTGCTGCTGGGAATCCATCCTGTCTGCACTCCACCAGTCACCCAGCAGTACTTCAGCTCTACTTGGCAAGCACATTTTGCAAAGTATAAGAATGCTCAGTCTAACAGTTAATTTCAGGTTGTCACCTAGTACTGAGAGGATGGACGCTCTGACTTACCAGTTAGTCTTGGACCTCCTCCATATCGACTGTAGAAAATGTCAGCTGCATATTCCGATATTCTCTTCATAATTGATATTTTATCTGGATGAAGCTTATCATGGGAACATAGGCAAGCATGATTATCAATAGGTTTGGTGGGTGTTGATTCATCCAACCACTTTTGCAGCCATTCAAGAGAGACAAATTCATAGGACTCTAAGAAAAAAAGGAATGGGAAGAAACTATGTACTTTTACAGTTTTGGACTAAGTGATCCAAGACATTGTCCTCAAAAGACAGTGCAAACTTTGTCCAAAGTCAGCAGGATCAAAAGACTCAATGGGAGGTGTCTGATGTGTGATTACAAATCCCAGTTAGCTAGCACTTCTGTGACCTCGTGCTGAGCATGGAAACACATCTGCACAGAGCCCTATGGGATCGGCGGGTATTATTAGCCACATTCTACAAGAGGCATCCACAGAGAGAAGTGCCTTGCTTGAGAGCACAGCAGAGCTTCCATGAGGACACTTGGGTGCTGGATGGAAAATCATCACCTCATCCCTTACTCTGCACAAGTGTGTGATATATATCTGAAGATTAAAATGAGAAGTCAGGATCGAGCTGAATTAAAAATTTAACCTTGTCACCTACAACCACACTTCACAAGCTCATTTCATCATTCAACTTTCCTGAATCCAAGATGGGGCTGGTGTTAAGAAAAAGTATTTATGATTTCCCCCAAAATCTGTGTTACGATCTATTCATTTCATTGTTATTAATTTCAAGAAAATAATGCATTTGAAATAAGTTCTAGGGCAGAGTACACTAGAACAGAATTATCAATTTTCAAGTTCAAAAATTAAGAACACCAGACATTTCAAAACAAATTTTAACTTGGGGAGAGGGAGTCCCAGAGTTCCCCAAAAAGGAAAGTTAAAAATAAAGGGACAGCTTTGATTACTTACAAAGATCTCCAGTGAGTCCCAGCATAAAACATAGAAGAAAACACACAAAGGTTGAATTCATGTATTTGTATCGTGTGCTACTTCTGGCGAGATCTGAGGGGCAGACACTTGAACGCAAAGCTCATTGTGACCAGTTTCACACTCCCCAGAGTCACACATTCAGAAAGTTAACTCCCACTTAATTTTATTTAAAACATTTCAATGTTTTGACAAAAAAAAATTGGTGTGTCAGATCCACTTTTGCACTGAAACTGGACAGCAAAGGGCAGCACTAGGCAGCTGCAGGGGGAGATGAACTGCCTGCTGAGACCAAAGTCTAATCCAAGTTCTGCCTTAGAAACTCAACGTGAGCAAGTCACTTAAACTCTCTATGCTTCAGATCTTTAATTTGCAAAATGAAGGTAATAATACCTGCCTTCTACCTACCTCACAGAGATGTTGCTGAGTGTAAAAGATAAGATATGTGAAGCATTTTGAGCTTTTTGGAAGAAAAGAGATATAGAAAAGTTAATTATACACAGAAACAAAATATATAAGAGGAGACCGTAAGACACGGGAAAGGTAAAAGGGTTGTGGCATCCTATAAGTATCAGCATGACAAGGGCTGGGGTGTAGTTCAATGATGCGCTATTTTCCTAACATGAGTGCAGCCCTGGGCCGAATCCCCAACACCATCAACAAATGAAAAGCAAAACAATAATACATACATGCTTTAGTGAGGCACACAGCTCAGAGTAGAGACTGCCCTGAATGTGCACTGGCCTTGTTCAATCCCCAGTACTAGTATCACCCCAGACCCCAAATCATACCATAGCCAATTATATTCAAAACACCTCCCTCATTCTGTACTGTTTATCAGGTTTAGGCTGAGTGTAAAAGGGAGGTGTGTGTGTGTGTGTGGGGGGGGGTGACCCTTATCTGTGGGAAATAAAGTCTTCAATATCAAATACTTCCTATACAAAGTCAGAGAGTAAAGTTTTGAGTATTTTCAAGGGGAGTGAGGGACTGATATAGGTTCCCACTTAAGGAATAATTCTCCAGGTTCTTTTCTTCCAGCATCCATGGAAAGGTGAACAGAGAGCGACACCTTCTGCTGCTGCTGCGAGGTTGGGGGATGATGGGCCAAATGGATCTGCCTATTGAACCTGGCGGTGGTGGCTCTCATCTATAATCCCAGCACTCGGGACTAAAGTGGGAGGGTCATGCATGTTTGAGGCCAGCAGGAGCTACATGGTGAGCTCCAGACCAGCTTGAGCTACAGTGAGACCTTGTCCCAGAAGACAAAAAGAATTAACCACTATAAGGAGGAAGTCCTTGGACGATAAAGATACACAATGAATATGTGCTCAAAGGCAGGTAGGTCAAAGGTAACCTGTCCAATCATCTACTAGAATCTCACTGAAAACTTCCAAATGAAGTTTGCTATTTTAGCTTTTAAATGATTATGAATTAATGTAAGATCCCAAGATTGGGGGGGGGGGATCACTTCTGCTTTACAGTAGCAGACACTGTGTACACGATTCTGATCTAACATCCTACTTATTATTACCCAGCTTTGCCATTAGCATGCTGGGGTCCTGGGAGAGCAAGCATTAGCTACGGTGATGCCCCTGTAATCCCAGTACCAAGGAAGCTGAGGAAGGAGAACTGTCATAAATTTGAGGCTACCCTGGGTTACTGAGTAATGTCATCTTGAAATAAGCCAAATATCATGAGTGAGTTTAATGTGAGGTCCAAAATAAATAAAATTTAAAAAATGGATTTTGAGTATAACAAAGTTAAGAGTCCTGAATAATAAATAATAGCATGAAAAAATATAAGTTTCTCTAGAATTCAAGTACCTTCAAGTTTAAATAACAGCAGCCAAAGAGATAATGTGATTTTTCGTTTACACTTGGATTTTTAGGACAGGTGGCCTTTCAAAAGAATACTCATACAACAATATAAAACGATTATTGTTTTAGAATGAGGAGTTCCCAATAGGTAAGGGTCCTGATTGGTCAAGGTATAGAAGACATCATGGCGCCCTAAGAGTGAGCTCACACGATCCAGGGTCTCTCCAGAGCCAAGCATGCACTTTGCCCCAAAAAAGCTTCACGCTCACTCCCTCATGCCACTCTGTCTTTGCGGCAGGAGCCCTCTTTTCCTTCTGCACAGTCCAAGAAACTGACTACAGTTTGGAGAACAGATTTCTATGGTCAGCACTTTAGACTGGAGGCCCATAAACTGAGTGCTCTTACTCCTGAGTTTATCTCCTAATAAGTACAGGTCAGTGACTTCTTTCAGATACTTCTAGCACTTAAACATAGTTCAAGAACCGAGTCACAAAGAAGGAAGTGAATCAAAGCAAGCAGCAGTTTGGTATGACGTTTTTCCTTCTTTGGGTCCTGGGTCAGGACCTATCTTTTCAAGCACATGATCCCCATCTGAGCTGTACCAGTCACAGGAGGAAACACCTCAAGACTGTTCATACGGGCCTAGGGATGTAAGTTATCTTTGATATAAATTATAGCTGTAATGGAAAATTAATACAAAAAAGCGAAACCATCTGTACAATTTTATGCTTGAAAACTTATTTTAAGTTCATACACATTGCTCTCTTCCATATGCAGGAGCAAGGCTGGAAGATACCACTGAAGGCACAAGGTAAATTTGAATAAACAAGGACACATAAACAGATGAGCAGGCTGTATCAGAGGTGAACTAGATAAGATTTTCTACCTTAACATTTCATATGAAAAATTGTACACATATATATCAGTTAATACTCTTAGAAAACAAAGTATTGGGGGCTGGAGATGGCTCAGAGGTTAAGAGCATTGCCTGCTCTTCCAAAGGTCCTGAGTTCAATTCCCAGCAACCACATGGTGGCTCACAACCATCTGTAAGGAGGTCTGGTGCCCTCTTCTGGCCAGCATGCATACACACAGACAGAATATTGTATACATAATAAAGAAAGAAAGAAAGAAAGAAAGAAAGAAAGAAAGAAAGAAAGAAAGAAAGAAAGAAAGAAAGAAAGAAAGAAAGAAAGAAAACAAAGTATTTAAAAACAGAAGGCCACAGTGATCCAAGCAGATCTGGCTTTAGAAACATTTCATCTCACAGAAGAAAAAAAAATGGTTTTAAGACAAAGTTTCATTATGTAGACCAGGCTAGCCTTTATCTCACAGGGATCTGACAACCTCTGCCTCCTCGGGTGCTGGGATTAATGGTATGCACCACCATGCCTAGCAGTAAAATATCTTCTTTAAAAAAATTTATTACAGCATGTGTGTGCATGGTGAGGAGGTTGGCATGCAAGCATACAAAGGTCAGAGAAGAGTCTGTTGATGTCAGTTCTTTCCCACCATGCGTGTGTCCTGGGAATCAAACTCGGGTTTTTAGGCTTGGCAACAAGCACCTTTTCCCCTTAGGAATCTCTCCAGCCCACAGTAAAAAGGTCTTTACAGGTCAAAAATGCAGAGGGTTGACCTAGGATTTATCATTCAGGAATAGCCTCCCAATTCAAAAAGGAAATGACAAAGTTATATAGGATGCTTGATATCTAGTTACTGCCAGTTTACATAGTGTTTAAGCTGGCCTCTATCTAGGAGAGAAAACTGGTTTTTCATAAACATTTTTGCAACATTTAAAGATTAAAGCACCACAAAAGCAAAACCCCAGACATTCAATGGCAATAGTGTTGTCCTGGAATATCTCACAGACCAGTTCCAGCAGGCAACCTTTGGTACAGCTCCTTCACCTCCTCGTGTTTTGCTTTGCCTTTGTCCACACTCTGCCTGCGCATCTCAGCCATTTCAACACACCACTCCTCAAACTTGGAATTATCCCGATCCACCAGCTCTTGAAGAAAGGCTATCCAAGAGAAAAACACAAAAACCAACCTTATTCTCTCTTCCAAAGACAAAGATTACAATGATATGCACATTATCATCTAGAGATGAATAAATGGAACCCTTCCTCTACTGGTGAAGCCGAAGGTGGAATGTAGTCAGGCGATCCCCACCCAGACTGCCCAGAAACATCAAGTGGCTCTACACACTACAGTGCGTGGACAGGCCAGGGAGACCAGTTTCTTTAGCTCCACAAGTTGAACAAAATAAACCAAACATCAATTTACGCTACCTTCTAACATTGAGAATTGTTTCTGCCTTTTTTGGGAGGTTGGGGTAATAGAATAGTCTTAAGGCTCAGTCATTCCAAAAACTCAGTAATTGTTAATTTGTGACCAGCATTCACTTCCATTAACATCTACCATACTGAACAGACCTGTTACAATGTGAGCAATCAGGTGATGGTCATTAATCAACCTGGAAGTTCAGAATTCTACAGCATTTCCAGAAGCAATTTAGAAAAAGTGATTACCTGGGACTTGAACCACTGTGAGATTCTTTTCCTGGGTTTGCAGTCTATAAACCAACATGTATGCATTTCGAGAACAATGAGTTCCTTTGCCGCACTTGGGTTTACGGGTCTGGGACTTAGAAGGCTCTGCTGGGATAAAGAAGTAAAAGACAACTTAACTAGATGGTCCATACTTTAGGGGCTTGGGGGAATACATAAAAAAATACTTATATGCTCAGTGCACAAACATCCCCCAAGCGCACATTTAAAAAGCTGTGTGCAGTGGCACACACTTGCAAGCTCAGTACTCAAGCAGTGGGGATAGGCAAATCCCTGGGGATCACTGGCTCTAAACAACAAACTCCAACCTATTTAGAAACCCTGTCTCAGAAAAACAAAATGGATGGTGCCCAGGGGACCCAAGATTGACCTGACTTCTGCATACACCCGAGTGCACATGCACATGCATGCACATACACATATTCTAGGAGTGGAGATCTGGCTCAGCAGTTAAGAGCACTGGCTGTTCTTGCAGATGAACAGAGTTTTCAGTTCCCAGCACCAAGTGTTAGTTTACAACCAAATGTAACTCTTGCTTCCAGTTCTGCCACTCTTCTGAAGATCACACAACCTGTTCTGGCCTCCATGGGCACTGAAAGCCTGTGGTACACTTATAAATAGGAAAAATAAGCACACACTCCAGATAAAGAATCTTAAAAAAAAATGTCTATGGGCTAGAACAATAGCTCAGTGGTTAATAGCACTGGCTAGTCTTCCAGAGGACCAGGGTTCAATTCTCAGCAGTCAAAGGTGACTCATAACAACAACCTGTAACTCCAATCACAGGGGATTTAAAGCCCTATTACAACTCAGGGGCACCACTATAGGCCCATGGTGCACAAACATACATGCTGACAAAATATCCATACACACAAAATAAAATTAAATTAAAAAGAAATTATATGTCTGAAGTAGACACCCAAGATCAGAAACAATGAAATGCCATAAAACATAGTAATTCCTTAGACAAAAATTCTTTTATACTAGTTTATTCTGTACATCTGTGTGTGCTGAGCACAAGCAGCACTGGCAGAAGTCAGGCAACTTTTGGGTGTATTCTACCATGTGAGCTCCAGGGATGGAATTCAGTGAGGCTTGGCTGCAGGCACCGTTATCCACCACTGTCTCAGATTTGAAGATATGTAAAAAAGACAACAGCCCTATTCTTGCTTGTCACATCCCCTTTAAGTTTTGAGGCAGAGTCTCATACTAGAGCCAAAGTTGGTCCCAAACTTGTGGCCCTTCTGCCTTGCCGCTAGAATGCTGGAATAACAAGCATGTGTCACCTTCTCTGGCTTTAACACACCATTTTTTAAAGATGAAATTATGTTCCCTGAGGACAAACCTAGAATAAAGCAAAATTCCTATTGGCTGAGAATGAAATACAAAAGTACACTCAAGGTCCATTCAGGGAAATCTAGCTAAAGTTGGAAACCAACTTGAGATCACAGTTAAGTTCCAGTTCGGCCAGGACAAAAAAAACAAACAGGACTCACTCACTACTCACAGTGACTTGAGTGTCATTCCCCCTTTTCCCTTTATTTTGAGACAGGGTCTCACTCTGGATAGCACTGGCAGGCCTAGAATTTGCTATGTAGGCCAGGCTGGCCTCATCTCACGGAGTGCTAAGGTTAAAGGTGTGTGTCACCTTGCCTGACCTTAAGTGTGAGCCTCAAATTATAAAAATTAATCCAAAGATAGATGATTGGAGCCTATTTTCATCATAGCACTCAGTGAGGCTGAGACAGGAAGATTTCAATAGTCTAGAACTCTGTTTTAACAGTGAGAGATTTAAGCCACTAATGAGGCCATATCATACACCACCCCACCCACACAGTAAAAGCAGATAAAAGAAAATTCCAAATACGTGCATAGTTATAACATCAGAACTTAGAAGGCTTGTCACAAGTTTGAGGTCAGCCTGGTCATAAAATAAAACTAAATGGTAGTGGTGGTACACACCTATGATCCTGGCATTTGGAGGACAAAGGCAGGTGATCTCTGTGAGGTCAAGGCCAGCCTGATCTACAGAGTTCCAGGACAGCCAGAGCTACACAGAGAAATCCTGTCTTGAAAATCCAAAAACAAAACAAACAAAAACTATTTCAAAAAATCCAAATGAAAAAGTTACTTAAGTATCAGAACAGAATACTGATAAGCAAAGAGATTATCGTAAGCTCTTTTAAATTGAGAACTGCCACATGTATAAAATAAATGGTAGACCCTCACAAGACGTTTAAAAACTTATTTTTAAATTGCGTGTATTTTTGTGTGCGCGCACACGTGCATGCAGATGTGTGAACAGAAGTATAGGTGCCTACAGAGGAAGCCCTAAGCACATGGAGCTGGAGAGCCTGTGAGCTGCCAGATGTGGGTGCAGAGAACCAAACTTTTATCCTCTGAGAGCAACAAGTACGTCTAGAAAAAGTTTCTGTGTAGCACTAGTTGTCCCAGAATTTATTCTGTGGACCAGGTTGGCCTCAAACTCAGAGATCTGTCTGCCTCGGCCCCCATAGCGCTGGGATTAAAGGTGTGCGCCACCACTACCCAGCATGCACCAAATCCTCAGCTAAGCCACTGCTCCTGCTCCCTAAGACTTTAACTCTTACAACTCCATTGCCACAATGTAGACAACTACAATAAACTTCAGTAAAAACACACAAAATGAAAACACAATTACTTACAATCTAGGGTTTACCTTATGAAAAGTACGATAAAATAAATTTGATCTTAACAGTGTTACCATAAAAAAACACTACATTGAAAATTAGGAACTTTAAAAAAAAAAAAAGCCCACCACAGACCTGTTTAGAATGCTTATTCCCCAGCTAGTGGCAGGACCTAGAACAGGTGTGGAAGTTTAGGATGGGGCAGGCTGGCAGATACAGTGTAGTAGGGCTGGTCCTTACTCCTAGTGCTCTCTACTGCAAAGTTCACCTTGGATACCTACAGACTTCAGCCGTCAAGAGCTGAGCTGCTTACTCAGACCGTCCCTGCCATGAAGGCCCACAATGCCCTAAAATCATGAGCTTCGCTTTCCAAAGCTTTTAGCCTTTAGCTTTCTATGTCAGGTATGCAACACTAACAAGAAAACTAACAGTCAGCCAGGTGGCGGCGCACTCCTTTAATCCCAGAACTCGGGAAGCAGAGGCAAACAGATCTCTGTGAGGCCAGCCTGGTCTACAAGAACTAGTTCCAGTACAGGCTCCAAAGCTACAGAGAAACCCTGTCTTGAACCCCACCCCCCAAAAAAAGAAAAAAAAAAAGTAATAGTCTATAAATGGAATAAGACTTAAGAGACACTAAGCCAGCAAGGCAGGCCTAGGAGCCAGTGCTCCTCCTCCCCTAGAAGCCCTGGCAACTCGGCTTTGAGTCAGGTGTGCTGGTGCACAGATGTAATCCCAGCTGTGCCATGGCAGAGGAACCAAGAGGCACATCCAACCTGGGACTATCTCAAAATAACTAATATCTTCAGTATATCAAACAATAATAATACCAAAACAATAATTAAAAAAAAAAAGTTCAGATCCCAGGTGGGGAAGTGAAAAAGATCACTGGCTCCCATAAGATCTGACAACTCACTGGAAAACAAAGCTACAGCTGATGATAACAGCTGAGCTGATGAGAGTGGTCATGAGACCATACTCAGAACACAGGTTTTCTGCCACAGTTACTAACGTCTCAACTCAGAAAGAAGATGGCATACCTTCCTCTGGGAACCCATAACCATCCTTCCCCTGCCCAGGGAATAAACTATAACTGTAAATGACCCCTTCATCTTCATGCTTTCCTGGTCATCTCTGGGGCAAAATGTTTGGTTTTTCTTGAAGCACAAACTGCTAATAAAAGAGGCCTAGTGGTGTTAAATATCCTTAATAACCATTAACAATCTTGACACATGATAGCATCAAACATTGCCAGTAAAAAAAAAAAATTAATATTTTAAGACAGGCATGGTGGCGCACACCTTTAATCCAGTACTAAGGGGGCAGAGGCAGGTAGATCTCTGAGTTCAAGGCCAGCCTGGTCTACATATTAAGTTCCAGGATAGCCAGAGTTACATTGTGACCCTGTCTCAAAACAACAACCACAACAACAAAATTTATATTTTAAAAGGGCACTCACAACTTAAAAGTTTTACCTAGATCTTCCTCAATCCCTAGTTGTAATTTCTTCCCCTCCATCTTCTCTATGTCTTCATCATTGAACTTGTACCATTCTCCAGACTGAGGATCTTTCACATGGGCGATGTAGTGGCCAGAATAAGCACTCACTCCTCTGTGGATGAGGACGGCACTGAGTTCATACACAAAGGACCCACCTACAAGGAGAAAGGGGCATAAGAATACTTTCCATGACAGCATGCCTAAACTGATAATAATGTTATCAGTTCTTTATCCATCTGACCAAATACAAAATGTGACACCGAAGAGCCAGGCATAGTGGTTGTACCCCTACGACCCAGCATCCCAGAGACTGAGGTAAGAGGATCAACAAGTTCAAGGCTACTGTGGGTTATTTGCAGCTAAACTACTCAAATCGGAGAAGATAAAATAAGGTGACTTTTCTTCCTTTTTACAGTATTGGCAACTGAAACAAGGGAGGCTGAAGCAGGAAGATTACCACAAGTTGGACGACAGTGTGGGCTATATATTACATATATACATATATGTATATGTATACCTATGTGTATATTTCATATACATATATGTAAGTATGTATTATGTATTCTAGAGAAGGCTGGAATATACGTGAGCCACGTCTCAAAACAACCAAAACATAAAATAGGAAAAAAAAAAAAAAAAAGTAAAAACTTTTTTTTTTGGTCTGGCTTGGAACTCAGCTATGTAGATAAGGCTGGACTCAAACTCGGAGATTCATTTACCTGCCTCTGCCTCCAGAGTTCTGGGATAAAGGTGTGTACCTCTATGCCCAGTTCAAGTTTGGAAAAAGTAGCTGGGTGTAGTGGTATATGTCTTTAATCCCAACACTGGGGATGTAGAGGGAAGTGGATCTCTTTAAATTCCAAACTAGCCTGATCTACTGAGACCCCATTTCAAAAGGAAAAAAAAAAGAAAAAGAAAAACCAGGTTAGGCATGCACAAGGTATACAAACATACATAAAGACAAATCACTCGAACATATACAATTAAAACAAAATGTAAAACAAAAAAACAATCAAAACAAACCTAAAAGACAGTGGTTCCAGCACCCACAGACAGGCTCACGGTCATCCATAACTGGATCTAATGCCCTCTTCTGACCTTTGTAGACACAAGGGATCTACACACACACACACACACACACACACACACACACACACATACACAGAGAGAGAGAGAAACATACGCACACACGTACAGGCAAAGCATTCAAGCACATTAAGAAAAAAGAAGGTGGTGCACGCCTTTAATCCCAGAACTCGGGAGGCAGAGGCAGGAGGAACTCTGAGTTCGAGACCAGCCTGGTCGACAAGAGCTAGTTCCAGGACAGAGTCCAAAGCTGCAGAGAAACCCACCTCAAAAGGAAGAAAGAGGGGGGGGGGGGGTGAGAGGGAGAGAGAGAGAGAGAGAGAGAGAGAGAGAGAGAGAGAGAGAGAGAGAGAGAGAGAGAGAGAGAGAGAGAAAAGAGAAAGAAAAAAGAAAACTAAATTCTTTAAAAAAAAGTACTTACAGTAACTAAGCATAATTCATCAGCACAATATATGGAACCATTCCTATGTCTATAAATACTTAAACTGTTAGGATCTGGAAGCTTTTCAGAAACAATATAGTAGAAGTCAAAAGAAAAAAACCTTCACATCCAACTTTATTTTGTTGCTGTAACTCTTAAAACAATTCATCACTCAATTAATAAAAATGCTGGACCCTGTGTTAGACTAGAAAAAAATAATAGCTGACTAAAGGAACAAAATCCCAGGATACTTGTAACTTAGTGAGTCGGACATTAATAAAGATTGGTATGTGGGTCAAAACTCTGGGCTAGGATAAAAATACTAGTGAGAAGGGACACATATTTCTGAACTGGGCCAGGGAGAATCCCAGGGCTCCTGAGGAAGAATGGAAAGCCAGGAGACAGACCTGGTTGGAAGCTTTTGGACCAGCTAGCCTTGGAGTACACAGCATACATAGCAGCATAAACAAGACAGACCCCACTCAACAAGGTGGAAGACAAGAACTGACCCCCAAAGTTGTCGCCTGACACATCCAGACATACACTATGACAAGCGCACACAGTATTTCTGTCTTAAATGTATTCAACTGGCAAGAACTAAGAACTCAGAACTAAACAGCACGTTAATGTCGCCAGCTAACCAGGGCAAAGTCAACATATGATTTCTTTCTGGTACCAACAATATGAATCTTCCCACTCTTCAATTCTTCCCAGAACACACAAGAAATTGTTTTTTGTTTGTTTGAGTCAGGGTTTCTCTGTATAAGCCTGGCTGTCCTGGTACTTGCTCTGTAGATCAGGCTGATCTCGAACTTGGGGGTTCACCTGCCTCTGACTGAGTGATAGATAGGATTAAAGGCATTCATTACCATGGCCTGGCTTGAAACTATTTATTTTAGTCAACCACATCATGCCAACAGATGTCCAAATTTTATCCTTTGAGGTTGATCATTGGTAGATAAGACATTTTTAGAGTTTATGAATGAATCGTGAAGGATTTTTCTTTCTATGGCAAGCTTATTTCACTTTCATGTCTTGTCATTCAGGTTTATCCTTGTTGCCACAAAGGACAGAATTTCTTTGGCGCTATAAAGTACTCCAAACATTTTACATGTAAAATCCATTATTTTCTTTAAAACCAGAATTCTTATGTTTACTTAATAACAAAAGTGAATCTTTTTTTTTTTAAAAAAAACTGCATTTTTAAAAATTATTTATTATGTATACAGTGTTCTGTCTGCATGCATGCCTACAGGCCAGAAGAGAGCACCAGATCTCATTACAGGTGATGGTGAGTCACCAAGTGGTTGCTAGGAATTCAACACAGGACCTCTGGAAGAGCAGTCAGTGCTCTTAACCTCTGAGCCATCTCTCCAGCCCAGGAGTGAATCTTTCTGCCGCAACAAATATTTGTAGAAAATTACCACTGTGGCGGTTTGAATGAAATGCTCCCCTAGGCTCAGGCTGTAAGGCCTGGTAACCACTTAGTGAGACTGTTTGGGAAGGACTGGGAAGTGTGGCCTTGTTGGAGGAGGTATTTCATTAGTGGGGGGCTTCGAGGTTTCACAAGTTCATGCCAGACCCTGTCTGTCTGTCTCTGTCTCTCTTCCTGTGGATTAAGATATAAAGCTCTCACCAACTCCATCATCCATACTTCACAAGGACAAAGCGTACTTTCAGAAGATGGAATACAGAGAAGAGAATCTACCATCAAAAAATAAACCCATGGGGCTGGAGAGATGGCTCAGAGGTTAAGAGCACTGACTGATCTTCCAGAAGTCCTGAGTTCAATTCCCAGCAACCACATGGTGGCTCACAAGAATCTATAATGAGATTTGGTGCCCTCTTCTGGCATGCAAGCATACATGGAAGAAATGTTGTATACATAATAAATAAATAAATCTTAAAAAAAAAATAAAAATAAACCCATGCCAAGGAACTGTATAGATAATTTCACTACTTGATCTAAAACATGGTTTCCCAGGGGCAGAGAGATAGCTCATTAGTACAGTTCTTGCCACACCAAGCGAGGACCTGGGTTTGATAACCAGCATCCACTTTACAAAAATCAAGGCATGAAGCAAACGAGACACCGCAGCAGATAAAGGTGCTCCCGACTAGGCTGGTGACTGGAATTTAATCCCTGGGTCCAAGATGGAAGGAGACAACCAGCTCTTAAGTTGTTCCTTATCTCCACACATGCACCCTGGCATGTATAAATGCATGCATACACAAAATAATTATTTTTTAAAGCAAAGTATAGGTGGTTTGCCTGTCATCCTAGTGCTGCATAGATAAGAGACAATTGGATTCCTGAAGCTCATATACCCTAAGTGACAAGTCTACGTTCAGTGAGAGCATGCTAGGAGAATGAATGAATGAGTGAATGAATGAATGAATGAAATGGAAAGAGGAAGGAAGGACAGAGGAAGTAAATAGCTCTTGAAGTAGACTCCTCACATCCACATGCATGCATACAAGTTTACCCACTGTAACAGATATGAAGCCATATATACACAGATATACATACAACTAAATAAGATGATTCCAGAGCCAGACTTCCTACAATATGCTTACAATTACTGAGACAGTCAGGGTTAAACAGCAAGGCTTTGTCTCAAAGGGGCTGAAGAGATAGAAGCTCAAGGAGTAAGAGCAAGTAAGAGTATTTGTTGCTCTTGCAAAGTACGGCCAGTTCCAATGGAACTGACGCCCACTTCTGGCCCCTGTGAACAGCAGGCACATGAGTATGCACATATACTCATTTAAGAACTCACAATTATGGAGAGTAAAATTAAACTTCAAAAGGAAAGCTGCCTAGCCTTGCAGAGCAGAAGAAAAAAGACAAAGAAACTTCATGGCCACAGATGGACTCTAAGTCTGGGTGGTCCTCAAGCCTTACTCCCTGGTGACAGCTAACTAGGCAAGTGTTCCAGAAACAGGCCAAGGGTCTTTATGGAGGAAGCTGAATCTGTCCCATTTTAGGAAAATCTCTCTATAGATCACTTCTGATGGAGAAAGCCAGCATGTCCAGTCATGCCTCTCAGTAACAAGCTTGCAAACCTAGAGAAACAAGGACCTTGAAAATGCCAATGAAGAGCAGAGAACAGCATGAGGGGCTGTAGAGCAGGGCTGACGATATTGTATGTAGGAAAGCAGGTGTGACTAGCCAGGAGGCAAAAAAAATAAACCAAAAATGTAAAAATGCTTGGGGGAGGGGGTGTGTGAAGCCAAATGGTGGTGGCACACAACTTTAATCCCAGCACTCAGGATGCAGAGGCGGGTTTACATGAGTCCCAGGACAGCCAGGACTGTTACACAGAGAAACTCTGTCTCACAAAAAATGGGGAAGGGAGGAGAGTGGAGTGGAGGGGAGGGGAGGGGAGGGGAGGGGAGGGGAGGGGAGGGGAGGGGAGGGGAGGGGAGGGGAGGGAAGAGGGAAAAAAAGATGGGAGGGAAGCATCCAGTGGGCTTTAGGTTGCTGCAATGGTTTTCCTCATTCAGGAGGTTCAGGCAGATATTCACCTTCACGGTATTTACAGAACCACATTTTTAGTTTGAAATTTTATATATTTTATCAATGTGTTATATATTTGGTCAATGTTTTATATTTTTAATATATTAAATATAATATATATAAAATAAACATACAAATTATATATTATATATAATAAACATAATTTATATATATAATAAAAAGACTGAGCAGGATCCGATGGGACAAGTAAAATTTAAGTGCGCTTACTCTTACAAATGAAAAATAAAGCCTTGTCAAAAAAACTTCCGTCTACAGAGCCTGAAAACTGGGACCTGAGGAACGCTGCACACTGCTGCGTGGAGAGCAAGCCACAGGTTCATCTCAAGCTAACAATAATCACAGCTTGATCAAAAACAGTACCTTTGTGCTCCACATAAGGTTCCATATCCAGATTCTCCGAGAAGCCGATATAGGCATTGAGCTTCTTCTTGTGTCCAGTTTGCCTACCATGAAAAGGACAGACAATATCGACAGTCACCCATCAGCACAGTGTGCACATGCTGCCATCTCCCTGACAAGCCCCACAGTAGCTACGCTCCATCTGGTGGTCTAGCACACATGAGCAGATACTGATCCTTCTGCAAACAGAGCTCACTCCAAAGCAGAGACTGGATTCCGATGTGCAGAGCCACATATGAAAGAGTCCCAAGAAGAGGAAAATTTTGTTTGGAATGTATGATCATACAGAGTATCAAGGTAATTCGGTCAGGTACTTAGTTTTGTTTTTTTGTTTTTGTTTTTTCAAGACAGGGTTTCTCTGTAGCTTTGGTGCCTCTCCTGGAACTAGCTCTTGTAGACCAGGTTGGCCTCAAACTCACAAAAATCCACCTGCCTCTGCCTCCTGAGTGCTGGGATTAAAGGTGTGCTCCACTACCGCCCGGCTTGTTTTGTTTTTTGAGTCTGGGTTTCTCTGTATAGCCTTGGAACCTGTCCTGGAACTCTGTAGACCAGGCTGGCCTCAAACTCAGAGATCACCTGCCTCTGCCTCCCAAGTGCTGGGGTTAAAGGCGTGAGCCATCAAGTTTTTAATTAAAAAGCTAAAAAATTAATTAATAGTATTTACAACCACAGATCCTCTTTACATCTCCAGCTCTCATCTATATACAACTGACTTCTTTAAGACTGGGGAGGGCAGGGTTTGAGAGGATTTCTCTGTATAGCCCTGGGGGTCCTGAAACTCAAGAGATTCACCTGCCTCTGTGCCCCAAGTGCTGGGATTAAAGGCATGCACCACCACTGTCGCCTGGCTTCTCTTTATGATTCTTATTGCACTATCATGAAAAATATATGGAAGAACCAAAGGCTTCATGTGAGTCATCGTACCATTGACTTGCTATTCGTGTAACACTCACCTGTCAAACACAAAACGCATCAGCTGCAAGTTCAGAGTGCAAGGAAGGCTCAGGAGTCGAATTTTCCTTGTAGCATTCTGTTTGCTTTGGCAGTTTTCACAGAAGTATCGATTGTCTCCTTCTAATTTTTCTTCCTGATCAGGAATAAGAAACACCATTAGGAGGGATGTGAAGAAAGCAATGGAAGCTCTGGAGTAAAGCACAATTAATTATGTTAGTTAGCAGCTCCCATCCAACTGAAGACACCACACTCCTCCTCCCTGTCTGTGGTATCCTTCTCCCTACTCAAAATCACTTCATACCTCAGGCTCCTAAGTTTAGGAAACTGGCCATAGTTCCTTTCCCCTCCTTACATGCTTTATAAAATTCTCATTTCTCCCCTTCAAATAAAACATGAATACCAACCTTTGTTGTGCTGTGGATTGAGCCCAAGGCACTCAACATGCTGAGCAAGATCTCTGCCACAGAGCTATCCTTCAAGTCAAAATTTTTGCAGGGTCTCATGCAACACAGAATAGTCTTTACTTGAAATAGCTGAAGCTGGCTTTGAAGTCCTGCTTTGCGTTTCTATCTCCAGCATTCAACTCTATCCTCACCTCACAAATAATTCCTCTCCCTCCCAACCCTGCCCTTCTCAGTCTTCTCCCATCTTAGAAATGACAATATTCTTCCAACTAATCAGGCCACAAACCTTAAAATCCCTTGACTTTCACCTTTGTACTCAGTGCATAAGTATGACTGACTCTACTCTGAAGATAGAAAAGCCAGCTAGTCAGTTAACCCTGGGTTAACCGAAGACATGAGTACTACTCACCACGTCTTCAGTTAACCCATGGTCCTGGCAGGCCCCGCCCCTCAGCCTCTTTTCTAGGCAGCACTCACAGTCATCCTGGTAACACTGTGTCTCTCCCAGGACCATAACCATGATGGCCTTGAAGTCTCACTTGATGTAAAAGTCACACTTTAAACCAGGCCTCTCTGTTGTGGCCACCTCTATGCTTTTGTCCCTCTTCCTTTGCTCAAGCACTATGCCACACACAACCTTCTTGGCCTCAAACCACAGGTCAGGTCACCACAGCTCTGCTCTCAATGTTTCAAATGCCCATGAGCACCCTTCTCCTGCCTTCTGGTATCGCTCACTCCTGCTGCTGTAACCGTTTCATTTCAAACTGCAGCCAGCCACACCTACATGAAGGAGGACCTTCACAGCACATGCAGTGGTAGACCACTACACATTAGAGTCCCTGGTAGTCATGCTACTGTACTCAAACTCCATTGAGACTGATTTTGCTTCATTTGGCCAATAGTGTCAGCCCAACATCACCATGATGCTTAATACAAAGTAAACGCTCACAAAGTCTTTAGACGGATAAAGTCAACGCATGACTAATGGTTTCAGCTACTACTGTGTACAAGACAGAGAACGTACACATGACACTGTTTAAAGACAGGAAGCTGTATACTCCAAGCTCATTTATAACACTGCCCACCTGGTCAAGATTGATAATGAAGCCTTCTTCACACAGAAGAAAAAGGAGTCACTTCTATCTCTGCAGAACTCCAAACACACAGAAAGCAGAAACATGAAGGGAGGGGCTATGTTCCCACTTAATGGGAACATATCTATCTATTACATAACAAGATAGGTTAGCTTTATGGTAACAAAGATCAGATTTCCTTAAATACTGTGCTATCTATAACCGTACACATAATTTCACATACAAATGAGCATGAAAATCCTAAAAGTAGCTAAGATGCAGGTTGCGTTGGTACATTTTAGTTCCTTTTGGGCTTTTATAAAAGTAGGTATTTCTTATATGGAAAAGTCTCCAGTAATGGATGTACCCATGAATCAAAATGCCATCCAAAACAGCATGGAACCACGAGTGACCAGAAGCCACATATGCTGAGATACAAGTACCTTCAGGAATTCGGAGATGCAATCTGTTAACTGCTTGTGGCCTTGGATGTTTAACTCCAGTTCATAGAACTTCGATACAAGCTTAGACTCTCGGCCGCACTGATTGCAACTGCAATGTAAAAGCAACAGAATTAAGATGACGGGGCTGGAGAGATGGCTCAGAGGTTAAGAGCACTGATTGTTCTTCCAGAGGTCCTGAGTTCAATTCCCAGCAACCACATATGTGGCTCACAGCCATCTGTAATGAGATCTGGTGCCCTCTTCTGGCCTGCAGACAGAACACTGTAAACAAAATAAATAAATCTTAAAAAAAAAAAAAAAAAAAAGAATTAAGATGACGGACAAGAGCAACCCAGTGTCATTACAACACATGCTAGACAGGGGAGTGTTTATAACCTTCATTATTTTGTTACAGAAACTGTAGCATATGAATTACAGGGAGAACAAGGATAAAGGCTGACTAGGGAATCAGTCACTTAAGGACTAGGACATTCCCAAGAGCTGCTGAACATGATTTAGTTTTCTAGCCAGTTCCAACCTTACATCTCAGCCCACACTACATGGCTGTCACACAAAGACTTCAGCCATACAGTTCCCAACACCTGTTGGCATTCAACTGCAATTGGCGAGGTAGCTGCTTTCATGTTCCCATGGAAATGTACTGCTATAAATACTTCAGGTCCCATGATAACCCATCACTGTGACAACAGGGGACTGAACTGAAAGGTGATGCCATGAGAGCTGCAATACTCACACAGTCACATAGGCATACTCCCCACAGAACTGCTGTTGCACAATGTTCCGCACATCTGGGTTCTTCTGTTTAGACAAAGTGTCTTCCAACAACGACATGAAGAGCTTGGAAAACTCTTGGGCATCCTGCAGTTTGAATTAATGAAAAAATTTGTATCTTACTTAATGACTTCTAATACAAATGCTACTCAGAAACAATCTGTATTTCCACCTTAGCATTTTACAAAAAAGACTACAGCTATACTGTATCAGTCCCACAAATCAGTTTTGAGAAAGAGCTGACAGTTGGAGAAATGGCTTAGCAGTTAAGAGCACTGGCTACTCTGTCAGAGGACCCAGGTTCTGTGCCCAGCACAACTATCACAATCCCAGAAGATTCTATGCCTTCTTAACCCCATCAGGCACAAGGCATACACAGATGTGGACAGATATACATATGTACAGGCAAACACCCAGGCATAAATTAAAAACAAAACACAATTTTTAAACAAGGGGGTTGGGTGGTGGTGGCGCACGCCTTTAATCCCAGCACATAGAAGGCAGAGGGAGGTGGATCTCTTTGAGTTCTAGGGCCCAGCCTGGTCTACAAAGTACTTTCCAATACAGCTAGAACTATACACTGAAACCCTTTTGGGGGGAGAGGGGCAGAAGGGAAGAATATAGTCAGGCTGGAGAGATGGCTCAGTGGTTAAAAGAATTGTTTGCTCTTCCAAAGGTCCTGAGTTCAATTCCCAGCAACCACATTGTGGCTCACAACCATCTGTAATGATATCTAGCGCCCTCTTGAGGAAGAGACCTGATCAGTTATCCTCATCAGCTTAGACCATGAAACCTAATATGGATAAATTCAACAGAACCATCATATATGGGCTACCCATGCAAGCCCCATGCAAAGGATAAAATGACAAGCATAATAAGAAACACATCACATCAGAAAACAAGAGCAGTAAAATCCAAAGAAGACCCGGGTGGTGGTGGCGCATGCCTTTAATCCCAGCATTTGAGAGGCAGAGGGGGCAGGTGGAGGCAGAAGGGGCAGGCGGAGCTTGGTCTACACAGTGAGTTCTAGAATAGGTTCCAAAGTTACAGAAATCCTATCTCAAACAAACAATTCGAAGTAGAATTTCTTTTAGATACGTTATCATTATATAGGCCTGGTTGGCCTGGAACTCAAGAGATCTGCCTGCAACTGCCTCCACCTCCCAAGTGCTGGGATTAAAGGTCTCTACCACCGCACCCAATCAAAAAGTGCATTTTAAGAAGCACCCTACTTCATCTTCCCTAGGAACACTAAGAAATAGGTCAGTATTTTGAAGATGAGGAGGGAAGGGTAGGAGGGGATAGGAGAGTACTGGAGCTAGCTGTTCTTACCTGCTGCTGTCCAGTATCCAAGCCCAAGGCTTTAACAAATCCTGAAGGATCAATGTATCGCCTGTTACTATTTTGAAGCAAAGCAAATAAGTACTGTAGATGCTCGCAAATTGTCTGAGGCTCATAATCTATTAAAAGAAAAATCCAAGTTTCACTTTAAAAGAACAAAAACAAAACTACCTAAACCCAGCCAGGCATGGTGGTTTACACATCCAGAAACTCTGCACTTGTGAGACAGAGCAAGAGGGATCAGGAGTTCCAAGGCATCTTAGTCAGCCTACTAGAATGTAGATGTTACCTCTTTTTTAATTTAAAACAAGCAAACGAAAGAGCAGATGTGGTGTCGCTCACCTTTAAACCCAGCACTCCAGAAGCAAATGCCCCTCTGTAAGTCTGAGGCCAGCCTGTTCTACACCGCGAGTTCCAGGGCAGCCAGGGCTAAGCAGACAGACAGATCCTGTCTCAACCCCAAACACACACACACACACAACATAGGGCAGGATGAGATGGAACTGGAGAGATGCTCAGGAGTTAAGAGCACTGGCTGTTCATCTAGAGAACCTGGGTTCAATTCCCAGCATCCACATGAAGGCTAACAACCACCTATAACTCCAGTTCCAGGGAGTTCAATGTCCTCTACGTGGTGCACAAACAAACATGTAAACAAAATACTCATACACAAAAAATAAAAGATTAAGAAATTTATTTTTATTTTATGTATATGAGTGTTTTGACTCATGTATCGCCAGTTGCTCAAGAAAGCCAGAAGTGGGCACTGGACACCTGGGAACTGGAGTTACAAATGGTTTGTTTATTATAGCCAATGTCTTCTGTATAGCCAGTCTCTCCCCTCTCCCCCTGCCTTCTCCCCCCACTCACCACCTTCTCTCTGTTTTTCAAGACAGGGTGTGTAACCAGCCCCAGCTGTCCTGGAACACTCTGTAGAACAGGCTAGCCTGGAACTCACAGAGAGCTGTGTGCCTCTGCCTCCCAAATGCTGGGATTAAAGGTGTGCACCACCACCACCCTCAAATCTCTTTCATAAAACATTAAAATAATTTTTTAAAATGATTCACTTATTAGTTGATTATGTATATATTTTGAATCCCGAATATGTTTATAGCACCACACTTGGTATGAAACCAGAATTCATGTTTCCTCCTTTGTAGTCACTACAGACCTTTTTCTCCATGGACACCATCTCCCCTTGTGTAGTCACTACGGGTGCTTGGGCATAAGTACAGTGCCTGTCGAAGCTCCAAGTTGAGAAACCACACCTGGAGAAAGGTGTTGACATAACAGGTGGCTCCCAGGTTAGTCAGGCCCACAAACGAATTCTACAGAAACACAAGAGTCATATAGCAACATTAGCCTCCACGAAACTAAAGATTTGCAAAGAGCATTATTCATAACTTTACACCCAACCAGCTCAGCATGATCACCTGAACCCCTCTTAGCTGCAAGTGGAGCAGAGTTTTCATGGAGACCTTTTATACTTGCCATCATTGCAGCTGACCACAGAAGAGGCCTCAGACAGCAACAGTGCTCATCTCTAGCACTGCTGTCATCTCAGTCTCTTAACCCTAAAAACAGAACAGGTGCGCTGAAGCATGTGTGCGCAGGCTTTTCATCACACTTCTAAACGCCAGCACTTAGTAGGAAGACAAAATGAGACTTCCAGAAGAGCTGGGAGACAGAGAAAAGGGCCCCCTTCTATTTCAGAGATCTTGAACTTAAATATCCCTTTTACTTGGGAAAATAGCAGTGCTCACTGATGCATGCTGGGCTTTTTAGAAATACTAACACATGGGGGCTGGAGAGATTGCTCAGAGGTTAAGAGCATTGCCTGCTCTTCCAAAGGTCCTGAGTTCAATTCCCAGCAACCACATGGTGGCTCACAACCACCTGTAATGAGGTCTGGTTCCCTCTTCTGGCCTGCAGGCATATACACAGACAGAATATTGTATACATAATAAATAAATAAATAAATAAATAAATAAATAAATATTTTAAAAACTGGGTTGTTTCTAAAAAAAAAAAAAAGAAACACTAACACATTTTTAAAGCCTTTATAAATAAAGTGTTTGTGTGTGTGTGTACACAAATATTACACAAGACAGATGCCATGAAAAGCAAAGAAAAACCATCATGGCAATTTCTATTAGCACCTCTTCTTAAAGACAATCAGAACGCAAACCAAGACCACCATCTAAGAGCTTTGCTATACTGTGTGATTGTCTATTTTTGTTTTGTTTTGTTTTTTAAGACAGGTTTCTCTGTGTAGCCCTGGCTGTCCTGGAACTCACTCTGTAGACCAGGCTGGCATTGAACTCAGAGATCTGTCTGCTCTGCCTCCAAGTGTTAGAATTAAAGGCATGCCCCACCACCGCTTAGCATGATTACCTGTTGTTAAAGCATGTTGGGAGCTAGGATGTAGCTCAGTATAGAGAACCCTGGGTTTGATCCCCAGCACTAGATAGATAGATAGATAGATAGATAGATAGATAGATAGATAGATAGATAGATAGATAGTTTTGTGCAATTAAATGTGGGTACTGTGGTTTACCTAGACTTTCCAAAATAAAAACAAAGAATTCCAATGCACAAGGCCATGAAGTCTCCAGTTCTGACACCTACACAGGTTACCGAAATGGTTAACCCTTTGTGCGTTTGTGATTTCTTTCTTTCCTTTCTGCTTCTTTTTTAGAGCAGAAAGGGAGTTCTGGGGATGGCCGCAGGGCCTCCCTCCACTGCTGTGGTACATGTCCTCATCACAGGTCTCTGAATACAGGAAGTGAACCACAACAGACATGGCCGACCACCCACAGCCACTCACCTTTTTCCTCCTCTCACAGTTGGGATCGTCAATGTTATGAAAACTATTCTCATCTATTTCTCCTAACCAAATGTGTTCGCCAATCCCAACTAAGCAATTCGGATTTCCTCTGCAATTTCTTCTACAAGATAAAAAATAAGAATTAAAAGATTCCTAGGAAGTGAAAAGAGAAGATTACTGAGTTTTCATTCTTTCATTTAATCACTCACTCATCTGTTTATAATCTTACCCCCCCCCCCCGCCCCCGCCACAAGACAGGGTTTTATGTGTGGCCCTGGCTGTCCTAGACCTCGTTCTGTACACCAGGTTTGCATCTACCATTACTACTTAGATAGGATTAGGCTTTTTATTGTTTTTGGTTTTTGAAACAGGATTTTCTTTGCGTAACCCTGACTGTCCTGAAATTCTGTATAGTTCTTTTGTTACTAGGATGGGGTTAACAGCTTCTCAGCACAGGTACAGACAGGAACTCAGCAACCAACAAAAGCAGAACACATTTCAAGTTGGACAAATCCAAATTTGGGGGCTGGGGTAAAGCTAAACCACTTGAACACAATCATTAATCAGAACACTCATTTAACAGTACCCCAAGATCTTTATCTTGCTAACGAGCTTGGTCCTTGTTCCTTTAACAAATCCTGATGTCTAAATATTCTCCATTAAAAACTCTAAGGCTCCCGAGGGAAATAAATTATAATGAGCACACACTGTCTTGCTGTGCCCCTAAAAGAATGATGGCACAGCTGAGCAGTGGTGGTGCACAGCTTTAATCTCAGCACTCAGGAGGCAGAGGCAGGCGGACCTCTGTGAGTTCGAGCCCAGTTTGGTCTACAGAGTGATTCCAGGACAGACTCCAAAGCTACACAGAGAAACCCCGTCTCGAAAAACAAAAATGAACAAAAAAAAAAAGAATGGCACATACTGAAGGGAGCCACAGAATCCCATACTGGGAGCGGCAGAGTACCCACTGGTCAAATCCAGCAACAGAAAATAGGTAAATCATTACAACAGGGCCTAGGAGGCTGAGGCCAGAAGACTGCAGTGTAGTGGTATTTCGTTTATATTTTTATAAATAAAGCTTGCCTAATAATCAGAGAGTAAAGCAGCGCACTGGTTAGTCTTACAGACCAGGCAGAAGTAACACACACCTTTAATCCCAGTAGCCACACTAGTTGCCATAGAAACCAAGCGATGCATACCTTTAATCCCAGTGGTACACATCTTTACTCCCAGCCCTAGAGAGGATTATAAAACAGGAGGAGACAGCTCTCAGGCTCAGGCTCAGGCTCATTCTGAGATTTCTGGAGGCAGGACCACCATTTCAGACTGAGGTCGAGGTAAGGGCCAGTGACTGGTTGTTTTACTTTCCTGACCTTCAAGTTGAACCCCAGTATCTGTCCCTGAGTTTTTATTTATTGTGCATCACTGCAGTAATTGGAGGTCAGCCTGGGCTACACAGAAGACACTATTTCAAAAAGGAAAAGGAAGCCACAGTGACTCCCAAGTGTAATTCCAGCACTCAGGAGCAAAAGTCAAAGGAAGCTGGAGGCCAGCTTGGCTACACACTACACTAAGCTTCCAGAGCTAACCACTGAGATCCTGTCTTCATAAGGAGACAGAGGGACAGATGGAGAAAAGCTGCTTCTACACAGAAAGAAAAAAAAAAGCCAATTATGGAGCAGCTGTGTCAGAATCAGAACTCACCAGGTGACATCTTTCAAAATAAAGTAACAAGGAAAGCTAAAGAACAAGACTGCAATGTCTTGAAGTAGCTCAGCACAGCACATTAACTACAAAAAATGAAAAGTAACTCTGAGAAACCCAGTGACCACCACTCCAAACAACCAACAGCGCTATGAAGCAAAGAACAAACAGATCTACCTGACAGTCCCTTGCCCACCTGGGCACTAGGAGGCAATATCACTTCTGCAGTGTTCTGGTCAAAAGCACACACTTTTGCCATGAGCAAATACCCCACAATCCCAATCTCAGAAACAAAAAAGGAAATGTCATGCACATAAACAATTCCAGATTAAGAGAAACTAGAAACACGGCTGAATGTAACAGGCTCATGGATCCTCCTTTCCCTTTAGAATACATCACCAGGACGTATGTGCATATCTGTGAGCTTTGTCACCAAGGCTTTGCTGACAGCAGAAGACTAGAACATGTCTCCAGAAATGCTGGAGGGGATTATGCTACTTGCTGCCACGTCTGAAAACTTGCCATGTAGCCTTGGCTGGCCGGCCTGGAACTTGTGGTAATCCACCTGCCTCTGCCTCCAGAATGCTGGGATTACATGTATACCACCTGGCTCCCATCTTTCTTTTTTTTAAATTACATTTATTCATTTGCAGGGAGGGCACACACCACACATGCATGTGGGGGTCAGAGAACAACTTCCCTTCCACCACATGGATCCCAGAAATGGAACTAAGACTTAGCAGCAAGAGGCTTTACCTTCCGAGCCACCTTCATGGCTCTGTTCTCTTATACTCTCTGCAGTGGAACACACAATCTATACATGAAAGAAGTAACTTTCAAGGTGTTACAAATGTATTGTCTTCCAAGGATGAGCCCCCTGACAGTCATCCAATCTCAAGTAGTCAATGGACTCAGCAGGTTTGTGTGTATGGTGTGTGTGTGTGTGTGTGTGTGTGTGTGTAAAACAATAATTAAAGAAAAAGAGGTCAAGAAGTTGAGAAGAGCCAGGCCAGGCGGTGGTAGCGCATGGCTTTAATCCCAGCACTCAGGAGGCAGAGGCAGGCGGATCTCTGTGAGGCCAACTTGGTCTACAGAGCTAGTCCCAGGACAGCTAGGACTGTAACAGAGAAACCTTGTCTCGAGGAAAAGAAAAAAAAAAGGAGTAGGGGAGAGCAAAGAGGTGCAAGCGGGGAAACATGGGACAGAAGTTATGTAAGCAGTGATAAATGAAGGGGGGAAGGAGGGAAGGAGGGAGGGTGGGCAGGCAGACAGGACGGTAGTGCACACCTTTAATCCAACACTCAGAAAAGCAAGTTCCAGGCCAGTCAGAATGATGCAAATGTCTCAGAATGAACATCACGTGGGACAGAGGGATGGCTAAGTGGTTAAGAGCCCATGTTGTTCTTTCAGGGGACCCAGGTTCAATTCCCAGCATCTACAGCAGTTCACAACTGCCTGTAACTCCAAGATCTGGCACCCTCACACAATATAAACACAGGCAAAACACCAATGCACATTATAAATAAATAAGTAGGTAAAACTTTAAAAACTGAAAAATAAATGAACATCATGTGATTTGGTTGGGCAGACAGTTTTTTCAGAAAGCAGTTGCTGTGGAAGGCTTGGCACTTAAGTCTCCTGCTCCTGATGTAGGTTTCCCCATCCTTTTCCATCCTCCACACATCACCCACTTAACTGGCTCTATGGCTGGCTTCAAAGAATGGCTGTCTGTGACCTAAAAACTTCATAAAACTTACAAAAGTTTTTGTAAAGGTTTTGTAAAGTTTTGTAAAGGTTTTGGTAATTTGTATTGTTTGTCCTTTCTAATTCTGCCCTCCTCCCCCATCCTCAGAGACAATGTCTCACTGAGTAACTCTGGCTTGGCCTCAACTTCAGAGATTCTCCTGCCTCTGCCTCTGCGTTTTGGAATTAAAGGCACATACATCATATCTGTAAATTAATTTTATTTTGTTGCCTTTGAAACAGAACCCCATGTAGCCCAGGCCAGCCTCAGCACTCCTTAAACTAAGGTCCACCTAGACTCCTGATCCTCATGCTGGGATTACAGGCGTATGCTAGTCATGCTTAGCTTCAAATTCTTTCTTTTCTTTATTATTTATTTATTTGTTTGTTTGTTTTTTGAGACAGGGTTTCTCTGTAACTTTGGAGCCTGTCCTGGAACTCACTCTTTAGACCAGGCTGGCCTCGACCTCACAGAGATCCACCAGCCTCTGCCTCCCGAGTGCAGGGATGAAAGGTGTTCTTTTCTTTTTTAAAGATTTATTTATTATGTATACAGTGTTCTGCCTACATGTATGCCTACACACCAGAAAAAGGCACCAAATTTCATTATAGATGGTTTTGAGCCACCATGTAGTTGCTGGGAATTGAACTCAGGACCTCTTGAAGAGTATCCAGTGCTCTTAATCACTGAGCCATCTCTTCAGCTTTTTTTTTTATTAAAAAACAAAAACACTAAAAGGGGCTGGAGCGATGACTCAGCGGTTAAGATCACTGGCTGCTCTTTCAGGGGACCTGGGTTCAATTCCCAGCACCCACACTGCAGTTCACAAGCGTCCATAACTTCTGTGCCAGGGGATCCAACACCCTCACACAGACATATATGCAGGCAAAATGCCAATGCACATAAATTACAAATAAATTATTAAAAGCAAACATTAAATGACAAAAATTCTAGCCAGGTTTGGTGGCACATGCCATTAATCCCAGCAGTCTACGAGTTTGAGGCCAGCCTGGTCTACATAGTGAACTCTAGGATAGCCAGGCTATACAGATGAAACCTTGTCTCAAAAACAACAAAAGCTCAAAGTTCTCTTTTAAAAAAGTGAACAGTTTCTTAAAAAAAATTTTTTTTTTTTTTTTGCTAAATCAATGAGCTTTATTGGGAGTTACAGGAATATGGGGAGAGTTGCTTATCAGAGCACAGGGGACACAAAGGTAGTTGCAATTCTCAAACTCAAAATGAGCATGTGATATAGCTTATAAATATTGGACACCTGAAACATACTGCACACCTACCTGCAGGCATACCTACAGATTAAGGAACATCCTATATTGGTGGTCCAGTTTGACCAATCCTGAGTTGCATGATTTGTCTAAGTTTTGACATTTCAGTTAAACATACTGAATCCTGTCAGTTTCAGGGATATCTCGATGTAAACTGAGAATGCTCATTTGTTTTCCGGCCATCCAGACCTGAATAATCAGTGAACAGGTATTTTTCTTTTAAGCATATTCAAAAGTCAAAGAGGCTGAAGTGCTGTTAACAGCCCCCATATTTACCCATTCACTCCATCCAACAGAACATGGGGTGCACCGCATTCTGCATTAAATCCAAACAAGTTTAAAGGAGAAGTAAAGTCAAGTTGGAGAGAGAGCTCAGTGGTTAAGAGCACTGGCTGCTCCTCCAGAGGACCTGGGTTCAATTCTCAACACCCGCATGGCAGCTCACAGATGTCTTTAACATGGATTTGACACACTCACACACACACCTTCACATGCAAGCAAAACACCAATGTACATAGAAGATAAATAGTGTCCCTAACAGTGTTCAAAACAGCTCACAGTCAAGAAAATTATCATAAGGTGGGCAGCTAATATAGCAATACCTCAGATTAGGGAATCAGCAGCTGTTTTATTACAGGACTGCTGAAACTGGTCATCACTCTGGAGAAAATGTTGTCTCAGCACTCGGTGGTTGACAACAGTTTCAAAATCAAACAAGAAATGCTCAGTTAAACAGTTCACTCACATTTGGGGACCTGCTCACCTCCAGAATGTGTGAGGAAACAGGTTGCACTATCACTTTTAATTAAGAACTTTTAGACTTTCTTAGCTAAGGAACTGATGTAAGTCAGCTATGACAATCAAAGACCACTGTGCTGGGTGCTCACTTGCAATCTCAGCAGCTGAAGGGGTTGGTAAGTGTGAGACCAGACTGGACCCCAAAGCCAGTGCAGCTGGAAGAACTGAGAGACTGTAAAACTAAGCCTATGCACAAGCATGCAGAAGGGCACACACAGCCTCAAAAACACAATTATTTTTTGTTGTTTTGTTTCAGTTTCTATAGTGACTGACATTCACTTTCGCCTAGATGGCCATGGACTATGTATGGATCCTCTGGTTTTAGCCTCCCAAGTTTTTTGTGCACCTTGTACATGCAGGAGCCCTTGGCAGCCAGAAGAGGGCGTCAGATCTTCTGTAACTGAGTTACAGGTGCCTATGAGCCACCATGTCGGTGGCTGAGAACCAAAGTGAACCCAGGTCCTCTGCAAGAGCAGTCAGTGCTCCTAAGCACTGAGTCATCTCCCCAGCCCAAGAACTCTCCTTTACCCGTGGTTTTGCAAGACAAGCTTTCTGGCTCTCTGAGCACAGGCTACTCTTCCAAAGGTCTCCAAACATCTCTATTTACCTTTCATCTAAGATTCAAACTGCTAAAAACACTTGACAGCATTAAAGCAGGAACTTTGATTTAAAGCTTTCAACTTCTTGGAACAATTTAGAAAGAAAAATTCCTCATGGCAAATGAACTACTAAATCAGTAGTCAGATCACTGGGACAAAGAAGTCAGCTCACTGTGGCAGCAGTGTCAAAGGCTGCCATACAGGGACCCCCTCCAGGCCTGAAGAGGCCATTCCTGGTACCATAAGGAATTCAAATTAAAAAGAAAAAAAAAAAAAAAAACTAAGCTAAGCTGCTTACCTACCCTCGCTTGCCAAATAAAGAAACAGAAAATAAAAATAAGAGCTGCGGCTCAGCGAAAGAACCTATGCTGACTAGTGCAGCTGAGGCCTCGACAGAACAGAGACCCTGCAGGGCCTTCTGTCACCAGGCTGCACGCTGTATCTTCACAGATCACTGTTTCCCACGAGAGAAGAAACGGTTCTGTCGAAGACAGGTGATCAGGATTTTGAGATGCCCAGTAGTGGGTTTCTCCACTGATGCAGTAAGTCAGGCAGTAAGATCAGGCCGAATTAATAAGACCAGGTAAAAATGAAAAAAAGAAAAAAAAGACCAGTTTAATCTGAGCAAAGCTAGGGGAAGAAAATAGGAGAGAATTCACATGGCAGCTCTAGAGACCAGAGCTCTGTAGGCATGATCACGAAGAATGATGTAGGCTCTGGGGGAGGAGCCAACCCTTGGTGGGTCTGGGCGGGGTTTGTGATGCCAATGTTGGGGTAGAGGGGCCAGCTGGAGATTCCCAACAACAGGGTCTCACTCTGTAGCCTCTGCTGGCCTGGGCGACCCTACTAAGACCTTACTGATCTTGCATGTATAGCAATCTGTGCTTGGATTACAGACAACTTGTTTTTATGGTGGGGATACAACACAGGGCTCCTGCATGATAGGCAAACACTATCAACTGAACCTCCATCTCCAGTCCCAACTTTGTTAAAGAGTGTACTTAGAGGGGGCTGGAGAGGTGGCTCAGAGGTTAAGAGCATTGCCTTCTCTTCCAAAGGTCCTGAGTTCAATTCCCAGCAACCACATGGTGGCTCACAACCATCTGTAATGGAGTTTGGTGCCCTCCTCTGGCCTACAGGCACACACAGACAGAATATTGTATACATAATAAATAAATATTTAAAAAAAAAAAAAGAGTGTACTTAGAGGGCTGGAGAGATGGCTTGGCCGTTAAAGGCTATGGTCAACCAAAAAAATATAAGAATGTACATTGCCAGTGGTGGTAGCATATGCCTTTAATAGAAGCACTAAGGAGACAGAAGCAAGCAGATCTCTGAGAGTTAGAGGCCAGTCTACAGAGTAAATTCAGGGCTACAGAGAAGGGTGGGGAGGGGGCGCAGAGCAAGGTAAAAGGTATAATTCCAGCTCCAAAGAAGGGTGAAGCAGGAAGCTTGCAAAGTCAAGCTGGGCTACACAATGAGTCATTATCTCAAGAAAAACTAAACTCCCCATGAGGAGCTGTGTGTCTTGTCCCTTAGAGCCTGGAAGGATTAAAGTCTCTAAGAGTAGACAGGCTAGATAGACAGACAGCATTCAAGCAGGACAAGACATTGGCTTTGCAGCACAAAGCCTCCTAAACCAGTAATAGTGTGGCACAGTGATGGCTGTGAACTCAAGGGCCAGGCTGGTCTACACATCAAGGTCCAAGGAGAGAAGTTTATACCGAAAGCAGGCTGTGAGGATGCCTGCTGGAGATGCAAAGGGAGAATCACTAAGTTCAAGAACAGTTTGAGCTGTGGTCTGAAACCCAAACAAAAGAGGTGCATGCCTTTAATCCCAGTACTCAGGAGGCAGAGGCAGGCGGATCTCAGTGAGCTCGAGGCCAGCCTCACCTACAGAGTTCCAGGACAGCTAAGACTATCAGAGAAACCCTGTCTTAGCTCAGTGGAAGATCCCAGAACCCATGCAATGGCAGGAGAACAAACTTAGAGCTGTTCTCAGACCTTTTCTCCACTCGCCCACCCCAAGAGGAGTCTTGAGGACTTAGTAGCATTGTTCTTACCCTGTGATTTTTTTTTTCAAAGGAGTTTCAGAAATACAAACAGTCCTAGAGGCATGCTGACACACACCTTTATTCCTGGGAGGCAGAGGCAGAGGCAGGAAGATGGAAAGATGGATCTCTGAATTCTAGGCTTGCTTGGTCTAGGTAGTGAGACCCTGGCTCAAAACAAACAAAACAAAACAACAAAACAAAAACAAAAACAAAACCGGGGTTTGGAGGTGGAGGAATGTGAAGATGCCTTATATACAACAACCTCTGGGTATGAGCCCCAAGCCCCAGCACCTCACAGATAGGATGCAAACTTGGGCGGTGGACGGAGGAGAAACTGAAGGCCATCCTTGCCCACACAGAGTCAGAGACCAACATTAACTACGAGACTCGGTCTCCAAAACAAAACCCTAAAATAATTTCTGTAAAGAAATATATGAGTTGGACAGTGGTGTGGCATGCCTGTAATCTCAGCACTCAAAGCAAGTCTGATCTACAGAGATAGTTCCTGGACAGCCAGGGCTACACAAAGAAACCATGTCTCAAAAAAAAAAAAACCAAGCTGGGCAGTGGTGGTGCATGCCTTTAATGCTAACACTTGGGAGGCAGAAGCAGATGGATCTTTGGAGTCGAGTCTATAGAGTGAGTTCCAGGACAAGCTCCAAAGCTACAAAGAAACCCTGTCTTAAAAAACCAAAATATTAAAAAAAAAAAATAAAACCACAAAAAAGATAAATGTAAAAACTGTAAAGAAACTGGAATCTTCAGACACTGCATGTGAAACACTGAGAAAAAGTATTTTCTCAAAATGTTAAAGACAATTGCCACTTGACCCAACAATTCCCCTCCCCATTCAGAGTAAACAAGTGCACACGTGTGTCCAGGAGAGCAGTTTACGACTGGCAAAAGAAATAATCTATAGGTCCATGGACTGAAAAATGTTGCTGGGCATGGTGGCAAATGCCTTTGATCCCAGGGCCTAAAAGGCAGAGGCAGGGACTACACGGTCAGACCTTATCTTAAAAACAAAACAAAACAAAAAAGCTGGGTGTGGTTGCATGCACCTTTAATCCCAGCACTCGAAAGGTAGAGGCAGGAGGGTTTCTGTGAGCTGAAGGTCAGTCTGGTTGACAAAGTTCCAGCACAGCCAGAACTGTTACACCACAGAGAAACCCTATCTCAAAAACCACCCACCCCCAAAAGGAATGAAAAAAACGGAAATAAAAGGAAATAAAATGGCCAATGTGACCTGAAAGGGGATAGCTTTGCAGCAAAGAGTTTGCTAATCATTTGCAGGGTTCAGGTAGGAGGCAATCAACAGACACCAGACACTACATCACTTCACACCCACTATGAAAGCTGGGAGTGTAGTTCACGTAACTCAGTGGTGCTCGAACAAGGCTCTGGGTTAGAGCTGCAGCACCAACAGAATGGCACATGCCTACAGCCCATTGCACTCATAACTCCATAAAGTTACACTGCTGACTAGCAGGACTGTAACTCTCAGGTAAGCATGTACAGGGTGCACGCACACACAAGCACACACACACACACACACACACACACACACACACACACACCCCAGCCTGGACAGCCTAGTGAGACTTTTTCTTAAGGATAAAGAGGAACTACTGAAGGGATGGCTCGGTAGTTAAGAGTTTGGTTCTCAGCCGGGTGCTGGTGGCGCACGCCTTTAATCCCAGCACTCGGGAGGCAGAGACAGGTGGATCTCTGTGAGTTCGAGACCAGCCTGGTCTACAGAGTGAGTTCCAGGACAGGCTCCAAAGCTACAGAGAAACCCTGTCTCGAAAACCAAAAAAAAAAAAAAAATAGTTTGGTTCTCAGCACCCATACAGTAATTGAAAATCCTTTTTAAAACCAGGCCTGATGGCATGCACTTTTAATCCCAGCACTTGGTGTAATGGATTAAGTAAAATGCTGCGGATCCCCGAGTAGCTGCAGTGGCAGAAACGCTGCAGGTCCCTGGGTGGCAGTGGGTCCCAAGAGCAGCCAGTCCCAGGCAGGGAAGGCGCAGTTCCCTGAGTCGCTGGCTGCAGCAGGCCACGAGGAGAGACAAACACATAAGCACGCAACAAGACCACAAGGCAGGTCTCCAAAGGCAGGTCTCCGACCAAAGGCAGGTCTTCAAAGGCAGCTGGTCCCAGGCAGGGAGCCACACGGCAGGTGAGAGCCAGAGAAATGGATAGGCATGCCATGCAGAGTGAGGTTGGATATTTATTTAGTGGGTTATGGAGGGGAAAGGAGAGAAGGGGGGAAGAACAAAGGGAGGAAAGGGGGAGATAAGTGGGGAAAGGCAGAAGCTGCCTCTTAGAGAGGGAAAAGGAAGGACTCAGGCTGCAAGCAGGGAGATCTGCCTGCCTCAGCAGATGGAGAGGGAGTAGGCGGGAGACACTTAAGAGTGTCTCTTAAAGGGACAGGACAGGACAGATCATCAACACTTGGGAGGCAGAGGCAGGTCTGTCTGAGCTACAGAGTGAGTTTCAGGGCAGCCAGAACTACACAGAAATCCTTTTTCAAAAAACAAAAGAACAAAAACAAACTAAAAGAAACCCAAAACCTTTTTGATTGCAGTTCCAGGAGATCAAATGTCCCCTTCTGACCTCCATGCTTATCAGACACATTGATGTTGCACACAGGTGGTACACACACACACACACACACACACACACACACACTGGTGGTACACAGAGATGGTGTATACATGTATGTGTACACACACCCAAAAGCAAAACACTCATATGATGTGGGAGAGTCTTCTGTTTCTATTGATTTCATTCGTTAATAAAGAAACTGCCTTGGCCCATTTAATAGGCCAGCCCTTAGGTGGGTGGAGTAGACAGAACAGGAAGAAGGAAGTGAGGTAGATGGCTCAGACAATTGCCCCACCTCTCCTCTCTGGGACAGTCGCCATGAAGCCAGCCACCAGGTCAGACATGCTGAATCTTTCTGGGTAAGACACCACTTTGTGGTGCTACACAGATTATTAGAAATGGGTTAATCAAGATGTGAGAATTAGACAATAAGAGGCTGGAACTAATGGGCCAGGCAGTGTTTAAATGAATACAGTTTGTGTGTTGTTATTTCGGGGCATAAGCTAGCCAGGCAGCCGAGAGCTGGGCGGCGGGAAGCAGCCCACAGCTCACACTACACTCATAGGCAAGAAACAAAAATATTTTCTCAAAAATCCTAAAACATACAAAGTCTCCAGCCCTACAAAAAGAACAGGAATGATTATGCTAGTCTTGAGCTGGGCATGCTCAGTAGCTCCGTTGCTTAGGGAGGTCCGGAAGATGGTGATGGCGCACGTCTTTAATCCTAGCATTGGGGAGGCAGAGGCAGGCGGATCTGTAAGTTCGAGGCCAGCCTGGTCTACAAGAGCTAGTTCCAGGACAGGTTCCACAGCTACAGAGAAACCTTGTCTCAAAAAGAAGAAAAAAAAAAAAAAGGAAAAAATACCTTGGATTTGGATACAATGGACTCTACTAAGATTTCCTACAACTTTCGAAAAGGATTTTTTCCAAGTTTAAGTGTATGTGTTCCGGTGTGCAGGTGTCCATAGTATTAAGCTGGCTTTGCATATCCTGGAGCTGGAGTTACAGGTGGTTGTAAACCACTTGATGATGTGGGTGTTGGGAAAAATTAGTTATCCCTCCAGGCCCAGATTGGACTCTTTATTTTATCCCCAATGCCGGGAAATTGAACCAAGTACCTCAAGCATACAAAACAGCCACTCTACCCCCCAAGCTAAACCTCCAGCACTGTAACTGTACACTTCGAATGAGTACCTCAAAAAGCTGTTTAAATTCCATAATGCACAGACTGATGTCATTCCAGAACTTTGAGAGGAGTCTAAGCTGTATTTATGAACAGATAACTATCTGGAGATCAGAACGATGCCCCTACTTTACGTATATCTCAAATGAGGCAGCTCCGAGGCAGTGAACTAAGGCTTTCGCATCTTCCGGACCTCCCTAAGCAACGGAGCTACTGAGCATGCCCAGCTCAAGACTAGCATAATCATTTCGATTCAACGCACCAGACCAGATTACAAGGTGGGAAAGAGAAAAACCACTCCAAGCAGAAGGATTCAACGTAAACGAAGGGGGTCGAGAAAAAGTAAGAGTCAAGAGCCAAGCAAAAAGAAACAGACCTTGCACCACAAAAATTCTTACTCTGCAAAGTGGTGTGGAGTTCGGGTGCCCAAAATAAATAGGTACCAGATCAAAGAGAGAGCCGGCCAATGAGACTGGGGAGCCGATGACGTAGGTTAACCAAGTGTTTTTTTTTTTTTTTTTTCCTAAAGCTGCTCTCTGCAAACTGATACTTAGGGTATCAGGCCTTCTCGGTGTGCAGTGACAGGAGACATAAACGTGACGAAGTTCGCTGCCGGCAAGTTCCTCTTTTACACATGAAAAAGGCACCGTTGGGGCCAACACCGGCCAACCCTCCAGTGTTTACTAAGCCCTATCTCCAACCATCTCCACCGCCATCTTCTGGATGAGAGCCCAGCAGCCGCATCATTCCGGAGGCTGCGTAGCTCGCGGTGTGCAAACCGAGAGGCGAGGCACCTGCACCGTGCACCTCCGTGGCCCGTCACCCACTCTGCCTCGGCCGTGTGGGAGCCTCACCTGCACACGCCTCGGATACAGGGCTCCAGCCAGATGCGGTAGGCGGTCTCGATGTGCTCCTGCGATACCTCCTCGGGCCTCACCGTCTCCGCCCAGCGCCAGGCCGCCTTCTCCAGCTGCAGCCGGGGCGCCATGGCCTTGATCGGAAAAACGTTTGCCGAGGCAGGCGGCCGCCGGCGCCTCCTCCGCCTCCGCCCGAACGGGCTCCGGCACCTGCCAGCCGAAAGAACAGAGTGCTCCCCTCAGCCGGAGGACCAGTCAATCACCTGCGCGCGCCACAGTCGCCGCGCCCGCCCGCCCGCGCCCAGCCAGCACGACCAGCCGCAAAGCACCGCCGCCGATACCCGACAGCCTCCGCGCCGAAGGACGTTGGAGGTGTACGCCCAGCCAGAGTCTGCGCAGGCGCGCTCCCAGCAGGCCCTGCGCCGCAAGCACTTATAAAATGACGGGCGGACGCCGGCAAAGAAGCTGCCCAAAGGCAGTTTGCCACGTCTTCTCCGCCATAGTGAAGGCTATCGCGCTTCAGCCTCTGTCCGCTACTCGGACGATTGGGCGCCCGTCCTTGTTCTACCTATTTCCCATATTACTGTGACAAAGTCACCCGAAAGAGTAATCAACGCACACCATAGGGCCGCCGGGACTGTGGGGTGGGACCTGTTAACAGTAGAAGCCGGGTCAGCCAGAGACTCCAGAGTCGGCTCCCTGAAGGATGATTTAACTTGAGTCTGGGCGGATTCCGACTTCTTTCCCGAGCCCTTTGACGTCACGGGGCGTTATGTGCTATGCCGGTGCTGGAACGGAACTACATTTCCCAGCTTGCACCGCGGTCTGCCACTCGTGGAGTGCGAGACATGCTGGGATTTGTAGTCTTAGAAGAGGGAAGTTCAGTCTTTGAGTTGCAGAGTGTTGAGGCGCACGCGCAGGTCCCTGGCGGGTATTTCTTTACTGTAAGCTGTCTCCTAACTTAGTCGTCTATACTTTGACCTCTTAATTGTTTATGGAGGCTACACCCTAGCTCCAGGCTGTGAAACAGTGTCCTTTTTGCAACTCCTTCCCTTTGAACCTAAGGGCTAAAACCTTCGCAGTGTTTTGTAATTGAACGGAGAACTTCCTACAAGAGAGGACTTTCTGGAATTTTAAACATGGAAAAGCCCCTGGGGCTAGGGAGGAGGAATCCAAGCACTAAATTTCTCCATAATCAGCTCTGTCCCCACCCTAGTAGCCTTGAACAGAAGTCATTAGCTAATTTAATGAAGGAGGGCAAGATTTGGTCCCTGTGGCTGTGGTTGAGTTTGTGGGTTGAAAACAGAAAACAATGATCTCCTTTTCAAGGTGTGGTGAGTCAGGGCTGTAATTTATACTTGTGGGGCTGAAGCTAGATGGAGCTTCTAGGTAAGCCTATAGCACATAAAATGACTCTGTATACACACACACCACATCCTATCTAGGTGATGACATTTAAAAACTGGAGAAATAACTCAGCAGTTAAGAGCACTGGCTGTTCTTCCAGAGGACTTGGGTTCAATTCTCAGCACCCACATGGCAGCTCACGACTGTCTGTAACTCCAGTTCCAGGGGACCCAAGACCTGACAATCTTTACACAGACACACATGCAAGCCAAACATCAATGCACATAAAATAAAAATAAAGCATTAGGGCTGGAGAGATGGCTCAGTGGTTAAGAGCACTGCCTGCTCTTCCAAAGGTCCTGAGTTCAATTCCCAGCAACCTCATGGTGGTTCACAACCACCTGTAATGAGATCTGATGCCCTCTTCTGGCCTGCAGGCAAGCAGGCAGGCAGACCACTGTATACGTAATAAATAAATAAATCTTTGAAAAAAATCATTAAAAGTAAATAAATAAAAATAGATACACACCCATTGCTTTTTCACCAGTTCGCGCAAAGATGAGAACACCACCAAGTCTAATAAACCAGAAGCAAACTTTATTCCAGAAACCAGATCCTAGGAAAACCAGAACAAACTTAAAAATAAAAAATAAAAATTAAAAAAAACCATCTTGGGGTACAGAAGCTTATCAGCTAGCTGAGACCACAGCCAGAGATGGTGTTTGTTAGGCTGTGGCAAAAGGCCAGTTTCTGAACCCATCTTTTATAGTTAGGGCACCAAGCATTAGGTCTGAACAAAGGAAGCTTTACGATCGTACCCTGACCCATGGGTCAGTCAACGGAGACCCCAAGGAGGGGAGTGAGTTCTAACGTCAATGGGTAACTAGGCAGCTATCATGAAATATGTTTTAGAGTAGATTACAGTGAAGATCACTAATTGCAAGAAAACATGTCTGGCAATTAGTCAGAAATGGGAACTGCTAGTAATACTAGATGGTTAATAAATTAGAATTAATTGGTTCTTAGGTTGAGAACTTAGAAGATAGCAGAAAGTTCTTCACACTATTTCAAGGTAAAACTCAGATACACACTGCCATACTTTACAACCTCCATTATCAGAGCTCATTAGTCAAATCCGTGTTTCTACCCTGTCCACTGTTTCTCCTGGTACCTCCAGGCAGTGTATACCTCCATGCCTCCCCTTTAATGGTGCCAGTTTTCCATAACAGAAACAGTGCCTAACCCAGAGGTCACATATCTCTGTCTCTTAAAGGTTAACTCAGTTCACATCTGTCGTTTATCAAGGATGGCCAAGACATTACTCTCAATTTGCAGAGAGAAGCTCTGGCCTTGTAAATAAAACAGCTAGTTGTAAAAATGAAATGACCTAAGCTGATGGAGGCTTCCTAAGCATTCAAGAAAATAGCTCACTGGATGACTGATCCTTGATCTGCTGAGAAAGCTGCTGATAGTCTGTTCTCATTCTCCTAGACTTATAACTTTATATTTCTTTATTTCTACATTTTTTTTTTTTTTTGGTTTTTCGAGACAGGGTTTCTCTGCAGCTTTTTTAGAGCCTGTCCTGGACCTAGCTCTTGTAGACCAGGCTGTCCTCGAACTCACAGAGATACACCTGCCTCTGCCTCCCGAGTGCTGGGTATTTCTACATTCTTATTTTTGGAATCTACATTTTTATTTTCTTATTCTTGGACTCTTCAGAAATCCCTCACTCCCATCTTTGCTACTATAAAAACCTAACCCCAACTGAGCTGGGGCTCTCCAACCCCTCCAATACGTTGGATACATATAGAGTCTGAGTTTGCAAACGTGTGTAAGAACAAAGGCTCATTCTCTCCCCACTTCTCCCCTTCCCCCTTTCTGTCTCTCCTCTCTCTCTTTCTCTCTCTCTCTCCACCTCTCTACTCTTCTCCCCTTCTCCCTTTCCTATCCATAACGCACTAAATACAACCTCAAAATGAAATAAAGGCTCTTTGATTTTTACATAAAGGACTTGATCTCCTCATTGGTTTTGGTGGAACTCTGCAATCTGGGCAGAACACTACAGCTGCTGGTGGAGCCAGGAAAACAGTGTGCAGCCAACAATGCATTTAACTATGTGGAGACATCAGCTACTTTCTAGGAGTATGTTTGAATGATTACAGGAGGTATTAACTAACCACTTATTCTGTGTCCCAGTGGGGCAGACTAAAACCCAAAATGGAAGGCTTCATTTTAGATTTCATTGACCTTCAGAGCACTGAGTGTTGTGGGAATTTGATCCATTCTGGGCAATGACATTTGATAATTGGGGTTGAAATGGTAAAATTAAAAATGCTGCAGGATCCCCGGCGGCGGCAGGCAACAGAAACGCTGCAGGTTTTATATTAAAATATTTTTTTAAAGATTTATTTATTATGTATACAACATTCTGCCTCGATGTATGCCCGCACGCCAGAGGAGGGTGCCAGATCTCAGTACAGATGGTTGTGAGCCACCATGTGGTGGCTGGGAATTGAACTCAGGACCTCCAGAAGAGCAGCCAGTGCTCTTAAACTCTGAGCCATCTCTCCAGCCCCCTTTATATTAAAATATTAAACAATCTTCAAACAAATGTGCAGCAAATGAGGGCAATGACCTCAAAATGTAAACAATATATATGCATCTTGATCAGAGGTAGAAATGTATAGTACAATATCATAAACATATCCTAAAATTGTATCAATATACAAAATGTCTTAATCAGAAGTAGAAACATGCATGCATACAATTTGACAAAATAAAACTTTGCATAGGTATACAAATATTGTAAACGGAAACAGAAGCCTATTCAATATAACAAATGTAATTTGAATTTGTATCAAGATACAAGAATCTATACCAATGTAAATTGTCTATAAATAATAGCTCACAAATAATCTCACTATTACTATTATTATTAGTATGAGTTACTATTATTAACCCATCCATTTCCCCTTCTTTTTTTCAAGAGAGATTCCTGAACCTACTTCATTTCCACCCCCAACTTTATACCAGTTATAACCAACCCCTAATAATGTCCCTATCCCTGAGGACAAACTTTGTTGGGAGAGAATATGTTGTTTTCTAGAATCACTTCCAGCTGTCATGGGGTGATATGATTTCTATGGGATCCTGTAAAACTAAAAATGATGGTTCAGTTTCAAGATTACTGTCTGGTAAAATTGCAGATAGTCTCTGAGTAGTTGATAGGGTTTTTCTGAAGTTCTTATTTGAATTTCTGACCAGAACATTTTAAGAAGATGCACCATGTCACCTAGCTAAGTTGGAATCATCTTGAGCAGTTTGTAACCCACAACTGATCTTAAAGCGGTGCTATCAGCCGGGCGGTGGTGGCGCACGCCTTTAATCCCAGCACTCGGGAGGCAGAGGCAGGCGGATCTCTGTGAGTTCGAGGCCAGCCTGGTCTACAAGAGCTAGTTCCAGGACAGGCTCTAAAAAAGCTACAAAGAAACACTGTCTCGGAAAAAAAAAAAAAAAAAGAATCTTTGGGCTGGAGAGATGGCTCAGAGGTTAAGAGCATTGCTTGCTCTTCCGAAGGTCCTGAGTTCAATTCCCAGCAACCACATGGTGGCTCACAACCATCTGTAATGGGGTCTGGTGCCCTCTTCTGGCCTGCAGGCATACTCACAGAAAGAATATTGTATACATAATAAATAAATAAATATTTAAAAAAAAAAAGCGGTGCTATCAGCATAATGACATCATATCGACCAACCAGGTGGGATCATTGTTGTGGGGCCCCATCTTCTTCCTGGAACCTTCAAAGATTTACTGCAGGAAAATTTATTGTTCATTGTGGAAAACTTAAACATGATTCATATAGACATATATTCAACAAAAGGTACCATAGAGACAATAATAGGTACGGGGAGAAGTAAAATTTTTTGAAAGCAGAGTTTTGATAATAGTAGTCCTTAAATTTTATCTTCCTTCTGTATCATACCAGGTGGCTTCTGATATGAGACAGAAACTCTGACTTTTTCTTTTAACAACATGGTTGGATTTAGAGAAGGATAGCCACGTCCAACTCCAAAGCCAGCTTTGATTTTTTTTTTTTTTTTGGTTTTTCGAGACAGGGTTTCCCTGTAGTTTCTAGAGCCTGTCCTGGAACTAGCTCTTGTAGACCAGGCTGGCCTCGAACTCAGAGATCCGCCTGCCTCTGCCTCCCAAGTGCTGGGATTAAAGGCGTGCGCCACCACCACCCGGCAGCCAGCTTTGATTTTTAAGTGAGTCACAACTATCATTATACTGAGAAATAGGGAGATATAATATGTTTAGGTAGTGAAATTTTACCCTGAAGAAGATATTAGTACCATAAGTCAGATTTCTCTTTGCTTGGTGATTCTTTTTAAATAGCTACTTTTTCTTCTTTAGGCATCTAGTTGTCCAAGGCCTCGAGACTTTTTGAAGATGGGTATTTTCCTGCAACAACAAGAACAGAACCCTGCCCCAACCGTATGAGGTTTTCTTAACACCTGTAAGATTGTCACCTCCGTGGATGAGCTGTCATTTCTCTTTATCAAGAGGTTTCTCTTTTTCGAATCGAATCTTGATTAATTTTGATGGTATTCATAGCTCTTCTTCCCCAGAATAGTACATCTCCTGGTTTACATTCTGAGGTTAACACATCCTTGAAATAAACTGGCTGATTTAATTCAGAAGTTTTTATTATTATTATTATTATCCAATGTCTCTCTGCAGCCATTTTTCCTTTCTCACTAGCACTAAGAAAATTCAAGGTTAATAAAGCATTATGCAGTCTATTTCTGGGGGTATTTTTCTTTTTCTTTTTTATGTATAATAAAGAGCTATTTATTTAGGGGAGACTCACATATCATTGTCCTAGACCACAGTCCTCTGCACGAACAGGAAACAGGAACTGAATCTAGCAGCTGGAAGTGAGAATCAGAAGCAAGAGAGCGAGTGCACACTTTACAGCTGAATTTATAGTATAAAAGACCACGCCCAAGTGGACTGGTATCTTAAAGGCTATTGGCTGATGGAGCTGAAGGAGCTCCCACAGCACCTCCTCTGGGGGTATTTTTCATTACTTTCTGTTTGTTTAACATATACTTTATAGTTTGATTTGATCTTTCTATAATTGCCCGACCTGTAGGATTATGTGGTATACCTGTAATGTGCTTTATAATAAGCAAAAGACTGCTTCATTTTCTTAGAGACATATACTAAACCATTGTTTATCTTTATTTTGCAGGTATACCTATGATGACCATAAAACTTCTAGTAAATGTGTGAATACTGAATCAGCCTTTTCCAAACTCACAGCAGTTGCCCATTTTAAACCTGAATAGGTATCAATGGTGTGGTGTACATATTTTAATTTTCCAAATTCTACAAAGTGGAACACATCCATCTGCCAGATTTCATTCCTTTGAGTACCCTTTGGGTTACTTCCTGCAGGTAGTGGTGTTTGGTTATATAAAGAAGTAGGACATTTCTTTATACTCTATGTAGTAATAGAAAAGTCCTTTTTAAAATCTTTGCTATTAACATGATTTTTTAATAAAATTCTGAGGCCTTCAGCATATTTCTAGTCAATAATCAATCAATCTCTGCATTATCTTGTGCTAGAGGACCTGGCAGACGCACAAGGAATCAGATGTGTGTTATATATATTGGACAAAGCCTATTCCTGAGTATATCTTTTTTAAAAAACATTTCCTCTTTCTTTTTTTTTTTTTTTTTTTTTTTTTTTTTGGTTTTTCGAGACAGGGTTTCTCTGCAGCTTTTTTAGAGCCTGTCCTGGAACTAGCTCTTGTAGACCAGGCTGGCCTCGAACTCACAGAGATCCGCCTGCCTCTGCCTCCTGAGTGCTGGGATTAAAGGCGTGCGCCACCACCGCCCGGCCATTTCCTCTTTCTTTAACATTTATTTATTTACTTAGTAATGTATACAACATTCTGCCTGCATATATGCTTGCACGCCAGATCTCATTACAGATGGTTGTGAGCCACCATATGGTTGCTGGAAATTGAACTCAGACCTCTGGAAGAGCAGCCAGTGCTCTTAACCACTGAGCCATCTCTCTAGCCCTCCTGAGTATATCTTGAACATGAATGAATAATGAAGTCAATTCTATATCATCTGGTATAAATTAAGTAGTTTCAATATGCAAAACAACTCTTTCTGCATATTGTAAATTAGGAATCGTATTAAGATGTTCTTTAAAATCCCTTAGTACTATGAGAATAGCATATAATTCTGACTTTTGGACAGAATCATAAGGGCTTTATTCCACTTTACTTAAATCTTCTAATATGTAACCTGCCTTTCCTGATTTATTTACATCCGTATAGAATGTACAGGCTCCAGTTACTGGCATGTCATGTACAATGCAGAGAAGGATCAAGTTATCTCTCTTTATAAGGTGGGGTTTCAATCCCTAGGAATTGAACGTCTGCCTCCTGTAGAGGTCAATTTGAATGCCAAGATTCTGGAGTAATAATAGTCACGTCCACCCTTGTGTCCAGTAATCTTTCAATTACAGTCTTATTTATTTGCACTCTCAGCTTTGGTCTTGGATCATTTATAGAAGTCTGCCAAAATATATGTTTCCTATTTTCTATTGGAATTTTTGTTTGATCTTCCATGTTTATTCTATCATCTAGAGCAATATGGCTTTTACAATAGGCACTGGTCTAGGCATTGTAGAAATAAAAAGCTTGTTAAATTTCTGGATAGTGATATTGTCTGCCCTTATCTTGGGGTTGGTTTACAATTTTCAAATTTATTTATTTACTTATTTATTAATCAAATTAATTTCCCTGTTATAATTTTCAGATTTTTTAGGTGTAATGATCTTCATTGGCCAGCAGGTGTCGCAGTTGCAGTTGTAAGGCAGGTCCTAGATCAGTACCTGAAATACCTGAGACTTAGAATTACCAACAAATTTAGTTAATTACTTAAAAGCAGCACATCCGCATATGGAGTTGGTCAGAATATCAAGAAACCCAGAGCTTGCAGGCAGTTGTGAGCTCTGAGGTTACTGGCCTAAGCTCAGGCCAGGAATTCATGGATCTGAACTTAGAATGCAAGCCTGTGTGCCAGGTGCAGGGTGAGGGCCCCTGCTTCCGGAGTCAGGCTCGGCCTGATCAGAGCAGGTCTGGTAGAAGCCAGAGAAGCTGCGGAGGAGTTGCAGCTGAAAGCAGTGGGCGGCTGTAGCTGACTGAACCAAGCCAAGTGGGCACAGGCCGACGGGACCGGGTTGGGCCAGCCAAGCCCACCCAGAGGGACAGTTCAGCTGTAGAGGTGGGAGAAGACTGTGGGGGCCTGGGCAGGGCCCGGCAGTCGTGTGGATTCAGACCACGTTGGCGCCAATTTGTTGGCGTATAAAAGAGTTCCACGATAGCCCAGAATGAAGTATAACAAAAGTTTATTATTTGGGAATAAACTCACAGAAAGGGTAGCCATCTGCAGCCCTCTGCATGCGCTGGGAACTGGACAGGAATCCAGCAGCCAAGAGGGGTGGCATGCTTTTCGTCTGTATTTATAATACATGAGACCATGCCCAAAGTGGGCCCATATCTTAAAAGCTATTGGTTGAAAGAGTTCCCACAGCACGGTTTAGAATGGATAGGAGTATAAAGACCCTGGGGCAGGAATCCTTGGTTAGAAACTGAAGCAACACCCGGTCCCATGTGCCATCCCTTACAGCTTCTCCGGTCCTGAGATTTTCTCAAGCTCAGTCTCCCACCTATCCAGGAAGGCAGCGGAGCCCCGCTCCCCGCTCCCCGCCCCCCCTTTTAGAAGCCCAGCAGTTAAGCCGGATCTATGGCTCCTGGTTCCTGTCTGCCTTGTCTTCTCTCCAGCTTGGGGCCCCAAATCTCCACAGCAACCCTTAGATGCAATTCTGATCAAAAGAAAGAAGACTTAGAAGGGGGAGCCCAAAACTCAGTGAGGAGACCTGAGGAGCTGGCCTCACTGCTCATTGTGCCCTGTGCACTTCCAGGAGCAGCCAGGCCCTACACCCCAGTCTCCTCAAAGACCCCCAAGGGGATTCCAAAGTCTGCCCCCAGCTGGGTACAGACCAAGGATGACTTTTCTTTGGCAGCTTCCCCAAAGGCTGTTCCTTCTGGGGACAACTGCTCTGACTGTGTCTGCCCTGGGGACAGGTGAGTGGAAGGGCCTGGAAGAGGCACACCTGAAACTCTTATTCCCAGGTTTTCCTCAGCCAGTACTCACTCTGGTAGGCAGTCTCTTGATAAGGGAAGCTGGGTCTTGCTTTGTATCCTCAAGCCTATTCCAATCCCTCTGCAGCTTCTAGAAGGATCCAGAGGCAGGGGTCTGTGGGTGGGCGGGTAGCCCTTGGGTCTGGGGCTGTGGATGAGACAGTTTGCTTTGGGCGTTCCTGCATCCTAGCCCTGACGTCTCTGCTGTGTCTCCTGCAGTCAAGGGGCCAGGGTGCAGCTCAGTGATAGAGTATACGGACATCCTGGTCTGCAGGGTGAGTTCCATGACAGCCAGGACTGTTACACAGAGAAACCCTGTCTCGGAAAACAAACAAACAAAAAGACGTATAAGGCCCGGGGTTCTGTTCCCATACCACATAAAAAGTTTAGAGCTGGGCAGGGGTGGTGCACACCTTTAATTCCAACACTCTGGAGCCAGGCACATCTCTGTGAGTTCAAGGTCAGCCTGGTCTGCAAAGCTAGTTGCAGGACAGCCAAAGCTATACAGAGAAATTCTGTCTCAAAAAACCATGGGGTGCAGGGGAGATAGAGAAAGAATAGCCACGGATGATTCCAGAGACCAGTACTTCAGCAGCTAAAGCATGTCATCCTTGCAAGAAGGTTGCTCTGAATAACTTTCTCAATCAACTTTTAGAAGCTGGAAGGAAAAAGAGCTTCCCAGCTCTTTTCAGGCTGTCATTTATTTATTTATTTATTTATTTATTATTTATTTATTATTTATATAATACTAGATGTTGAACCTAGGGCCTCCCAGTGATTAGGCTCAAGCTCTACCTCTGAGCTACATCCCCAGCCCGCTGCTTTCAGTCTTTAGGGCAGAGATTCAAGCTCATCCTCCTAGCTGGTGTTACAGAAACTGCAGCACAGCACCGGGCTACTCCTGTCTGGCTAAGGTCACAACCCTGCACAAATGGCTGAGGTGCCTATTTAACATATCAAAGTGGACCTGGACGTCAGGTTCTCCCAGCATCCCTCAGTCCCTACCAGTTACAGGGCCTTCTGGCTGACACACCCTACCCACTACCCTGAACTCTCCAACCCAGGAGGCTGGACTTCTCTTCCCTATGTAATCGAGTCATTTTGGTTACCTATTCTCTTCGTATTTTGGGCCTCCTGGCTGCTTTGCCTGGCTCCCCCCTCTACCCTCTCACTTCCCTTTCTCTCTCTCCTCACATGGCCCGGCTCAGTCTGGACTTGTCCACTCTGGGATTCTCCCAGAGGTCCCTGCCTCTGGTTATGCCCTCCCATATAGTTACAACAATATCTCTTCCACCATCCCTAGGAGCAGTCATGTCCTTTCCTGTCTTTTTTTTTTTTTTTTTTTTTTTGGTTTTTCGAGACAGGGTCTCTCTGCAGCTTTTTTAGAGCCTGTCCTGGAACTAGCTCTTGTAGACCAGGCTGGCCTCGAACTCACAGAGATCCGCCTGCCTCTGCCTCCCGAGTGCTTTTTTTTTTTTTTGAGACAGGGTCTGAATTTGTAACCCATGCTAGCCCACCGCCGTTACGAAGAATCCTGTACTCCAGAATACTGGTTTACAGGCAGATGCCACTACCCTAGGGGCTGAAGTCCAAAGCTTTTGTTTTTTTTTTTTTTTTTTTTTTTTTTTTTGGTTTTTCGAGACAGGGTTTCTCTGCGGCTTTGGAGCCTGTCCTGGAACTAGCTCTTGTAGACCAGGCTGGTCTCGAACTCACAGAGATCCGCCTGCCTCTGCCTCCCGAGTGCTGGGATTAAAGGCGTGCGCCACCACCGCCCGGCTAGTCCAAAGCTTTTGAATTAAGGAGCTGTGTGGCTTAGAATTGTCATAAAGTGCTCACCAAAATTCATCCTTGTTTTGCCAACGAGGTTCATAGAGAATGTGTGAGATGCTGGGATCAAGCATCGAGGGCAGGTCGGGGGCGGCCTGATTATACCACAAGATCCCTGCGCTCTCCCCCTCAGCGGACCTGACAGACCTGTGCGGACAGACATGGCAAGGGGATGCGCTGCAGCTGCGCTCGCACTCGGCTTCTCGCAAGTTCTACTTTGTGACTCCGAACACCGACTGCGTGCTGTGGCTGCATGCGGCGACCCCTGAAGACAGGATGCGCTTCCAGTTCCGCTTCTTCCTGGTCTACAGCCTGTCCTCTGCCACCCGGATCACCGCAGCTACCGTGACCACCACGGCCACCCGGGCTCCCAATGACCCGTGCGCACCAGGCTCCTACCTGCAGTTCTATGATGGCCCGCAGGGGGCGCCCCGGGCCCTCGGACCCCCAACCTGCGGCCTGACCATCCCCGCCCCTCTCACGTCCTCGGGACCCTGGCTTGGCCTGCGCTTGGTCACCAGGGGCCGCCAGCCCCGTGTGGATTTCTTGGGCGAGGTGACCTCTTTCCGCCTGGGTGGGTTGTGGTTGATGGCCAGGGTGAGGTGAGGAGAGACAGAGTAGAAGATGAGATGCTCAGACGACGGGAAGGGAGGAATGGGGTCCCAGCCGGGAAAGAGTGGGTGACATGGATAGGGTTGGGGAACCAGTGAGGGATGAACCAATGAGAGAGATCTACACGTCCTGCCTCCTTCTAGTCCTGACACACACTTCTGGACACACTTGGAAGCACACTCACACAGGATACCAGTTACACTCAAACCATACCCACATTGCACTCACAATTAAATCCACACACGCACACACACACACACACACACACACACACACACACCTCGCACACTCATCTTTTTACTTATTTTGGTTCTTCAAGACAGGGTTTCTCTGTGTAGCTTTGGCTGTTCTGGTTCTTGCTCTGCAGACCAGGCTGGCCTTGAACTCACAGAGATCTGCTTGACTCTTGGGGCTGGGATTAAGGGAGCCCAATTTGGCTTTGACCTAGAGATCTTTCTGTCTGTGCTCCTGAGGTCTGGGTTCACAGGCCTTCTTCAACATTATGACATTATTCCTGGCCCAAACCTAGGTGTTTTTTGTTTGTTTGTTTGTTTGTTTTGTTTTGTTTGAGACAGGGTTTCTCTGTGTAGCTTTGAAACTTGCCCTTTATCTGGCTCTGTAAACCAGGCTGGATCTGCCAGCCCCTGCCTCCCAAGTGCTGGGATTAAAGGCACGTGCCCCCACCACCTGGCTGAGGTCTTTAATGCTGCACTCTGTCCTGCAGTTCAGACCACGCCCAAGGCTGTAGCCCTGCAGGTCTAGAGCCACCTGCTGATTTTAATAGAGAGCAGGCTAGTTCCCAAAGCCCAGAAGAACTGACTCACTTGGAACTTTCCAGCCATTTCTGGCTAAGTCTCCAGACTAGAATGTTAAGCATGGGACAAGTGAGGATGCCAAACCCAGGACATGGGGACCTTCGGCACAGCCATAAGTCCTGGAGGATAAGATGTTGGGACTACTCTTGGTTATGAGCTACTTGGCCCCGCCCTCAGGTAGGCTCATGTGCCTGCTCAGCTACCACTCACCTTTTCTCTGCCCTGGAATTGTGTGGGGGGGGGAAGGATGGGAGGTGGTGTCCCATCCCTTTTGCATCTCTGGCACTATATGAAATGTATGCCCCTGCTGGGCAGTGGTGGTGCACACCTTCAATCCCAGGACTTGAGAGGCACAAGCAGGCGAATCTCTGTGAGTTTGAGGGCAGCATGGTCTACAGAGCAAGTTCCGGGACAGGCTCCAAAGCTACACAGAGAAACCCTGTCTCATAAAACAACAACAACAAAATTATGGTGCTGGAGAGACAGCTCAGCAGTTAAGAGCACTAGCTGCTCTTCCAGAGGTCCTGAGTTCAGTTTCCAGCAACCATAAGGTGGCTCACAACCATCAACAGCGGGATCTGATGCCCTCTTCTGGCATAAAGTTGATAGAGCACTCATTTACATAAAAATAAAGAAATCTTTAAGAAATATTAAATTAAAGGGTCTGGGATGTGGTTTGCCCAGCTCAAAGAAGGCCCTGTGTTTGATCCCCAGCATTACATAAATCAGGTATGGTGGCGGCGTACGCCTGTAAGCCCAGCAGTTGGAAGGTAGAGGCAATAGGACCAGAAGCCAAAGCTCATCTCCAGTTGTATAGCAAGTTCAAGAACAGCTTAGGCTATTTCATAAATTCAGTAGGTGTTAGCCATCACACCACCACCACCACCACCACCACCACCACCACCACCACCACCACCACCACTGTGTTCATTGCCATCAGGATTGCACTGCTGTCTCCCCAGGAAACACCTTTCTCGTATGTACTGACAGCAGCCTTGTCCTGCCCCCACCCCAAGCAGTTCTGTCACTGTGGGCCACACTGTTATAGGAGCTGGTTTAGGATCCTTACTCCCAGCTTCCCTTTCCTACCCCAGGGTTTTGCGGCACCTACTTCCGCTGTCGGAATAGCAGGTGTGTGCCCCGGAGCCTGCTGTGTGATGACAGGGACATGGACAACTGTGGTGACGGCAGTGACCAGGACACCCGACCCCCAGCCAGCTGCAGAGGTCAGTGAGGAGGGTTGCTTGGACCCCACTGCATAGCAAAGTGGAGAGGCTTGTTGGCCCTGGTACCCTTCTTCTGGATGGCAGGGCCCGAGTGGGGAGGTGGCATGGAGCAGGGAGGAGTGTGGCCACAGTGGCAGTCAGGTTAGAGATCAAGGGGGTGAGGGCCAATGCAACAGGGAAGGATCTAGTCCAGTTTATGACCTGAGACCTCGGGAGCGAGGCTGTTCTTCACAGGACCCGAGGGAGGACCTGTCTCAGTTATTTATTTCAGTTAATTATTGCCAGCCATTCCAATGACATCTGGGGTATGGCAGATGCTTGAGTAACAATAGCTAACTGATTAGAATAGCAAAATTTCGTGACACCTTGGTTTCCTCATCAGAAGGGGATGGGGTCGTGACACCTAACCTTGCAGGCACCTCAACTGTGAGTACTGTCAGTTGAGTGTGCCACACAGAGCCTGACTCTTGCTGCACAGAAGCTGCTCGCCCAGGCTGGTCTGTCCCGTGTCCTGAGAAGCAGCTCCATTTATAAGCCTGCTGAGTAGGAGACCAGACCTCACCTCCAGCTGTGTGACCTTGGCCAGATGTTTTATCCCCTCTTTGTCCCTCATTTCCTTTATTCTAGCTGTGCGTTGTAGGCAGAGTTTCTCTGCGTCTCAGCAGATGCTCCCAAATAGCCATTCAGAAGCTTATTAATTATAAATGCTCAGCTGATAGCTTAGGCTTGTCTCCAGCCAGCTCTGACAACTTAAAATAACCCATTTCTAGTCATCTCTGTGCTGCCCCAAGGCTTGTTTACCTCATCTCTGAACTTCCCATGTGGCTTCTTCTGCATCTGGCTCATGACTCCCTGACCGAGCCCTTTCTTCTTCCCAGCATTCTCTCTGCCCCCCAAATCCTGCCTAGCTATTGGCCCATCAATTTTTTATTGACAGCGAGAGCGACGCATCTTCACAGTGTATCGAAGGATTATTCCACGGCAGTGGGGACTGCAGAGGAGTCTCATGAGGCGCGACACCGCTGTGTCCTGTGAAGGGGAGCTCTCAGAGTGCTGTTACTCTCACAGGTCCCTCTCTGGTACCCACGCAGACCCTGAGAATGGAAGATGACAGTTCCAGTCCTCTGACTCTCCTCATGGCTCTTGGCTCTGCAGTGGAGAGGACCTCTCCAGCAAGCCTGGCACCCATCACACAAGAAGTGTTGGAAGGTAGCTGGCGTCTAGTGACGAACCTCTTACGTTCTTCTACCAAAATCCCCACTTGGCTCAGTCAGGAAAAAAACGCTTGCTGCATGGCGTGAGAGCTTGATTTTAGATCCCACCACCCAAGTATAAAACCAGGCTCAGCAGGGTGGATCTGTAACCCCAGCACTGGGAAAGCCAGTCTAGCCCAAAGGGCAAGCCTTGGGTTTAGTGGGAGAGACCTTGTCTCAGATAATTAGGTGGCGAAGAAGAGAGTGAGACAAGGAAGCCTTCTGGGTTGGAGAAATGGCTCGGAGGCTAAGAGCGCATGCTACTTTTGCAGAGAACCTGAGTTTGGTTGCCAGCACACAGCTGGGCAGCTCACAACTGCCTGTAACTCCAGCTCCAGGGGAAAAGATGCCTCCGGCTTCCAAGGACACCTGCATGCACATGCAAATGCCCCCCCCAACTAAAAATAAACCTTAAAAAAAGGCTTGTTGGGCATGGAGGCCTACGCCTTTAATCTCAGCATTTAGGAGGCAGAGGCAGGCAGATCTCTGTGAGTTCGAGGCCAGCCTGGTCTATAGCATGAGTTCCAGGACAGCCAGAGCTACATAGTGAGACCCTGTCTCAAAAAAAAAAAAAACAAACCAAACCACAAACCAAAACCAAAAAAACAAACAAGAGTCTTCCGAATGTCAGCTTGGAGCCTTCAAAGGATAAGATGGAGGGGTGGCTCAGCAATTAAGAGTACTGGCTGCTCTTCCAGAGGTCCTGAGTTCAATTCCCAGCACCCACATGGTAGCTCACAGCCATCTATTAATGAGTCTGATGCCATCTTCTGGAATGCAGGTGTACATGTAGATAGAGTACCATATACACGAAATAAATACATCTCTTTTTTCCTGGCTTTTCAAGACAGGGTTTCTCAGTAGCTACGGAGCCAGTTCTGGAACTCACTCTGTAGACCAGGCTTGGCCTCAAACTTACAGAGATCTGCCTGTGTCTGCCTCCCAAGTGCTGGGATTAAAGGCTTGCGCTGCCACCATCCAACAAAATAAATAAATCTTATAAAATTTTTAAAAAAGATAAAAAAAATGGAGGGCTGGCAAGAAGAAGTAAGCCTGGCAGGCTGACTTCAATCTACAGACTCCATACGGTTGTCCCTGGACCTTCAAACCCTTACCCCACCATAATATTACTTGGGATATATACACAATCACACATACACAACACACACACACACAATACAGGATCCACCTAGGTGATGACAGAACATCCGGTAGTAACACACACACACACACACACAGGTCCCGTCTATGTGATGTCAGGACATTAGGTCCCCGGGTAGAAGCTCACTGGATTCTCATTCCTCCCACAGGTGCCTGGATCCGGTGGGTGGCTCTGGCCTCCTCAATACTGTTGACCTCCACTGGCCTCCTCTGGTGGTGCTGCTGCTGCCCAGGTTGGCTGGGTTGGCACCCAGGGGCTCACAGGCTCTGTCTCAGATGCTGCACATCCTACAATGATTGCCACCTGTGTCCTGGTCGGGTGGCTCCTGGGGATCTGTGGCTGAACCAGGGAGGCCGTCCTTAGGGGGCTGTCTGGGGCCTGACAGGCCTGAGCTTCAAGCTCTGTTGACTGACTGACTTGGAACAGGTCACTCGGTTCTTTGAACCTCAGTCTGCCTCTCTGGGAAATAGGCTGAGTCCTGTTTCCCAAATAGAGCAAAGGTTGCAGAAAGCAGAGTAATCAGGAACGCTTTGCTCTTAGTTATTCCTTATTGTCCAGCACAGTAGCTTCCATGTTGGGCTTTGCTCTGAGTGAATACCTTTTAGAAAACAACAGCTGGCTACCTTTTTTTTTTAAAGATTTATTTATTTATTATGTATACAACATTCTGCCTCCATGTATGCCTGCACGCCAGAGGAGGGCGCCAGATCTCAGTACAGATGGTTGTGAGCCACCATGTGGATGCTGGGAATTGAACTCAGGACCTCTGGAAGAGTAGACAGTGCTCTTAACCTCTAAGCCATCCCTCCTGCCCCAGCTGGCTACCTTTGAAGTGAGCAGATGGACTCTAAACAGATGCTGTAGCATGAACAGTGAGGCCCAGGCTGGTAAATAACAGGCTAAATATCACCACCTATGACCACGTCAGATTTAATCAGAACACATTGACACAGGGGGTCTCTCCAGGCCTGCGGATGTAGTGCAGCAGAGTACTCGTCTAGCATGCACAGAGCCCTGGGATCCCCCCCCCCCCCAATACTTCATAAAGCTGGATAGGGTAGTACACACTGGGTCATCCCAGGACTCAGTAGGAAGAGGCAGGAGCTTTGGTGTTCAAGGTCAACCTCAGCTACATAACAAGTTCAAAGTCAGCTTCGTTACAGGAGACTCTGGTTAACAACAAAGCCCCCAAACAAAGCTCAGTGCTTAAAAACACTTGCTGCCAGGGCAGGAGGTTGAGAGGTGAGAAGCACTAGCTGTTCTTACAGAGGACCCAGGTTCAATTCCCGGCACCCACATGATAGCTCTCTAGGTCTAGGGGATCTGATACCCTCACACAGACATATGTATAGGCAAAACATCAATGCACATAAAAGTAAATAAATTATTTTTTTTAAAGAATACTTGTTATAGGGATTGGAGAGATTGTTTAGTGGTTAACAGCACTGACTGCTCTTCCAGAGGTCCTGAGTTCAATTCCTGGCAACCCTGTGGAGGCTCACAATTATCCCTAGTGGGATCTGATGCCCTTTTCTGGCATAAAGGTGCACATGCAGATAAAGCACTTATATACATAAAATTAATAAATAAATCTAAAAAAATGAAAAGAATACTTGTTGAAGATCTGCATTCTCTTTTCTTGTCACAAACTTGGCAGCTCACAAACATCTGTAACCCCAGCCCCAAGGAATCTGACACTCTCTTCTGGCCTGCTTGGGTATTCATAGTAGGCATGAATGATACACACACACACACACACACACACACACACACACGCAGACAAAACACTCATAAAAATAAGTAATCCTAAAAATAAAGTTTTTTTTTTAAATGAGCCTATCAAAACTGTATCAGAAAAACCAAGCTGGGTGTCAGTGAATCATACCTATAATTCCAGCACTTGAGATGTTGAGGTAGGAGGGTTGTCCTGAGTTTGCCAGCCTGGGCTACAGAATAAGACCTTGCCCTAAAAGTACAAAAACAGGGGCTGGTTCCTGGCACGGTGGCACACACCTTTAATCCTAGCACTCAGGAGGCAGAGGAAGGCCGAGTTTGAGGTCAGCTTGGTCTACATATCGAGTTCTAGGACAGCCAGGGCTATACAGAGAAACCTTGTCTTGAAGAATCAAATCAGGGAAGGTGGCTTAGCGGTTAAGAACACTGGCTGCCCTTCCATAGGACCCAGGTTTGATTCCCAGCCCCTATAGGGTGGTTCACAACGGTAATTCTAGTCCCAGGGTATCTGACACCTCTTCCACCTTCCACAGGTATTAGACACACATGTGGTGCGCAGAAGACACATGCAGACAAAACCCCCATACGCGTAAAAGAAATAAAACGTAAAAATACAAAACAAACGATGACAAAGGAAGAAAAACCAGGCCTATGGACGTAACACCAATAGATGATGTGACCTCTCTCCCTGGATTGTATACAGGGAAGGACAGCCAATGAAGGGGTACACTGGCCACCAGCAGTCAGTGGATCCTATATGGGACAGCGTCCTAATGTGGAGGCTTCAGTGCATCAGGGAGCAGGGTCCCCTGCTTGTCTTGTCTGAGCTGCTAATGGTTGGAAGCCAGCTCCTAGGTGACTGGGAATGCTAACTGGGCTGTTGGACTCAGCAGGGCCTCTCTGCAGCTCTGCCCTTGTTTTCACTGGGGCCTCTACAAACCTTTCGCAGCTGATCTGTAACACAGCACACATGTATATACATATAGATACACGAACAACGTTGTGATAAGTGCCCTGAGATACCTGAGAAATAATATTAGTCATTAGGATTGGAAGAAAAGAATCTGATGTTGTCAAGGGCCATGGCCGTGAGTGACTTTGTAACCAATAATGACATAGCTTACAAATTTATTGTCAAAAAGGGGGGGGGGGGCTGGAGAGGTGGCTCAGAGGTTAAGAGCACTGACTGCTCTTCCAGAGGTCCTGAGTTCAATTCCTAGCAACCATATGGTGGCTCACAACCATCTGTAATGAGATCTGGTGCCCTCTACTGGCCTATAGGATATATGTAGGCAGAATACTGTATAAATAATAAATAAATAAATCTTAAAAAAAAACAAATTTATTGTCAATTCAGTAAAACCTGATTTGTCGAAAGACATAATCTTCGTCTGAAGCATAGTGCTCATGACAGAGAGAACAAGAGTTCGTGTGGGTGGGTACTGTGTTGGGCGGGTCCTGTGGGTGGGGTGTACACTGCTGGGAGGGTCCGAAGAGCAAGGGTGGCACTGTGCTGGCCTGAGGAAGGGGTACCAAGGGCAGGAACTGGGCCGTTATCTGATCATGAAACTTGTTTGGTTTTGCTTTCCCTTCTGATCTCAGAAACCCTGCCCTGCCCTCCACCCCATGCAGTACTGAGTGGACCCCTTGTCAAAGAGACAGGAGACCTCTTGGCGGGGATAGCACCATTTATTAAGAAAAAAATCAGATGAAGACCACAGGGGTTCCCTTGAGGACCCGAGGCCAGGTATCCCAATGGCCGTAGTCTGGGTCTGCTTACCCCTCAATTGGGCTCTCAGGCTTCCGGGTGGGCAGGGCATCACCCCTCCTCTCCTTCCAGATCTGAGGCCTCAGCTGCCCCCACCAAGACACTGGTCTTCCTGATTCCTGCTCCCCCACGCCCTGGGCCTTCACCTCCAGAAGAGTGGGGGGTGCGGCCTGGTGTGGTGGGACTTCATTGCTGGGCTCTGCCTAGCAGGTGTGTGGGGGGGGAGAGTTGGTCTCCCTTGCAGCTCCCGAGGGCAGGGCCCTGAGCTGTGTGTGGGTGGTGGTGGGGAATGCAGGTGGAAGTGGGCTGGGTGGGAGGGAAGGCTGCCAAGGACATGGGGTTTCTGGCTAGGTGGGGGTGGAGGAAGCTGGGGTGTGGCCGGGTTGGGAGTGAGCTGCCTTCTGTTCCCAGCACAGTAGCTCAGGCCACTGCAATGTCCCCTCATTCAGTGTGACAGTGAGGTGCCAGGTGGTAAACTGAGGTTGGCACTCAGAGCAATGAGGACTGTCCTTGGGCTGCTAAAATGAACAGCCCAGCTTTACTTGAAGTGGGGAAAGAGGTGGAGCAGTTTTGAGCCCCTACCAGCCTGATTTCAAGTCCCAGTGGCCTTCTGAGGAAAACCTCTTCCAGTCCACCTGCCCTGCCCACCAGCCTTGGGCTCTGCCCACACACGTGGGGGAGCTGGTGCACCCACCCTCCAGTCCAGCCCAGGGTGGTAGCAGCAAGCGTGGCATTGCCTCAGTCTCTTACAAAAAGTCATAATAATATTAATAATAATATACTCGACATTGTCAGGCTGGGTGCTGCCCAGGAGTCCGTGGGAGGCAGGCAGGTGCCTATGAGGGGCAGGGACGTGTGTTGGCCCCTGCTTGGGCACGATGCTGCAGGTCCAGGGGCTGTGGGGGTGAGCCTCCAGGCCGGGCTGAGTGCAGCACCAGATTCTTGATACAGCCTGTGATCCCAGAGGAGAACTTGGCCCTAGTGAGTGTGGCCACATCTGGGGCACCACCTGTGGAAGAGGAGCATGACGGTGGGTCAGAGAGGCAAGGAGGCCAGACTGTAGCACTGAAGGCTGCCATTCCCTCCCAGGTCTGTCTCAGCATGCTGTGGGGTACTCACCAATGTAGACCATATCCTTTGTGTTGACTGCTACATTAGGACCTGGGGACCGGCCGCTGACAAGCTCCTCACCGTCCACTTGGATGGAGCCTCTCTGGCCCTCTCTGCAATATGACAGGGTCAGGCCCATTGCCCTGAATTCCCATCCTCCATAAATGTCCTCCACTTGTCATTGAGACTCTCCGTAGGTGGACAAATCTGGCCTCTGCTTCCTCTCAGGTCCCTCCCCATCTACTGGTTATACACAGTCACCTTCTGAGTACCGACCTCAAGCTGCCTCTCTTTAAAAAGCCAAGGCTGGGCTCGAACTCAGGATCTTCTTGACTCAGCCTCCCAAGTTCCTGGTCCACCCTGGACCCTGATGGAGCTCTGCTTGCTGGCAAGGTGTCCTTTCCACATCACCTTCTCATTCTGTCTCTCAGATCCCCAAGCCTCCTCCTCTCGAGGGCGAGCTCCTGGTCCCATCCCCTAGTGCTGAACTGGATTTTTTACCTCAGTGCTGTCACCCGATGCCACTCGCCATCATTGATGGGGTCCTCAGAGACAAGACGGGCCTCCCCACTGCCCAGTTGGTAGCTGTAGTATCAGAGACCCACAAAGGTGTGAGTTATGGGGTGGGACAAAAGATTAAAGAGGCAGATGGCACTAGGGGTGTGTGGCTGGGACACCTGGAGCTCCAGCTTCCTGTGGGAGAAGCCAGGGATGGAAGAGGGGGGATGGAGGTGCTAGGACTCACCTGAAGACAAGATGGCCATCTTGCAGTCCAAGGCTAATGAAGTCTTTGCTGCGGCTGGCCTCTCTCACCTGCCAAGGAAACACAGGGTTTCTAGGGTCCCACAGTGGGGAGCTGAAACCCTGAGGGCTGTCGCCTCGACCTTCCTCTGTCTGCACTTCCCCAACCAGGAGGCCAGTTTCCAGCACCAGAGACCCCAAGACCTCCAGTTGGTTGTCCACTCACCCCACCCTGCCAGAGCAGGAGGCCATTGGCTGTGCTGGTCCGAACTTCAAATTCAATGGTCTCAGGTGCTTCAGGAAGGCTGGGGAGAAGGGGGGAGTATGGGGGCGGGGCAGGAAGGTCAGGGGAAGCCTGAGTCTCAGACTCCTGTTAACCCTGCTGGACCCAGAGGGTCAACACCACCTGTCTTACCTCCTGGAGAAGATGTTGCCGGGAAGGCCTAGGAAGCCATTGTCGTGAAAGTAGGCTCCATATTGCCCTGGGGCATCTGTGCAAGAGTAGGGGACAGTGAGTGTGCACCACTGTGCCCATCTCATTTTTACATATCACTGATTATTATTGTGCTTGTGTATATGATGTGTGTGTGTGTGTGTGTGTGAGCGTGATTGTGTCACAATGTGTGTGGAGCTTGTGCAACAAATTTAAGGGGTCAGTTCTCTCCTTCCATCAAGGGTTCCAGGGATCGAACTCAGGCCATCAGGTTTGCATGGACCCACATTTTTACTTCTTTTTTTTTTTTTTAAATTTTTAAATTTTATTTATTTAAGACGGGGTTTCTCTGTGTAACAGCCCTGGCTGTCTGGAACTCATTCTGTAAACCCAGCTGGCCTCAAATTCACAGAAATCTGCCTGCTTCTGCCTCCCAAGTGCTGTATTTGTGTGTGTGTGTGTGTGTGTGTGTGTGTGTGTGTGTGTATCAGTGCTTGTGGAGGTTAGAGGAAGAGATGGTCAGATCCTGTAGGTCTGGAGTCACAGGCAGTTGGGAGCTCCCTGATGTGGGTGGTGGGAACGGAACTCATGTCTTGGTAGGAGCCTCCAGCCCTCTTAACCGTCTCCAGTCCCACACATTTTTACTTTTAGGCATGAGGAATTCCAAAGCCTGAGCCCTGGACAGTTCAAATGTGGCACACAATAAATGCTTGCTGACTGAAGGATCTGATGTCAGAGAAGTTCAAAGGCCAGCCCAAGGTCACCTTGCCAATAAGTTGTTTATGACTTTGTCCTTCTTTGTTCCTGCCTATCTGGGCCAATGAGCTCCTCCCATGGGCTTTTTTTACTCAAGGACCCAAAACTGAGGTATAAATAACTCAAGGAAAAGGGCTGAGAGACTAAGACCCGTTTGCCTCGCTGAACAGGAAGTACTTACCATTGCCTCCACTGCCTTCAAGGTGCCAGTCAGACTCCACTACGCCGTACCCAGCGCCTGTGGGGAGGGTGGGATCTAGTTGGTGGACACAGACACCCAGTGACTGTGTCTGGTCCCAGAGGAGGATGAAGACAACTCATAGAAGGTACCTTGTTGGCAGCGTGGACCAGAGAAGCCAGGAGGACAGAGGCAACGGGTACCCCGGCAGGTGCCACCATTCAAACAAGGCTCTTGGAGCTGGCAAGGGTTTTCCTCATGCTCACAGAGGTCTCCTATGGGCCAAGGCAAAGGCGGGTGAGCAGGAGCTAGAGTTACCCTTCGACCCTTGGACTACCGGTCCCACGTCCTGTTGTGTCCTGGGCTGGCTCTGGTACCTTTAAAGCCATCTTGACAAAGGCACTGGAACTCATATTCACCCGCAGGCATGCATGTGGCACCATTGCGGCAGGGCTGGCGCTCGCACGGGGAGCTGTCGTAGCATTGGCCCACACCCTGGCTGCCCAGGAAGCTGTAGGTAAGGTCCAATCGCTTGCCATTCACAGATACCTGTGGGCAGAGGAGCACCGAGAAGCTCACGGGTGTGTCAGCAGAGTGAGCCTGCACTAGAAAATATCTGGGAAGTCGGGCGTGCAAAGGACTCTGAGTGTTGAAGGGAGGCCTTGAAGCTTCTACGTAGCCAGTTCCCAACATGATTTTAAATAGTAGGGGCTGCTGGGAATTGAACTCACGACCTTTGGAAGAGCAGGCAATGCTCTTAACCTCTAAGCCATCTCTCCAGCCCTTAAATAGTAGGGGCTATTATTATCGCTATTTTGAAGAAACTGACTCAGCTGAAAATGTGTAGTCCCAGGACCCTGTGAATGGTAAGTGGTCCCACAGCAAACCCTTCCCTCCCTCTGTCCCTCTGGGGGCTACTCCTCACCTCGCCCACACAGCCACGGAAGTGAGCACTCATGTTGGTGGCTGGGGACAGCTGTATGGAGGGCTCCACACCCCCCAGGTAGAGCAGCGTGTGCAGGTTGAGACCCTGGCTCTTTCCTGGCGAGGAGCGCAGCACTGGGCGTCCTCCATCCACCCGAAGGCTGCCATCTTTGTTGAGGCGCTCTGCAGACACTCGGTGCCAGCGTCCCAGGGCCAGTGGCTCATGGCTCCGCAGAACAGCCAGACCTGATGAGACCATAGGTGGCACTGGGTATCGGAGGGACCCTGACACGCCCTCACTCTAGGATGTGATTAATGGGACACTTCTCATATATTTGCCAAATCTCTGATGACAAGTTTGTGCTTTAAGAGGGGCCTTTTTTTTTTTTTTTGGAGACAGGTCTGGCTCCTGTCTTACCCCATCTTGCCTCTTGGCAACATGGTGACCCAAAGACAGTGCAAAGCCTGGCACCCAGGCTTATCCACACGAGGCACTCGGTGCTTACCTGACCCTAGCTCATAGCGGAACTCCAGGTGGCCGCCAGCCATCGCTAGGGACACAAAGTCTTCCACAGGCCCACTCTTGCCACCACTGAACAGCAAGAGCCCATCAGGTGCCAGTGGCTTGAACTCCACATCCAGGCGTAGCTCATGGTGGGTATTGGTGAGAGCCGGTAGTACCAGGTAGGAGCCAGTGCCAGACATAGATGGGGTAGTCACCGTCACACCTGTAGCAGCGATAGCTTAGCTAGGCCCTCGCCCAATCCCCTACCAGAGGCTCAGGACCAGCTCTGCCCATCAGGCTGAAGATTTCTGGGAAGACAGAAGTCCTCTCGGGGAATCCCAGGTAAGGGACTCAGTTTAGACAGTAGTGTAGCCAGCTGGTGTTAACATCTTCTTGCTTTAGGCTAACTTTACTCCTCACAGGGCTGTGATGGCCCCAGTGTGCCTTGTATAATGTCCCCCAGCCATTGTAGCGAATACTCACCTTCCTCACACCTCATCCCTGAGCGGCCCAGGTGGCAGCGACAGGTGTAGCCTCGACCATCTGGCCGGTTCACACAGGTGGCGTCAGGCCCACAGGCCTCTGGAGACATAGTGAAGAGACAGAGAGATAACTCAGCAGGGGAGATTATTGTGCCCAAACTCTGCCTCCCACACCCCTGGGGACCTTGTCAGCCTGGGAAGACTGTCCAGGTCCAAAGGGGGGGGGGCACAGTCATAAGAAGGACACCGTCAGAGAGGACCCACAGGGACAGCTATGGCATTAAGTGACTGTACCTGTGTTTGTTTTTGCTGTTAGGCAGTCTTGCTTTGTAGCCCTGGCTAGCCTGGAACTTACATGTAGTTCAGTCTGGCTTTGAACTGGTACACGATCTTCCTGCTTGTGCCTCCTGAGTGCTGGGGTTATAGCTAAGTGCTACCACCCAGTATGCTTTTTGGTTTTTTAGATTTGTTTTCGTTTGTTTGTTTGTTTGTTTATTTTCCAAGACAGGGTTTCTCCGTAGCTTTGAAGCCTGTCCTGGAACATGATCTGTAGAGCAGGCTGGCCTCAAATTTACAGAGATCCACCTGTCTCTGCCTCCTGAGTTCTGGGATTAAAGGCATGAGCCGCCACCACCCAACTTTGCTTGCTTTTTGAAACGGTTTCATGTAGTCCGGGTTGGCCTCAAACTCACTATGAATCTGATGACCTTGAACTTCTCACCCCCCTACTTCCATATTCCAAGTGCTGGGACTACAGACAGGCACAGTACACCTAGTTTATGAGGTACTGGAGATTAAACACAGGGCCTTGGGAATGCAAACATTAGGCAAATACTCTAAACTATTGAGTTAAATCCCCAGTCCTGTTTATGGTTTCTTTGAGACAGGGTCTCTCACTTTGTCATCGAGGATTGCCGGGAGCTCACGGTAATCCTTTTGTCTCAGTCATCCATATCCTGGGATTATAGATGTGTGCCACCATGCCCAGATTGCAATGGCAAGCTTGGGGTGGGGTCAGGGCTGTAGCTAGGTGGCAGAGCACTTGTCTAGCATGCACAAGGCCTGGGGTTCAATCGCAGCAAATACATCCACATACAAGACTGTGCCTAGGTAAGAGTACAGGGTACGGGTGCCTGGTTCAGGTAATGGGGAGGCAGCAGAGGCCTAGATGGCAGTGTCTGGGCTACTGAGAGAGATTAGTTACCATCATGGAAGGGCTCTTAAATTCTTGAGGAGCAGGAGGAATGGAGAACTGGAGTGGGGTACTCACCTGGGTGGCAGTGCAGGGCTTGTGAATGCTCACAGCGGCTGCCAGTGAAGCCAGCAGGGCAGACACACCTGTAGCTGCTGCTCTCTGAATCATGGCACTGACCCCCATTCTGCAAAGCAGTAACAGACATCAAGCCAAGGAGACCACAGTCCTCTCCCTCCCTCTCCCCCCGCAGGGGCAAGCCATGGCTCAGGGCAGCAGGGGAGTGGTATAGGAAGAACCACCTGGCAGGGTCGGTCCTGGCAAGTAGGGCAGTGGGAGATGCCATGTGTTGTGAGGTTGAGGTCGTGGAAGATGATCTCCTCGCCTTGGATGCGCAGCTCACGCACACAGCCTGGAGGGGGAGGCAGGATTAGGGAAGGCAGGGTGAGCATATGGAGGGACAGGAAGCTAGTCAGCTGCAGTTCATATCTACTGTGTTCCCTTTAGCTCGGGCGGCTCTATAACCATCTGGGAAAGTTTAGCTGGGGAGGTGGGGAGAAGAAAGCTTACCTACAAAGCCACTGCTCAGCCCAGCCTTCGGGATGGCACCATAGTCGGGATAGCCACCCAGATACAGCTCCTCATTCAAGTCTAAGCCTTGGAACTTGCCCTGTGGAGGTGGGTAAGTCAGGTCCAGCTACTGGGGTAGGTAAAGGCTGGGATCGGGAAACAGGGGACAGGCAGGTTCTCACCTGGGAGGTTCCATTGACAGGGGCCAAATTGCCCACAATCAGGGATCCATGAGTGAGACTTCGGAGCAGGGTCACGGTGTGGAACTGGCCTAGGGCCAGCGGTGTGGGGTGGCGAATGGTGGCCATGCCAGAGCCTGCATCAAATCTGCTCCACAGGGTGGGGCAGGGGCAAGAGAGAGGTTTGTAAACACGGCCTCAGACAAGCCCAGGCTGGGCAATGGGTCCAGGGGAAGAATAACATTCCCCGTGGTCCTGGCTTTGAAGTTTCTGTCTTTGATTTGTTTTTCCCTTCATCACCCAACCCAGGCTATCCCCACCTCTTCTGAAAGTTTTCTCCTTCACCACCTTTCCGTGGGAGCATCCCCAGAGCAAGCTCTTAGGACTGGGAGAATTCTCTCCTCTGAGGCCCTACAGACCAGTCCCCAGCTTTGCTGCATTTCCTGCTGAGATGGCCTTGCTTTTCTTTGTTACAGTTTGGCTTCCCCAAGCCAGAGTGGACTTTGCTATAGAGAACAACCTGGCTTGTTCTGTTCATACCTGTAACAGCACCTGACACATGGCAAGAGTCAAGCAAGTAATTATGGGATGGATGAGTGACTGGTGAGAGGGTGAGTGACTAGATGGATGGATGGATGGGTAGATGAACAGGTGAGGAGAATGGGCGGATGAAGATGGATGGGATAGAGAAGGATGATGGGTGGGTGGATGAATAGATGTATCAATGGATAGATGGATGGAGGGATGAGTAAATGGATGGACAGGTAGATGAATGGATGAATGGGGTGGATGATGGATGGATAGGTGGGTGAACAGATGTATTAATGGATAGATGGATAAATAGATGGATGGATGAATGGATGGATGGACGAGTAAGTGGATGGACAGGTGGATGGATGGATGGATGGATGAACAGACAAATGGAAGGATGGATGGATAGAGATAGGAGGAGTGGATGATGGATGAAAGGAGTGGATAGATGAAGGAAGGAACAAGTACACAGATAAGTGGAAGAATTCTGCCTACAGTAGAAGATCCCTCCTCTGCCTGCTCAGAATAAGGTGCCTCATTCAGTAGACTGACTGGCCATCAAGGGTAACAGTCGTAAACTCTTTCTATAGATTCACCATAGTATAACTCAGCCCAATGCAGAATATGTCCAGTTCCCAGTCCACCCCCCCTAGAAGATGGAGGGAGAGATCTCACCGGAACTCGGGCCTTCCGCCCACAAGGCCAAAGGAGATGAAATCAGGCTGCCTGTTGGCCAGGTTGGTGGGACTCCCTGGGATCCGCTTCTGCCCATTGTACAGCAGCATCCCTGGAGGGCATAGGAGTGTGAGCAGCCTTCCCTCAGGTCACCAGCCCTCTGTCACATCACGCTCACCTAAGTTCTTGGGCCAGTGGTTTTCAACCTTGCTAATGCTGTAACCCTTTAATACAGTTCATGTTGTGATGACCCCAACCATAACAATTTTTTCGTTGCTTTCGTAACTGTAATTTTGCTACTGTTACGAACCATAATGTAAATATCTGATGTGCAGATGGTCTCAGACAATCCCTGTGAAAGGATTGTTCGATCCCCCAAAGGGATTGTGACCCACAGATTAAGAACTGCTGTCTTGAGCCTTTCTGCTCTATGATCCCTCACTCTAGAATGTGGCCAGGAACCTCACCATCATAGGTTCAGTGACCCGAGGAGAAGAGCCTTGCTAAGAGCTCTGAGATAGGACCTGACTTGTGCATCTTTAGGGTGTGTCTGAAGGAGGACAGGTGGGCAGAAACTCACCTGAGTAGAGAAGAAGACCTGGGCAGTGAAAGTGAGAGACCAGCAGGATCAGATAATGAGGAGAGAGAGAGAGAGGTTCATCAGATAAAAAGAACATTGAGCAGGACAGGAGGATGGGCCAGGAGAGCTGGGCACCAAGGCAGCCATGCAATAGGACCAGGTAGAAGCCAGAATGTCACAGAGGAGAGACTGAAAAGCAAGGGGCAAGAGAAACCCAGTGGACTCTGGACAGGACAGGGTTTCTGTCAGGATTCCTACCGTGATGACAAACCCAAGAGACAGGTCCCCACCCCACCCCAGGCCAGCCTCCAGACCCACTAGGTGCCGGCTTACCATCTGCAGAGTCTGGGCGGAAGGTAATCTTGATCTCAAACTTCCTGTAGGCTTCTTTGATGGTGGGAAGTGGCAGGAAGGAGTAGGGTGTCTGGGTGAAGTAGGGTACCACTCGCTCTGCAGAGAGAAGACTGTCAGAGAGACACCTGTGGACGAGTTAGCACATGCTGCCAATTAGGGCCAAAGTTGTCCTACCTGGCACCTGCAGATAGGCGAAGGCTTTGACCTTGCCCTGCCGGTTGGTGGCAGTGCACACATAGGTGCCAGCGTCCTGGGGGCGAACTGAGGGCAGCATCAGCATGTTGTTCTCCAAGCGGCTGCCAGGTGGCAGGTCACCATCCACCTACAAACACTGACACTGAAGGTCTGGCCTTGGATCATGCCCCCTACTCTGCTCCAGGACCATCTTCAAATTGGGCATTCATTCTTAACCAGGTCCTGTGGTACTGAACCGGCTCAGAGCTGGTCCTAGCCAGGAGGAACATCCGCTGGCACTTGCCCAACATTTACCTTGCTCCAGGTGATGGCAGGAGTCGGGTACCCTGAGGCCATGCACGGGAAGACTGCCGCAGAGCCAGCAGGTACTCGGACCTCTGGAGGAGTTGAGATCTGAGGCAAGGCTGAGGGGACAGACAGACGTCACCCGTGTGATGGTATCGGCCAACTTTGTGCTAACTTATGCTTTCCAGACTTTATTTTACTCTAGGAGGGAGGCACTGCACCCACTGTAGGAATCGGGGGACTATGGCTCTTCATTCCTGGTTGGACAGAGGGGACCAGGCTGGCTGATATCACTTCCTGCCTGAGCGGACATCTGTTCAGCACGGGGGTGGGGGGTGGGGGAGGAGGGAAACTGACGGGACCTGAGAAGGGGGAACTAGGGCAGCGTATGTGAGTAGGTGTGAAGTAAATCTCAGAGTTTAAGGTTAAAAAAAGTAGTCTGTGTCTCTTCTGTGTTTCTACAAGGTTTTACTTCCATGGTATCTTTTTATTTATTTATTTATTTAAAAATTACATTTATTTATTTGTGTGTTTACATTTGTGTATGTATATACATGCCATGCATGTGTGTGGAGGCCTCAGAGGACAGCTTGCAGGAATTGGTTCTCCTCTTCTGCCATGTGGGTCCTGGAGCTTAGCAGCAAGTGCCTTTACCCCCTCTCCACCCCCTTTTAAAAAAAAAGGCTGGGTCTCTTGTAGCCCAGGCTGGTCTCTATCCATTCTATGTAGCACAGGGTGGCCTTAAACCTATGATTTCCCTTGTCTCCACCTTGAAGATGCTGGATTATAGGTGTATGTTTATTTATTTTGAGATGGTGTCTTACTATGTAGCCCAGGCTGGCCTCAAACCCAAGATCTTTCTTCCCCAGTCTTCTGCGTGTTGAAATGACAAGAATGTGTCACTACTCTCCATTTAACAGTGTCTGTTTCTTTAAAGTCTACCATTGGACTAGGGTGGGGGTCTCCTCCATTAGACTAGGGTATAGGTCTCCTCCATTGAACTAGGATATGGGGTCTCCTCCATCAGAGTAAGGGTTACTTCTCCTCCTCCTTTTCCTGGAGTCAGGGTTTCATGCACCCCTAGCTGGCCTGGAACTTGTTATGTAGACCAGGCTGGCCTCAAACTCAGAGACTGGCTTGCCTCTGCCTTTGAAGCCAACAAGCCCAGAAATCCACCTGTCTCTGCCTCCCCAGAGTCCTGGAATTAAAGGCATGCACCACCACACCAGGCCTACTTTTTTTTAATCTTGATAGCCCTTGGCACGCAGCTTGAACAAACATACACTCACATCCATTTATTTGCTGAGAAAGCTATCCCTTAAATATAGACACTAGGAGATCCCCAGGATAGCACAGAAGGAGCGATGTAGCAGGATGGAGCTGGCAGCCCCTCAAGGTCCCTACCCTAGTCCCTAGTGGTCTCTACCTTGTACGAGCAGCAGCACGTGGGACTGGGTGGTACCAGCAGCATTGGTGGCCGTACAGCGGTACTGTCCTGCGTCAGCCAGATCCACATGGGCAATCCTGATGACACTTCCACTTTGCACAATGCCAGGCCTTAGGTGTCCTCCAACTTTGCTCCAAGTTACCTGAGGCTTAGGGTCACCCAGTGCCAAGCACTCAAACTCCACGGAGTGGCCGACTACCACGGAGTGCACCGAGGTGCGGACATTGATGAGCACCGAAGGCAAGGCTGGAGGAGAGGCAGGGTGGTGAGCCCGGCTGGAGGAGGCCAAGGGTGGGGGAGGGACAGGGAGATGAGCTAGGCCACATGAGGTCAAGTCTGGGAGAAGGACATCTCAGAGCACCAGACACTCAGCCAGCTCCAGGCTTGCTTTTTGTGTGGCCACTCACAACCCAGTTGTTGAAAGCTTCTATTTGTCCATGCCCTCGAGAAGCTGCTAATTCAGTCTACACTGCTCTGCAGAGCACCCGCTCCCCTCCCCTCTCCGCCTCCTCGCAAGACTTGTCATGGCCATGACACCGTGCAAGGTGCAAGCAAGGAAAATAGAATAATTCTCTATCATGTCCATTTACAGGGTTTCCTGGGGAGCAAGGGCAGATCCCACCACCACCCCTTTCTTATCTCTGGCTCTGCTCTTAGCAGAGGCCTGACGCCACCTCCTACCTTGCACAATTAGTTGGGCACTGGCCTGGGCTTGTCCCCAAGGCCCATGGGCCTGACAAACATATGTCCCTTGGCAACTCTGGTCTAAGTTCTGGATTCTAAGGAGAAAGAAGGGTGATATCATAAGTAGAGCCATGGAAAATGTTTGCAGTTGTGTGAGTTAAAACAGACAGGCCACGTGGCTAGAGAGATGACTCGAAACCAGGTGTTTAATCTCTGGGTCCTACATGGTAGAAGAGAGAACCCAGGGCCAGTGCCAGTGACCAGGATGTAGGTGGACAAGGTAGTGTACTACGCCATCTCATATCTGTCTGTCTGCCTATCTACTTACCTATTATCTATCATCTGTTTGTCTATCATCTACCTATCAATCATCTATCTACTTACCTACCTACCTATTATTTATCATTCATCTACTTATCATCTATCTATCTATCTATCTATCTATCTATCTATCTATCTATTTATCTATCTATCTATCATCCACCCACCTATCTACTTCCTATCTATCTATTATCTACCTACCTATTATCTGTCTAATCTCTTTCTCTCTCTCATCCATCCATCATCTGTCTACCTATCTGTGGTATTAGGGATTGAACTTGAGGCCTCACACATGCCAAGCCAGTGCTCTACCAATGAGCTACACCCTCATTTGATTTCCACTTTATTTGGGGCCATGCTCTCAACTAAGTTGTCTAGGCTGCCCTAACTCACCCTGTAGCTCCTCCAGCCTTCCTATTACAAGTCTGTGCCATGAAGCTTGGCCACCACACCCACCTCAGACACAGATTCTTGCTCTAAGGCTCTCTGTCACACTGATTTGAGGTCTCACAGTGACTGAGCTGCAGATCTCTGGCCCCATTTTCTTTCTTTTTTTTTCTTTTTTGTTTGTTTTTTGAGACAGGGTTTCTCTGTAGCTTTCGAGCCTGTCCTGGAACTAGCTCTTGTAGACCAGGCTGGCCTCAGACCAGGCTGACCTCGAACTCACAGAGATCCACTTGCCTCTGCCTCCTGAGTGCTGGGATTAAAGGTGTGTGCCACCACTGCCTGGCCCCCGTTTTCTTGCCTTTAATAACAGTAGGGGTTTTAATAAAACTCAGGGTTGGGCACAGTGGCTCCCATCTGTAATTCCAGTACTTGAGAGGCTGAGGCAGGAGGAGGCCAATCTGATCTACATAGTGAGTTTCAGGCCAGTCTGAACTACAGAGTGAGACCTGGTCTCAGAAATACCAAAATACTAAAACCAAATAATACCAAAAAAACCAAACTAAACCAGAATAGAAGGAACTCAGCCTACTGTTAGCAGATGGTCTTCCAGCTGCCAAGAAAGCACTAAGCATTTTAGAGAGAGCAGTACTTCAAGTTCCTTACTCACTGACCATTGTAAGAACTAAGGCTCAGAGAGGACAAGCAGCTCGCTCAAGGACATTGCTCTGTGGTGGGCCCCATAGGCAAGCAAAGTGACTCAGCCCCACTGAGCCTTAGGCTGGGAGGTACCTGAGTCCAGTCCATACCCACCACCACTTACCGGAGGACTCCATCCTGTACACTGTGTCCAGAAGGCAGCTGACCTCCCTCCTTGAGCCATCGAAGGTGGGTGCCCTGCTCATTGGGCACAGCACAGTAGAACTCAACACTGGCCCCAATGTTCTTGGTCTCTAGCTGAGGAGTGACTTGTACAGTGTGTACGGATCCTACTGGGATGGAAGTGTCAGGGAGATCGCCAGAAGGACCTGTGGAGACATGTGAGGTTGATTGACTGATTGATTACAGCAGGGTCTCCTGTAGCATAGGCTGTCTTCAGACTCACTAGGTAGCTAAGGATGACCTTGAACTTTGAACTTTCTGTTTTCCTGCCTGAATGCTCGAATTACAAGCACAGGTCACCACATCTAGTTTATGTGGTGCTGGGGATTGAACCCAGGACTCGGTGCATGTTACACAAGCCTGAGCCATACCCCCCAACCTAAGTGTATGAGGTTTCCCGTATAGGGTTTTGAGATGAGGTCTCTCATCTGATGTCCAGAACAGTACTGAGCTCCTAGGCTCCAGGGCTCCCTCAGCTGGGTACCTTAATGAGCTTGGACTAAGGTCCACAACATCACACAGGACACCTAAGGTTCTTTTCTATACATGTATGCATCATATCCCTGACATGCCTGGGTACCAGGATACCCTCATCTCAATATTCAAGGGACGTTCTTCAGATGGCCTCTCTAGCCAGACAACAAAGTCCTTTCAATACAGATTCATTCACCTGCTTGTTCTCACTGTCAATCATTCGATGACATAAGGGCCAGTGTGGGGCTGGGCCTTGGATGCAGAAGGTGGCCTAAGACATGAATGGCCGGGAGGGAGACACTTTTTTTTTTCTCTTTACATATGAGAAACACTGAGGTTCAACATGAGATAACATAGCTAAAGTTATCTCTGAGGCCACAGTCCAAACTCTTGACCCAGTAAGCTAGGTTCTCTGCTGCTTCTGACTTTTGCGTCCAAAGACTTGTATGGCTCTGTAGCAGCCCACAGGGACGTTAGAGTCCTCATAGTTACGCTGGGGTCCTGGGCCTATAAGAGATGGTCCTGTCACTTCACTTATCCGCTGCTGTTTCAGTCAAATGTTTACTTTCTGGGCCTGTGGTGGACAAGCTCAGGGCTGCTGGGACAATAGGGAACAGGTCTTACTCTGAGTGTCCTTCCTGTCTGGCCCGTGAGGTCATTTCCTAGCAAGTACAAAGCAGGGTAGAAAGTGACCTGAAAGCTACGGAGCTGAGAACAGTAATCGGGGGAAGATCTACCTGGACAAGGAGGACCTGGACAAGGAGGACCCGGACAAGGAGGACCTCAGGTCTCAGAGCAGGACACCGAAGATGGGTAACAGCTGGAGGCCTTTACATCCCAAGTGGACATGCCGGTCCAGAAAAGGCCTTCAGGGAAGCTGACCCCTGGCTTCCCACTGACACTCCAGTTGCTTACCTTGGACCAGCACTTGGGCAAAGGCCTCAGCTGAGCCCACCTTGTTGGAGACCTGGCAGCGGTAGCGACCAGAGTCGGCAGGGCCCGTGGGCTCCAAGCGCAGAAGCTCATTTCTGGCAACAGCCCTTTCAGGGAGGACACCGTCTACGCGGCTCCACTGGAAGGTGAGTGGGTGTGTGCCGTGAGCCAGGCACTGCAGCTGAACCAGCTTCCCTGGCTGCACCGAGGTATGCTCTGGAATTATGGTGGCATAGGGAGGACCTGAGGGATACACAGAGAGATCAGGTGAGAGATCGGGTGGAATGGAGCAGAGCTCAGGATCACAGCCGGTAGCTGGATCCATGTAGTGCAGTCAAGCCCCTGGGGCCCAAGAGGAGACATGGGTGGCCACCAGAACAGGCTTTGGAATCCTCTAGATAGATAGGGATCCTGAGATTCTGCTCAAAGAAGAACTTGGCAGGGGAACATAGAGCCCCATGCACCACAGACAGAAGTCAGGAGATGGTATGGAAGACTTACTCTCCACGTGCAGGACAACAGTGGCTTCAGCATGCCCAGCAGTGTTGGTGGCGTTACAGATGTACTGGCCGGAGTCCTGCTGAGCCACCCGGGGAATGACCAGAGTGTTGCCTTCTACCCGGTGCTGCCAGGGCAGTGGGGAGCGCAGCTTGGACCAGTGGATAGTGGGCGGGGGGTTGCCTATGGGGTTGAAGATGGCATTGGTCACTAGATTGTTCCAGGGACCAATCAAGTGAGGGGTGACTGGCTAAGTGGATGCTCCCTGGGTATGGTATCATCATGGGGGAATTCGAACCCCACGGCTGTCCCGCTCGGCCTTTCTGTGGGTCCCCACCACACCTGTGGCTGAGCAGTGTAGAGTGGCCGTGTGTCCAGCCTCCAAGGTCAGCTCAGCTTCTTCAACTTGGACCTGGGGGGCACCTGGGGCCACAGTGCCAGTGTCCACGATCACCTCCACCTGCTTCTGTGCTGTGCCCAGGGCATTCTGGGCTAGACACACATAGGTGCCCGCATCTGATGGCTTAGCTGATGAAATCTAGAAGAAAGCAGAGAACACTGATATTGATCCCTTCCTTTGTATTTTGATTATTGCTTTTGTTTTCTGAGCTAGGGGCTCATGTAGCCCAGGCTAGCCTTGAACTCTATGCTTGATGGCGATCTTGACCTCCTGACCCTCTTGCCTCCACATCCAGATGCTTCAAGTACAGGCACATGTCACCATGATTTGCTTACGTGGTTCTGGGAATCGAAGTCAGGATTTGGTGCACGATGGACAAACAGCTGAGCTATTATCCCCAGATGCCTTCCTTTGTCTTTAGCTCCTCTGTATGCTGCTGGAAGGCTCACCTTCACAACTTCCCATGAGATCCCCCAGTTGCTTAGCTACCAACCTACCCATTATCTAACTACCCATCCACCCAGGCTTCTGAGCCATTCCTTCTTCCTTTCTTTATCTCTTCTCCCATTTTCCCATTTACCCATCAACCTCTTCTTCTCTGTCCACATACTTATGTCCCCTCTAGGCACCTGCTTCAGTCAGCTCCTAGAAAGGACCTCAGTCCCAGATGTGGAGCAGGCCCAACCTCACCTTCAGCATTGCGTGGCTATTCATGAGCCCAAACATCCGCGGCTCCAGTTTAACAGGGGTGCCGAGTCGGGTCCAACGGGGGGATGAGCGGGGCTCCCCAGCACTGATGCACTCCAGGGTGATGTCTTTACCCATTTTCACATGCACAGGGCCCTCGGGGAGCACAGACACTGTAGGAGACCCTGTGGGAGGAATGACATGCAGAGCTTTGGGTTATATAAAAGTCACAGTCCATAGCTGAATATATTTCTTCTGTGGAAATTGACTTAGACGGGTAGGCAGTGGTGGGGCAGGTTTTAAACCTGTAAAAGCTGGACTGGCAAAAGGGGAAGAGCCATGGGTTGGTGTCTCTCACCATGCACACTAAGATTGACGACACTCTGGGCCACACCATAGGCATTGGATGCCACACAGCGATAGGCTCCATGGTTGCTGGGCCGGGTGCCCACGATGGTAATGATGGAGCCATTGGGGCTGATGTGCACATTGTCTGCGGGGTTGCATTGGGAAAGGGTGATGGTTAGTGTTAGATATTGCTTGACAGATCTAGAACCACCTAGGAGACAGGCCCAGGAGGGATTATCTAGACAGGCTAACTGGTATGGGAAGACACATGCTAACTGTGGAGAAAGCTGTTCCCTGGGTAGGGAATTCTGGACTGTATAAAAAGAGAGAGTGACGCCAGGCGGTGGTGGCGCACACCTTTAATCCCAGCACTTGGGAGACAGAGGCAGGCAAATCCCTGTGAATTCGAGGCCAGCCTGGTCTACAAGAGCTAGTTCCAGGACAGCTAGGGCCGTTACACAGAGAAACCCTGTCTCAAAAAAAAACCAAAATAAATAAGTAGAGAGAGAGAGAGAGCTAAATAGTGGCCTTCATTCATCCCTCCCTACTTCTTGATTGTGGATGTACTGTGACCAGCTGCTTTGACTTCCCTGCCTTGACGGAGCAAGCTGTGGCCTGAAATAAATGCTATTTCCCCCCGGAGTTGCTTTCATCAGGGTATTTTATCATATCAACACGAAGGAAGGGAAGGCCAGGGAGGGATAGTCCACTGTTGATCCTTGGTACCTGGGCAGAGGACTCAAAGTCACAGATGGCTGTAAGTGGGAGCCCTTGGAGTCTCCGGGGTCATGCTCCATCACCACATGAACGGGTTCAAGCCTCACTCAGAGCCACTCGAGAATACGGTATGGGCCCAGCTTTCCACTCTGACCTTCACACTGGATGGCCCTCCCTGCTGCCTCCAGCTCAGGCAGCTGGCCACTCACCCTCCAGCTCCTGGTTCCGGGTCTTCCACTCCAGGTTGATGGGCGTTGCTCCTTCGTGGATGAGGCACTTGAAGCTGGCATCTTGGCCCTGCTGCACTGTCCTGCTGGGTGGCTCAATGGAGATGACGGGACTCCTGAGGCCTGGATGGAGTCCGAGGGTCAGATTCTAGGCTCCGTTGGGTGAGCTGGCTCCACTCAGGTACCCGGTCCTGCCTGGGCACCTCCTTCCCTACTCCGGGCATTCGCCATACTCACGATAGGAAGACCCTGCACTGGGTGGGACTGTGATTGTGAAGGAAGCTTCATGCTCAGGACGCGAGCTACCAGCCACTTGGCACACGTACTCGCCAGAGTCAGCAGGGGAGATATGGTGGAGTCTCAGCAGGGAGCCATGAGTCTGCAGAAGAGGAAGAGAAGGAAGCCATCAAGGGTTCTGGAGATGAGGTAAGTTTTGAAGTGACGCTTAGGAGCTAGCCCTGCAGCCGTGGGCTAAAGGAGCTTCCCGCATGGAAGTCCGATCCCTTCCCTTTACTGAGAGGGAAAAGGGTTCAAAAATGCTAGCTGTGAAGCAATGCTAGGAGGAAAGCCTTTCAGCCAATGGTCTCTTGCTCTGGGGCACTCTTCCCTGATGGGTACCTCTTTCCCATGATCCCATGGATGCTGGAGTCCGCATGAGGCTTAGGTGCAGAGGAAACTACAGGAGGAGACCTTGTCTACCCTGGGCTTCTCCCCAACCTGACCAAATACCTGGTGTCGTGCAGGCAGGCTGCCCCCTCGTTTGTGCCATGTGACCTGGGCATGGGCCTGCCCTGGAACCACACAGTTCAGATCCAGAGTTTGTCCTTCAGCCACGTGGGAGGAAGAGGACTCTATATAGACAGGTTGGGCCAGTCCTGGGGCTGCAGGAACAGAGATGGGCAACAGTTAAGGCTCCTCGGGGCAAGGACCTCACTGGAGTGATCTTCTTCAGAGTGGCATGGCTAAGCCATATCAACCACGGAGGTCTCCCTCCCCTGGGTCTGAGGTGTCTTGCTGAGAACTGGGTTCCCACTGATTGAGGGTGTCTGAAGGACTAATGACCCAGACACAGATTATATAGGAGCTTTGCCCTGGGTAGGCTTGATCCTCAGCCATAGGAAGCCAATGCCCCAAGAACAATGCCATGCTATGCTGACAATTGTCTGTAATTTCAAATTTGAGACAGAGAGGAATACCATGAGTTTGAGGAGAATCTGGGCTACAAAGTGAGACCTTGTCCCATCCCCACTCCCCCACAAAAACAGTAACAATCACAAAACCTACCAAAATAAAAGCTCTATGTGAAAAAACAAGGCCAGGAGAACACCACCCCCAACCTCACCCACGGCTCCATGTCACTCACCAGGGATGGGGCTGGGGTTAGAGGCCTCGATGGTGACCAGGACAGAAGCCTCCAGGGTACCTGAGCTGCCAGTCACCTGGCATGAGTACTCGCCAGAGTCAGCTGGGGACACACGGTTCAGCCTCAGTATGTGGCCGTGGACCTGCATAGAAGGGAGAGGGTGGGGAAGTGCTGGGAAGCCTCCAGGTGCCCTACTCTGGGCCACATTAAACTCTGCCTCTTATGCCACAGACGGTAGAGTTTAGGAAGCAGGGTTTTGAGGAAGTGGTGTCCTCTCTTATTTCAAGGTGCTGGGTACTGGTGGTGACCCTGTTGTGCCCAGTCTGTTTGCAAACGCTGGTGGACGGCTAGGGCCACCCTCCCTTCAGGGATGGGCTGAGGAAATGAGAGTTGGGGCTGAGGAAGAGGGGCACATGCTGTTCTCTCCAGGCTCTGTACCTGGTGCCCAGCGGGCAGGCTGCCTCCACGTTTGTGCCATGTGACCTGGGCGTGGGCCTGTCCAGGAACCACACAGTTTAGATCCAGGGTCTGCCCCTCAGCCACTCGGGAGGAAGAGGTCTCGATGCGGATGGGCGGGACTCCACCTGGCCAGGGCACAGGTAGTGGTCAGTGGCTAAGGCGGCTCAGCCTCTCCGGGGGTGCCCTACTGTGAAGACTGGATTTGAAGGGAGGGTTGGCTTCTTTCCCTTTTTGGGCCCCTCAGACTTGGAGGGTAGGACTCCCTGAGGATGGGGGTTCCTCTTTCTCCTAGCCCCACCCCCTGAGTCTCTGTGCCAGGCTCCTCTACAGAGTCATCGATATTTCCCAATCTCCAGTAGGTGGTAGCTAAGAGCTCAGACCTTGGGGCCAGACAGCAAGAGCTCAGCTCCTAGCATGGCCACTTAGTGTGTGATCTTTGGGAAGCTACCTCTGTGCCTCCATTTCCCCAACTGTAAAATGGAGAACAATCATCCCGCCTCAGGGCTAACAGGATGAAATGTGGTTACCATGAAGATCGTGAGGATTGGTAGCTAGGCAACTCACATCCCATCTGATCAGTTTCCATCATGCCTGGGTCCCCACCCCACCCCCACTGTCAGTTCCTGTGTTTTCCTTTAATTGAATCACTTGTAAAACATTTAAGTCCTTAGTCTCACTCTAGTAGTAACTACCACGAACCACAACAGGTCTGAGGTGCCATGGTTGTTGGTATCCAACCACAACTAGTGGATACGCTCACTAATATTTATCTCAAATGACCCAGCAGGGCATGTCCAGGCTTTGGGAACTCACTAGATGCCCTAGACATGGAGTTGTAGAGGGTAAAGACCCACTATTCTTCATCGAGGACAGCAATGTGAAGGGGCAAAGTTCTTTTGTGACATTTCCAGATCTCTCCAGGCGGGGACACTGGAACCCAAGTGCAATGATATGATACTTGAAAGTTCTCAAGCCCATGAGAGAGAAAGGACCCAAACCGTATGACTCGACCCTCTAGTGTGGGACGAGGGAGGGCAAGCGACAAGAGGCAGAAGTCTGGGACCCAATGCCTGTGGTCTCCGGGTCTCACAGAACCTTTCTTTTACCCAACTCAGCTGCTGTTCTCCCTCCCTCGTCTCTCTTTCCAGGTCCATCCTGGGATCCTCACCAGGGACATGGCCGTTAGAGGTAGATGCTGTAATGGAGACCAGGACCGAAGCCTCCAGAGGGCCAGAGCTGCTCAGGACTCTGCACACATACTCGCCGGAGTCAGCTGGAGACACTTGGTGCAGCCGCAGCCTTGAGCCATGGGTCTGGTCAGGGGCGGGGCAAACAGAGGAGCAGGGGTAAGATGTCAACCAGGAGGCCTGGAGGGTTGGGAGCCAGGGCCCAACCTCTAATCCAGGTGTGTGAGGCACCCCACAGGGGTGTCATGCCTCCTATCTGGGCAGAGCAAACCAGGACTCCCAGCCAGCATCTCTCTCGTTTCTTTTCCAGTTTATACCTGATGACGAGCGGGGAGGCTGCCCCCTCGCTTGTGCCATGTGACCTGGGCATGGGCATGTCCAGGGACCACACAGTTCAGATCCAGGGTCTGTCCTTCGGCCACGTGTGAAGAGGAGGACTCGATTCTGATGGGTGCAGCACCGGCTGGGGCTGAGGACAGAGGAGAGCAGGTGGGCTTAAGTCAGATTCTCAAGTGGGGTTTCGGAGCCACAGAACAGAAAAATGGCCGCCTGTGGTCATCTCAAGGATTCCTTAGCAGCACTAACAGGGAGCCCGACACTGCTCTAAGGGCCCACCTCCTTGACTACTTAACCCTCTCGATTCCATACCCTGGGATGATAGAAATGCCCTCTTATGTGGGCTTTAATTTTTATTTTATTTGTAGGTATGAGTCACCATGCTTGATATAATATGAAATTTTGTGTGTTTGTGTATGTGTTTGTGTGGCAATCAGAGGTCAACCCCAGGTGCTGTTTCTTAGAGCCATCAGTCTTGATTTTATTCATTTACTTATTTATTTTGGAGATAGGGTTTCACTCTGTAGCCCAGGCTGGCCTCAACTCAAAGATCTGCCTGCTTCTTGCCTCCTGAGTGCCGAATCTGGTCTTTTTGAGACAGGGTCTCTTAGACAGTTGGCCAATGAGTCCTGCCCCTGCCTGCCCTCTCAACAACAGGATAATAGGCTCTCAGCATCACATCCAGTTTTGTTTTGTTTTCCCCCAAGACAGGGTTTCTCTGTGCAGCCCTGGCTGTCCTGGAACTTGCTCTGTAGACCAGGCTGTCCTCAAACTCACAGAGATCTGATGAGCAGTGCGGGGGGGCACATCTTTAATCCCAGCACTCCGTGGAGGCAGAGGCCGGTGGATTTCTGTGAGTTCAAGGCCAGCCTGGTCTACAGAGTGAGTTTCAGGACAGCCAGAACTGTTATACAGAGAAACCCTGTCTCGAAAAAACAAAAATAAAACAAAAAACTCACAGAGATCCTCCTGCCTCTGCTTCTGAGTTATGGGATTAAAGGTGTGGGCCTTCCATCATCCAGCTACATTCGGTTTTTTTATTCAGGCTCTAACTCAAGTTCTCACGTGAGTGTGGCAAGCACTTTACTGATGATGCAATCTCCCTAGCCTACAAACCAAATGTTTTTCTGTTTTTTCTTTTAGAGTACTTGGGTTGAATCCAGGGTCTTTTGTGGGCTAGGCAAGCACATTAGCACTGAGCCACACCCCTAACCCTCTTTTCACTTTGGTTTGAGATAGGGTCTCCCTAAGCTGCATAGGCTGGCCTTGAACTTGATTCTTCTGTCCTAGCTTCCCAATTAACTGAGATTATAGGCCTTTGCCACTGGGCCTGACTTATTAACTACGATTGCCCCAAAAGGCTAGTGAGCACCATTTAGACAGTGACGCTTTATGAGGTAGGAGTAATCTGTGTCTCCATTTCACTGACAAAGAGACTCAGACTATGAGCCAAGTGTAACTTCCTCAGTCCCGGAAGCGACACAGCAGGATTTGAACACAGACAGTCTTTGTAAACCCGGGTCTGTGGGCTTCAACTCCAAACTCCTCTTCCTTGGGAACTGAATCAGGAATCAGACTCACCAGAGGGGCTGTTGTTGCTGGGGGAGACGGAGATCACAATGGAGGTCTCCTGGGCATCAATGTTGTTGTTGGCTCGGCACACATACTCGCCGGAGTCAGCCACTGACATCTGGTGTAGCCGTAGCCGAGAGCCATGGGCCTGGGACGGGTGGGGATAAGACAGAGCGAGCTGGGGTCAGGAGCCACAGGGCCCCCACTGACTCCAGCTTCCCTTGCTAGGCCTGCTGAAGCTATCTCATTTAGTCTTGTGTATGTGTGCTTTTGTGAGTGCTGTGTATGTGAACGTGTATGTGCCGGTCGATACACATGCCTGTACGTGCGTGTGGAGGGCGTCAGGTGTTCTCCACCATCACTGTCCACTTTGTTCCTTTGAGGCAGGGTCTCTCTGTGAACGTGGATTGTTCTGCCAGCTAGGCATCCAGTGGTCTCTGCCCACCTCCGTGTTAGGATTGCAGGCAGGCGCAGGACTATACATGGCTTGTTATATGAGTGCTGGGTCTTGAACTCAGGTCCTCACGCAGACCACAATGGCCTTGGAAGTTACTATACAGCTGAGGATAACTTTTTTTTTTTTTTTTTTTTTTTTTTTTGTTTTTTCGAGACAGGGTTTCTCTGCAGCTTTAGAGCCTGTCCTGGAACTAGCTCTTGTAGACCAGGCTGGTCTCGAACTCACAGAGATCCGCCTGCCTCTGCCTCCCGAGTGCTGGGATTAAAGGCGTGCGCCACCACCGCCCGGCCAGCTGAGGATAACTTTGAACTTGTAATCCTTCTGCCTTCACCTCCTGAGAACACAGCGCAACTTCCGGTTGTATATGGGGCTAGGGAGGGAGTCCTCAAGCGAGGCCAGCGCTCTACCCACTGAGCTATATATATCCCTAGTCTGCTGAGGCTGCCTTTCCTCTACCCAAAGTACAGATGGCTGGAGGGAGCCCCTGCCACCCCATTGCCTCAGGTCCTCTCTGTACCTGGTGTCTGGAAGGCAGGCTGCCCCCACGCTTGTACCATGTGATGGTGGCCTGGGGCTGCCCAACCACCACACAGTTCAGATCCACAGTCTGTCCTTCCACCACTGTGGGAGATGAGGTCTCAATCCTCATGGGTGGGGAGACACTGGGCACTGGGGACAGAGCAGGGGAGGGGAGGGAATGCATTCAGATAACAGTGACAATACTGGGGGGACCTCTGTCTCCCCAACACTCCCTCGCCCAGCCTTCGTCCACCACGTCACATTCTCACCATGGGAGGGACCTCTGCTCTCGATGGTGACGATGAGTGAGGTTTCCTGGGAACCAACGCCATTGCTGACATGACACACGTACTCTCCGGAATCCGCTGGGGTCACTTGAGGGATGCGGAGGCGTGAGCCCACGATCTGGAAGAACACATGGCAGTGGGTGGAGGTGGAACCAAAGTACCATAGACCCTGCAGCCATCAGATCCTGGAAGTCCCCTCCCTGACCTGGCTTGGGTACACTCTGCAGCAGCCTCAGGGCCTTCTTGAGGCTCCTGGTGTGACCTCCCTCTGGGTCCTGAGGAAGGAGCCTCTAGTCTTTGTGCTGTTCCTATACTTTACCCTCCAAAGGCCTTCTGGGCCCCCACAGTGGGTCCCACCTGTCACACCCTGCTGTCATTTAGTATGCAGCTTCCCTTTAGACTGCCAGCTGTATGCAGTGCCAGGCATAAGCAGTGGCTTCAGAGGAGCTGGAACCAGGGCCAGCAGGATCAATCTACACCCCAGTGCCAGTCGGAGTCTATTCAGCAGAGATGCTCAATGTTTGTTGAGTGACTGAATGAGCGAAGGATTAGGGGCTAGACTTCACTCTGGACTTTCTACCTGATGCCGGCTGGGTAAGCTGCCTCCACGCTTATACCAGGTGATGGTGTGGGGAGTGTGGCTAGCCACCAAGCAGTTCAGGTCCAGAGTATGCCCATTGGCCAGCGAAGGTGACGAGGACTCGATGCGAACAGGGTGCACCACGCTCTGGGCTGGTACGAGACAGAATGCAGGCTGAGGGTGCAGCCGGGCCCCTCGCAGCCCCTGTTAGTCCCTGCAATCACTAAGACACTCACAGTGATACGGGCTGAGCTGCTGCTGAATGGTGACAAGGACAGAAGCTTCCTGGGTGCTGGAGCCACTGACCACCCGGCACACGTACTCCCCGGAGTCAGCCGGGGTCACCTGGAGCAGTCTCAGCCTTGAGCCATGTACCTGAGAGGAACGGGATAGAGGCACCAGATTCAGGGACCAGCATGGCGGCCACCCACCTGCCTAGTTCCCTTGCCTGGCTCCCTCCCAGCCTATCTAGCTAGGGATTGTACAGATCACGACTGGTTAAATCTCCTTGAGACTGCCATCTGATTGCACACTCAAGCTCGCAGAGACTCAGCCAGCACTGGCTGGCAGGAAGTCCATTTGACAGGTGACCTGAAGAATCAGAGAAGTCAAACAACAGGCCCAAGGCTGCCCAGCAGGCGAGTGGCAAGTGTATGGAAACTGCAAATGCTTGAATTCACAGCCTGTGCTCTACTTCCCAGCTGCCAGGGATCTCTGGGCCCTTCCTTAGCTTCCCACCTCCTACCTGATGCCGGGCAGGGAGGCTGCCCCCACGCTTGTGCCAGGAGATCTGGGGGTGAGCCTGTCCAGCAACAAGGCAGTTCAGATCCAAGCTCTGCCCTTCTGCCACATGGGAGGAAGATGACTCGATTCGGACTGGAGGGGTGACCCCAAGTGCTAGTAACAGAGGGCAGAGTGTCAGCCTCCAGCAGACCAGAGGTGTGTGGCTGGGGACAGGGGCCCGCTGGACTCATGGGGACACGGTAGGCAGTGTTGCCTTTGGGGCCTGCCATGGCTGCGGTGGGAGCTTCCTTGTGTGGTATCCAGTCTGTCTGCTTCCCGTTCCCTCCCAGCATGGCTACTTACCAGACACAGAGCCTGCAGGCTCAATGGTGACCAGGACGGAGCTCTCCAGAGGCACGGGCCCTCCCTCCACTCGGCACACATATTCTCCTGAGTCGACAGGAGACACCTGGTGCAGCCGCAGCAGGGAGCCATGGGTCTGGCCAAGAGAGGGTGGCATCAGGACCCTAACACAACACCTCCAATCTGCTGCCCTCTGTGAGCCCCAAGGCTTGGCCCTCAGCTCTGGGTCAGTTTGATCTTGTGCTAGGAGTGGGGGTTGCTGGGAGAAGCCCTGGAGAACAGGCACGCTTCTTCCCACCCTGCGTCAATGCTAAGCACACACTCCCCAATCCTAGTCAAGACCCTCTGCAGTGAGTGTCTGATGACTGTGAACATCCACCCCCTCGGGGACACAAAACACAGCTCATGACATAGTCATGGAGTCAAGAGACTGCAAACCCCAGCACACACGCTGATTAACTGCAATGAGGGCTCAGTACTTTCGCAAGCTGAGTTCTCTGCAAACACACAACTGAACTTGGTCCCGAGATAACTCTGAAAACAGGGATTACTATCTCCTTGTAGACCCCGAACCTCCAGCACGGAGAAGTTGAGCAACTTGCGCCTAAGGTCACAAGCCTGGGTGGTAGATACAATTCATACCTAGGGTGTCCCAGCCTAGGCTTTCGGCCAAGCCACAGTAGGACACACCTGAGTGATAGAGCCCATGCTCCCAGTTCTCCCCATCCAGAACCCCCATTCTTCTCGTCTCCTTTGCCCCTTGTCCTCCTACCTGGTGCCGGGCGGGCAGGCTGCCTCCTCGCTTGTGCCATGTGACTTGGGCATGGGCCTGTCCCTGTACCACACAGTTTAGATCCAGGGTTTGCCCTTCAGCCACGTGAGAGGAAGAGGGCTCAATGCGAATAGGTGGTGTGTTACCCGGAGCTGGAGAAAAAGTCATAGTCAAACAAAACAGATTCTCTAAAGACACCCCAGCCTCCCCTCCCGCCACATCCTAGCCCAGTCAAGTGGGCTACTCACGGTAGGCAAAGTTGGCCCCTTGGTTGCCTGTGACCTTGACTGTGATGGTGGCCTCCTGCCCATTGCCTGCCCGGCAAACATATTCTCCAGCATCTACTGGGGAGGCCTGGAAGATGTACAGGCGGGAGCCACGGACCTGCACAGCCATGAGAGAGGTATAAGGGGGCCTCCCAGAGCCCAGCAGGAGTCCCACACTTGGCTGCCAGGCTGTGACCCCTATATATACCCATGGACCCTTCCACATTCTAGGAGAGAGTACCTGGTGTCGGGCAGGCAGGCTGCCCCCACGTTTGTACCATGTGACCTGTGCATGGGCCTGTCCTGCCACCACACAGTTGAGATCCAACGTCTGACCCTCAGCAACTGTGGAGGATGAAGACTCAATTCTGACAGGCAGGACAGGTCCAGGGGCTGTAGGGACAGGGAAAAGGTAATAGATCCTTCCCAAGAGACAGGTCTGGGACTCCCTCCTAGAGCTGGTGCAGCCTTGTAATCTGAGGTCAGGCCCCCATTGCAGAAATTTGACAGCCCTGGCTTGAAGCCCTCAGTTCAGTAACTCTGCTGGAGATCCCAGAAGGAGGATTTCACGGGAAGAGGGAAGAGAGACAAAGTAAGTAAATAAGACAGGCAGGGGCCAGATGTAGAGAGGCACATGCCTTTAATCCTAGTACTCGGGAGGCAGAGGCACATGGATCTCTGTGAGTTTGAGGCCAGCCTGGTCTACAGAGCGAGTTCCAGGACAGTCAGTGCTGTTACACAGGGAAACCCTGTCCCAAAAAACAAAACAAAACAGCAACAAAATAAAAAACAAAAGACAGGCAGGCAGTAAGGCTAGGGTGGAGAAAAGGAGGCAGGAGGAAAAACCAAGGAATGACATGGCCCAGGACAGCAGGATAGACAATCTGAGTCGTTCACTCAAAGCAGTCTGTCTAAAGCCAGAGCCTGGGTGGCCTACTATCCCCAGGCAGCAGCAGGAGTCATGGATAGGGACATTACTCCCTGGCAGGCTTCTGCCTCCCACAGCTTTCTGTATCACTGGGAGCCACTCACCAGGGATGGACTCGGAAGGTTCGATGGTGACCAGAACGGAGGTCTCTTTATGCTCAGAGCCGAGGACCACGTGGCACACGTACTCCCCTGAATCGGCAGGGGACACCTGGTGTAGTCTCAGCAGGGGACCGTGGGTCTGTGTGGATGGAGTGGATTGAGGGTTAGGGAGGGCCCAAAGGGTCCCCACTCACCCTCTCTAGCAGGCTGGCCCTGGGGTGGCTTTACCTGGTGCCGAGCGGGAAGGCTGCCTCCACGTTTGCGCCACGTCACCTGTGCCTGCCCAGGCGCCACACAGTTTAGATCCAAGGTTTGCCCCTCGGCCACATGGGAGGATGAGGACTCAATGCGGATGGGTAGGGTGCTGCCAGTGGCTGGGCATAGAGAGGGTAGTTAAAGGCCCTGCCTTGTACCTTACTGGCACCCTGAGCTGAGTGTTGAGCATGCTTTCTTTCCCACCTCCAGCTCCAGGGCTCTCGCCTCATCTACCCTTGTGATCTAGAGGTGACAAGTCGTAGGGATCCAAGAACTTTATCCCTCAGGCCAGACAAGAGGATGCACAGTAAAAAAGATGCTCCCTTCGCAGAAACCTACCATAGTTTCCCGACACGCCTCACGGGCCCCGCGTCACCTAAGCATACCCTGATGGCTTCACAGTTCCCATCAAGTTAGGCACACCGACCTGACAGGTGGTAAAATCACACCCATGCCCAGCAGATAGCCTACAAATGGCACAGTTTACCCAGAGCAGGGAAATGGGGTTGCCAGAGGTTAGAGAACCAGCTTGAGTTTGAAAAGGGGCAGAGTTCAGATTTGAACCCAGGTCAGCCTAACTCCCAGTTCAGTGTGGAAGCCCATACTGCTGCTTGCACAAGGTACCATCTTTTGGAGCTTGAGGCAAGCTGGATCAGTATCTACCCCCAAGACTTGTGGCTTCTGGAGCAGGCAGCAGAGGGTAACAGGACACCTCTGCATCCTGATTGCCGCCCCCCCCCCCCCCCCCCCCCCGCCGAGATCATAGCATCCTTCCTTGCCCCTGGGAGAGCCTATGGCTTTGGTCCTCTCAATCCCCCTGGCACCTCACCTGGAGTGTAGCTGGGGCCTGAATGAGTGCTGTGCAGGACAGAGACAACAATGGAAGCCTCCTTGGGTCCCAAGTCACTCTCTACTCGACACACATATTCTCCAGAGTCTGCTGGTGAGACCTGGGGGAGCCGCAGCCTGGAGCCGTGGACCTGGGCAAGGTGGGGAAGAGGTAAATGAGGATGGGGCTGGAGCTGTGATTACCCCTCTGTCTGAGCCTCTGTAGTTCAGACACGAGCTCTACTCCGAGCCATTCACACTAGGCTGGGAGCCAGGAGGAAGGGAACTGTCTTGGTCCTACAGCACAGGAAAGCTTGGCAGCTGAAGCACCAAATCCACACCCCACCCAGGGCTATCCACAGCCTGTGTACCCTGGTCCCAGCCCCAGGCTAGAAAGCCTCCTACCTGGGCATGGGGAGGCAGGCTGCCCCCTCGCTTGTACCATGTGACCTGGGTATAGGTCAACCCCATCACCGCACAGTTGAGGTCAAGCGTCTGTCCTTCAGTCACAGATGGCGATGAGGACTCAATCCTGACTGGCACGGAGCTGGCACCTGAGGCTGTGGTCACAGAGGGATCAGCAGACCTCAAGCGAGCCTCGGCTTCCCTGACCCATCATGTCAGCCCTGGAGGTGCCATACCTGAGAGGACGACCACCTGAATGCGGGCCTGAGCGGTGCCGGTAGGGCTGGTGGCCACACAGAGGTAGAAGCCAGCGTCAGCAGGTGTGATGGCTGGGATGATCAGCGTGGGGATGTCTGTGTTCTCTGACCGGGCCTACCACATGGAGAGAGTGCTCAGGTACTTGGGAGGGGGCCTGCCAGGACAGACTTGGAGGAGCAGGTCCTATACCAAGATCAAGGCTCAGTGGCGGTTTCAAGAACCGTATAAGTGGGAACTATGGGAACAGAGGCACATGGAATCGGGGACCACGGAGTCAGGCAGTAAGAGGGTGAGTGGGGTGCAAGGGTGACCGGGGTATGGGACCTAATTAGGAAACACAGGGAGCCTGAGGAGAGAAAGAACATGGACAGACAGGGGGCTGAGCCCTGAGATTGTTGATCCCACTGACCTGGGACGGCTGGCTGACTCACCTGTGGGGGCAGGCTGCCTCCTTCCTTCCTCCAGGTGATGCTAGCACTGGGGACTCCAGCTGCCCTGCAGTACAGCCTGACCGTGCGGCCCTCGTGCACCTGGGTCCTCTCGGGGCTCACCTGGACCCTGGGTCCACTGCCTCCTGCAGACAGAAGCCCTGTGAGGATTCCTCTCCGAGTCTCCTCTAGCCCCAAGCCCACCTCAAGCCCTGCCCTCTCACCGTGCACCTGAAGCATGGCCCTGGCTACATGCTGCCCAGCGCTGCTGAGGGCGCGGCACAGGTACTGGCCCTGATCTGAGGGTTCGATTGCTGGCAGACGTAGGATGCCACCGTGGATCTGAGCCTTCTGAGGAAGCTGGCCACCAGGACCTCCTGGTGTGGAGACATGGGTCAGCACACCCTGGGACTGCTCTGACTGCTGCCCTTGTCCTCCTCACCCAGGACAGCCAGGGTCTGAGGGTCACTCCCATCATGACCTCACCTGACCATTCCAGAGTGGGTGTGGGGTTCCCTGTGGCGCTACAGCGGAACTCAGCCATTTGTCCAGGCTGCACAGTGAGCTGTGGCGGATGTATGGAGACCACAGGTGCAGTTGAGGTGCCTGAGGCTAAAAAGCACGGAGACAAGGATGAGGTAAAATCAGGGTGGGGACTGCTCTCCAGCTCACAGCTATAGCCCCTTGCCCATCTCAGCTTCTGCCCTAGTCCTGCATAGCTGTTTGTCCACCCAGTAGCCCAGAGGGGGCTTTGAAAACTTCATGGGCCTTGTTGCTTCCTTATCTGAGGCCTGCCCATAGCGCTTTCCTTCCTCTGTTTCAGAAGAGGGTTCCCAATGCCGCCTGGACACCCTGGGATGACCTCCAACTGCTGGGATTACATCTTCCCCTCATTCTGTGCTCTCCAATCCCTCCGATCCCTCTTGCCCCTGGCATCTGTCACCATGCACAAGTGTCCTGTTTCTGCTCTTTCACTAGGGTTGCCTTAGTTACATTTCCCCCGACATACACTTTAGGAGGCCTGAGATACAATTTGTCCTTCTGTCTCCTGCTTCTTCAGAGCCTAGAGCACATAGAGATCCCTGGAGCCAGACTCAGATCACAACAAGGCATACCTTGAACATGCAGCGTGGCTGTGCCCTGGTCCATGGCGAACATGTTGGAGCCAGTACACACATAGGTGCCTGCATCACTTGGCTGCACGTTGCGGATGGTCAGGATGCCATTGAAGTCCATAGCACGAGAGGGCAGCTTCCCATTGTGTAGGCGGGTCCATACCAGGGTGTAGGCTGGAGACTGCAGGGCAGCATCAGGGTGAGGGACATGTGTAGGCTCCGGGAGCCCAAGAGACAGACTTCCCCCACCGCTCCCTTTCTGCTCACTTTGCTCTTGGCTGTGCAGATGAAGGTGACATCAGCTCCAGGTCGCACACTTTGGCTCCGTTGCTCCTCCACTGTCACTGTGATGGGCTTGCTGGGAGCCTCTATGAGTGGGAAGTCTCCAGTGAGCTCCACACCCCTGTTCTGTGTTCTGTTTCTGTGTTACTTCCTCTTAGGCCTGCTTTCCCCATCTCTTCTATGATACAGATCTTATTCTGGATCACTGGCTGGCCTGGAACTCACTACGTAGACCAGCATGGCATCAAACTCAGATCTGGATCTTCCTGCTTCTGTCCCTCGAGTAAGCTTACTCTCTTTTAAGATGGAGTCTCATGTACTGCAGGCTGGCTTCAAACTCCTTATGTAGCTAAGAAAGACCTTAAACTCTTGATCCTACTGCCTCAACCTCCCAAGTGCTGGAATTACAGGTTTGTACTACACACCTCGTTTTTATGTAATAAAATATATATTTTGAAAATTACATATTATACATAACATATATATATATATATATATATAAAATATTGCTATATAGTATGATATGTATAGATGCCTGCAGAGGTCAGAAGATGGTATTGGATCCTCTTGAAGCTGGAATTACAGTGATTGTAAGCCGCCTACACTGGAAGAGCAATGTAGGCTCTTAACCGCTGAGCCATATCTCCAGTCCCGACACCTAGTTTTTGTGTGGTTCAAATGCAAGACTTTGTGCATGGCTGGCAAGTCCTCTACCTGCTACGCCACATCCCCAGCCCACCTCCTCTGGGCATGTCTTCTTTTCTAGTATAGCTGGGTTGCCATTCCACCTCCCGGTGCATCCCTGGACCGCCCCCCACCCCCAACAACCCATGTCTCTCCCTGCTGGCACTGAACAGCCAGCATGTGGCCCAGCGGGAATGCACTGGTCCTAGTTCATCATCCCAGGCCACAAATGTGCTCTTAACACTTCACACTTCACTGCCACCAGCTTCTCCATCTGCTTCCAGTTTTAGGCCCCAGACAGCTACTTTTCACCTCCTCCCATCTCCCTCACCCTCCCTACCCGTCTTTCCACCTTACAGCCCATGGCTTCAACTTACACTTGTTCAGAAAGCTGAAGCTACCAAGTCAGGTGTATGTCTACCTTTCCCACCCCCAGTCTAACCCTTCCTTACTCCTCCCTGGTCCCTGAAGGACGGGACCATGATTCTGTATGCCCCCACCCCACTCTGCATTTCAGAACACTGGGCCCTTCCTTCCTCTTGTGCCACAGCCATCCCTGCCTCCTGTCACGGCTTCACAAGACAAATGTGTTCTAGAAATTTCCACAACTGAAAATGTCCCCTTTAGTTCCATTTACTTCCAAGATACTGTCCCATTGCTTACTTGACCTCTCTTCAGAGCTAAGATGTTTCCTTTATATGATTTTTCGAGACAGGGAAGCGGGGACTCACCAGTGACCAGGAGCTCAGCCCTGCTGTTGCTGGTGTGATGTAGGTTTCGGCAGGTGCAGATGTAGACACCAGCATCGGAGGGCTGCACGCTAGGGAAGTGGAGCTCAGAGCCTGGTGTGGGAAGAGGCTTGTCAGGGTCCAGGTCCACATGCCCCAGTGGGAACAGGACTGACTCATGGGTCAGAAGAGGCTGCAGGTCTGTGACTACCTTGATGCCGCTGCTGAGTACCGCTGGGTAAGGGCCGCCCATCTTCACGGGACCAGTAGAAGTAGTGAGGTGGACTCCCGTTGACCTGGCACCTCAGGGAGTGTGGGCCGCCTTGGGGAACCACACTCCGAGAGGGATGGACCTGAACCTCCAGGGAGTCTTTGGCTAATAGAGTGGGGGAAGGAGACCATTAAGCCAGAAAGGCCCCAGAATAAAGCGGTGTCCCTGACGCTTTGGTCTCCTGAAGCCGCAGGTCCCCTACCTCAGAACTCAATCTCTCATGCTCCCTTGGGTCATCTCCCAAGGTCAATCTCCCACCACCCTGGGTCATGGTCCTACTTACTCAGTGGCTGGCACCGGCCTCCTTGCACATTGGGGTTACCCACGTAGCCTGGGGCACACCTGTTAGGAGGAACGGGGACCAGCTCTGTAATCCCCAAGGGACCTAGTGTCTCACAGTGAACTTGAGAAGCCAGTTTCAGCCAGCTTCCCATGGTATGTAGAGGAAGCTCCGGATTCTAGAAGGACTCTGGGAACCAGAGACGTTCCAACACAGTGCCTTGGTGAGCTGAGACAGAAGTTGCTTATGGGCTGGGTAAGCTTGCTCGTCTCCAGGGAAGCATTCATTCAACAAACATTTATTAGGGAAGTATGCACCAGACACCACACTCAGTGTGGAGACACAAGAGGAGACACGGCAAGGTCCCTGGTTCGTGGACTAACCAGGAAAATGGCATAGAAACTGCACGTGAAGCCGGGCGGTGGTGGCGCACGCCTTTAATCCCAGCACTCGGGAGGCAGAGGCAGGCAGATCTCTGTGAGTTCGAGGCCAGCCTGGTCTACAAGAGCTAGTTCCAGGACAGGCACCAAAGCCACAGAGAAACCCTGTCTCGAAAAACCAAAAAAAAAAAAAAAAGAAACTGCACATGAAGTAAGGATGAAGAAGGGCCCAGGGGCCATATGGACCCAGGGAGGAGTGCGGATATAGCCCTGAGGTCGGAGAGACTACAAGCATGGCTTCTATGCTGCTATGGGCCCCCTGGGGTGGCGGCACACAGCTTCCAAAGAACTGATCACATCTGGAAATGTATATCTTGTAGCTGGTTTTCCCCCTCCCATTCATTTCCTATTTTGGGTTGCGACCTCTATTCCGACACAGACCTGCTCTGTTTGTCAGTTTATCCTTAGCAACCTCAGCACACGGAACACACAGTAGAGGCCCCAAAAAAGTGCATTGAGCCCTACATGGCAACCACTCCTGTAATTTGGAGGCTGAGGTTTCAGACCAGCCTGGATTACACGGAGCTGGAGGCCATCTTAGGTTTACACTGAGACCCTGTCTTAACCTGCCCACCTCCTACAAAAAGTGTTCAATAATTGTAAGAAGCTGAATCTCGAAGGCCAAGAGGGGTTAGCCAGGAAGGGGAGGATTTGGGGGCAAAAATGCCCTGCAGACAGGGACAGCACATAAAGACCTGAGTACTAGGGATTCAAGAAGTTGCCAGGTGTGTGGGCACATATCTGCAATCCCAGCACTAGGAGCAGTTCAGCCTGGGCTACGTGGTGAGGCCTGTGCCTTCAGTACAGCCTGGGCTACATGGTGAGGCCTGTGCCTTCAGTACAGCCTGGGCTACATGGCGAGGCCTGTGCCATCAGCACAGCCTGGGCTATATAGTGAGGCCTGTGAATTAATAATAAAACAAAACAAAAAGCCAAACAATTCAAGAAGTTTATCTCATCTGGAGTGAGGGCAGAGTGGGATAGCCATGCCTGAAGCATGGTCATAAGCCCCACCTCATTCCAAGGGCATGATGAGTATGGGAAGTGTTTGGGACAGGCAGGGCCATGGTCCTGGTAGAGGCTTTTCTGAGCCACACCCTTCAGGACGCTCACCTTGGAGTCTCTCATTTACCCCTTCTCTTTCCACTTCCTCCTGAAAACTTACTGCTCACAGTACTGGCCGGTGTAGCCAGGTTCGCAGGCGGTACAGCGGTATCCTCCGGCGGCAAGGCTCTCACAGGTGCGGGAGAACCTAGGGCAGGCAGACAAACGTCAGGCCCCAGGAGCCCACTCCCCCGCCCCAGGTCTTTCTTCCCCATCCTTCAGCAGGAGTTCATCCTTGGATCTGAGCAAGGTACACACATGTTCTCTGGGTTGGTCAGTGGGCAAGCACATGGCTGGCAGTCCTCAGGCGTCCCAGCCGTAGCATCTCCGTAGTAGCCGGTTGCGCACAGCTCACAGAACTCTCCGGCAGTGTTGTGCTGACATCGCTGTGGGGCACAAGGGTATCAGACACCAGCCATGAAGCAAAACTCAACAAAACACCCTCATCCAGAAACACCAAACCTACAGACTTGTCTTAAAGGAGAGTCATGGAGGGGCTGGAGAGATGGCTCAGTGGTTAAGAACACTGACTGCTCTTCCAGAGGACCCATATGGTAGCTCATACCTGCCTGTAACTCCAAGTTCAGGGGAACTAATACCCATGGCAAAATGCCAATGCATATTAAAAATTGTCATGAAAAATTAAATTATAGTGATGCCCATCAGCTCAGCAGTGCTGAAAAAAATACCCATAGGGATGCTGATAAACCAAAAAGTCCATCTAGGCCTGGGCTTGGGATGCACTGGTAGCCGAGCAGGGGGCAGGGAGAGGGTAGGGAGAGGAAATCAAGAGTTCCAGGTCATCCTTAGCTACCTAGTGAGTCAGCTCTGTCTCATGAAAAGAGTATGTGAGATTATTAATTATTATTAATTCCCGTGGAATTAAAGAAAAACAAAGGTATATAACTGGGCAGAGCCTTGAAGATACATGTTTCACTGTAATAAATACATGGAGGGGTACTGGAGAGATGGCACAGTGGTTAAGAACACTGGCTCCTCTTCTAGAGGACTAAGGTTCAATTCCTAGAACCCACATGGTGTCTCACAACCATCTCTAACTCTAGTGCAAAGAGATTTGACACCCTTTCCTGGACTCCATGGGCACCAGACATGCACATGGCACACAGATATATAAAATACCCACAAACATAAAAACTCAAACAATATGCAATCTCATCCAAAAATAGCCACATCTGTGGCTTTAACATAGTGTGTTCCTTGCTTCACTTTGAGTCTGGGACTCTGTCAACTCTGGCCATGTGCTTGTGAGCACACACACATACTACTTCAAGGAGTGGATGGAAAGGTGTATTTACCAAGGTTTGCTCCCCAGCACCACCACCACCAAAAACAAACAAAACCCCCAAAATCTGGCTCTTTTACAATAACACTAGCCACTTGGGAGCAAGCAATAAGGAACCATAGCTTTCTTTATAAAGAATGGTGTTCCATAGCTGGGGCTCCCCACCATCTTCACCTGCTCCACTCTGCCAGGTTCTGTCTTCTATGAACATCCCCCTCCCCATCCCGCTTCCCACCCCTGGCCTTGTCCTGCTTGCGTCTCACCGAGCAGGCTCCAGTCTCCGGGTGACACAGGTCAGAGTGGCCGTTGCATTCACACAACTCGCAGTGGCCAAGGTACAGTCCGCTCCCAGTGCGCGTGTAGCCTTGGGCACAGTCCTAGGGGACAGAGGAAAAGTTGGTCTCCATTGCCCACAGGGTTCCAGCCAGAGCCAGCAGATCTAGCCTCCTGTCCCTCCTGCATCTTCCAGTGTCTAGGCTCCACTGGCTCTAAGGGAGGTCACCCCAGGCTAGCCTCCATCCACAACCTCTCTTAAGAGCCCCCAGCCTGTCGCTCATCTTCATGTTCACGGCTTTAGAAGGAGACAGAGCTTGGTCTGCCCAGGCAGTGTTAGCTTAGTGAAAGGTAGTATATCCCAAATGGAGAACCCACCTCATTTCAAGACCTTGGTTCCTGAAAATCCTGATGGGAAAGGACTCAAAAGAAAAACATCACCGCTAAATGGAGAAGTGAGCTGGAGAGGCCCATGGGAGAAGGGGCCTTGAAGATATTTTTACATTTACTGTGTGTGTATGTGTGCCACAGTACATATATGGAGGTCAGAGGACAACTTGCAAGAATCAGTTCTCTTCTTCCACCATGTGGGTTCTGGGGAATAAACTTTGTTGGAGGTGCCTTTACCACCTAAGTCATCTTGTCAGTCTTTATCACTGGGTTTGCACTCCCAAAGTGCTGGGATTACAGGCGTGTACCACCAGTGATGGTTGATGGCAGGAAGTTACTGATGTTAAAAGCTAGCTTCTGAGATATACATATACACATCAATCTGAGCTGCATGAGCTCCTGCCTTGAAACTTCAAACCAAACCAAAACCAAAATCCAGCAAGTATAGCGATAGAGGCAGCACACAGCATCACGGACGCTGGTGCAGAGTGGAGTTGAAGGATCATAGGTCTGAAGGGCAGTCCTCTCTCTCTCCCTTCTGTGAAAGTTGCCAAGGGCCTCCTCTCCGCATTCCCAGGCCAGTTTATGGGCCTCTTGGGGCTGGGCTGCAACAATGTGCACAGGCACATCCCAAGAACTTCTCTTTCAGATGAGGCAATCTTGGGATCTTTGAAGAGCATGAACATCTACACTGGGATTTGAGAAGTCTGGGGCCCCAGAAAAGGCACACGGACATTAAAGTACAGAGAGACAGACTTGCAACAGCTGTACCCATTCCTGACATCCCCTGCTGCCCAGCTGGCAAGGGTCCTGTCATCTCATCAGATATTAAGTGGGACATTGTCATATGTAGGATAAACTCCTGTTTACCTGGAGCTCAAAGCTTGGGCCAGATCTATTAGAGGCTCCCAGGAGCTTCAAAGTGACAGCCCTCTGTCCGGCCTATTGACCCTCCACACAATACACCATGCTTTGATTTCTTTCTTTGTACCATCCATTTTGTCGACAGCAGACAGACACATCCTTGTCTGGCTCCGATTATAGCAGCGTGACGTCCCCACCTCAGGGCACTGTCCTAGGTTGGGCACAGTGACCCTGCTGCAGGCCTGGTCCCCATGTGCTCCTCCTTGCAAGCTCGTCCTCCCTTAAGCCTGCAGTGCCACCCATTCCATGCTATGCATCTGAGGCACGTCCCTGTCACGCATTCCACATCGTGCATCTGAGGCACGTCCCTGTCACCCATTCCGTGCTGTGTATCTGAGGCATGTCCCTGCTCAGCTCTGGGCCTTCTGTGCTTTTCTGGGTCTCCCCATCTGAAAGTGTGCCATTCTTTAGGCAGTGCTATCTAGTGGTTAGGACACAGATCTAGGTTCAGGTTCGTTCTCCACTCGGTGGCTGTATGCCCTTGGGTAAGGCGCCTATCCCTTGGACACTTTGCTTTTGTCAGTTAGAGAAATGGCTTGGCTACTGAGGAAGTGATTGCAGCAATGGAAGAGCAGAAGTTACCTGGCTCTGGGAGCAGTCACCGCCTACCGCAATGGTTACTGACCAAATCACCTTGTGCATACTATGGCACTGTCGCGAAAGCAGCCAGGCCAGCCACACACTCACCTGGCAGGACAACCCAACATAGCCTGGAGGGCAGCGGCATTCTTCCACCTCGAGGGCTCGGGGTCCACCAGAGGGTCCTGGCTGGGCCACTTCTAGGCTCACGGCGCTGATACTGGCTGCCCGTGGCACTGAGGAGAACGTGGCCCGAATCAGAAGTTCATCCAGATCTGCTAGGGCCATGAGCAAGTGCTCACGGGTGGCAGGCTGTCCATCTGGCCGCCGCCAGAACTCCTGGGGGTGCAAGGGAGGACAGCAAGTGTCAGTGGAAGCTCTGGGCTTGGTCTTCTGAACCTGTAGCCCTGCATACACTCTGCCAAGGGGAGGACAAGCGATCAAAGCCAAGTGCTACCTACCTCTCGGAAGATGATCTCATAGCTCTTTCTCTCTGGGCCCTGTGGCACTGGCTGGGAGGCCACCAACATGATGTTATTGCCCTGCAGAAATATCAGAAAGATTAGGCAGGGCATTTAGGGCTATTGGAGGCAGGGGTATCCACCACCTCCAGGCTCTCCAACCATTTGCCTCCCATCTGTCCATACCCCCAATCCCATGTGCCTGCCCCACTGCTCACATGCCCAGCAGCCTGCCTAAGATCGGAGTGAAAAGCCAGACAGGTAGGGGCAAAGGGCCCACATTGGGCTAGCTGGGTGTTGGAACATGGCTTCCATCTTCTGTCTGACGACTGTGGATTCTAACAAGCTCACCGTGATCTGGATATCGGGGTCCGAGAGCGGGCTACCCTGTGGCCCTGATGTGTAGGAGAGGGTATACCGTAGCTTCCCACCATAGGCCGCCACCTATGGGGAGATAAGATCACACAGGTGAGGGGCAGAGCCTCTGGCTCCCGTGTGTGGCACCCTAACCTCAGAAGGCCAGAACTTGTAACACAGAGAGCTGGGCAACAGGCCCTCTCTATCAGTTCCTCCCTAGCCTCACTCAGGGGAGGACTTCTCCATTCTCCATTGCCTGACACTCACAGTCAACAAGTCCTTTTTATGTGTAGGCATTTCCCACAGAATGACAAGAGCAACAACAGTGACTGCCAAGATCTGAAGTTTTAGCCCAGGGGTTGGAGCTGCACGGGCTCTGAGGCCTCATCTCTTGAACTACTTACTGGCTTTGAGTTCGCCTAGAATTCACTTCCTTCTTTCTTGTAAACTACATCCTTGTTCCTTCTCTCTGTCTTTTAAAGTATTTACTTTGTGTGTATGTGTGTGCCTATACATATGTACATGAGTACAATGAGCCTGGAGTGTACAGGAGCCTGTAGAGGTCAGAAGAGGCTTTGGATCCCTGGCACTGGAGATCCCCTGGCATTGGAGCTAGGGTTGTAAACCACCATGTGGGTGCTGGGAATTGAACCCAGGTCCTCTGAAAGAGCAGTCCATAATCTTTTTTTTTTTTTTTTTTTGGTTTTTCGAGACAGGGTTTCTCTGCAGCTTTAGAGCCTGTCCTGGAGCTAGCTCTTGTAGACCAGGCTGGTCTCGAACTCACAGAGATCCGCCTGCCTCTGCCTCCCAAGTGCTGGGATTAAAGGCATGCGCCACCACCGCCTGGCAGCAGTCCATAATCTTGACTGCTGAGCTATCTCTCCAGTCAGCTCCTTGTTCTCTTAAAAACAACAAAACAAATCTTTTACATTCAGGTCCCTCCCAACTGCAGAGGGGAGCAAGCCAGGCCTGCCCAGTCAACACAGTTCTGGATCAGGAAGACAGATGGGATAGGGTCAGTGCTAATGTGACTAAGCACGATGTGGCGTGGCATGGTGTGGCATGGCAGGGTGTGGTGTGTGCTCCTCTCCCTGGCTGGGGAAGGACCAATGCACTCAGCACAGAAAAATTCTCATCTCCCATGTGATCATAAGCTACAAAATGACACCAACTGAAAAAAAGCCCAATGAACACCTGGATACAGCCAGCGTCCCCAGACCTCATGGTTGTACAAGTCATTCTGTTTGCTTATTTGTTCGGTTTTTTGTTGTTGTTTTGTTTTCTTTTTTGTTTTTGTTTTTTTTAACCCATGGGCAAGTCAGCTGGACTTGTGTCTTTGTAGGCAGGACTAGAAGGCTTAGGTTTGTTGCCAAGGGCTTTCATCTTGGCAGCTGAGGTTCCGGTTCCGTCCACTGGACTTTCCTTCCTCTCCATCGTCAGGGCAGACAGCTGTCTGAAAACTACCCAGCACAGGGTGTCTCTCTGGTTCAAGTGTATTCATTCAGTGGGTGGACATTTATCAAACACCAACGGATGGCATTCCAGACCCTGGGTGACACAGGCCCCAGGGCCATTCTCTACCAACTCAGGGTGTGGTAAGGAACTCAGTGTAACCATATTACAACAGAAAGCCACTGGTTTCCTGTTTGTTTTGGATGCCAGTGAGTTCAGAGTTCCATCTGGGACCAGCTTTCTAGGAAGGGGAAGGCGTGTGCCACACAGGGATGCAAGACAAGGGTGACAGTGTGAAAGCCAGGGTTCAGACTTCAGCTCTGCTCTCTCACAACTGTGGGCAAGTTGCTCAGTCTGAGCCCGACTTTCCTCGTCCGCAAGTAGGAGTAAAAATAATACTTTGAGGGCACCCCGAGGACTACATGACCCAGGACACACACAGTGACACACTCATCTCAGTGCAGAGAATACACTTGAAGGCCGACATCTCTCCACCACTTCTGGTACCAACCCAGACTCTGGTAGACTCCCCTCGCATCACATCCCCTGGACCTGACTGGCCTAGCGAGGCCGCTGAATGTGGTTTCGCATGTATTATTCATACCATGACCCCTCCCCTGCTGCTGGAAGCCAGACCTAGGCCTTAAGAGTTCTACCACTGAGCCAAAGCCCCAACCCCTTGGTACTCACACTCTGAAGTGGCTCTCTCTGTCACGTGGGGACAAAGAGGCAAGGTGGAAACAGCATCAACATGAACACCAATGCCAGGGTAATAGTAACAACATTCCGGGCTGGAGAGATGGCGCAGTTGGCAAAGTGCTTATTGTGCAAGCTGGGGGACCTTCTAACACTGCTGAGACAGAGAGAGGCCGATCCCTGGGACTCCATGGCCAGTCAGCTCCCGGGCAATGAGAGATGTGCCCAAAATCCAAGGTGCGTGGGTGGGTGGTACTTTCTGAAGAATGACACCTGAAGTTGTCTTCTACCCTCCATAGGCTCAGGTGTGTGCACCACAGGCATGCACGTGCGCACACGCACGCGTGCACGCACGCACGCATACAGAAAGTGACATCCAGAATGTAGGATGGGTAAATGAAAACAGTGAAGAGTTCGGGGAGGCCTGCGTGCCTCTACAGTGGCAATACAGCATACAGCAAGTGCTTAATGAGTGCACACTAGGTACAGCGACCCTCTGATAGCTGAGGACCCTCTGACTACCTACGACCCTTCCACTTCCTGGTTACCTTGTTCCCTACGAAGGCTCGGGGCAGCTGCCAGTAATAGAGGCTTCCGGGCAGCAGAGAGAAGCCCTCATAGGAGAGTGCGAACTGGAGAGAAGAACGGAAGGTAAGAACGGGGCACAGGCACCCCAGCAGGGACTCGGGACCCACCCAAACTCTACAGCGCAGGCCCACCATGCTTTCTGGGAAACCTGCTTCCCGCTCTGGGTCCAGGTCCTCCGGCTGCCCTTGGTCTGTTTTGCCTCACACATGCTGTGTCCTTCCGGTAGACCCCGAGATCAATGGGACACACTGTAAACACTTGAAAACTCAGTGGCTCTTTTGCACACCTATTTTTAGATGTAGATGGAGTTGAATGTGGGTATATATGTTTAATCATAGCATTTGGAGGCAGAAGCAGGCGGGTCTCTGAGTTTGAGGACAGTCTGGTCTATACAGTGAGTTTCCGCATAGCCACAGGTATATAAGTGAGGTCTTTTTTTTTTTTTTTTTTCAGATAGGGTTTCTGTGTGTAATTTGCTCTGTAGACGAGGCTAGCAGAGATCCTTCTGCCTCTGCCTCCCAAGTGCTGGGATTAGAGGTGTGCATGACCTACCGCCTAGCATGTGAGAGCCTGTGCAAAAAAAAAAAAGGAAGAAAGAAAAAAGTAGCCAGAAAAAAATTATGTAGCCAGAGGGCTGTGGATGTAACTCAGTTAGTAGTGTTTACCCAAGTTGCACGAAGCCCTAGGTTCCATCCTAAACATGGGATAAATGGCATAGCAGTACATATCATTATCCCAGGACTCAGGAGGTACAGGCAGTAAGATCAGAAGTTCAAGGCTATCCTTGGCTATAAAGTGGCCAGCCTAGGCTACATGGGACTATCTCAAAAAGGTAGAAAGTAGTTGGATATGGAAGTATATGCCTTTAATCTCAATACTTGGGAGGCAGAGACAGGAGGATGGACACAAGTTCAAGGCCAACCTGCAACCTCCATATAGGGAGACCCTGTCTCAAAAACTAAAACAAAACAAAAACAAACAAACAAACAAACAAAAAACCCAAAACAAAACAAAAAAAAAAACCAGGCAGACATGGTTATTATCCCAGCACTTGAGAGGCTAAGATAAGGATTCTGAACTTGAGGTCCGGCCAGGGCCATTGTGAGACTCCGTCTCAAAACATAAGCACAACTATGATTGACTTGGTATCTGGTGAAGTTAAAGTGACATCTGAAGTCAATGATGGTCCAGAGAGTCTCAGGAAATATCAAACTAGTTTGGAATGACCAGAGTCTAGGAAGCATGGTGGGCCGGTCCTTCAGTGAGTGACTTGGTACATACCTGAGAGCCTGCTGAGGAAGACAGAGAAGTGGAGATAGAGGAGGAAGAGGAAGAAGAGGGGGGACCTGCTCGTAGAGCGGCGGTTAGCTTGGGCTGAGGGTGCAGCCCATGAGCAGGGGGTTGGGGGTGGGCAGCAAAACTGGCAAGGAGCTGCCAGATCTCAGCATCCACCCGCCTCTGAGCCTCATCCACCTGGGGGAAAGGAAGGATAGATGACAAGAACAGATGGACAGAAAGACACCGTGAGGCTCTGCCTTACCCCAGGCTGCACCAGCCTTATCCAGTTCCCCAGTGTGGGCCACCCCCCTCCCACCCCCTCCGCGTCCTTTGCCTTTTTAGTCCTAGGACTCAGGCGGAGCATCCTGGGATGAGTAGCTGGAAGTAGGCTGGGTCTGCTGGGGAGGAATCCTGCCCAGGGTGTCCCACAAGGGAAGGACAGAAAGTTCTGTACAGTCAGGGCTGACAGCCATGTGAGTGTGGAGGAGGGACAGCTTCCCACATCACTACAAAATCCATTCTGGGGCGTATGTAGAACACTGGAGTATGCTGGCCTGGACAGGCAGGGTAGGCAGATGTGGCCCAGGAAAACCTGAGTCTTGGTTCAAGGTCTGATTTCTTGGTCCCCAGACACAGCCTGCCCTGCCCTAGGTTACCTGTGATGCCCGCTGTGCCCGGCCCCTGCCCTCTGGGCCCCCAAGGATCCTTCCAGTAGTCACTGCTGCCCGCCACTGTTCCTCTGAGAGGGATGTGCGGTTCTGATGGGGTGGAAGTCACAGGCCAGCTCAGCCCTCACAGGGCTCAGACCTGGAGCCATGAACAGCCCTTTCCCCAAACATGGTGTCAGCAAGGACGGCCACAGTGATTGCTTAGGGAGGCATGCCTTATCTCTAGGGCAGCACACAGGGTCACTCCAGGCTACTAGAAGGGCACATGCTGGCAAATACATGGAGAAACTGGGGAGCTAGAAACAGTCACACGAATTAACATCAAGTTAGTTTTCCTGTCGGCAGACCTCCAACTATTGTGGCACCAACTATAAACACACCACATGGCTGGTGGGGCACAGCAAAGAACATGCCCCTCCGGACTCTCCTAGCAGCAGTACAGGCTCAAGCAGGGCATCCATGGGTACAGGACATCTCCCATGCAGGGCTGAGGGCAGCCATGGACACATCCTGTGTGGCAACCCCATTTCGCACCACTCAATGAGGGCATACCTGGTGAGCCCGGCGTAGCCGTGCAAAGTGAGCCTCCCTCTGTGGGGCAGCAAGAGGCACCAGGGGAGGAGACAGAGAAAGGTCTGAGGGAGGCCAGGAGAGAAGGAACCAAGAGGAGGAAGGCACCAGAAGGCAGCCGAGTTGGTCAGGGGTGGCGGCATCTCTTTCCCTCTAAGGAGCAGGGACTGGAAAGCCACCAAGCCCCACTGCTGATGGGATTAAAGTGTGGCTGATTGGGTACTGGCCTCTGCTGGTGGGGGACTTACACACTAAGTAAGTCCCACTTGTCCTGGTACCATAGCCTTGACTGAGGACCACACGTGGCTGTTTTGGAGTTCACCTCTTATTTATTGTTTTTATTCTTTTTTTAAATATTTATTTATTATGTATATAATATTCTTTTTTAAATTTTATTTATTTATTATGTATACAATATTCTGTCTGTGTGTATGCCTGCAGGCCAGAAGAGGGCACCAGACCCCACTACAGATGGTTGTGAGCCACCATGTGGTTGCTGAGAATTGAACTCAGGACCTTTGGAAGAGCAGGCAATGCTCTTAACCGCTGAGCCATCTCTCCAGCCCTATTGTTTTTATTCTTGTGCATTGGTGTTTTGCCTGCATGGATGCCTATGTGAAGTTGTTGGATTCCCTGGAACTGGAGTTACAGAAGGTTGTGAGCTGCCATGTGGGTGCTGGGAATCGAACCCGGTCCTCTGGGAGAGCAGCCAGTGCTCTTAACCTCTGAGCCATCTCTCCAGCCCCCTGGAATTCACCTCTTAGATGTTGCCCTTCACAAGACCATCCTTGACGATGCTGCCTTCCTAGCAGATCTTGCTTCAACGTCAAAAGGACGGCTCTCTTGCTTAGCTCAGCTTTTTAAGGGCAGGTCTGACCTGGGTGTAAATCCCGCCACTATTGACCACTAGCTGTGGGACTCAGATCACATTCTTGGCTTCTCTAGCCTTACTTCCCTCTACTAGGAAACGGCAGCAAGGCTGCCTGGTTCACACAGCCGTAACTTAAGATGCCTGTATGAGCGTGTAGTCAGAGCTCGATAGAAATGACCCGAGAATCACCATGCCGGCATCCAGCACTCTGCCTGCAACCCCCAGCACAGATAAGCCATGGGGGGGTCCACACTGAAACTGTGTCACTGTGCATGTGTTGCAGCCTATGCCGAAAGTGCAATTGTCACCAGTAAGCTGAGCACTCAGTGTGTGTCAGGGGAAATCCTCCCAGTCACCCTGGGCTGGGGAGGTCGGGTCAGGTGTCCAGCTATGAACAGCGCAGCTGAGAGATGTAAAGTGAGGTCTGCAGGACCCAAAAGGCCACATGACATGGCAGCCATGACCCCATGCTGACTCCATGTTCAGCATGGACCTCGCTTAGAGCTGGCACTCGGGAGGGGCTGCAGGCCCCACTTAGGTCTTACCTTGTCTCCCTGGTATGTGTCCGGAAGTTGCCAGTAGAAGGACTCCTGGCCAAGCTGGGCAAAGTTGCCAAAAGAGAGCTGGGGCCCACCAGGCACCGATTCCACGGTGAAGCCTCCTGTCAGCTGGCTGTTGCGCTGCGGGTTCACCAGGGCAAAGCCTTGGAAGTCCCCAGGAGCAAAGTGGGTGGAGATCTGGCAGCAGGGGGAAAAACAGGGGTCAGCTAGGTGAGGGCTCAGACATACCAGGATGGACAGGGCAGGACATGGGGTTCGCTGAGACCAGGACTGAGGGAGACATGATGGAAGGGGTAGACATCGGGGCTAATGAAGGGGTGTGCTCAGCGCCGAGATGAGCAATAACGGAGGCCCAGAGATGGGTATCCTTTCGGAAGGTTGGCACTCAGCTCGGACAGTGCTCCCGACCTTCAGGCTCTTACCTGGTGGCGAGAGTAGGAGGAGCTGGCACACTGCTGGGTGACACCCATACAGAAACAGGGCAGGCAGCCTTCTGGGTTGCTGGAACTCAGGTAGAAGTGGTGGGGCCGGCAGTGGCTGCAGGTAAGGCCTTCCACCTGGGCCTGGGAAAGATGGAAAAAAAGATGTGTGAAGGGACTCAGGAGTGTCTGCTGGACCCTAAAAGCCGTTGAAGCCAGCCCTCCCAACCATTTCTAGCAGTTGTGAGCAGATCTGTCTACCCATCCCACGACCAGGGTTGAGGATCCCCTCAGGTACCATCTGACTTCTATTCAGCCCCAGGGGTGGACTGAGCTGGACCTCATAGAAGGCAGGACTTTGAACTCACCTTGCATTGGCACTGACCAGCGGCGTCACACTGGCTGCTGACACTGCCATGGGGGTCACAGCCACAGCCTAGTCCCTCTGGAACCTGACCATCTCCTGAAGTGTAAAGAAGCCACAGATGGCATCCTCAAACCAGACACCAAACACCCCAATCTCTGCCCCTCTCTAAACCTGTCTGTTACTCAACAGAAGCAGGACCTCTACCTGCTTCTGGGGATGTGGGCGGTGCCTCTTCCCAACACCACGTGACAGATGGAGAAGCCAAGAATCAAAAAGGTAAAGCCACCTCTCCCAGGTCCCAGGGATACAAAGGGCCTGTCCTGGCTCCCCCTGGAAAGAAAAGCACCCCCACCCCCGCCTGCCATGCCCTCCCAAGTCTGCAATTCTACTCACTGTAGCAGGGCTGGCCCTGACTGGGGTTACCATGGTAACCTGGGGCACACCTACAGAGAGAGAGAGAGAAAGTGGAGTCCTGGGAAACTGGTGAAGAGCCTAGGTCCAAGGGGGATCTGGGCTTGGACTCAGTGACCCCCACTGTCAGCCGTGTGCGCCCATTTGATAGATGAAGCATGGGGGAGACCAAAGCAAGGGTGGGTCCAAGGCACAGCCAATGAGTTGATTCCATCAGGCCTTGACTCAAAAGGTCAAGATCAAGAGACCTAATGTTCGGCTTGGTGGTGTGAGCCTAAAGCATGTCCAGGAGAGGGAGGTAGGAAGTAGTTCAAAGCTATACATGGCCACATAATGAGTTTGTAGATAGCCTGGACTATGTGAAACTCTGTATCAAAATAGCCAAACAGCAAAGGGTCTAGTGGGAAGGCTCTGGCCTGGGTAAGACAAACGTCGGGCTGGGAGGTGGGCAGCAGGCCGATGCCAGGCTAAAGGGTGCGGCTCACAAAGAGGAGAGCTGATGGCTCAGGTAGACCTTCCTGGGTCCCCGGCACTCCCCTCCACCCATCTCACCTCTCACAGTGACGCCCGCTGTGGCCTGGTGAGCATGAGTCACAGGTGGGGTGACCATCTGTGTCCAGGAAGCAAGTATGGGCAGCTCTGAGAAAGGGGGAAAGTTCCATCAGTAAGACATCGACTACGCCTACCGGGCTCTCTCACAGACCAGGCAGGCGGGTTAAGTCTATGCCAAGAGTTCCTGTCTCACCACCTCCCTCAGTTCTACTCAGGGGCTAAGGTGGGTACGCGGTCCCCATTTAGGAAACTAGGGCTTTGAAAGCGAGGCTATCTGTCCCCAGTGACACACTGAGAAGTGGCTAACCAGGATTTAACTATAGCCTCTCCCCAGTGCTGGGCAAGAAAGAAGGTAGGAAGGGCGGTAGGTACTTCAGGAAGAGTGGGGCCCAGACTCACTGGCCAGCAGCAGCGGCTCCATAGCATGGGCAGGGCTGGCAGTCCTGTGGTGTGCCCCGCTGGGCATCCCCATAGTACCCTGGCTGACACTGCTCACAGCGATCGCCCACCGTGTGGTGCTGGCAGCTCTGGGGAGACATAGGGCAGATTGAGGCCAGGCCTCTGGAAGCCAAGGCTCTCTGAGGATTGAGAGTGAAGGGGCAGGGCTCACCTGGCAAATACCAGTCTCGGGCTCACAGACCTCCGAGTGGCCATGGCAGTTGCAGCGTTCACAGGTGCCCAGGTAGAGCCCGCTGGGCACGCGTGTGTAGCCTGTGTCACAGTCCTGGGAACAGAAAGATCACCGGTGGGGGGGGCTGACCATATGGGGAGAGACAAAGGAGGACAGGCCAGCAAGCACTGTGAGGGAAGTTGGGTGGAGAGGTGGGGGACCCAGGCTCACCTGGCAGGAAGGACCGCGGTACCCGGGTGGACAGGTACACTGTTCTACTTCCAACGCTGAGTCCTGGCCGGTGTTCTCCGGCACAGCCATGTCCATGCTAATGCCAGAGATCCTGGATGTGACAAGACACACGGTGAAGGGATGCTCACTGTGTCCTGGGAATACCCAGAGTCCTGAGCTCCATCACCACGTGGCCTTCATTCTTCTGCAGTCTCCTGGGCTGCGGCCAACCACTCACATCTGCTGCTTCCTCCAAAGGGCTACCCTCTCCCCCTCCTCGCCTGGACATGCTAAACTACCCAGCTCCTCTGGGGACTGCTGGAAAGCTGATTCGGGAGACACTGGTCCCCAGCTTCTTAGGATTCTGTAAGGGAGGCAGCAGCGTGCTCTCTGTTCTACTGGCAAAGTGTGAGGGGCTATACTATGTTTCTGTTCAGTCTGGAGAACCCTCTGCCCGGCCCTGGCCCCGCTACCTGCTCTCGGCCGGATGCTGGGTGTAGGACGCTTGGATGAGGAGGATGTCGATGTCTGCCAGGGCCATCAGCAGGTGCTCCCTTGTGGCTGGCTGCCCATCAGAACGCTGCCAGGCTTGCTGTCAAGGAAACAACATACGATCCATTCCTGTCCTCCTTTGTGCTGAGGCCCCGAAAGAGAGGAACAAGAAGGGATGGGATGGGGCTCACCTCTCGGAAGGGCACTATGAAGTTGGTGGGCTGCCCGGGGCTGGGATCCCGTGAGGTATGGTGCTCCAACATGATGCCATTCCCCTGCAGTACCACCAGTGGTTGTCTGTGCAGGGGTGCAGAACTGGGCTGGGGCCGCTGGGTTACGGTGAAGCGCAGCTCTCCTCCATAGGAGGTCACCTGAGCCGGGGTGGACAGGTTTTCAGTTGGAGACGTCAGTCAGGTCAGGCCATGTTCTTGCTATCCTCTTAATGCCCTGCCTGTCTTGTTCCTCTGACCCCACCCACCATGTCTCCTCGGAAGCTGGCGGGAAGGCTCCAGAAGTAGGGTCCAGACAGGAGGTTGTGGAAGGAGGAGAACAACAGCTCCCCAGGTGCAGGGGATGAGATACCCTCACTGGTGATGTGGGAACCTGCGGCATTCGTCAGGCTGAACTGAGAGGGCTGTTCGGAAGCCCCGAGTACCTGAAAATGTTGGAAAGGGGCAATGGTGGTGGTGGTAGTGGTGGTGGGACCCACCCTTTGTCCCCCCAGCCCCGGGCATGGCTGTCCCGTCCAGCTGCCACTCTCCTATGGGTACCTGGGCACGGTTCCAGGAGGAGCTGCTGCATTGGCGACTGACTCCCATGCAGAAGCACTTGAGGCAGCCATCAGGGTTCTGCTTGCTCAGGTGGAAGAAGCCATCTGAGCACTCATTGCACAAGCGCCCCACCACATTGTTCTGTGGACACAGAGTCAGGAGCTGCAGGATGGCCCCTGGGAGACGCTGCCTCGAACTAGCAGCTGAATCCACCCACGGTCTAGATGGGGGTCCCAGAGCACCATGGAAAACACATATGTGTGAGGCATCACCGCCACCAGCACAATCACCGCCAGATCATGGGTGCTTACGGAAACCGCTCTCCCTTTTCTCATTGGCTAAGAAGCTCACAAATAAGTTAGGATTTGAAACAAAGCAAGTCAGTTGGATTGACTACCATGACAACTTATGATGGAGAATTCCATGTACCGTGCGAGTGCCTCTTCAGCCACCTCACTCAACTTGCATTAGAGCCTTGAGAGGAAGGTGGAGATTTCTCTATCCTCACAAAAGTGAGGCTTGAGACATGGTCTCTCAGTGTGTTTATCTACTCCTCGTTACAAGATTGGGAGTGCCTGACTGCGAAGCTGGCCCGGCTCCTTTCTCCACTGACATCTGGGTCTCCCACTACTGCTGTGACATCAACACGAGACCTGACAGAGTGATGCAAGAGAGAGCCAGCTGCTGAGGGCATGTCAGGAAACTGAACTCGGGGTGGCCGACTCCTTAACCAGTGCTCCTGCCCAAGGCCGGGACTTCCCTCATGGTATAGAAGACCAGCCAGCCTGGCCTATGGACCTCAGGCAAGGCCAGCGTCCACTCGCCAAGGTACCAGAGAGGGTAGGCTCTCCTTCCTCCCTTGGCCACAGTTAGGCTAGGATCACGGTCTTGGAGAGAGTAGAGCGCATATACCTTACAGCGGCAGGCCTCTCCCGTGGTGCTCAGGCTGCCTCGCTCGTCACAGCGCACGATTTCCTGGGCTGGAAGCAGAAGGAAAGCATTGGCAGGATGGGTTAGATGGGTGGCTCTCTCTCCAGGGATTCTGGGCATGGACTGAGAAGGGGCAGAGGTGACCCCCGCCCAGCAGGTTATGAGAAGAGGTGGTCACAATACTCACTGGTGGGTCTGCACTTCCCGCCTGGCTGGATGGGGTTGCCTTCATAGCCAGGGGCACAGCTGGGGGAGACAACATTGTCACACCCAGCCTGGGCATCCTGTCTCCACGACCCCCAACCCGATCCTATTAGCTCCTCACCTTTCACAGCGACGGCCACTGTAGCCTGGGGCACAAGCATCACAGGTGGCTTGGCCATCCGTGTCCAGAAAGCAAGTGTCTGAGAATCTGTGGGGAAGGGTAGAACTGGGGGTCTGACATGCTCACACCAGGAAATGACCTCTGTTCCCACAGACACATGGAGAGGCGTGATGCCATCTCCCGGTCCCTGTTCTTCCTCTGTGGCCTCATAGCAATCATAGGACAGGAGATGGGCCCATTATACAGAAAGGGAAAATGAGGTCCACAAGAGATCAAAGAGCATGGGGCAACTCAGCAAGAAGGTCAGGACTGAAATCCATGTGGGTACTCAGTTTTCCTGACAGAGAATACCCCTACTTGCCACACTACCATATCCTGAGTGGGGTCTGACCTTCGAGAAGCATCGATGTATGGGCAGGGGCAGGGCCGGCAGGCAGTGGCCGTGGCTTTTGTGGCATCCCCAAAGAAGCCGGCCTTGCACTTGTTACACTGAGGTCCTTCTGTGTTGTGTTGACAATTCTAGAACAGGAGAGGGTAGCGGGTGGCTCAGGTCCTACTGAGCAGAACCGGGTCAGACAGGCTCTAGAATGTTTCAGTTGTGTAGACAGTAGCCTCAAGGTGCCTCCTCTGGCAGTGGTAGCCCAGCACGGAAGCCAATCCCATCGATGGTTCCAAACACCTCTTGACATGGATCCAAACCTGCCACTCTCTTCCAGGCTGCACCCAGGGCCAGTTCTGCCCTAGAGTCCATCTGTCACCCCTACAGCTGCTCGGGAATCTGAAGGCAGTGGCCTGTCTGTGCCTTCTCTTTCATCAGCTCTGCAATCCCAGTCCTCATCACTATCCCCAAGAGGGAAGGTGTAATGTCTGGACCATGCTTCCTACAGCCCTTGCCAAGGAAGAGAGGCTTTCGGCTCCGTTGTCCAGATACCGTATCTCTTGTTAAGGTATCCAGAGGTCATGAAGGTTCACCTGGAGCCATTCCAGCCATTCTAGAGGTCATGCCATGCTCATGGATATAGGAAGTCCCACTCCTGTCCAACGTCCAAGTGGCAGCTTGAGCTACTCACCAGGCAGTGGCCATAGACAGGATCACAGGAGCTGGCATGGCCATTGCAATTACAGCCAGAGCAAGTGCCTAGGTAGGGCCCTCCAGGCACCCGGGTGAAGTGGGCATCACAGCTCTCGCAAGACAAACCAGAATAGCCAATGGGGCATCTGTGGGGATAGGATCAAGAGAATGGCTGCAGGAAACACACGCTCTGCTGTTTCACCTCTGCTCCAGATAGCATCCCCATGAGCCACAGCCGACCGGGGGCAGGTACCTGCACTCCTCCACACTGTGAGCACGACCGTGGTTGGTGGTGTGGGTGGCAGTGGTGTCCATGACAATGTCACTCAGTCCCACACTGGTCATCTTGGTGTTGTACACTGTCTGCAGCAGTACAGCCTCCAGGCTCGCCAGTGCCTGCAGCATCTCAGCCCGCTGCACGGGCCGGCCAGACTCGTGGACCCAGTGTTCCTGGAGGGGATAAGGTTGTTTTGTCTATCCATGCCTGCGTGGCATGCCATCACTCCGCCCTGGCCAATCCTCCCTCCTAGACCGACCTCTGGGACTCAGGTGTCACACCAACCTCAGACAGCTGGACCTGGCGCTGGTTCAGAGTTCCGGGCTGGGTGGGTGTGTGGCCTCGGGAGTGGAGGCGGTAACCTGCACCCACGAGGATCACATCTGGTTTCTGTACTGGTTCCAGCATGCCTCGTGCCAGCTCATAGCGCACCTTGTAGCGCAGGGAGCCACCATAGGAGTCCACCTGGCCAGGACAGGTAAGATCAGGGGCGGGCAGCCATCCTGAAGCAGCTGCATCCTGTCCTCCAGTCCCTCACTCTTCCCCTCTGAGTCTCATAGAGTGCCCCGCATGAAAGGCTCATAGAGAACTGGGCATGGAGAACCCAGTCCATGGCAGACAGCATGTACCCAAGGGGGCCAGTGTGGGGCACTCTGGCCAGCCCAGAGTAGGTGGTCAGGGAAGAACCCAAAGTGGGTTGAGAGGGCAGCAGATAGAGATCTTGCTTTGTCCCCAGAGATGCAGCTGCCCTCACCTTGTTACCCAGGAACTGCTTAGGTAGGGCCCAGAAAGCATCATGGACGAGGAAGCGGCGTGACAGATCAACCAGCTGGAACTCCTGTAGGGCCGGGTCGACCTGCAGCTGGGTGGAGGAGAGAGGGGGCACACCGGGCTGCGAGGGCATGGTCACATTCACACCTGCAAGGACAAAAGGCGGGTGAGGACTGCAGCCCATGATTAGTGGAGAACCACCACCCTGGAAGCAGGGATCCAGGAAAGGATAATAGAGAGAAAATAGAGGCATCTCTCTCTGGAAGTTAGGAAGCAGCCAAACAGAGCTGGGCAATCTCAGCACTCCTGGAGGATCATGAGTTCAAGTTGGAGGCCAGGCTGGGCTACATAAAATCCTGTTTTAATCTACCCACAAAGACGCATTGGCTCTTTTCTTTTTCTAGTCATTTGACCTCCTAAAGTTTTGGTGCATGCCCTAGGTAGGGCCGTCATTGCAGAGTGATAGCTGGGAGCCATGTTAGAAGCCACAATCAAGGAAAGGGCAAGAGGCTCACTACAGCAGGACTTCTCAGAACCTTTGGACCATCAGACTGGGAACAGCCCACTGAAGTTAGCAGAAAACTATCTGGGGCTAAAGAACAAAAACCCAAGTCCTGCTTCCACTATGTTCCTGGGGCCTGAGCCTGGACAAAAGTCTCAGTCTCCTTTTCTATGAAACAATGATCCTGGAGGCCCAACTGATGGACTTATGAAGACAAAATGCACAAGCTGACTTGGTTGGGAGCACTGACTGCTCTTCCAGAGGTCCTGAATTCAACTCCCAGCACCCACGTGGTGGCTCACAACCATCCATTGTGAGATCTGGTGCCCTCTTCTGATGAGCAAGCATACAGACAGGTAGAACGCTGGATGCATGATAAATAAATCAATTAAAAAAAAGTTTTAAAATTGAGGGTAACATGAGGAAAAGTGCTAAAAAGAGGGCTTGCTCTTATTGTTACGGGGTCACTGGTCCAACCCTCTCCCCACATGTGCACCACTCCCAAGCTCCATGCAGGATTTCTCGGCAGCACCCTGCCAGCCCCCAGGCAGCACCCCTTCACGTGACAACAGGAACACTTGGTACCTACACTCTGCCATTGGATGCTCACATGTCATTGGTGGCAAACCAACAGTTTGGCTTTTTGTGTGGTATATATGTGTGTGGACATGTTTGTGTGCAGGTATATGTGGACATGTGTGTGTGTATGCACGTACCTGTGGGGGAAAATAACTACACTGAATTATGAATCTGCATGCACATGCTACAGCATGCCTGTGGAGGCCAGAGGTCAACTTTAGGCAATCATCTTACAAGCCCTCTAGTTTTGTTTGGTTGGCTTGCCTTTGTTTGCTTTTGTTTTTGTCTCTCTACATAGCCTTGGATGTCCTGAAACTCACTATGTAGACCAGGTAGCCTCAAACTCAGAGGTCTACCTGCCTCTGTTTCCTAGTCTTGGGATTAAAAGGGTGTGCCACCATGCTTGGCTCTCCCACCTATTTTTTTTAATGATTTACTTTCTTTTCTTAATGTATGAATGTATGTTTTGGGGGATGTGTATACACACAGGTGCAGATGCCAGCAGAATTCAAAAGAGGATGTTGGATTCCCTAGAGCTGGAGCTACTGGTGCTTGTGAGCTGCCTAATCGGTACTGGGAATTGAACCTGAATCCTTTGGAAGAGCAGCAAGCGCCCTTAATATATCAACTCCCCAAATCTGCATCTATTTTTTTTGAGATAGGGTTTCTCACTGACCCTGGAACTAGGCTGACTGGCCACACCCCTAGGAGTCCTTCCATTTCTGCCTCCCCAGGGCTGGGGTTTCAGGCTCATATTACTGTATTTGGCTTTCACATGGGTGCCGGGATGTGTGGCAAATACTTCACTGACTCAGCCATCTCCCCAGCCCTCTTTTTAGTAGTGTGTGTGTGTGTGTGTGTGTGTGTGTGTGTGTGTATGTACGCACGCCTAGGATCAAGAGTCTGTTCTCCCTACAGCCTGAGGCAGGGAAGCTACAAACAGGAATCTGGCTTGTCCTAAAGGTTTTTCTGACATAATTCAGTATTTCTGGGTCACCCCCTGCCCTTTGGCCCTGGTACTCCCAGGAGCCTGGAGCCCACCCACCACATACCCTTGAAGTCATTGGGCTGGTCAAAGCTCAGCCGGATCTGGTCCCGGAAGCGCCGACTGCTCTGGCACACGTTGGTCACACCAAAGCAGAAGCAGGGCAGGCAGGAGGCACTGTCCTCCAGGTAGAAGTGTCCATCGGGGCAGGGGCCTGCTGGGAGGCAGGGAAGAGGCTGTGGCTGGCCACCAGCAGGAGGTTCTGTGGTACTGGTGCCAGTCGCCCACCCTACACCCACCAGCCGACCCGCCTGCAGCACCTCGCTGTGGGACGAGCTCCAGCACACCATCTGGAATGCCAAACACCATGCCACGTGCATTCATGGCCTCACAGGTGTATGCGCCCTGGTCTGCCTCCTTCACATCACGGATGGTCAGTGTGCCACGCCCTCCCTCGCTGGTCATTGTCACCCTGGTAGGCCCCAAGACAGTGGTGGGTTAGGTGTGAGCCACAGACTCAACCTCTTCCACAGGCTGGCCACTCCCACCTGCATCACACCTGGGATGAACAGGGATGTGGCCCCAGTTGAGCCTCCAGTTGATGATGGGTGTGGGGACACCAATGGCTACGCAGGTGAGAGTCACTGTCTGGCCCCGGGAAGCCTGGATGGAGTGCTGGGGAGGGGTCACCACCTGGGGGGGCACTGGGGACAGGAGAGCAGGAGTTAAATGTTTAATCAGCAATTGGGGCAGGGAGTGCTGGGAGAGTGGAGACTGGTCGAAGAAAGCAGATGGAAAGTGGTACCCACCCAGTGCCACCCCACTCCATCCCTAACCCCATCCCCACTCCACCCCCAGCCCCAGCCCCACTCCACCCCCAGCCCCAGCCCCACTCCACCCCCAGCCCCAGCCCCATTCCCACTCCACCCCCAGCCCCTTACTCACTGCAGCCAAACTCATCACTGCGATCAGGACAGTCAGGTTCCTCGTCACAGTGGAAGCTGGCCGGGATGCACTGGTTGGTGGAGACACATCGGAACTGTGTGGGCGCACATTCTTCCCCAGGCTCCTTGACGGCTGGGAACAAAACCAGGTGGAGTGAGCACAGGGCATTGTCTGCAGGGCAACACGGCTCCTTTCCCACCTTCTTCAGATGCCCTCTGGGTCACTCCCTTTATCTTGCTCATGTTATCTATAATGCCTCCAAAACTGAGCCAAATCCAATGGGTTATAAAGTGACCAGGCCCTGGCATTTCTAATACAACAGCATAAAATAGACTGAGCAGCCCATGGGTTAGGCTGTGACCCACACACCAGTCCAGGATGCCATCTTCACAGAGATCTGCTGAAACGGTTCCCTCACCAATACCAGCACAGTGACAAGAAAAAGTCACTCAAATACAGTAAAGCAGGAGAGACACGGCCAGCGGCTGTCTGCTAATGTAATTCCAAACACAGGGGACCTTGGATGTTGGTCTGCAGGGTTCCTCACTGACTAATAAGGCCAGCACACCTCCCAGAGCAGGGAACGGAAGAACACAGACTAGAGGGACAGGGGCACAGTGGGGCCTGCTGTACTCACGGCAATTGGCCTCGTCCGTGCGGTCCTCACAATCGAAGTCACCATCGCAGCGCCACAACTTGAGAGCGCAGTGTCCATTTCCACAGGGGAACTCGTTAGGTTCACAGGGTGGAGGGGGCCCTGTGTGGACCAGGCAGGGAGTCACGGCGGTCCTTTGTGGACCAGAGCCCAGTCCCCATGCTCCCGCCCTACACGGTCCTCACCACAGTCCAGTTCATCACTGCCATCCCTGCAGTCTTCCTGGCCATCACAGAGGTAATCTTTGGGGATGCAGTGCCCGCTGTGGCATGTGGCCTCCTGGGGTCCACAGGCTGTGGGCACAGCAACGCTGGGAAACAGAAATGGAGGCCTATGCATGACTGATGGTGGAGATGTTGCAGCTGCCTCTGGCCAGAGTGGTAAAGGTGACGCCTTCACAATAGCAGGTGGCAAGGAGCTGAGCTCTGGGGCGGCCTCCTCTGTGGAGAGAATCCCTTGATGTTTAGTGACTGGGTGTCTCTCACCCCTCACCCCACAGTCCCTCACGCTCCCTGGAGTCCATCCCATGACCAGCTTCTGCCATCACTATTTCCCCATCTCCACGCTCTCCAGACCTCTCTGCCTGCACCAAACCCTTACAGCCCAGATGACCCAGAGACTTCGATGTAGCCCGACCCTGTGGGCACGCCACCAGGGACCCCTCACCGCAATCGAGCTCATCAGACATGTCCCTGCAGTCAGGTCGCTGGTCACAACGATACTCCAGAGCCACACACTCGTTATAACTGTGGCAAGCAAACTCCGTCTCGGTGCAGACCCTTGGGAACCAGGGCACTGTTGGTGGGGGAGGAGGCAGGAGGGAAGTCAGGCAGCAGGCTGAGGCAGCTAGTGTTGTGACAGGCAGCACAGGCGAGGCATGGCTGCAAGTGGCTCTGGTGCCAAGTCAGGCCACTGTGGCAGACAGCAAGAGCAAGAAGCGCTTGGTGGGCACATACATGGCACATGTAGAACACAGGGCAGAACTCCTTACATGGACCTTCACACAGGTGACACGCCACACGCATGCAGCCACCATGCCATACGCGTGCAGGCTACAGCCTGGCCCAGTGAGGGCAAAGAGACAGTGGGAGGAGGCAGGCATGTGGCCTTTGTCCTCCTTTTCTCCCTCCATTTGTTAGGTTCTCTAGGAACCCCCGGACCTCAGTCAGGCTCATACTCTCACCTGGTGTCACTGTGACCCCCACAGCAGCTGGGGGTGGCGGGGGGGTCTGTGCTGGAAAGGAAGCTATAGTCAGCAACTATCCCACCTGGGCTCTGGAAACCGAGGCCCGAGCCGAGCCTGCCGCTGCCCCCTCCCTCCCCAAGAACTCACTGAGGTAAGAATGATAGCTAGGCCTCCAGCAAACATAGGCCTGGGTCTGAAAACCCAGCAGAGCAAGTTTGATTTTGGGGTGCACTGATAGAGGTTTTACATGCAGAACGAGGGAGCTGATAGCATACTATTGGTTTTTCCCTTAGACGACACCATTGTGGGGCTGGAGTTTGTCCCATCTAGAGCTTCACTGAGTCAGAGGCACATAACATGACAAGCGAGAGCCCGCTCGGTAAGGACGCCACATTGGAGAAGGGGCGAGTACCACAGCCTATGAGGAATGAACCAGAACTGGCCCAGGAAAGACTCAGTGGGTCAGATAGGACAGCAGGCAGAGTGACAAGAAACACGGGCTGACCCTGAGCATCCAGGCCTAGCTTCTACATCTAAGACTGTGACTTTGGGCTCATTTCCTGTCCTCTCTGGACCGGTTTATATTTCATTTCCCATCTGTCATGGGTTCTAGAGAGAGCGGCACACACACGGGATCTGGTTTGCATCCCCATTGGTGTGGATGACCGCTTTTCCTTTCTGGACCTCAGTTCTCTCTTCTTGAAAACAGGAGGAATACTTTGTGGAACTTGGGAGGCCTGAGTGGATGCTAGGTATCAGGGCCCTGTGAACAGGGCCTATACTCACTTGGTGCTTGAGAATGATGGGTTTTAGGTACAAAAAAAAAAAAGGTGTGTGAGTGTTTGCATGTATAAATGCATATCATAAAGATGCACATACATATATGTGAGATGCCTGAGACTGACAGTCTTCCTTAATTGGTCACCATTTTTTATACTATGGCTGGGTCTCTCTCTTGAATCAGAGCTTGCTGTTCTGTAGTCCAGCTAGCTAGCTAGTTTGCTCTGGGGATCCAGACTCTGCCTCCTGACACCTGGAATTATATAGGTGGGCTGCCACATCTTTGGGGTCACATGGGTGCTAAGGTAACACTTCTTTATATGCTGAATCACCTCCCCAGCCCTACAACTGCTGGTTTTGCTGAGTGCCAATGTCTTTTGACTGGGAAGTGCTGAATGAAGGGGGAGTTTTAGCTACTGTCAGTATACGAAGGCCTGTGAGGATACAGCTTCATGGGTCCTGTTGGAGGGAGCAGTTTGGCTCTAACCAAGCAGAAAGACAGGCAAGCTCAGGCTCTGGATGGAGTGAGTATCCTGTCTCCAGTGGTATGCTAGTCTTAGTCGACAAGACCCAAGGTAGAGACACCAGAAGGGGCCAGAGTCTGAGAAACTGGAGGAGCGACCCCAGTTTGGAGAACAGGCTCACCTCTGCCCAGGTGTCGGAACTTGAATCCCCAGGGAGAGGTGATGTAGGGGCCAATGGAGCCACTGGAGACCACTTTATACAGGATGTCCTGAATCTGAGGCCCATCCGATTTCTTTTCGGAGCCCACATCGAGCTCAACAAAGACCCAGCCATCCAGCTCCCTAAAGAGAAAGAGGTCTATGATATCCATACCTCTGTCAAGTTCCTGCCATGGCCAGTCCTGTATCTGGGCAGCCTGCACCTAGGGTAGGGCCATTTCTGGTGCAGGATACCCCATCTATGCTCTCTGAATTCCCATCAAGAATGACCCATCCCTGCTGGTGTAGTGACATACAACCTTAATCCCAGGATTTGGAAGACAGAGGCAGGCAGATCTCTGTGAATTTGAGGCCAGCCTGGTCTACAGAAAGAGTTCCAGGGCAGCCAGGGCTACACACAGAAACACTGTCTCAGAAAAACCAAAAACAGTTCATCCCTTCAGAACCTCCCTGCCCTGCTCTTGGTAGCCAAACCGCTTCCCATCCCTGGCCCCTCCTGGTTGCTCCCACCCCTTCTATCCCCAAGAACCCATCTCACTTGATGAACACCACGCTGACAATCTGGTTTCCCGGGATCTTCAAATACTCTGATTCCAGCTGTGGAGACACACCACCATCAAATGACTCCCACATACTCTAGTATTGCCCTGCCCCCTTCCCCGGGGCAACCCCAACCCCAAGCACTCTCTCCCTCCTACCTTATTCACCACGGCCTCCGACACCTCTCGGAATGTTTTGGAGCTTGCATTCTCCAACTGGGGGCTGTACTCAATGGACCGAGTGAAATTTACCAGAGCCCGGAAATAGACTACGGAAGAGAAAGTGGAATGTCATAGTGAATGAAGGGCCCAGTTTGATGGGTGGGAGCCCAGCTGGCAGCCTGAAAATAAGGGGTTGGACTCCCACACGGGCTGACACCTGTGTTTCCACAGAAAGGTCCAGCACTGCCCGCGACAGCGTAGCCTGCAGCAACCTGAAAGGCCTGCCCAGGACTGAGAGGAGGCTGGGCAGGAAGGGGCAGTTGTCAGGGTATGGCTAGCACGAGGATCACCCCTTCATCGGGATGTTTTCCCAGCCGGTTCCTATTCATCCTTCTGGACTGAGCTCAGCCACCATTCTATCTGAGAAGACCATCAGGGCTGCCCTGGCTGGTGTGGAGCCCCCACTCTGGGCTCTCACAGCACCTCGACTTTCCAAGCTGGGAACCTTCCTTCCCTTGTCACCTCAACTGTGCTGGGTACCCCTGGGCCAAACAGCACCACAGGAATTCTCGGGTCCTGTGTCGGCTACTTCAGGTACTGACCCACCTCAGCAAGTCTTATTCCTTCTTCATAATACGTGGGGATTAGAGGTCAACCACCTTTATATCCCAGGGCTTCTGCCTGGGGTAAAGGACGCTTAGCTTCCCACACTGCTCCCATGTGCAGAGCTGGCACTTTGAAAGGAGAAGCATGGTCACTTGTCACCCTGCCCCACCGAACCAGGAGCTTCATGAGGAAATGAGGACCCTACCCATTCATGACCCAAGGGACTATCTGTGAGTCGTGGCCAAATAAACGCATGCCATTCTGACATGACTATAACATACAACTATTGTTCCCATCAGCACCGGATGTATATGACACAGTTTATGGCCACCGATAAGCAGTCAGCTAGGGTTTGGATCTCAAGTCTCCCTCGATACAGGGTTTCTCTGTGTAGCTCTGGATGTCCTGGAACTCACTCTGTAGACCAGGCTGGCCTCTAACTCACAGAAATCTGCCTGTCTCTGCCTCCTCAGTGCTGGGATTAAAGGCGAGCACCACCACCCAGCTAGTTGTAGATCCTGCAGCCATCCCCCTAGCCTCTGCTTGTTGCTGTTGCTGTAGGGGGTGGAACCTAAGGGGTGGAAGTCAGGTCACTGAGGGCCTGGCCTTGAAAGAGATATTGAGACTCAGCCCTTCTATGTCTCCCCCCCACCCGCCTCCCAGACTCCTCTGCTAAACGCTGCCACCATGGTACACCTGTGCCAGCACAGGCCCAGAACAGCAGGGTCAAGTGGTCAAGGTCTAAAATCCCTGAAACTGTGAATCTAAATAAATTTTTCTTCCTTAAAAGTCGCTTATCTCGGGGCTGGAGAGATGGCTCAGAGGTTAAGAGCATTGCCTGCTCTTCTAAAGGTCCTGAGTTCAATTCCCAGCAACCACATGGTGGCTCACAACCATCTGTAATGGGGTCTGGTGCCCTCTTCTGGCCTGCAGGCATACACACAGACAGAATATTGTATACAGAATAAATAAATAAATATTTTAAAAAAGTCGCTTATCTCTGGTCTTTTGTCACAGGGAAAGATGGCTGAGCAGCACAGTGTTCTTGAGTTAGAAATGTGGTTTCAACTCTCTGTTAGCAAATGAGTCAGATGTTTGTATGTGTACATACAAGCACACCCACATGCACACACACATACATATACATAGAGCCTGACACAAAGAATGACCAAACCAAGCTATGCCATATACCTACATTACACAAGAGAATGGTGTGTGAACCTACATGAACACATTCTCCCATATTCTCAATTATTTCTTTGTGTGTGTGCATGCATGTGCACATGTGCTCATGCATGTGTGTGTGTGAGATGCACATGCATATGCAGGTGCATGTGCCCATGAGCCCAGGAAGGCCAGAGGAAGACATGGAGTGTCTTGTTCTATCATTCTGGTCTTTTCCCTTGAAACAGGGTCATGGTGTTTCACTGAACCTGAGGCTGAGGCTCGGTTGGCAGCCAGCAAGCCCCAGTCATTCTGCCTCTGTTCTGATCAGAGCTGGGGTTACAGGGCCAACCAAGGAGGCTGAGGATTTGAACTCAAGGCCTCAAGCTTAGGCAACAAGTATTCTTTTTTTGCTTTTTTTTATTATTCTTGCTTTTTTTTTTTTGGTTGTTTGTTTTTGAGACAGTCTCTCTCTACATAGCCCTGGATGTCCTAGAACTCACTATGTAGACCAAGCTGCTGTTGAACTCACAGAGATCCACCCGCCTCTACCTCCCGGGTGGTAGGATTAAAAGCATGTGCCACCTTGCCTGGCCTGGCAATGCTCTTATTCAGTAAAGCCTTTTCTGCAGCTTGTTTGCTATTGTTGTTTGAGACAGGGTCAGGGTCTCAAATTAACTTTTTTTTTTTTTTGAGAAGGATCTTGTGTTGCCCAAACTAAGATCAAATATAATATGTAGCCTAGGGTGACCTCAAATTTCTGGTGTTCCTGAATCCTGGGATCAAAGGCATGTGCCACCATGACCAGCGTCCCAATAATTCCTGAAGTCCCCATTATGTACATACAGAATATTTTTGTGTACTCGTGAGTTTAACACGGGTTATAAATATCAGATTAATAAGAGTCACCAAGTAGTCTGAAGTACGTGCACAGTGCTCAGAACACTCCCCAGCACAGAGTGGGCACAACGTGACACCTACTGTCACCGCACGGAGGTAGGGCAGCTCACCAGTTAACAGCCTCACTGCTGGAGCAGAATGGCCACTGATGGCCTGGGACGTTTCTGAGATTTATCGTTGCGTCTATAACTCGAGGCCAACAATGCCCACCCCAAAGGCTACTGTTCTTGGAGCACAACAAGGGAGCAGGGTTGACAGTGACTTTTAGCTCAGATCTTTAGGACAAGCCCTAGGACCAGCCCTAGACCAGAAGAGCATCTGAGTCACAAGCAGTGTGGAGGGTCTACTGTGCGCCAGGTTGTGTTCTAGGGCAGGGGGACAGTGATGGACTCAAGCAATAGAAATTCCCATCCCCAGGGAACGCAGCTTCTAGTGCGGGGAGTAAGAAAATAAATCAAACGGGTAAGAATGTGTGGACTATCGGGAATGGGGGCTGGGGAGGGTACATTTTTCCGTGGGGTTCAAGGAAGCAGTCTCCCTGAAGGAAAGGGGTGAAGCATTCGCAGTGTCTGGGAAGTGCACTGTACTATACACAGAAGAACTGACAAGCGCAAAGGCCCTGAGACTGAAGTGAGTACGTGTGACATCTGGTCAGGATGTGACACTCTACTCTCTATCCTTCAGGCCTAGAGGTGTGCGGACCCCAAGCCAGGTTGCTCTCCCCCTACAGTTCAAAATAAGAGGGTCCTTGGGGTACCGGACCAGGTACTGGAGTGGATCCTACACTGGGGAGGGGATACCGTGTCTGCTCTGAACCACAGCCAGTGGTGGGGCTCGGCTCCTGGGTGCTGAGTAGGTGGAGCTTGTGGGTGGAGTGTGGGGCTGTGAGCTCCACCACAGAGGCCTCTTGTGTGCAGGCACAGAGGCCCATTGAGAGCCCCCACCCCGGCCCCTGGCCTCAACCCACGGCTAAGTTCGGGTGAGGAGGCCGGGCCTCTTCCCAGGAATGTGCCCACTCCCGAAGTGTTAGAGTGCCACAAAGCCCCTTTCTACCAGGGTCTGGGAAGGGCTGGAGTCCTCCAGTCTGACCCCTTTCTGTGTCCCAAAGCAGAGGCGAACCAGGGTGAGCACCCTGGGTGGGTCATTAGCCTGACTGAGCTGAGACCCCACCCAGAGCCGAGGGACTGAGATTGCTGGACCTGTGAGGCTGCCTGGGAGAAGGGATGCTCTGGACATCTGCCCTGACCAGGCCTCCCCAACCTGGCCTCTAACGTATTCACTGAGATGGAAGGCTGGAGCAGAGGAAGATTAAGCTGCAGAGTCCCGGTGTGAGTGGGAGGCACATACCCCACCCCCTATTGGGCCACCCCAGCTCCAAACACCATTCCTGCTCAGTAAAGTCCTCATCACAACTGGGCTGTGTCTCTAGTGTGGGATACCTTGGGTGGACAGCATACCAGCCTATGCAGAGAGGCTCTAGAGCCTGGCTGCATCCTGGCCAGCACACCTAGAGGAAGAACAGCAGGGTCCCAGCACCATGTTCCAATCTGGAGCCCTAGTGGGGAGGCACAGGTACTTGCCCGGCCTTGACTCTTCTTCAGAGGGCTGCCTCTGGCTTCCTGTGTGACTCTTGGCCAAGGTGGGCTACGCAGAGGAACACAGGGAGAAAATAAAGACTGAATGTCAAGGGTGAGCTGGGAGGGAGGTCTGAGGAACAATGACAGGCAGACACGGCAAAGGAGACAGAGAGCCAGAGACATTGGGGGAGGGACATACAGAAAGCGGAGTGGGGAGATGGCAGGGGAGCGTCTAGACAATGACAAGGATGGGGAGGAGAGCGGGAAGACACAGTGGTAGAGGTGGAGATAGGCAGCCAAGGAGAAAGTGAACAGACGTTTCCACAGAGACGGAGAAATAGGCAGTGGCCAAACCAGGCCCCCAGATGGAGAGCGGAGGAGGCTAACAGGCATGTTAGCAGCTGGCATGGAAAAGGAGAGGAGTGAGGCAGATCCAGGGGTGAAGGGTGCGGTCCAGATGAAGTTGGGAGGAGCTAGAGAGACAGCCCTGCCTGCCTGTCTGCAAGAAACACCTCAGGGGCTGTGCTCTAGGGTCAAGTCAAGGAGGACAATCCAAGCAAGTCCTTATCAGAGTCAGTGCAGCCTTCCTTGCCTGCACAGGAAGGGCACAGGTCCTGAACAAACCAATGTGATACACACTAAGACCTTGGGCATCAGGATGCAAGTCTGTGCCTCCCAGGCTTGGACTAAGTCTAGCTGGCTGGCCAAGTCTCAAGGGCAGTCAGCTGTGCAGCATTGGGACTGGAGAGCTCAGGCCCTGCCACATGCCACAAAGGAAAGACAAGTCCCTGGGCTTGGACTCTCCCAGTAGCTACCCGGTTTCCTGGCTTCCCCCACCTCTGATCTTGCTGGCTTGCACTTCAGCATCTCAGAGAAGTGGCAGCCAAGGAGCATGAAAAGGAAATATAGTGCAGAAGGAGTCCCCCAGGCAGGCCCTGGGTGCTCTAGAAGGAACTAGATCAGAGGTTCTCAACCTTCCTAATGTTGTGACCCTTTAATACAGTTCCTCATGCGATGTTGACTCCCCCAACCATAAAATTATTTTGTTGCTACTTCGTAACTATAATTTTGCTATTTTTATGAATCATAATATAAATATCTGACATGCAGAATATCTGGTATGCAACCTAAAGGGGTTGTGAGCCACAGGCTGGGAACCGCTGAACTAGATAGACCAAAGCCTCAACAGAAGGCAGTTCCTAGGATACATCAGCCCACCCTGGGATATTGCTCATGTCACAACACCACCTGACTTCTGTCCCTAGCCAGGTGCCAGGCATTCTGTGGCTCTGCAAGGACCCATAGGTAGGAAAACTTCAGGCAGCATGGCATCCAGGTGCCATGAGGTCATAGTTGGCCAGGTACCCAGGAGCCAGTCCTGCATGTAGTGGCCCGGGTGGGATGCCACCCTCAGACATGTGTATGTAGTGGCTTCTCCTGCTCTACCAGCTACGGGAAAATGACCTCAGTCCTGGAGATATCTAACCACTTTGAACACCGAGAGGCAGGCTGGCTTAAGCCCCAATCAGAACAGGTGGTCACTGTCCTGAGTTTTGTGCTGGTGACATAGGAAACTAGCCAAACTTGGCCATTCCCAACGTTGTAGGTACTCGCCCATCAACTCAACGACTGCCATTCAACAGAAAAGGGACCGTCCCCACTGGATCATCTCTCAGGACCCTTCGGTCTGTAGCCAAGAGGTAGCGCCTTTGCAACCAATAGGCCTGCTCTGGAGCTCTACTCAGCAACTTACCCCACTTACCCATCTCAAATCCGCTGCCCATGTCTCCACTGCCCAGGTCATCTGCACACAAAAGGGAGACTTGGTTCAGGATCAAATACTCACTGAGCACCAGCATGGTACAGGTCAGTCTTTCCAACCCAGAATAGCTACCCTACTCCCACCCCATGCCTAGTTAGTTTGGAGGCTCCAGCATAGGGTGTGGATCGAGGCCCCAAATTCCAGGGACCATCTATCAGATGGGTGGAACAGAGAAGCCTGACTTCCAAGTGGGGACAAGGAGGACATAAGGTGGGGAAAGGGCAAGTGTCCCCTACTATGCACTGTCAGCTATCTTGCCCATCGGTCCTGATGGCTCCAGGTCCCAGAGAAGAGTGGTGGCCAGCCTAGGGTCATGGAGATTGCAAGTAGGGGATACTAGAATCATGAGACCAGGGTTCAGGACACACATATCCATATCTTTTTTGTTGGTTGCTTTAAAAAATGTACACTTATTTGTTTATTTAGTGTGCGTATGTGTTTGGGACCACAGATGAGTCACAGTGAGTATGTGGAGGCTCTAGTTGGCTTCTTCCTTCCTTCCTTCTGGAGTTCTGGGGATTGAACTGATGTCATGAGATTTAGTGGCAAGCACCTTTACCCAGTGAACCATATCACCAGCCCTTGTCTGTGTGTGTGTGTGTGTGTGTGTGTGTTTAAGACAAGGTCTTATTTATGTCAGACTGGCCTCGAACTCATGTATACAGGGGCTAGCCTTGAGCTCCCAAATTTAGAAATTAAATTAGATATGTACCGCCACACTCAATTTATAGTCCATCTTTTAAGGTCCCACCTGGGGTGACTTTCATGGGACTTTCAGAAGCTCTGGCAGAAGGAGCGGTCCTCCCTCCAGGGAGACCCCCGGCTTACCTCCTGATGCATCATCAGCCAGCAGGTCCTCATCGTCAGAGAGGTATGGGTGGGTCCAGCCAATGTGGCCAGCTGTGACGGTCTCTGTGTCCTCAGGCAGGGAAAGGCCATCATAGGCCCTCAGGCCGTGCGTCACCTATGGGAGATGACAGTCCATGCGTCACCCTCTCCAGTTAACTGTCAAACCCCAAGGCCCTTCTCCTCGCTTCAGAGAGAACCCAACCATCTATCCCAAAGCCCCACAGGGTTGTTAGACTCACTGTGTGGCTAAGACAGCCAGGAGGAGCCTGAACCACTCTTTGGGACTCAGTTTCCCCAAATCCCACCAACCTCTGGCCTCCAAAGCCAGAGCCCATTGTGCAGATTCCCAAGGACTCGTCAGATAAACCAGACAGCAAAAGGTCAGTCACTTGGTAAAAAGTGCCTTCTTTTTCTTTGGAGAACATTAGGGACACTTAGGACATGGTAGGCAAGGGGACAGACAGACACAGGTAGGTACGGGGTGACCTGGGTCAACAGAGGCAAGAGACATAAGCAGGTAGAAAAGTGTGGCCTCTTTAAGTGTTTTGGAGGGGACACAGGCAGAAGTGAGGGGATTGATCTATAACAGTTCATCCTCAGGCCTTGGCCTTCCCTACCAGGTCTAGTGTCTAAGCCTGGCTGCAGGCAGCACATTCCACTGCGCAGCATCCTGCAGTTAGTCTGAAAGGAGGCGAGACAGACAGCAACTCCCCATGACCTCAGGCTAATGCTAAACTCATCTGGATCTGAGGCATCTGTCCTAGGAAAGCTGGAATGTGTGTGTGTGTGTGTGTGTGTGTGTGTGTGTGTGTGGTGTGTGCGTGCTTGTGTGTATATGTGCATGTGTGTGTGTATGGTGTGTGTGTATATGTATGTGTGTGTATATGTATGTGTGTGTATATGTATGTGTGTGTGGTGTGTGTGCATATGTATGTGTGTGTGGTATGTGTGCTTGTGTGTGTCTATGTGTGTGCTTGTGTGTGTGGGCACGCGCACACGCGAGCGTGTCATCTGTCCTAGGAAAGCTGGAGGTGTGTGTGTGTGCTTGTGTGTGCATGTGTATGTGCTTGTGTGTGTGTGTGTGTGTGTGTAGCAAGAAGGAAGCCCCTGTATCCATTACCCAGCCTTTTCCAAGAAATGGCAATGAACAGTGAATGCCTGCATCCACTGGGACAATATCAAGATGTTTCAAGATGTTTTCAAAGGCGTTGTCCAGGTAACGGAGTGGAAAACCACCCACTCAGGGAGCCCAAAGGCTGAGAGGCCCCAGGCACAGGAAAACAGTATTCAATGGCCCCAGAACAGTCCTGAATTCCTGGTGAAAGGGCTTCAGGCACTACCAGGGCTCAGCAGTGTCTGAGCAGCCTGGAATGAACAGAAAGAACTCAGTTCCCTGTGAAAACCAAACAGCTACACCAGGTAGCGAGGCCCAAGCTAAGCAAAAACTGCAATTCCATACGGTCCACATTCCCCATGCCTGATGCCACAGGGCCCTCTGCCACAATGCCCTTCCTCCCCTGTTTTTGAACCAAATTTTATTACCCTCTACATCTATCTCTCTTAGCCATCATCCCTCTAAGTGCCCAGTAACAAAAAAGCATGGTTAGCCCGGGGTAGTGGCTCATACCTATAATCTCAATTTAGCAGGTAGGGGCAGGAAAATCAGGAGTTCAAGGTCAACCTTGGCTGCACAGCCAGGTAGAAGTCAGGCTGAGTTACCTAGGACCTTGTCTCAACACACACACACACACACACACACACACACACACACACACACACACACGATGGCTGTGCCTGGCAGTTAGAATGGCCTTCAGTTCCTGTGCAAAGTGACAGGCCCAGTAGATAACGAAAGACCGGGGATCGTGTGTCCATTTATGGGAACCTGAGGTAGAAAAAGGGTGCCCCGCTAGTGACGAAAGGACAGATCAATAATTTCCCTGGGCTGTAGACTAGACAAATGGGTCGGAAGGAACTCAAGACATTTTGGGGAGATGGTTCTGGCGTATATGTCAAGCTCACATGTATTAATGACCTGTAGGCTTGACGCAAGCCCATTTTACTCTTAGTCACCTGGGTGTCACAAGAAAGACAAAAAAGAAGGTTCTAGAGAGATATCCAGATTCCTTGTCTTTCACGGCCACCTCTGCCCTAGCTGGGTCCTGGGTCCTGGTAGGCTCACACTGCGGTCATCTGTACCACCACTAGACAGAAGCAACCCCAAGACAGGGCAGTGACTGGCTTAGGTCCACTTTCTCAGCAAATACAAGCAATCCTTGAACACATGAGTAAGAGATCACAGCTGTGACCCAACCCACTGACCTATGTGTATCTCCTGCCCCCAACCCCATCACCAGGCTGGGGACTCCTGGGTTCAGGGACTGAGCATCACTCAGCTGCTTTGTGTTTGCCGGGCTGCTGAGTTGCACTGCCTCCACCCAACACCCTGGTATGGCCTACTGTTCTATCCTCACAGCCAGAGAGCCGTGCCACCATCTGATCCTTCTCTCCCACCAGGTAAGGGCTCATCCTTGCCCAGAGTGGTAGCTAAAGGACTTGTGGTCTATGTCCCTATGCATACAGGTATGTGGCTTCAGAATCTTCAGGACCAGTAGCTGAACATGGTGACACGTGCCTATAATACTAACACTCAAGAGGTCAAAGCAAGAAGGTCATGAGTTCAAGGCCAGCCTGAGCCTTATTGAAATGGTGTCTTAAAAAAAAAAAAAAAAACCCACAAAGTCAGCTAAGTGGCTCACGCCTTTAACCCCAGCAGAGGCAGGTGGATCTCTGAGTTCGAGGCCAGCCTGGTCTACAAAGTGAATTCCAGGACAGCTAGGACTATTACACAACAAAACTCTGTCTCAAAAAAAAACAAAAAAAACAAAAAACAAAAAAAACCCAAAAAAACAACAACAAAACAAAACAAACAAACGAACAAAAAAAACCAAAATAAGTAAATAAATAAACAAATTTTAAAAAAGGCTAGGGTACATCTCAGGAGTTCAGTTATAAAGCTCATGTGTGCAAGGCCCTCTGGGTTTGGTCCCAAGTATCACCATCACCAAAGCACAAAACAAAACAAACAAAAACACCGTCCAGGGCTGATGAAAAAACAATGGCTTCCTGTCCCCTTCTCAGAGCCCGAGGCAGCTTCTCATCCCAGGTCTGACAGAGCTGTGTACGCCCAGGGGACTCTGACAGTCCACTCAAAAACAGAAGCAGAGGCTCTGTCTCCTTCCCCACCTGGGAGTAGCGGAGGCTGGAGGGTGAGTCTTGAGCAGGCCTTGAGTAATGTGAAGGGACTAAGAGGCTAGGGTTCGTGCAGGGCGCTGGTTTGGAGAGCAGGAGGTTTGAGAGAGGACGTCCCCAGGTCCTCTCCAGATAAGAAGAGTCTCTGTGTCATGTGCTCAACAGCCTCCCAATGCCCACGCGAGCGAGCAAGGCTACAGGGGTGAAACATGAGGAGCGGATTCCTGGCCCTCCTCAGACTCTGTCGTCTGGAAAGGAAACCCTAAGCAAGGTCCAGAGCTTTTCGTAGGGAGGAAGAGGGTGGGGGAGGACAGCCTGGAACTGGACAGGAAACAGTGAAGTGAGATTCAACAGGGAAAAACATGTCAGGAACACACATCTGCAGGAAGGCCAAGAGTGCAGGGCACTGAGTCAGAAGTCCCCCAGCTCCAGACACCCAGGTTGTTCATGCCAGCTGCTCTTGCTTATAGCTCCCTCCCCAGGATCTGAGAACCCAAGGGCAGCCAGGGCCCTCAGTGAGAGACAAGGCAGCCAGGGGCAGAGACTTCATTTGCAAAAAGCGGTCCATCTCAAAGCAGCTGTGTTTCACATCTGGGAGGAGAAGATGGAGCCAGAGGGAAAGAGGCTCTGGAAAAAGCAGAGTGGGGCTGGACACCTGATGGTAGAAGGGACTCAGAGCTGGCCAGCCTAGTCTTTGCTTGGGGATAGTCAGAGTCAGTGCTCACTCACTCACAGACTGTCCCCTGCACACCAGGAATGCCCAGATGGGACAGAGCAAGATGGGTTTAACTGGAGGAGTTAGAGATCTGGTGGCCTGGCTCCCATACCTGGGCTTTCAGCACTGAGTGCTGAGGACCCCAGGACTCCCTCTCAGAGCCCCTCTCTTCACTTCACTGGGAGAACGACAGCTCACAAAGATCCACTGAGGTAGTGGGGCAATGGGATGCGGCCCTCACACAGACGTAATCCAGGCCTGTGGAGAAGATCTTGCCTAGTCACAGTGGGGCTAACCTCTGCTCCAAGATCTGTGCTAACCAGACAAGGCTGAAGCACTGGGCTTGACTTCACAGAGGCCGCAAGGACAAAGCAGACAGCAGTACCAGGATGCCCCCTAGACTCCATCCCCAACCTGAATGGCCCAGAGTGAATGCTGGGCTGGCAGCAGTCTGGGCTTGTGCAGTGTGTTCCTTAAGTCCTAAGGAGGCCCATGGGTAGCTCCAAGGTCAGAGGCAGAAATAGAACCCAGGCTTCCTGCCTTGTAGCCTGTCTCCGGCCATGCGGGAGCCCTGCTTCCTCCCAGAGGAACGGGAGCACTCAGGCAGGGCTGGAGGGAGATCTGAGCCAGTAAGGAAGGAGCCAAACTGAGAGGGGGATTTTCCAGACCTGTAGGTTGCTGGGGGATAGCACCGGCAGGGGTGAGGGGGTATGACTCATGCAGGACAAGGCCAAAGTCTGTTCTAACATGCTAGGAACAACTACTTGAGACAAGGATATAGGCAGGGTGGTCCCCAGTGGCAGCTATTCTCTGAACCCAGGCAGGTGGCACGAGGTACCACTCTCAAATAATGGGTGTGTGACTAGGCTTTCCTGGTGAGGACAAAGGACACATGGAGATGCCTCTAACTCCAGAGGGACAAGGAAAGAAGGGACAGAAACTAGGCCACTCTTTCTAGTCTCCATGAGGCTACAGAGGGAGTCAAGGCTGGCAAGGATGCTCTCAGACTGGAAAGACATATAAGGCATGGAAAATCAGACAAGGAAGCCAGCGGTAGTGGTGCAAGTCTTTAATCCCAGCACTCAAGAGGCAGAGGCAGGCGGATCTCTGTGAGTTCAAGGCCAGCCTGGTCTACAGAAGTGAGTTCCAGGATAGCCAGGGTCACACAGAGAAACCCTGTCTTGGGAAAACCAAAACAAAAAACTAGACAAGGCACGGGTGCACCGTTCAAAGCTTATACCACAAGACCACTCAGATCAAAGTTGGTGACAGCAGGGAGAGAGGACAGTAAAACCCGAGGAGCCAGGGAGGTGACCCAGAGGGAAAAATGCTCATTGATCAAACATGAGACCCTGAGTTACACACCACACACACACACACACACACACACACACACACACACACACACACAGCCAGACTTCACGGAGGTTTTCTTAGGTTAAGCCCTTCCTACACACCATATAGACCAAGCATACATCCTCACAGCAAACCCCACAGGCAGGCCTGATGTTACAGGGACACCATTCTGTACCCACAAAAAGGGAAAACCTAAGAGTTCCTAAGAGTTCCTCCTGCTGTTTCTGGAAACAGGGTTTTACCACGTAGCTCAGCTGGCCTAAACCCACCTGCCCCAGCCTCCCAAGGGCTGGGAACATAGGCGTGTTCAATCACGCCTTATGTTTTTGTTTTTATTTTGGGCTTCTTTTGCTGTTGTTTTGTTTATGAGTCAAGATCTCCCAGGCTGGCCTCAAACTCACTATACTAATAAGAATGGCTGGGCTTTGAAGTCATCATCCTCCTGCCTCCAGCCCCACAATGTTGAAATTACAGGAATAAGACACTGTGCCCAGTATGTTTTTGTTTTTGTCTTTCAGACCTGGTTTCATCGTCTAGCCCTGGCTAGCCTGGAATGCCCTGTGTAGACCAGGCTGGCCTTAGAATTAAAGTTTTCCCGTCTCTGCCTCCCAAGTGCTGGGTTTTAAGACTTGAGACACTGAAACCAGTTGAGCTACGTGATTTTGGCAGCAGTAATCATGTCTGATGGTGGGGTGCGGCCCCAGGTCCCACTGCAGACGTCACAGCTGGTGAGCGGTTTGGGTCTCCTTTCTCAGAATGAAACATTTCTAGGTGCCAAACTACCTCCAGCCCCAGGAGTTTCCGTGCCACTGTGAACTTATCTCCATTTCAGTGGAGATTGACGCTCAGAGGGGAATCTGTGTACCTGGAATCAGGCAGGTGTGGTGTGGAGAGCAGCTATGCAGCAAGTATTGAAAATGGAGGTCAGAGTGGAGGAGAGGGTGGGTGTGCCTGACGGGTGGGTGATGCTCGCAGAAGGTGGGTTGTGAGCTCAGGCCCGGGGTCACCTTTTGGTTTGGAATGAGAGAGGCTGGTGGAACGGTAGGGCCTAGGCTGGGGTGAGCCACAGCGCTAGCTGGGTTTCTCTTCCAGCTACCTGCCAACTCCGAAGGCTGCCAGGGGTTCTCTGGAGACATTCTTCACATGCCTTGGGTGGCCAGCTCCCAGCCTCTGTCTTCATGGCCCAGGTCTGGAACTGAGCCCCCTCCGCCCCCACAGCTGGTCAGGAAGTTCTGAGCCCCTCCCCCTCCAAGCAGTCCCCAGGGTGGCTATGGCTGCCCAGGGCAAGGCTCCAGGCATCTGGGGCTGAAGTGAGCTCACCTCATCAGAATCCCGAGACAGTGGGGGTGGGCTAGACCACTTGCCTCCTTCTCCCATGGTCCACAGGCCACAGCCCTAAACCTTGGCAGCTCTGCCATGATGCCTAGGAAGACCCCATCAAACACAACCTCCTCCACTCCAGTCTAGGTCTTTGGACAGGGCCAAGGCGCCCCTCCCCCCTATTGTCCAGTGTCCTGTGGAGGGTAACAGACGGCAGAGGGGAAGGAATCTGTTGGGGCAGCAGTTTGCCGTGCAAACTGCCAGGGGCGGGTAAGCACAACACAAAGGCCCAAAGGCCTTTAATCCCCTGGCAGTCTGAGAGGGGCGCCGGGCCGGAAGAGAGGTGGCTGTGCCTCTTCTGGCAGGCCCATGTGCCCGTGCCGCTCGGGAGGCCTGCCAGCTTCTCACACTTGGGCCCTCAAGACGGCAAGCAGGACTTTTGCCAGCCACTCAGCTGGGAAGAATTCGCTCCCTTAAGGGAGGCTAAGGGTGGACACTCAGAATGCCGTTGTGCACCGGATGCCAGCCCTAGGTCCTCATGAGGTGATTAGCACTCAAATCCATAACAAGTATGGAAGCCACGCACAGAGAGGTAAAGCCATCTGTCAAGGTCACACAGCTAATGAGAACTACATTTGAAATCCAGGCAGGCTTACCTGCCTGCCCCTACTAGCTCAGCAGCAGGGGCCGGGAGACCCCTGTTTGACCTCTGTCACCTGCTCTCCCAGGCCTGGAATCTGAAAAGGCTGCATTCCAGGTGGGGGTGGGCACCAGGAAACCCTGAGGACCATGAGGCCTTTTGGCACAAGCCAAGGACAGCAAGTTGGTTGGGGCTGAAGGCTTTATGATGTGGCTTTGAGCAGCACCCTCTGCTGGCTCCTGATTCCCTATGGCACCTTCAGAGGGTCCCAGTCATCCAAGCACAGGGCTCACACCACCCACTCACTATACCAGGAAGGCAGCAACTTTTATTGTTATTGTGCTTTGCTCTTTAAAATCATTTTATTTTGGATTTTTTGGACACAGTCTCATTACAGACCCCTGGCTAGCCTGAAACTGTTGAACCCAGGCTGGTGGTGAGCCTCCTCCCTCAGCCTGCAGAGTACTGGGACCACAGATAGATATGCGCCACCTTGCCTGGCTAGCAAGTGGAATCTGGGGCTCATGAAGAAGCAAGCGTGGGCAGCTGGCTAGCCTTACCCCGAGAGGCCCTGAGGGGGCTCACTGCCTCAGTATCCCTGTACATAGCTGGGCTGGTATCAATGCCCAATGGCTTCTGATCAGCCAAGATAAGAATAAACATGAGATCTCTGCATACTGGGAGACTTGGAAGTGAGGTAGGGAGAGCCAGACCCACCACTCAGTCAAACACCTTGATTTCAGGCCAGCAGGCCACATTCTAGACGGGAGGCCCTGGTTTCTTTGGATGCTCAAAGTACAACATGCCACCAGCCGGACCTGCCCATTAAGACTGAATTCACGTCCCTTCGACCTCCACTTCCTGAGTTGTTCTGCCGGGCCCAGATAGAGGGGTGAAGCAAACCAGGTGTGCCAGTGTAGACCTATAACCCCAGCACTGGGGAAATAAAGGCAGGAGGTTTGCTGGGAGTTAGAGGCCAGCCTGATCTACATAGTGAATTTCAGGCCAGTGGGATGCACAGTGAGACCCTGCCTCAAAACTATCAAAACCAAGGGTTGGGGACATGGCTTAGCAGGCAGGGTATTTTATCTGCCCAGCTTTCACAAAGCCCTAGGTTTCATGGAAAACCGTAAACTGGGTGTGGTGGTGTGCAACCATAACCCCAACACCTAGGAGGCAGAAGCAGGAGGACTAGGAGTTCAAGGCTATCCTCAGTCATGTAGTGAGTTTGAGGCTAGCCCGGATGGACTACATGAGCTCTCTGAACTCTGTGGGGCCCAGACTAGTCACCCAGTGAAGAGCATGTCGTGTGAGAAGGGTTGTGGGGGAAGGACAGAGGCTGGGGGTACACAGAGAGGTCCCTCGCTTAGCCAGGGGGCAGAGAGGGAGCTGGTCTTGAGAAGTTTTACCTGAGTGGAAGTGGAGCAGGGGCACGTGATGCTCGATGTAAAAGGGCATACGGGTTCAGAGGCGGGGGGGGGGGGAGGGGGGGAGGGGCCTGTGGCATGCGGGGGACAGGAGGGCGCAGTGCAGAGGGCATGTGTGGTAGAGGGCACCAGGGAAATCACCCTGGGTGCTTTTTCACTTCCAAGTGTTTGGCCTTCAGCAGAGCTGTGGACCCTGAAGGCTCTCACTCCCCACAGATCCTATACTCCCTTCAGGCTCCCAAACACATCCCAAGAACAGCACCCTCCTGGAGGCCAGGGTAGCTATTGTCCAGCTCCAGGGAGCACACAGGAATCCCTTTGGGAAGTGTTCCTACCCCACCCTTAGGCCAGGTACAGTCAAGGATGGTGGTGGGTACAGCTTCCAGGCAGGGCTACACAGCAGAAAGGTCCCTGGGGGCTGGACACTGTCTGCCAAGCACAGCCGGTGCCAACTGCTTGCAGTGTTCACGTGCCACCTCCTGTCCCCAGCCTGCCTTACATCTCAGGTTCTCTGGCTCCTGGCAGCCCTGCTGCTGCGGGGCACTGGCCTCTCTGTAGGAATTTTAGACCAGTCCCATCTGGTTGGGCCTGTCCACACCTGAAGATTTCTCTAATGAGGCTGGGGCTGCTCCCCCAACTTCCGTTGAAATAGGACACCAATAATGACAATGCTTACCCCCTACACCTATTGTATCAAGTCTCTTTGCTGCCTCCAGGCCACCAAAGGGTGGGAAGAAAAAGTTGCCTCACTATGGCAACTGGTGTGCAGATGGACGGACGGACAAATGGACAGACATACACACATACCTGCCAACCTCCTCTGTTCCTTTCTCCTTAAGCTACATTTCCTTCTCAATAATCTCCAAAACCACCTAGCCCCTTCCCACTACCCCAGGGCTTTGGCACTTGTGGTGTTCTCTGCCTTGATCTCTGCTCCAACATATTCTCTCAGTCAGCCCTCTCTTCCCCCAGTTTCTGTTCAAATGTCACCTTTTAGAGACCTGTGCAGGCTACACTCCAGATCTGGAATCCATGCTAGCTCCCTCGTACTCCCTCACCGGACACTTCACTCTGTTGGCACATTTACCTGTCCTCCCTCCACTCCACTAGAAGGCTCCACCCAGGCAGGGCCTCTGCCCACGTGCCCTGCAGCTGTTCCTCTAACACCCTGTCCATGGCGGGTGCTCACCATATTTCTTAAATTCAAGAACGATGGGGGTTGGGGGTGCACTGCAGAGATGGCTCAGTGGTTAAGAAAGCCTTTTGTTCTTGCAGAGGACCTGAGTTCGAGCCCCAGCACCCATACTGGACTATAACTCCAATTTAAGAGACGGGATTAGAGCCCTTGGCACACACCCGCACCCGGCACCTGCACTCACGTGCACATTCTCATACACATAATTAAAAATAGTGAAAATAAATCTTTTTCTTTTTTTTTTTTATTTGGGGGATGTCTCCAGACAGTTTCTCTGTGTAACAGTCTTGGCTGTGCTGGAACTAGCTCTGTAGACCAGGCTAGCCTCATATTTTTTATTTTATGTTGATGTATTTCTTGTGTGTACAGAAGCCCAGGGAGGTCAGCAGCAGGAGCTGGAGTTAAAAGTGGTTGTCAGCTACCCAATACGGGTGCTGGAAACTGAACTGGGACCGTCTGGAAGAGCAGAAAGTGCTCTTAACCACTGAGTCATCTCTCCAGCCCCAGCAATAAATCTTAAAACAAACAAACAAAAAGCCTTGGCTGGGGTTTACCAGTGAAGAGCCTGAGGCTCAGGGAGTCAACTTGCCCACAGTGACAGAGTTGTAAGACCTGAAACCTGAACCCAGGACCCCTGGGTATAAAACTAGAAGGAACTCCACATCTAGTCCTCCTGGCATCTCTCTGCCCCAGTGCCTGGGCTTTTCTGCTGGATGTCCACCTCTGAAGGGCAAGGGATTACTACAGTCTCTGAAGAGTGTCCCAAGGAACAGGCAGAGGCCTCAGAGATGGGTGGAGCCAGAACTTTCTAGCTCTAGGGCCTTATTCAAGACAGTCCAGGCAGTCAGGCAGCCAGGCTTCCGTGAGGTTTTCAATATGGTTGCTATGGGCATCTTCCACAGGAAAAAACAGGCTGAATGGCAGCTGGATCCTGGGCCAAGGAGGCCAGCATCCCTGCCCTAGGATTTCCTCATCTGCTTCCCGGACAGGGAGGAAACAGCAGCGGCCCAGGCCCATAGCTGCTGTGATGGAAATGAGCAGGAGCCGCTGTTTCCTCCCAGCAAATGTCCATCCCAGGGCACCATAGCCCCGGGGCAGTCTGTCTGAGGACTATGCAGACAAGTGCAACTGGGAAAGCCCGGTGTAAGAGAATGAAGCCAGGCACCCTGTGTCCCCCCACTCCCAGCCTGTCTCCCCACCTCATGAGGGAAGAGATCACCTAAATCCCAGTTCCCAAATGTGTGTAACTTGGAACCTTGCCTCCCTGCAAACTTCCTACTGCCCTTGCAGAGAACACCCTAAAACTCCAGCTCCAGAGGATCCCAGCTTCCATGTGCTCTGAGTTTCCTTCTGGCTCTGCAGCGTTAGCGCACTGAAACCCCAAAACCTTACGATTCTAAAATCCCAGCCTCAGCAAAAGGGGGGTCGGCTACTGGGGGTGATGGCAAAGTCAGTAACGCCAAGGCATAGGAGTTGGACTGGGGTCTCCCTACCCTTCCTGCTTCAGAGAGCCTGCAAAATGAATGCACAACAGCAAGAGGAAATAAATAAAATACACATCCATCTGTCAGAAACCAGGGGTGGGCAGACAGAGAAGTCTGACTGACAGACTCGCTGGCCAGTCAGTGCCAAATCTCAGGCTTTCCAGTGGTCCGCGGGGAGTAAGAAATCCAAGCCGTCCAGGTTTCTCAAAAGGAACACAAATATTCCTGATCCAGTGAGTAGGGTCGCTCCTAGAAAGAGACTGCTCTGATGAACCCTGCCTTGTCTGTGGAGCTGGCGTCCCTCACAGTCCTCTGACTGAGACCCTCTGGGGCTGAGGCCAGAGACAGGCTCCAGGGATCAGGGTGGCAAGGACGGAGTGGAGGGAGTGCCCTCCCCGCACCTCATCCCAGCATCATTGGTCTGGGTAGGATCACCCATCACTCCGCAAACCTCAATGTACCCAGTGTACAAAATAGCCAGAGCTGGCAAAGGTGCCAGGAGGCCCTGGGCGGGGACTGGGCTAGGCCTGCCCACAGGAGGGCCCTGTAAACCAATGCACATATCCCTCGCACACAAAAGGGCACTTTACCCCAGGCACGCAGGCCTCCCTGGGAGTCCCCACCCACTGGCTCCCTCTTTGGCAGAACCCTTGTTACTCATGCTGCTACCCAGCCCTTCCCAGGCCTTCCCACAGGAGGCAAAGGGGAAAGTATTAGCAGAAACATAGAAACACCATATAGGGAAACATCCTGGACCTCCTGCCCCCACCTCCAAGCCCAGCCTCCCTCAGGATAAGCTAGGCTCTGCAGTGAGCTCGTGCTCTCTCTCTCTGCCTCAACCTTGGGCCAAGACAATGGGGGCTATTCTGGGTATCATGGAGTATTTAAAGACCTGGCTGGGCCTCCTCCCTGGGGAACAAGAAGCTTTGCCCTCCACAAGACCTTCCTGAACTTTGTCGCTGCCCAGACCCTCAATGGCAGCAAGCCCTAGCGCTTCCAATGATCTCTTTAGGCTGGGGCCCTGGGGAATTGAGCGTTAAGTGTCTCTCACGCTCAGCAGCAGTAGTGAGACACACGGACCCTCCAGAAAGCAGAGCTCTAGGCCCTGAGCAGCCATCTGCCCATGATCTCTGGGCCTGAGAGCTCTCATCTGCAGCCCTCATGTGTGTGGATGACAATACCCACATACTTGCAGAGCTGGCCAGAGGCTTCTGCGGTGAACACGAAGGCGTGTCTTTCCAGTCACTCGAGAGGACTGGGGCAAATGTGAGCAGTGGGTTGGGGGGGTTGGGTCCGTTTTTCACCCCTTTCTTCCAGCACCTAGCACACAGTAGGTGCCAAACATTTACCGAGTGGTACAAATGTTTGTAGGATGTGTCTGGAGCCCCTGTAGAGCGTACAAATGGCGAGCACGCTATGATGACCACGCTGCCTGCTCCTATGAGCTCTGTTGGGTGAGCCTGGGCTAAGTACCACTGTAAACTCCATTATCTCATTTAATTGGCTCAATTCCAAGAGGCTGACACTACTGTCATCAGACCTTAGAAGCAAGAACATGGAAGTCCCATCCGGAATGATCCATCAGGGTGCCTGAGTGGCCAAGCTGGGAATGGGACCATGAAGCTTCTGTCACCTTGCATGAGTGCACCTTAAAGATAGGAGAGGGGGACACTGAACTGGGGGCCAGAAGTCAGAGGTTAACTACGATGAAGCTCTGTGACTTTCGGCAAGTCACTTGGCCTCTCTGAATCTGTTTCCTCTTGTATAAAAACAGGACGTTCAACTCGGCGTCTTCAGATCTTTAGTGAGATCAAAGGAACTAAAGGATGTGACCATGTCTCCCCGCTCCCCCCCCCCACATGCCCAACCTCTTCCAGAGGCCGGGCTAAGGACAGTGGGAAGCAGAGGAGGAGGGTGTAGACTCGGAACAAGTACTGCCCCTGATGACAGTGCCGGGCTCAGCCCCAGCTGAAGAAGAGGAGCAGCCTGGGAAGTCACCTCTGGCCCTCCTCTGTCACCCTTCCCGGCTGACAGCTGCTGGGGCTTTGGGGCCAAGGGCCCCACAACAAGCTGAGGAGGAGGAGGCAGTGCTAGCTGGCTGGGGTTATCTCAGTTCTCAGGCAGCCACTGCCCAAGTCCCAAGGGCCTAGCTGTCCCGCTGGCCAGGATGCCAGGCTGGTTACCCCATCTACCCCCAGCCCTTCACCTAGTTCTCGGGGAGTCTGGCAAAGGGTGGAGGGTTGGAGCAAAAGTCTGCGGGTGGAACATGGCCTGGAGGCCCTATTGACTTTTCTGCCCACAGTCCCCTTTGCCTTTTGTGGGCACTTTTCGGGGGTTCTTCTTAGCAACTGCGAACTTGGCCTACCTCAGGCCTCCCTCCGCTCTCCAACCCCAGTCGGCTGCAGCTCACACGCCTCTCTCTCCTCTGAACTCTTACACAGCCATAATTAACACTGACCATATTTTCCAAGGCAAAAACTCAAGAAATTGTAGAACAAAGGCTCTCTGGGATACTTCCGGGTGCTGGAGGCAGCTTGGGAAATGTAGTTTGGACACAGAGGTGTTCAATCACTGCAGCATGTTAGTCCTTCTAGGGAAAGACTAAGGCACTTAATGTGCTCTATTACCACATCAGAAGCCATCCTAGGAAGTGTGTGACAGCTACGTGCCACTTCCCACCACTGAGCACTGGACACTAGCTGGGCAGTTAGTTGTCTAGCTGTGTGGTCCTGGGTAACTCATTTGACCTCTCTGAGCCTCTGTTTCTCAACTAGAAAATGGAAGTTAAAAAATGACATCTTGTTCAGCCAAACAACCTAAGGGCTTTTCATGGGGCACTTACTTCTTCCCCATCTTCCTTCCCACCCTTCTCAAACCCACCACCAAGAGTGTGCTCCCCAGAACTACCAGGAAAAACAATTCCTGTCACTAAGATTCAAGAGAGAGACATGGCCACAGAATGTTCTGGAGCATTCCCAGTACCTAGGCCACCAAGGGCTGGAAGGGATCACCTGAGCGGGTACCCTTCATTTATCAGAAGGGACAAGAGAGGCACAGAGAGGGTTAGTAAGCATGGTGAATGGGACCAGCAAAGGTGGGAGGGCCTGGTCAAATGCCATCTCAACACTGCTGGCTGCTAGGACACAATACTTGAGCCTAATTTTCTTATTTCGAAAGCCCTGTGGCAGCAGTCCAGGGCAAAGCTGGGTGCAAGGAGACCCGGCTCTGGAGAGGAAGGGCCTGCCAGGCACATGTTGGGGGAGGATGACCCAGGGCCCAGGCTTCCTGGCTGCTAACACAGAACCTATCACCTTCCATAGCCACTCCTTCCTTCTTGGGGACAGGGGCTCCCCAAGGCTGGGAGGAGGGTTTTGGGAGTACTGTGGCTGGGGGTAGGGGTGAGATGGGACCTGAGTCCCACCAGATCGCAACCTCTGGGGCTATAGATGGTCCCTCCAGTGTGCCATTCAGCCCCAGACAGGCCAGCCCAGAATGGTAGGAATGGCTAGCAAGCAAGAGGTAAATGTCCTTGGCAGGGAGAGCTACACTGCTGGGGACTCTGGTTACCGGAAATAGTAAATCTCCCTGCTGCCTGTCACCTCTGACTAGGAATGTCTGCTGCGCGGGGAGGGGGAAAGAGCATCCTGTCCACCTGCCCCTAAACACCCCAGAGGCACTGGGGACCTGGGTCCACTCTTTGCTCCCTGGCCTAGCCTTGGGACCACCGGGCAACTACTGTTCTAAGTCAGAAATCCCTGCTATAATTAGCCAATCCCGGGAGAGAAGGCAGAAAGGGGGATCCAAGGAGATGGACATCACCCCTAAACCTAGTCTGTTAGATCCAGTTACAAGTGGCTTCTGAGGCCCCAGTTGGGGTGAAGGCCTTGATTTGTCAGCCCAGTACACAGGACAGCACAGTATGAGTTCTGGGGCTGAACCACGCAGTCTGGCTCTATCACATACCAGGTGGGTGACAGTGAGGTTGTTGCCACATGCCTTTTCACTCTGCATGGGATTCAGAGGTCCCAATGGCCCCTGCTGAGATCTGTTTCATTCGTAACAATGAGCTCAGAGCACAAAGGGCTGGGCGCTAGGGCCAGCGGGCTAGCCTGCCGAGGAACCAGACAGGGTAACTCTGGGAGAGAAGCAGGTAAGGGCAGCACATGCCTCAGCCCTCGGGGAGCTGATAAGCTGCAGTGAGACCATAAAGTACCCTAAAACATGTCTGTGAGACGGCAAGAGAAGAAGAGTGGCAGGGTGAGCAAGCAGAGCGACTGGATAGAGGCGATAGTCATGCCTGCAAGGGAGGGCCGCGAGAGAACAGAAGGAATGGGTGCCTGCCGTGAGGAAGAGCAGAGGCGCATCAACCCTAAGACAGAAGGATCCTAAGAACGTTCTGGAAACTCTTAAGGGTTGGGTCATCTACAACAGCCCTGGGAGCTGGGTGTTCTCACCGCCCCTCATTCTCCTGAGAATGTGGAGGGGCCAGGATTCCACTTCCTCCCCAGAGAAGTGCTCGGGTTCTCAGGTATAGGTGTCCTTAGTTCTCTGGCGGAGAGGCACAGAATGGATGAAAAGTGCAGAAGGCAGTGGAATCAGATCTCTGGTTTCCGCTCAGGCCAGCCTGGGGCTCTGATAAGATGTCTCTTCTTGTCAAGTCTCACATCCTCTCTCCTCATGGACCAGTATGCCTGGTCCTTTTATCTCCTATGGGATTGAGGAACAGCCAGAAGGGGGAAAAGATGAGGGACTGGACATCAGACGCAACGATGAAAAGCCGAACCTCAGCTTTTCCACTACCCTAGACCAAAGCCCCTACCCAACGGGTACAGGTGTGAAGTAGAGACCATGCTCACCTGAACCACCCAGGGTGGTAATCTCTAGCCTGGTTCCTAAAGGTCCACAACCCTGCCTATGTCTGCCTGGGCCTTGTCCCCACTCCGCACCCAGGATCTCGCCACATGTGGTAGACATGTCTCTCAGCTCCAGGACTCAGCCCAGGCTTAGTTCTCCACACTCCGGAGCAGCCTTTGTTACCAGGGTGCCAGGGCAGAGCAGCCCTTGTGGGCAGCAGGCCAGCGCAAAGCCTGGCCAAGTGCAAACAGCACGCTTGGCGCCCAGGTTTAGGAGCACTGGAGCACTGGAGCGGGCAGGATGCCCACTGCCCACCGTCACAACAAACCATCCACCCTGTTGAGGGGCCCAGGCAGCCGGCACCCCTGCTGGGAGCTCAGGACACATAGCAGAAGCCTCTCTCCCTCCCCCTCTGGGAACCAGTAGTGGGAATCTCGGAGGCTGTGACAGAGGGTCCAGATGCCAACAGCTGGACAAAGAGAGCAGTAGAGCCAGGCTCAAAGAAGTGGAGTGTCAAGGGATGGTGATGGACAGTCACAGATTTGCTATCGTTATGATGAAATACCAAGGGGAAGGATGAAAGGACTTGACCATAGCCGCTGTGAACATTGTGTTTGGCCCGGCATAACAAGAACAGTCTAGTGTGGCTCCATTTGAGACCTGGGTGGCGCCAAATGGGACGGAGAAGTGTAGAGATAATGACCCGGGCAGCTCCTTGCGGAAGGCACACAGTACTCCCCAGAACACATCCGACCCAACTGCTTAGTGCCAAGATGACAGGGTCCTGCTCCTGCACCAACCAGCTAAGGGAACATGTGCCACATTTGACTACTGAGGACTTGTCACTAAGCAAGTGAACAGAGGCACTGTGGACTTTAAAATCTTGAACATTCCATCACTAAACTTCATTTTTTTAAACAACCATATAAAGCTCTTGGCTACCACAGACAAGTCCGACGGCGCCATCACAGCCTCCATCCACAGAGGAGGAAACCGAGGCTTTACCCGAGGTCAAAGCTATGTAGCTGGCAAGTCACAGAGGAGATGGGAGTGAGTGCCTGGCCCCCACCCAGCGCTCCCCACCCACGGGTATTGTCGGCGGCACTGGGCAAGTCTAACGGAAATCATACATGTGCGGGAGATAAGGCCACCTCGTTAATCAAGATAACAAGTCCCTTTGCTTTCCATCCCAATTCTGCCAGCTATGAGGGTTATCACGCAGAGACCAGAAGTCCTGGCGGACATTTGTAAAGGGCTTTGATTTTTCTGACACGAAGAAAGGGCAGAAAGATGACAGAATATCCCAGCTGGTGAGGGTCCATGTCCCTATGGACATGGGGACTTTTTCCTTGCAAGAACAGGGAGCTGTGTGTCCTTCTGCATCACCCTAGATCCCATGTGGACCACAGAACTGGATGGTACCCACGCCGAGGAACACAGGGCCACTAGGCCTTTGTGTGTGTGGTTCCTTCCTCTTGGGGTGCTCTGATGCCCTCTGTGACATGTCCATCATCCAGGCCAGCTCAACTGCAGTCTCTACTCTGAGATCTCTGACCAAAGCCACCTTTCTCTCTCAAACTTCTGTGGGCCTTAATTTCTACCTTACAGTGAGAGAGATTGGGTCCTAATTACAGTCATTTGAGTTGCTTTCATTTGGAGCCAAAGTCCTTTGGGGACAGATATAAGTTTTTTGGTTTTGGGGGGTATTTTTTATTACATGTATATGTGTCTCACTGTGTGTGTGTGCACATTTTTTTTTTTAGACAGGGCTTCTCTGTGTAACAGCTCTGGCTGTCCTGGAACTCTCTTTGTAGACCAGGCTGACTGGCTGCTCTTCCAGAGGTTCTGAGTTCAATTCCCAGCAACCACATGGTGTCTCACAACCATCTATAATGAGACCTGGTGCCCTCTTCTGGTGTGAAGCATACGTACCAACAGAACACTGTATACCTAATAAATAAATAAATCTTGAAGAAAAAAATAAAAGACCAGGCTGGCCTCAAACTCAGAGAGATCCGCCTGCCCGTGCCTCCCAAGTGCTGTGATTAAAGGCGTGTGCCACCACTGCCCAACTTTATATGATGATTTTTATGGCATTTATTTACTGTGTGTGTACGTGTACATATGTGTTCACCCATGTGCGAGTTTCACGCTATGGCAGGCTTGCGGAAGTCAGAGAACAACTTTTACGAGTTGGTTCTTTCTTTCTACCATGTGGGTTCTGGAGATCAAACTCAGGTCATTGCATCAGGCTTGGCAGTGAGTGTCCTTACCACTAAGCCACCTTGCCAGCCCTCAAACATATATATTTAAAATAGACAGATACATAGTTTCTTCGTTCTTTCTTTTTCTTCCTTTATTCTCTCCTAAATAAGACAAAGTCTTATTTTGTCCGGCAGGATGGCTTCAAACTCTTGGCGGTCATAGCAGTACAGGGACGCACCACTACCTCTGAGTTTATGCAAATGCTGGGGATTGAACCCAGGGCCTGATGCACGCTGATAGGTAATCTATCATCTGCGCCACATCCCCAACCCCCAAGACAGAAAAACTAAGTCAAGAAAAGAGAGTGCCAATTAGCTACATAAATAAAGGTCAGCTTGGCTCATTTTCTGTATAAAGAGGTGACAGATTTGGGAGAAACAGGATCCTACCCTCACTGTGCCTCAAATACTTTTTGTTGGGCACACTTAGTCTGGGACACAGCAGTGAGGGGAGGAGGACACAAGAATAAGGTTAACCAAGGCCCCTCTGGCTCTCCTTCCTCCTCCTGTCTTCCTATGAGAGAAGGCTCTGTCACCACTACAGCATGACGTTCCTTTTCTGGGACAGGAGTACATGCTGGAAGTGATTCGGGGACACCAGTATCTGGGGGTATCAAGCCTGGGAGTGAAGGAGAGTGTCCTGTGGCCTCAGGAACTACTCCTACCAGGGCTCTGACTCCCCATCCCTCGGGACCCCAGCCCCCAGGTGGACCACAGGAGAGTGTGATTGGTTGGCCCTGCCGTAGCATCTGAGCATCCCTACACTACAGGATGTTTTCCAAGATGAAAGAGGATGGCCAGCAAAGCGGGGCTTCCCACAACACCCTGGGAACCTTGGGCCTGCTCATCTGAGCTGGGGCTGGGGCTGAGGTCACATTCCTAAAGATCTCCCAGGTGAGGTCCGCCCTGCAGCTACAGGAGCCACCCCTGCAATCAATCACAAGACCACAAAGGGCTCAGACTACACTGTGCTCTCCACAAAGAGCTTCTTTCACTGGGCCACGAGCGAGCGAGCGCCAGTGGCCTGCCTGGGAGCCTAAGGCTAGAGAGAGGCAGAAGCAGGATTCAAGGCCAAGACTGCCCATCCATCCTTCCCACGCATCATACCACCCCAAACCCCACCCACGTCGGGCAGCAGCCACAAGCAAGGAGCTGTGGAGGCCAGCCCTCAACCCAGCTCCGGGCCAGGCCAGCCAAAAGAGGCCATGGCATTGCCCCCACCCCTCGGCCGTGGTTTCTGTCAGGTTCCCCTCCATCGCCTTATAAAGAGGTCCAAACTGCGGTGTCATTTTGTGCAGAGTGACACGCCTTGTGCTATCCCTGCTGCCCCAGCGGCCAGGCTCCTCACACATTCCTCCTGGAGCCGCATTGCCTAATTTAACCAGCGTCCCTGCTCCCCGGGGCTCTCAAAATAGCAGCTGCCAGGATGGGGAAATGCCCTAATAGCCCTAGAATAAGTAGTCTGCTCTCTTCCAGCCCCGGGAGTGAGCAGGCAGGATGGAAGGCTGAGGTGGGCTCCAGCCCTCCCCTACCTGGACCCCATCCTGCTGTTTTCTTTTAAACCAAATTTCATCTTGCCCAGGAGAACCTCAAGCTTTCTGTGTAGCTGAGGATGATGTTCAATTTATAATCCTCTTGCCTCTACCTCCCTTCAGCGCCTGCCAGGGCAAGAAGTGAGGGGTGGGCCCTTAGGAGAGAGAGCGGCACTGGAAGCTGTCAGAGGGCCAGGATCACAGCAAGAGTGCCAGGATGGCAGGCAGCGCCATCATGCCTGGCTCATGAAAGGCTGGGGATTGAACCAGCAAGCTACCAACTAAGTCACATTCCCAGCTCTTACCTGCCCTTCTTCATTCATGCAAGCTCCCGTTCCTTGTATGTTCCCATCCTCCCTTCTCCTCCTCCTCCTCCTAAGCCCTCAGGCTTACGTGCATGGGTGGCGGTTGCCCTGATTACCCCACTGGGATTCAACTTTCACTTTCTCCTAAGTGCAAGCCCTACAACAGTAGTGGGTAGCTACTGCCATTCCCCAGTTATTAATTATAACCTAAACACTTCCGGCACTTGCAGAGCAGGGGTGAGCCCTCCCTTCTTGGAGATGGTGTGTGCTCCAGACGGGGAGGGGACTTACCCAAGGTCACACAGCCCAGAACAGGGAGGAGGGAGGAGGGAACCAAACCTCATTGTCCCAAACCTCCCACGGGGAACCACCTGTAGGAAATGGGCCTTGAGAGGAGCACGCAGGCTTCAATGTTAGACGCAGCCTGTTTGCCTAGGATAATATTCTCGGGTATGCTCACATAGACACTAACCACAGTTCACCCTGATATCATGGCCCTAAGCTTCCAGGAGAATAAGCTGTGACTCAGGGTCCCCTTCTCCATCCCAGGGTCCCAGATCAGGACTGCCACATTAAAGCAGGGAACACCCAGGCCGCTGACATAGTGGTTAGGGAGCTGGGAGGGCGGGCACTCCGCTGCAGCCAAATCATTAACCAAAGTAGAACAGGCTAGAAGAGTGAGGCCAGTTCCTCCCAGTCCGGGTGTGGGACGTCCTGCAGGCACACATCTAGGTCAGTGAGGCCTGGGGCACCAGGTCACTAGCCAATTAAGACTCACGTTTTACCTGCAGTCCATCACCAGAGCAGGCTGGCCAGCAGGTGTCTGGAGGGTATCAACACAAATCTCTCAGCAAGGGGGAGTGACGTGGGGCCTGAAGCTTCCCCCAAAGTAAAGGAATGTAAACCACAGCACCTAGGACTGGATGGTTGTAAAGGGAAACAGGAAAAGCATAAAGTAACAGTTCCTGTTAGATATGAACAAATGCCTTGCTCTGGCTGAAAGTGATTTATATACAAGGTCAAATCCCTGCAAAAGAGCAGTTACCAAGTCTACCTGACAGGCAAGTTTCAGAGAGGTTAATCTAACAGCCCAAGGGCAACAGTACCATGTTGGAGCTGGAATGAGACTCAGTGCCCTGCCTGCTTTCTCATGACACAGACTCAAAGTACAAGATGTAAAACTTGTGGGTGGGGAAGCTACCTGCCTAATGTAAAGGGTCCTAGGGCCCTTTTCTGGACTGAGTGGCATACTTCAGCCTGATTAGAATCCTATTTCTGGTTTAAGTGATCTAGGCTCAGACCCCTGCCCGGGCTCAGAGAGCTGAGACGGGCAACCAGGGATGGGCTGCTAGAGACAGTTCTCCCACACCTTAGGTGCCAAGTACAGGTGGCTCCCGGGGCTTCTGGCATCTCCAGGGCAAGAAGTGGGCCTCAGGGGAATGGGGGGGGGGGATCTGCAGAGGTGGGAGAGAGCAGAGGGACTGGGAGGCTGTGAGTCCGGCCTCCTGGAGTGTAACCAGTAGGAAGGTGGGACCCCACACCCCAGCCCCCATCCTCCTCCCCTGGGAGGTCAGATCCTCCAGCCTGGAGAATTCCCCACAACTGCTCAGGTGAAACAGAGGTGAGGCCCCGCAGGCAGCAGGCTTTGATCTTATCGTGAACATTCCTATCCCTGTGTCCTGGTGCCCTCCCCTTCCCAGGCCCACTTAACCCTTTCCTGGCATTTCCACACCACAGTTCCAGGCTTGAACTCACAACTGCTTCCCCCATCTAGGAAAAGTGAACGAGAAACGTGGAGGGTCTGGTGGGAGCTCTAATCTCCTCTCTCTCCCCTTCTTTCCGTTCTATTAAAGACAGGGGGGTCTTTAAAGGTAGGGGTGGGAGAGGTGCACACCTTTAATCCCAGCACTCCAGGAGGCAAAGGCAGGTGGATCTCTGAGTTCAAGGCCAGCCTGAATTAGAGAGAAAGAGTTCCAGAACAGCCAAGGCTACACAGAGAAACTGTCTAGGGGGTGGGGGGAGGAGACTGCTAAAGACAGGGTCTCCGCTAGCCAGGCTGGCCTTGAATTCCTTTGTCTTCTGGGATAATAGGCATATGCCACCATCCCCAGCTGTTGTGTTGGTTTTGAAGACGTGGTCTGTCTAGATCCTCCTGCCTCAGCCTCCAGAGTACTGGAACTATAGGCATGAATCACCACACCAAGCCTCCTTCATATCACCCAGTCTAAGCCCAACCTGAGGTCTGAGAGCCAATTCCCATCACCCTAGAAGGAAATGCCTAGACTCTGTATAAACAGCCCTTTTAAGATTCTTCCTGTCCTGAGACTCATAGTGAACCAGCATGTGTTCCCATCCTTTCTAGAATCTTCTCCTCTGCCCTAGCAATCCCAGGCCTCCTCCTCCCACCAGCTCACTGTGGGGAAAGAGGGATGCAGAAGCAGTCAGTGGGTAGCAAAGGGGAGCTGGGACAGGCTAGAGAGCGCAAGACTCCTCCAGGCCTCCTCTGGGAAATCTCTTCTCTTTGGCCCTCTCTCCAGGGCACTGGCAGCTTCTTTAGCCACACTCAGGACACGTGCCCAGGATGCGGGCGTGTCATAGAGAGGGCACTAAAGGGAGTTTCGTAGAACAAATGAATGAATGGTTCCATTTTGCATCTGGAGATTAGGTTCCAGGAATCTAAGGTTGGCCCTGAGTAGCCCACGCTTCTGGCACTCTTGAGGCTTAGTCCAGTGCTTAACCGCCAGACACTAACAGTGACTGTGGCTCTTTGCCCAGCATCAGAGACCCACAGGACACAGAGGTCAGGGGTCAGATCACCACAGGACTGACATATGGATGGACCGGACAGGTTCAAGGATGTCTTAGGATGTCTAAGAACGACAGAGAACAGTCCCAGACCCTCGTTTATTTCAAGGCTCAGCACCTACAGGCTGGTAGCATCAAGAAAGGAGTGTACGACAGAAGTGACGGCCAGGAGGGTATTCCAAGGGGCCACCCTGGGCTTGAGAACATTTTACCACTAACTCCTGGGAGAAGCTCCAGTCCTTTACTCCACCATAGGCTGGCGGAGGACCAAGGAGCAAGAACACGGCCCACTGCGAGAGCAGGAAAATGGAGTCTCAGCGAAAAGGATGAAGCCGCGGCTGTGGCCAACCGGAAGCCAGGCCTCAACCTCTTGCCTACTTGTCTGGCTAGGTGGGTGGGGGATGCTGAGGTAGATATCACCCTCAGCTATCTTGGGGACTTCCTCCCATTCTTCCCCCAGCTTTAACAACTCTAGCAGCAGACAAGGGTCTTTCCTTCCAGTTCCTGCACTTCCAATACAATGGGGACAATAGGATCCAGGCTGAGGGGGGCTGAGGAGGCTGGGAACTCTGCCTGCTGCTTCCTCTTCCCTAAGCACATCCAAACCCGCCCTGCTTTCAGAGCCACTTCTTCCAGGAAACCTGTCCTGACGACAGGTACCAAAGTGCTCTCTTCCTCGCCTGCCTGCCGACTTACTGTGGGTGAAGAACTTCTGAGCTGGGCTGCACTCAGGGTGGTGTCCTGCCTCTCCCAGGCTTGAGGCTGCTGCGGAGCAGGAACCCAGCCTTCAAGTCCTTCCAGCAGGCAGTGACGCTAGTCTTGCCTCTGGCTCTAGGATCTTGGGCAGGTCACTGTTTTTTAAACTACTCCTTATCTGGGAAATGTGGTATACTCCCAACAATGTTCAGAACGTTAGATGGATGACTAAATAAATGAGCGGTTGGACAGACGTCCCATTGTCTGAATGACAGTTAGGGACTCATCTATATTCTAAGTGTGTCTACACATGGTATATCATATATCATTCAGTCTTTCTTTTCTTTTTTCTTCTTTTCTTTTCTTCTTTTTTTTTTTTTTTTTTGAGACAGGGTTTCTTTGTAGCTTTGGAGCCTGTCCTGGAACTAGCTCTTGTAGACTAGGCTGGCCTCAAACTCACAGAGATCCTCCTGCCTCTGCCTCCCAAGTGCAGGGATTAAGAGCATGCACCACCACTGCCCAGCTCCTTCAGTCTTTCAGTACCGAGGGTACAAAGGCTGGCTTTACTCACTAGACTGAAGAAGCCCAATGGGGAGCTTAGACCTGGCTGACAAGTATTGCATGGTGCTCAATGCTGGTGGGAGTCCTATACCTCAGCCTGGGGAGCTTACCAGGGTTGAGATGAAGTCAAGGGGTTGGGGGGAGGGGAATAACCAAATCTGAGAAGCAGAAGCCAGCTAGACCCAGGTGGCAGATATGCACCTTGCTCAAATACTTGGCTAAGCGGGGCCTGCTCCCTTCCTCCAGGCAGCATTCCCAGACTACCTACCCCCTCTAGAATCATTACACTTGACCCAAGGAGAGAATGAAAACTGGGGAGTCAGAGGACCTGGGCTCCATTCTCAGGGGTGCTACAGACTAAGTGGATGCTGGGACACTCTGTCTCAGTTTGCTCCTCTGAGAGGAGACAGTGCAAGGCCACAGACAGCAGGGAGAGCAATGAGATGAGGGTCAGAGAAAAAAGGCCCTGCGCCAGGCTGCCTCCTGAGGGTGATAGCTTTAATGGAGAAGGTGTGAACAACTATAAAACACACGCTAGTGACCTAGGCGATCCAGGTCAGAGAAGGGACTGACCTCTCTGGGAATTCTGGGGCTCTGCTCTTCTGGCTCCAGGGTCACAGGAAGGCAGAAGGCAAAAGTAGGTGGCAAGCTGGGAAAGTGACAGAGGTTGCTGGGACTAAGATTTATGAAGCCATGGTCTCAACGCACCCCAGTCAGCAAGGACTCCAACAAGAGGCATGATCCCAGTTCCCAACTATTTGAAAACTGGAGCCACCAAACATGGACAGGGATGAGTCAGCGGTTAGGAGGGGCTGCCAGGAGGTGGGGGCTGGGCTGGCTTCATTGGGGAGGTGGGCTGGGAAGGGGCCAGAGGCAGCTGGGAATTCCCAGCCTAGCCCCAGGAGAAGCATCTGTGGAGGTCACCCCAGGCCACCTCTGAAGGCCTCCCCTTGCCAAGCTCCTGGCTGTCTCCCCTTCCCAGTGACCAGAAGTTGAGGAAGCCGGGAAAGATGTCAAGAGTTAAAAATGAAACACCTGGGTGTGACCCACCCTGGTAGGCAGTGAGGGCTGTCTGCTCCACGCCTTGCCCAATGGGCAAGATCACGCACCCTTGTGTGTCCCTCTTTCTGCCTAGTCCTGATGACTCTGAGATCCTACAAGTGCCAGATATAAAGCTGTATGGTGCCCCTGTCCTGGCAAAGAGAGTGGGCTATCCCCTGGACAAGGTCCTGCATTCTCCAGTCTAAGATTAAAAAGAGGGATTGTGCTGGGATGGGGTCCCAGGACACCCCCTCTCCTGTTCCTCTCAAGATGCTCCAACATCCTCTCTGTACCCACGGGAGCCATTTGGCCACACCTTCTGCTGCTGGGAGCCTACCGACTGCACACAGCTGGGAAGGGAATGAATTTATCCAGAAGCCCCAGCCTTTCCCAAGCCACACCCTGGGGTGTGACCCCCCCATTCTTTTCCCCCTCCAGGAAGGAGCAATCAGGATAGAAGGGTGGACTCTGTCCTGCAGCTGTGGCCTCAGAGAGGGAAGGAGGGCAGTGGCTATCAGGCACAGCTGCATCTGGGGCTCCAAGCCTGAAGAAGGAAGGCAAAGGGAGCCATGCCTTTAACAAGCCCAGGGTTCCTTCAACCCCCTGGTTTAGAGAAACAGGACATGCCAGGCACTAGGAATTCTACATCAAATAGCATGTTGGCCTTGCCCTGCATAGGAACAAATCTAATAGCAGCCACTAGCTATCCAATACCTAACACATTCCAAGTATATCCATCCGGTCAACCTATAACCACTACAACACAGGCATTGCCTATTTCAAAACTCATCCAAGGGTCAGAGAGGTCCAGAAACTTGTGCAAGGTCACACAGCCAGTCAGGAATAATCTACAGAATTGAAAGCAGGCTTATCTGAGCTCCTACTTTATACCACACACCCAGGAAAAGAGGTTCCAGGGAGGACACAGGCAAGGGAAAGAGCTCATCCCTCACCCCCGAGGACACAACAAGGAGCAGTTGCCGGAAAGTTAGCTCATCTTAGTCCAGAGCCAGAGGAAGACCCTTCCCAACCCTCCATAAAACCATGACCTTATTCACTGGACCAGGGTCTGCCAGCTCTCTGCCTAGCCCCTAGCAAACCGCAACAAGGCAAGCCAAGTCTCTTATCTCATGCTTCATAAATGCAGTTCCCCATGTACAACAGAGATCAGGGGCTTGGCTGTGGGCTCCGAGGAATCCCTATTGGTGAGTTCTACAAGTGAACACAAGTGCCCTCCGCTCTACCCCTATGTTACCACAGAGGCCTCAGCCTGGGCAGAAAGGGGTTCCATGGCTGGAGAGGACCAGAGCCCACTGGCCTTGTCATTAGTCGGTCACCCCCCGGCCCTGCCCACACTGCCCCCCCCCACTACCTATCACATTCCGTTTTCCTCCATGCGGCTCTCTGGAGTTGTCCCATGGTTCCAAGGCAGCTCTGTCCTTCTGAATGCTCAAGCCTGAGACTCTGGAGCTCTCCACTCTCTATCCCACCCATTCCCAAGCAGTCAGTCCTGTGAGCCCAACTTTCAAAACGTGTTAGATGGAGACTTGGCTACTTCTCTCCATCCATGGACCTGGTACTAGCTCCACCATGTCTGGTCCAGGTTAGAGACTCCTTGTTTTACCCTTGACCTTCACAGCAACTACAGCCATCCTGTTAAAACCCCACGACTGGAGAACTAGAGAGACGGCTCAGCAGTTACGAGCACTTGCTGCTCTTGCAGGAGACCTAAGCTTGATTTCCAGCACCCACACCAGACAGCTCACAACCATCTGTAACTCCAGCTCCAGGGACTCCAATACCCTCTTCTGGCCCCTATGTTCACATACACACACATACAAATAAAAAAAATTTTTTTTTTTTTTTTTTTTTTGGTTTTTCGAGACAGGGTTTCTCTGAAGCTTTTTTTTTTTTTTTTTTTTTTTTGAGCCTGTCCTGGAACTAGCTCTTGTAGACCAGGCTGGCCTCGAACTCACAGAGATCCGCCTGCCTCTGCCTCCCGAGTGCTGGGATTAAAGGCGTGCGCCACCACCGCCCGGCTAAATAAAAATATTTTTAAAATGCACCAGGGCCCTTCAGGATCCCAGGACTTTGCCATAGCCAAGTCTGTGCCATCCTGTTGCCGGCTTCGTCGGCATCTCACTGCCTACCACTTGAACGGTGCCAAAGACATGCCAGGCACACCCCCACCTCCAGGGTCCTTACTGACCATTCCTCTTGTCTGGATGCCCTTCTCCATACATCCGCCCAACCCTCACTTCCTTCCGCTCCCCAGAATGCGTTATCAGGGCTTTTCCTACCCCACATCATCACTCTACACCGTTTTCTGCTTTATTTCCCCCTCTGAGTATAGCCGGCTTCTGTACTGGCTAAAGCACAAGATCCAGAGGGAGTGCGAATTTGACTTTTTTTGGTTTTCTGCTGCAATCTTATAACATCTAGAACAGGGTCAAGTACAGAGACGATGCTCCATAAATATTTATTAAGTAAATTTTAAGTGTGATACACACCCAGCAGCTGCGGTTAAAGCCTGTATACCAGCCCACACCACTGGACCACTCACCGGTCAAACCCACACTGTCAGCCTCTGTACAGGGAGCATCCCTGAAAACCAGAGCAGTAGGAAGTCCTCCTCTATGCCCCAAGGAAAAAAAGTGCTAGCAGCTGGTCCTGGGGACGTCTCAAAGTACTCCAAAGGCCCCTGGGATGCTAGGATGTCCTTGCGGCCCTGGCACAAGCTAGCATCATATGAAAGAGACGAGCATGATTCTGGTGTTGGCTCAGACTCACATTCCCAGGCTTCAAAGAGCCACCTTGTTCTCGGGGCTTTCATGATGGTGCCCCCCAGCCCAGCCACCCCTGGGCAGCCATGAGCCACACCCCTCTCAAGGCCATTATTGACACTGCCTGACGCCACCAGGCTGGGTAGTGAGGCTGGCGGCTCCCCACGAAGTGAGTTCCACACATATTTCTGGGTTTCAGTCAGCCAGCTTCAGGCTCTAGGATCAGGAGGGGGTGGCAGGGCCAAAAAGGCCAAGGCTCCGGCTGGGGTAGCCTTACAACAGGGCAGGGACCCTCAACCTAGCTCCCCTTGTCCTTGGCAGGAGCAGGAGGAAGAGCAAGAAGGTACTGGCAGACCATTAGGAAGCCACTGGGGAGCTGAGTCTCATTCTCCGTCCTCCTTCAGCCTGGTCCTCACAGCTGGAGTTGGACCAGAGGAGAGAAAGGCTGGGGCTGGGAGCCACCCCTTCCCTCCCAAACTCAGAAAGAAAGTCCAGAACTCAGAGGTCTGGCCTCCAAGTTGCCTATGATTCAGCACCCATATCTTTCCAAATCCCACCCCCAGCTTCCAATCCAAGGCTAGGCAGTCCTCAGGCCTCTTCCAAGCCATCCTAACCTCCAGACACCAGGGGAGCAGCTGAGGAACAAGGAAAGGCTCCCTGCAGGTCAGTAGGGCCCCAGGCCATATGTCTCCCTCATCATGAACAACACATAGAGAAAGAGACCTTTCATATCCTACAGACCAGGTCCTCAGAGCCTGGCCCCTTCTGCATGCAACTGTCTGCAGGGCCTCAGGGGCCATTGACAAGCCTACAAATGACTGCTCCGGGGTCTAGCTCCTGGTGTCCTGACCTCGGGTCACCACTGTGCCACGTGGGACCAGAGTTCTTACTGATAATGACATCAGTGACGAGCTTCATCAAAATGTGATGGTGGGGCCTGGGAGGCTGCTCAGTGGGTGAAAGGGCCTAGACGCCAAAAGACCCAAATTTCATCCTAGGGCTGGAGAGTTGGCTCAGCAGTTAAGAGCACTGATTGCTCTTCCAGAGGTCCTGAGTTCAATTCCCAGCAACCACATGGTGGCTCACAGCCATCTGTACTGAGACCTGGCGCCCCCTTCTGGCATCTGGGCACACATGGAAGGAATGCTGTACACATAATAAATAAATCTTTAAAAAAAAATTTCATCCCAGGACCCACAGGTGAGAGAATCAACTCCTGCAAGTTGTCCTCTGAACATCGCGTGTGTGCCTACCATATACTTAATAAATATATGAATTTTAGGAATCTGACAGTGGTTGGTTGGCTGCAGGCAGGTGGGGCAGTGGGGAGTGTCAGGGGAGCTTTGCCTACCTTCAAACTTGACTCTTCTGAGTGAGCAAGTGGGTGAGCCCCCTAACCTCTCTGTGCCTCCATTTCCTCTGCTCAGATTCTAGGGACCACGCTAGTCTCCAAGGCTTAATGCATTTCAGCAGATACATTCACGGAGCACTTACTATGTCAGTTAGCACTGAGGCCTGCACAAGGCTGGCCCTGTCAGTCATGGATGGAAGAGGGACTCAGGGAAGCACACCCCCTCACTGATGAACTTTTGGCTGTGGATTGACAGACTCTGGGAGATGGGGAGTCACTGTCCTCAACCATGTGTCTGCTGCTGAGCCCACCAGATTCCAATGGGTAGCTCATACAGATAGCCTTGGTTAAACTCAGCAGGTCACAAAACAAAACAGACGGGAATGTCAGAAAGAGTGGGGGGTGATAGTCAGGGAAGGTAAGAGAGTGAGGGTGAGAATGACTAGTTTGCATTATATATGTGTGTGAAACTGTCAAAGGACAACTCTAATTAGAGTATTAATTAAAAATATCCAAGCATCACAAAAATGAATAAAAACAGAGAACAAGCAAAATAAACGAATAAATAAAATTCAGCTAAGAGGGCCAGTGGTCAACCTGACAACCTAAGTACAATCTCTGGTACCCACAAGACAGAAGGACTAATTACGGCAATTTGTCCTCCGACCGCCACACATGTACCACCCCCACTACACGCATCATACACAGAAAATAAATAAATACGATTTAAAAAAAAAACAAACAGATGAGGTCTTGTTATCACAGAACTTAAACAGAGCAGAGGAGATGGATAAACAAGTGAACAGATTCAAGTTAGAGGGTGACAAGAGAAAAAAAGCAATGGGGCTAAGGGTGGAGCTCAGCCTGGAACATACGGTAACATGTGAGAGGCCCTGGGTTCAATTGTCAGTATTGCGGGGGTGGGGGGGGGGAAGAGCGGAGAGCAGAGGGGTCGGGGTGGGTGAGTTTGGGCTAGAGGGGCAGAGCAGAATTATCAAGACCTGAGAAATAGGAGGCAGAGGGTGATGTGGATTCAGGGACTTGTGTTCCAAGCTAAGGGAAAGCCAGATGCAAAGGCCCTGGAGGTAAAGTTTGTTTGGCATGTTCAAAAAATTTAGCCAGGCACGGTGGTGGCTCAAGCCTGTAATCTCAGCACTTACACAGGGAAGGCGGGAGGTTCAGGAGTTCAGGGTCATCCTTCACATAGTTCTGAGGCAAGCAAGCCTGGGATACATGACACTCTGTCTAAAACATACCCCCCCAAAAAGGAGGGAAGGAGGTGAGAGAAAATAACAGAGAGACAAAATGACCAAAATACAATTATAAACACATACGAATTGTCAAAAAAAAATTAAAATGGTTTCAGAAAGAAAAAAACCAGCAAGGGAAAACACAAGACAGAACAGAAACTTAGTAAAGCACAAGAGAGAGTGGACAGCAGGGTCCCAGAGGGAGCAGGGCCCTGAGGGGCGAGCTTCTAATTCTCAGTAAGGAGGGGACGTGGTGAGCAGGGAGTAACAGAAGCAACGTGAGGAGTCCCTGACAAACAGCGTCCCTCAATCAACGGACACGGAATATATGTGACCCATCTACAGTGTTTTCCCTCTACCTGGCCTGCACCCCAAGAAATCCCTACCCCGTGCTTACTGTCACCCAAATCCTGAACCTAATCTTATTTGAGTACCTTTTTTTTTTTAAACCTTCTCCCAGACAGAGACTCAAGCCCACAGATCCTAACTTGCCTGCGCTCATCCTGAGAACAGGCCCGGGCCAAGCCAAGCAAGGCCTGGGCGAGACTCCTCAGACACCCAGAGCTCAGCCTGGGAGATGGGGGTGGGGAACCATACATCTCTAAGATCTCTGAAGTCCGGCCTCTGCCCAGTCTCTGAGGATGGTCCCACAGCCTGATGCACACACTCTCAGCTCTGCCCTTTTCCTAGCACAGGTCTGGAACAAAGGTGGTAACGGTAACAGCTGGGAGACAGGGTAATCAGCTGTGTGGAGGGAAGGGCTGAAGTCACTCCAGGAAGGAGAAATTCCCCCGCTCCCACAGCAGCCTTCCCCGCAAGGAAATCCAAGGAAGGCAGGAAGCAGGTATTTCAACCAACTTCCCTCCTCGGCCTGGAAAACACTGTCATTACTCCTGCCACCCCTCAAGATTCCTATCAATGGTGGGGCTGGTCCCAAGAAAGGAAGGGCTAAGACAACCTTAGGAAGGAAAGGGTCAACAGGCCAGGGCAGGCCTGAGTCAGCCAGGCCTGGTCCCATCCTCTCCCCAGAACAGAAATTACTCCCCCACATAATCACAGACCCTGTCTCACTGTCCCTGCCTCCAGTGAGACTCAAGACTCCTGGGCCCAGTGTAGGCTGCCCTCTCGTACGGGATGATTCTGTCTGAAATTGAACTGAAGGGTTGAAGCGGTCAAGAGCAGTGGGCAAGACTTGCCGGGATGCTGGGCTGAAAACTGATCTTACTGAAGCTGCGCTGGCCAGTGTCTCTACCCATTTCATGGATGTGGACACTCAGACTTGAGAAGCTGGCACTGAAACTGGGTTTATAAGACCCTTAAGCTCTTTGGGGCAGAGGGGCCCAACTCTGAGCTGGGGTAGGCCAGTGATGCCTTCCACGTGACTCCTTGCAGCATCTTTAATCCTAGAGCTTTGGACGGGCTGCCTGCTGTCTCCTCAGCGTCACAGCCCACTAGTCTGAGTCCTAGAAGTCTTGAAAAGGCATGCCCCAGCCCACCCAGATCACCTCATGCCACCAAGTGCCAGCGCACAATAGCTGTGCAGAAAGTATCTTCCCAATGAATGAGCCTAGGGGACTCCTAGTGACTGTCATAGAATGCTGCTCAATCGAGATTTGGTGAATGAACAAGTGAATAGGGCAGTGGTGGCAGTCAGGGAATTTCAGCAGAATTCCTCAGGCCCTCCGCAAACAGTTCCGCCCACCACTCCTGTCTTTGTGCAGTCTGAGCTTGGGGGAGCCCTCAACAGGGGGTCTAGCCGAGGAGGGGGGTGGTCAGGAAAAGATAGCACTCCAGGTCTAGGTCATTGCCTGGGGGAAGGGAAAGTCAGTTTTAGGAGCTACAAGTTCAGGCTGAATGGGCAGCAACAGCCGAGCCCTGCTCTGTAGGGTTGGGGTGAGAGGCCAGACAGATTAAGGAAGAAGGCTGCTCGGAAGGAGGGTGGGGAAGAGAGGTGCTGTGTGGGTGGGGCAGAAACAGTAAGGGGTCAGGCCTGGTGGGAGGTTAAGGAGTGACTCAGAAGGGCAGAGGTGAGAGCCAGACAGCCAGGCAAGGACAGAGAATCAGTCACTGGGTAAATACTGGCCCAGTTGGAAAAGTCACCTTCTTGGCTCTGAAAACAGAGGACAGGGAGGGAGACTGTCTAGGAGTACCTGGGCTCTGTGGCTCACCGCAGCAGGTCCACATGGACCCCACCCACAGCTTCCACTCTGTCAACCCATCAACTCCTCTCGGTCCTCCTTGAGGTCACTCGGGTCCTCTGGGCCTCCCCTGCCAAATGCCTTCTAGGTCTTAGGATTCCTGACTCAAAAGTTCCCTTCTCCTCCCCTTGGCCCGGTGAGAATTCAGAATAAGGGCTGAACTGTAGGGGTACACAGCATCCCACCTTGGGGACCTGGGAAGAATACAGGGGAAACTCAGCTCCTCCTGGGCCCAGTCATAACAGGCACTGCACAGGGCACTCATTCCATTCAGGCCCAGCTGCCCTGAGGCGTCCCATTCTGAGTTCCCTTTACCCACGTGGGACTACCTCCGAGAGGCTAATCAGTTCTCGCCAGGTGTTACCGAGACCTCAGTGCAAGGCAGTGATTGATTTAGCTCATGGCTTGGAGGACTCCAGGGTGCAGGGGGTGCTGCACACAGGCTTCAGTTTTGTTCCAAGTTTTTACGTATGACTGCCTAACCATAGTCTCCCCAGAGGATAACATAGTAAAGTTCCAGCGAAGACTGACAGGGTCCCCATCATGACGGAATGCCCCTTCTGCCAAGTTGGCAGCGGAAAGGGGTACCCTTGTCCTGCCAAGTTCCCACCCTGCTAGAAGTTTCTCCGTCAGGGCCCCAGGAACGGCAGGCCGAGCCATGCCCAGAGGCGACTCTGAGCCTGAACAACGTGGCCAGAGAACCTCGAGATTCCAAGCTTGCAAGGACGGCCCCTGACCTCCACGCTGGGTCCCTGGGGCGTCCCCTAAGCAAAACTCCACGCTGCTGGGTGGCGCTGGCCAGTGCCAACCCAGGGTCCTGCGCGGGCGCGGCCGTCCCGAGCCAGAGTCCCAGCCGAGCAGCCTCCGGTGTCCCCGCCAAGTTGGCGCGCGCCCACCGCCCTCGGCCCTTAGCCACGCACACTCACCGCGAGCAGCCGCGTGTGCAGCAGCAGCCCCAGAAGCAGCGCGCCCACTGCCCGCCGCCCCATGGCCGGGCCTCGTTCTCTGGCTCTCTCGGCGCCGCCCGGAGCCACCCGCTTGCTGTCCTGCGGAGTCCTTCGGACTGCTCGCCTCCTCCTCTCCTACACCCCGTCCCCGCCCTCCCGCATACTCCCCGCCCCCGGGTCTCCGGCTCCGCCCCCCGAGGCGCCAAGTTCAGAAGCCCCAGACCCCACCTCTAAGACTCTAGCCACGCCTCTCAAGGCCAGGCTCCGCCCCTGAAGCTGTCTGTCCCGGTCCTCTAGGTCCCGCCCCCGCGCCTCCTGTCACACCCCCACAAAAAACAGGCTCCGCCCCCCCAAGAGTAGGCCCCCCCGCCTCCGGGCCACTAGCAAGGCTCTCTAGAGCTGCTGCGCAGCCGGCTGTGCCTTTGTCTGGGCCCCAGTCCCCCTCGGTGTGGGCTGAGGCCCAACCGGCTCCACGCCAGACGTGGCCTGGAGTGTGGGATGAAACTTGGACGCCACTCGGTAGGGCATCGAGACCTCTGTACACACCGCTCCTTCACTCCACGTGTTCCACACCGAGTCCACAGCAAACGGCTTTCAAGGGGGTCCCACAAGCAGGCAACTTTCATAGAGTTTCACAGAGTTACAAGTGTACTTTGCGGAGCTTCTGCTTCAATTCAGTTTAACTTCGTTAAAAGTCAATCCTATGGCTTCAAAACAATGAGGTGTTGGACCCCAGCGCGAGTGCTGTGTGGCCCTGAGCTGCCCCCAGCTGTCACTTGCACCGCTCATGCTCACATTTACTAACACTCTTTGGGGTTCACAATCATTTGCAAGACTTCTCAGCCCTCACACACACTCAGCTGCTCACATCGACTTCGCATTTATATTTACATTTTTGTTTACATTTCTACAGACTCAAGTATCCCAACAAGCTATGAAGCATCTTTTATTTGTTAAATGTTTGTTTTGTGTACATGTGCACATGTATGTGTGTGTGCCTGCATACAGGCCACAGTGATCACATGGAAGTCAGAGGAGTTTTGGGAATTGATGATCTCCTACCATGTGGGTTCAGGTGATCCAACTCAGGTAGGTAATTAAGCTTGGTGGCAAGTATCTATACCCACTGAACCATATCTCTGGACCATACATATGTTTGCCCACACCGGTTCTTCATATATTTTACACTAGGGTTTATGTATTTTTTTACACAGTCACCAGCCTCTATATTCTACATTTTTCTCATACATTCATCCCAGGCCTTGAGTGGGTGCTTGATGCTGAACAAGATGGCCCTCCTACCCCTCCCTATACCACAAGGCAATATAAAGCATTCAAAGAATCAGTCTGATTCACATAGATCATTCCCAGAGACACACCAGCTCTCTCATACCCAGGTTCATATACAGATGGGCTCTGCCACAGACTCGATCTCAGGTGTTCTTGGTAAATCATAATCATCGTTGCACTTCCGCTATAGCCCATGGGCGGGCACACAAGCCTGGAGCCCAGGACTGTCCCTACCACCTACCCAGGGCCCCTTTTCTGACTGAAATTTTCCAGGCAGCCCCAGGCTAGTGGGTGGAGAGAAAAATAACTGGAGTGTGTATGTGCACACACGCATGTGTGTAGGTTTGAGGAAACCCTTTGAGTAATGATAGAAGGAGGGGAATACAAACCCAAGTTTCCATTGTTTCCTGAGAGTTGCTAGGTTCCAGAGACTCCTGGCGGGCTTTGCAGCCAGGAGTGAGGTGGGCTGTGGACAGAAGGAAATGCCCAGTTCACTGGATGGCGCCAGCCCTGTCCGGAAAACATGTTCCCTGTGATAGGGGCCAAACACTTAGGGACCTGAGAAAACACTGACATCTTGACCCTTATTCCACAGAGACCCCATCTCCAAAAGACTGAGTTCTTCCCTGCCCCAGGGCCATAGCTATAGAGGACCAACTCAGAGCATGAAGAGCAGAAAGCACATCCAAATAGGCCTGCCAACGCCCTGGCCCCAGCCCAGGCTCCAGGCACAACACCTAATAAGGTCTGCCGCTGCTCCTGTCAGGGGGGTGGGACAGACAAGGAAGGCATGCCCAGTCGTGGCCCCTAGTGGTCCCTGTTCTGATGAAGGGGACAAGGGAGGGCACAACCCTGCCTCATGCTGTTCTCAGTCCGACAGAAAAGGCTGCTCCATCATCTAGCCATGCAGACCCGGACAAACCACTCAGCCTCTCCTGCCAGTCTCACGTAGGAAGCAAGGGCCATGCTGACTTTCCTCAGAGTAAAGACTAAAGTTAATTGATTGAAAAAGAAAGAAAAGGAAAGGAAAAGAAGTGTCAGGCTCAGTGAGTAAGGGTACTTGTCACCAAGTCTGATTACTGGAGGTCAGAGCTCCACCCTGGAACCTACATGGTAGAAGAGAATCAGCTCCACAAAGCTGTCCTCCAAGCTCCACACATATGCTATGTGTGCTTCAGCATGAGTAAAACTCCCCCGGACACACACGCACATAAATAAACACATTTATTTGGGCCGGAAAGATGGCTCATCAGTTAAAGCATGCACCACTCTTGCAGCGAACTTGAACTTTTTTCTAGTACCCACACTAGGCAGTTCACAATTGCCTGTGACCGGATTCGGGGTACAGGATGCCTCTGAGGGCACTGCACTCATGTGTACAGCCCCACACATACACACACATAATTTAAGAATAAAATAAATATTTTAAAGGAGTTTCAAGAGCTGAGGATGTAGTTCAGTTGGCAGAGTGCTCGCCTAGCATACGTGAGGTTCTGGGTTTGATCCCCAGCACCATATAAACTGGTGGTGTTTTCCTATAACCCCAGAACCTGAGAGCAGCAATGGTGATGGAAAGATTGCCACAAATTCAAGAGCAACTTGAACTACATAAGACCTTGTCTCAAAAGAAGAAAGGAAACTGGGGAGGGGGAGGAGAAAGAGGAGGACCGTGAGGTGCAACCCCTACCCAAGGCTCTCCGGCCAGATGTGGGAGGACATCCTGGTACTATGTGGGAGGGAACTCCCTGTCTGATGAAGAAGGCTGACTTCAGAGTTGGCAGTAGACCAGCCTGGTGGCAGGGTTTTTCCAAGGCCTGGCCTGTGTGTGGGGAGGTCAGCATCCGTGACAAATCTCATGGCATGAGCTGCCTCAGTGTCCTTTCCTTACCTCAGGCCCTGTTCAGTCTCACAGATTTAGCTTCTTGCTTGATTTGCTCATAGCTACAGGAACAGGGGAACAAGCACGCCTTTGTAGATGTTTGGTCAAGATGAACCCAGGCCTATAGGCCCTGCTTCCTGAAAGGGTTTGAGGAAAGAGATGGGAAAGCTGACTGGGGCCTGGAGGAAACCAGCTGACACCAGGAAAATCGAGCTTGTCCAGAACGTACCCCAAAGAAGCCCCACCCGTCTGGGGATCAGTCATCTACCTATTTATTCCACATCCTCTCTTTTCCACGAAGGGGTTTGACTGGCTGGTTTATAGCATGTAGTTCTTAGCATCTTTAGTAAATGTTCTCAAGTTGTTCTGTCTCGAGCCAGGCTGTCGTCTCCTTGTATGGCTTGGAAGAGGAGCCGGGCTTTTCAGAGCCTCTAAGGTGCCTGTAACTACGCCATAGATGCTCACAACTCGAGTGCTTGTCAGCATCTTTAAGACAGAAACAGCTTAAGCGTCTCAACAAGGTCCCGTGGGGAAGGAGGGACCATGAGAGCTGTGGAACAGGAGCTGGGAACTTTTAGAACAGTGGCTACAGTTATGGCTTGCCTCTCCAAAAGTGGGAGGAACAGCTTCTTCTGGTTTCTAATTGATTCCAAATCTTTTCCCTGCCTCAGATCCTCTCACCCGTCTTATGTTTTCTTTCCTCTTTCTTTCTTTCTTTCTTTCTTTCTTTCTTTCTTTCTTTCTTTCTTTCTTCCTTCCTTCCTTCCTTCCTTCCTTTCTTCCTTCCTTCCTTCCTTTTTCTTTCTTCCTTTTTTTCCCCTTTTGTTGTTAATTATTCAAGACTGCCCTGAACAGTTGAGCAGGTTGTTCTCATCACAGAGATAGTAGGCTTCCAAGCAAGCCAATAGGTTTGGTGATGTGTCTTGTGGGCTCCATCTGCCTCTACCCAGCGTTTTCTGATAACATAAGTGAAGGCAATGTCTGCACTGTAAGGGCTAGCTGTGCATTACATTCTTTGAATAAGAAAGCAGTTACTATGGCCAAGAGTTTCCACTGCCTGTGTGGGAAAACAGGCAGAGACAGGATCTGTCCTTGGCTTGGTCTGGAACCAGAAACTGATGTGAAGGAGCTAGGGTTGATGGGAGGACTGAAGAGTAGGAGGAAGAGAAAAAGGCACCACCTTGGGAGGCAATAAACTTTCCCGTGCGCAGGGAAGGTCAGGGTGGGGTGACTGGCAAGATCCTGTGTTGCTCATCTTTCCAGTCTTTTATCACAGACATGCACCCACCTTGACAGAAGCCTTCCCCAGCTTCCCATAAAGGATGTATCCCTAGCTTCCTACAGTTCCACACCCAAACATCTCAACTACTGAGACAGTCTCAGAATGACTTGCTGTCACGAGGCCTCGAAAACAGCAGCTGGCACGCTGTTCTTGCTCGGCCTTCTTTCCGCTGACATCCTCCACAAAGAGCACAGTACCTAGTGTGGACCTGACACTGAGGCCATTTTCATTTTCAATTGGGTGAAAGAACAAATTGCTTTCAGCCGGCCTGCCTTGTGTCATGTGTGTTCCTCCTTTTTTGCTTGTTTTGGTTTTTCAAGATAGGGTTTCTCTGTGTAACAGTTCTGGCCTCGAACTCAGAGATCTTCGTGCCCCTGTCTCCCAAGTACTGGGATTAAAGGCATGCACCACCATGCCTAGCCAAATGTTCCTCTTCTTTTCTTCTTCCCTAAGTCCTGGAAATCGAACCCAGGCCCTCACACATGCTAAGCAAGTTCTCTACTACAGAGCTATGTTCTTAGTCTCCTTTAATTTTTTTGATACAGGGTCTCACTAAGTTGCCCAAGCAGACCCTGAGTAACCCAGGCAAGTCTTGAGGTTGAAATTCTCCTGCCTCGGATTCCAGAGTACCAGGTATTGCAGGTTTATATCACCAGGCCAGGTCCTGGCTTATGCCTCAAGTAGAGAAAAGTCCCTTCCACAGTTCAGACAGCCTAGAGTCTTACTGGCTCTGACAAGGTCCTGAGAAGTGAACAGGTGTGTTGTTTCTGTTTTGTTTGGTTTTGGTTTTGGTTTTTGACACAGTGTCTCACTATGAAGCCTTGGCTGACCTAGACCTCCCTATGTAGACCAGGCTGGCCTCAGACTCACAGAGATCTGCCTGCCTTGGCCACCTTAATGCTAGGCCATACCCCGCTCACTATTGTGTTTTTGAAACAGGGTCTCAGGTAGCACTGACAGATCTCAGGCTCACTGTGTAGCTAAGGATGGATGACCTTGAATTCCTGACCATCTTCCTTCTACCTCCTAAGTGCTGGGATTACAGGTGTGACCACCACATGTATGTGAGGTCTGAACCCAGAGCCTGGTGCATGCCAGGCAAGTGTACCACCAACTGAGACAAACCCTCAACTCGAATGTTTCCAGTTAAGAACACTGAAGCCCAGAAGCTGAAGTGACTTGCTGAGAGAGTTCAGTTAGAAAAAAGGAGAGGCATGATTTGGTTCTTGTGTGATTCCAGAACTTGTCTTCCTAGCCAGTGAAGATCTCTTTTCTGTCCAGGGTGAGGGAGGTCTTCCCAGCTCAGACAGAAAGTGATTCCTTTGGCCAGGGCTTTCGCCTTGCTGTCTGTGCCCCATCCCCAGGGTCTTTACACACTACCTGCCATTTTCTTACTTCCAGGCAGAGTCCTAGACTCCAGGCAGGGATCCCATCCTGCAGCTCCTGGGTCTCCTGCCCTCCCACCCAGATGTCCCAAGAGAAAGGGGTTCTTTGGGATCGCTGTCCTTTTTTTTATTGTTATGACATCTGTATTGTGGGGGCGTGGCACACATGCTGTGGGTGCATGTGAGGAGGTCAAAGGACACCTTTCATGAGTCAGTTCTCTCGCTCTGCCATGTGGGCCCCAGAGATGGCACTCAGGTTGTCAGACTTGGCAGCAGCAGGCAGATCCTCACCTACTGAGCCTTCTCACCTACCTGGAAATTCTGTATGCTTTCCCACATTGTGATCCTGTGGCAAAGGGTTCACACAAGTCTTAAGTGGGTTGAACTTTTTAATCTGCCCCTCCTCAATATATTTGTGGACAGATCCCACCTGTTTTTCTGGGGAAAAAAACTTTTTTGTTTTGCTTTGTTTTCTGTTTTCTTCAAGACAGGGTTTCTTGGTATAGTCCTGGCTGTCCTGGAACTCACTCTGTGAACCAAGCTGGCCTCGAACTCAGAGGTCCGCCTGCCTCTGCCTCCCGAGTGTCAAGTGCTGAGATGAAAGGCATGCACCACCACTGCCCAGTGTGGGAAAAACTTTTACCATTTCACAGGGCATGTGTTGTTTAAGACATGGTTTATGAATGCTACTCCAGAAACGGACTGCTGAGCTGAACATAAAATGTTCTTTATCGTTTCAATCCGTCACTGTGGCCCTCACCCCACAGACCTCTTTAATCAAGCTGGAATGCTTGGGGGCCCTGTCCACCCCCTCACATTCCCACCCACAAGGCCCAGCTTTAGCCCAGAGGCTTCTATGCAGGCCATGAGCTGGACCGCCACCAATGTCCCTGCCCCTGCTCTTCCAGGCAGGGCAGGCACTGTCCCTCACGGTATGTGCGCCAGTGAGGACGGACGGGTCCATGTCTTGCTTCTTCTCACTTAACACTCTTTTTATAAACACAGTTCTATGTGTCAGCAAAGGCCACGGCTACTTAAAAATGAATCTATGGACCAGTGCCAGCCCCCAAACTGTTTATTACCAGTCTGAGATAAGAAGCCGTTGCTCCGAAGCGTCAGTCGACGGTGTCATTAAGCATCCTGTTCAGACCAGCTGACGTTTTCTTCTTTGCACTCCTTCTCCGTATTGGACACAGCACAGAGATTTATATTTCGGCATGAGCTGTCGCCATCTCTCCATCTCTCTCTCCCACGGCTGTGGATGGGGTCCAGGGCCTTGTCCATGTCCACTGGCATCCCTGGCTTGGGGTAAAGCCTCTTGTGTCAGAAGGGAATCACTGGCAGTTTGTGAGCTGGTACTTTTGGATAGCGTTCTCTCTGCCTTTCCATGTGACCTCTCTTTCCTTCTTTCTCTCCCCTCCCTCCCTTTTGCGACAGGGCCTCTCATAGCAAAGGTTAGCTCCGAATTCACTACCTAGCCAAGCATGACCTTGAATTTCTCATCCTCCTGCTACCACCTCCCAAGTACTAGGATTACAGGGGTATGCCACCATGCCTGTCTGTGCAGGGCCTGGGGTCAAGTCTGGGGCTTTGTACTGGCTAGGCAAGCACTCTACCAACTGACCTGCCTCCCTGGCCCACAGGTGCCATTATTCCTCTCCTGCTGCTGGGTGTTTGCCCTGTCTGCAGGTCTTGGTTACTAAGCAAACATCCTGGCAATGGCTCTTTGTACATCCACGTGTTTACTCTAGTAACTCCTTCCATGTATTTTTTTTTTCAATGTTCATTGGTGCTTTGCCTGGGTGTATGTCTGTGTGAGGGTGTCAGATCGTCTGGAACTGGACTCCAGACAGTTGTGAGCTGCCATGTGGGTGCTGTGAATTGAACCCGGTCCTCTGGAAGAAGAGACAATGCTCTTAACCCCTGAGCCACCTCCCCAGTCCAACTCCCTCCACTTTTAAGGACCACAAAACTGAGGCCACATAGACCAAGAGACTTCTGCAGGGACACAGTGGCAGGGAGAAATAGCCTTCCCCCAACTCTGCCACCCCCCACATGGGCCTCTTAACCAACCCCTGGCCCCCTTGTTCCTTCCTCTGATCCACACTGCCCTTCCTACTGGGCAGACTTTCCGTTTCTTTGGTGATTTTTCTTTTACAAGGCCGTGAGCCCTCTGTACTGTTCTTGCATGTTGTCTTTTGCAGTCTGAGAGAAATCCTTTTGGAATGTCCTGTGCCTTCTCCCTCCAAGTTCCCGGCTTTGTTCAATTGTTCCCCAGGAATTCCTGCCTGGTTGGGGCGGGGGTGGGGGGGTGGGGGGGGCTGAGCATGAGGCTGGTGAAAAGTTGGCCAAAAATGGTGAGAGCAACGCAGCCCTGCAAGAGCAAGGGCTTTTTGTTGTTTTTATTGTTGCCCCCCACCCCCGACTGCAGATCTCAAGCCAAAGGGAGATGGGTGCAGCTTGGGATGAAGTGGGGTACCAGTCAATGTGTGTAGATAAAAAAAGCAGGGAGAATAAAATGGGGCTGAGCCTGGGAAGTGCAGTGAGAGAAGGGTGGGCTGAGGCCTAGAAGGCCCAGGAATAGGATGTGCATCTGGCACACAAACATCGGCAATTAAAACAGCTGTATTTCCTTTTCAGACTCCTGGAACTGAGATATCGGGATATCTGTTTATAAAAGACAGTAACTTTTTTTTTTTTTTGGTTTTTCGAGACAGGGTTTCTCTGCAGCTGTAGAGCCTGTCCTGGAACTGGTCTTGTAGACCAGGCTACCCTTTTTTTTTTTTTTTTTTTTTTTTTTCTTGAGGCAGGGTCTTGGATAGTCCAAGCTATTCTCAAACTCCTTAAGTCACTGGGGATGACATTGAACTTCAGTCCTCTTGACTCTGTCCCAGAACTGACACTGCAGGCACATACCACCATGCTGCATCCTTTGCAGTGCTAGGGATTAAACCCAGGACTGCATGCATGCTAGGCAAGTCCTCTGCTGATTGAGAATACCTCTGGGCATAGTAAATTACTTTTTTCTTTTTTTTCCTTTCTTTCTTTCTCTCTTTCTTTCTTTCTTTCTTTCTTTCTTTCTTTCTTTCTTTCTTTCTTTCTTTCTTTCTTCCTTTTTTTCCAACACAGAGTTTCTCTGTGTAACAGCTCTAGCTGTCCTGGAACTCATTTTGTAGATCAGACTGGCCTTGAACTCACTGAGATCCGTCTGCCTCTGCCTCCCCCAAGTGCTGGGATTTCCTGGCTAGTAAATTACTTTTAATTTGTAAAAATCGCCAGTATGATTCTCCTCTACTGAGTGGTATTAAATATTGAGGACCTTGGAGATCACATCTAAGATCAACAGTGGCTTCTGCGGAAATTACCCTCTCATTTACCACTTTCTGGATCACACCTGTTGTTTCAGGTTTACTCTGCACTGTTTAGAACCACGACACTGACGCACAGTGTGCCATTACACACTCTTTTTATTTAATCTTTAAAAATTTTTAAACAATGTTTTATGATTTATTTTTATTTTATGTTTACTGGCGTTTTGTCTGCATGTGGATTTGGTGAGGGTGTCAGATCCCCTGGAGCTGGAGTTACAGACAGTTGTGAACCGCCATGTGGGTGCTGGGACTTGAACCCAGGTCTTCTGGAAGAACAGCCAGTGCTTTTCACCACTGAGCCATTCCCCAGCCCCAGGTGTTACACAGTTTTAATCCCAGCACATGGGAGCCAGAGGCAAGAGGACCAAGACAAATTCCGTGCCAGCCTGTTGTACATATTGAATTGTAGTCCAGCCAGGGACTCAAAAAGAAAAAAAAAAGATGGGGGCAGAAGAGACATTGTTTGGGGGAGCAGCCCAACCCCTCCTCCAGTTAAACATCACCCGTCATTTGTCTAATTCATTGTATTTTGGAGGCCAAGTTCCGCTCCCGGCTTCTCTTAGGATCTATTCAGTGGGGCCAGCAAGATGGCTCAGCAGGTAGAGGCGTTTACTACCAAGTCTGGCAACCTGAGTTCAATCCCCAGCACCCACTTGATAGACAGCAAGAACTCCCACAAGCTGTCTGTCCTCTCACCTACACACGTGCGCCATGCCATGGGACTTGTTCGTGTACATATGCACACACACAGAGGAAAAAGAAAGCCTGCAGGAACATAGAGAGCCAAGGCCCTGATTCGAGCCTGGCAAGCAGTGGTAATGCCTCCCAACCCTAGCACAGGAATTGCAGCAGGTGCGAAGGAATTTCTTGACCCCTCCAGCCACGCTGTCACCCAGCCCAAGCTACACAAGGGAGACAGCCCACGACGCCCAGCATTGTTCTGCTGCCAGGCATGCTGCTTCCTGTTTACATGGACCCTGCAGGTGGGGGACCTCCTGTGACTTCAGCACAACTGGAAGGAACGGGGACCTTCTCCAATGTGTTTATTTTCTCTAGGCTTGGGTTCAATAGCCTGTAGAAGGGACTTGTTTGGATCAAAGGGCAGAGATCCAGTCCCTACAGGATATAATCTAATTTCCAGGCAATGGGCAAACTTCACCTGAGCACCTACTTACTATGCACTGGGTTCTCTGACGATGTGCGGCATGCGTTATGTACCCACTGAGTGCATTTGCCGAGCACCTGCTCCTTTCTCAATGTCATCATGAAGATGAAGATGACGGCATACTCATTCCAGATGCAGTGCCCTCTGATGATGCCAAGGAGGCTCTGGAAGCCGCTGCGTTCCAGGCACCTGATTGAAATGATTTACACCGGATCCCTCTGTGCTACGGTGTCCTGTTCCACAAAATGACACCAGTGCTTTCCTTAAAGAGTCAATGTGTCGATTAAATGGCTAGGTGCAGCCAGTGCGTTGGCTTAGGGCTTCAGATGTCAGGCCAAGCCGTTGTGGCTTCCTTTTCTAGTGCCTAGGAAGAACACGGGGATGCAAACGGAGCTATGGTGCCTCGGCTCCTGGTCTCACTTCTACCTCTGACAAAAGCCTAAGTTTGGTGAAACTGAGTCACAGCCCTGAGATATCTGCATTTTAGGGACTTAATATATTTTGTTCTCAGACACATGCACACTTTTCCGAAACTTTTTCCCCCATACTTTTCTTGGTTGTTTTTGAAGAAAAAGGTCTCATAGCCCAGGTTCGCCTCTGTGATTATGGGTACGTGCTATTACCTCTAACTTCTTCTGCTGTTTTAAAGAAAAACGCAGTCTCTTTCAAGTCAAAATTTAGTGATTAGTTACTAGATGAACAATTAACAGGCAGATCTCTAACAGAAAAGTTGCAGCATGGTAGTATACTCCTTTAAACTCAGGACTTGGGAGGAAGAGGCAGGTAGATCTCTGTGAGTTCTGGAGTAACCTGGTCTACATGGTAAGTTCCAGGCTTGTAGTCCTGGATGCTTGGGAAGCTGGGATAGGAAGATCGTGAGTTCAAAGTCAGCCTGTAACTTGTCTTATAGCTCAGAGTCAAAGTGCTCTGCTAGCGTAAGGTCCTGGGTCCAGTCCTTGAACTAAAATAAAAAGAAAAATTTAAAGGAAACCATTTTGAACCTAATTCCACAGCATGGAGGCGTGTCATCTTGTTGGATTTGTCGCTGTCTGCTGTGTTTCCTACGGAAGGGTCAGCCCTTAGTCTCCTTTGCACCCATTCAAATGGTTTGTACTAGTTTGCGGCAGCTGTAGGCAGGACCACTCTCCTGGCCAAGAACCCTGAACTGCACAAAAAGGAGAGGGGAAGCCGGGCTGTGCTTCAGCCACCCTTCTCTTCTCCCTGACTGTAGGGTCAGTGGGACCATCTGCTTCAAGCTCCTACTGTTTTGACTTCCCTAACATTATGGCTTGCACCTTGAACTGTGAGCTGAAAGAAACTCTTTCTCCCTGCCTGGCTGCCAGTCATTAAAGCCACAGGAAAAGAAGAACAGAGTTACTTTTCTTTGTTTTTGTAACATCATGAAGAGCTATCTTCCTTTTGAAAGAATTGAATATATCCAAAGCACTTTAGATAGTGCCTGGAGCATAATTAAGAGTTAAGGGCTGGAGAGATGGCTCAGAGGTTAAGAGCATTGCCTCTCTTCCTAGAGGTCCTGAGTTCAATTCCCAGCAACCACATGGTGGCTCACAACCATCTGTAATGGGGTCTGGTGCCTTCTTCTGGCCTGCAGGCATACACACAGACAGTATACATAATAAATAAATAAATATTTATATAAAAAAGATTTTAAAAAAAAGAGTTAAATAGAGCCAGGTGGTGGTGGTGCATCCCTTTAATCCCAGCACTCGGGAGGTAGAGGCAGGCAGATCTCTGTGAGTTCAAGGCCAGCCTGGTCTACAAGAACTAGTTCCAGGACAGCAAGGACTGTTACACAGAGAAACCCTGTCTCAAAAAACCAAAAAAAAAAAAAAGGAGTTAAATAAATGTTGACTGGTGTTATTAATAGCATGAGTTACTGGGCATCCACAAGTAAAGCTCTCTCATATTTCTGAGGGTAGCAATGTCACCATTATGGAGCACCTGTTGGCCACGAGGTCCAGAGTCTACTAACATTATAAAAAGGATTTACTGTGAGCCAGACTGGGCCAGGTGCTGGTAATGTCAAGTGGAGCCCTAGTCAAATGTCGAGAGAGAGAGAGCCCTGCACTCCGATTCAAGGAAACTGGACCTTTTTGGAGGGGAGCATTTCTAGAAAAGCCAGGGGGGTAGCCTGCTCTTCTGCCTCAGAGCCAGAGGAGTGCTGACCCAGGTCCAGACGGTGGGGGCTTTGAGCAGCTGCAGAGAGGGCACCAAAGTCAGCTCTATTTCTCATGCTAGAGCAGAATGGATTGTGCCAAACTGTTCCTGTGACTGTCCATTGGCGGAAGGGAAACTGGTTAGTGTGGACTAAGTGGGCATCTTATTCTGGGGAGGAGAGGAATAAGGGACAGAGAACTGAGATTGTTGCATGCTGAACCCTGAACCAAAGAAGGAATAAAAAACAGAAGTGAATTCATGAACTCAACGGACCAGAAGTTTGCTGGCTCCTTTTTCCTTCCTCCTGTCCTTGTGCTCCCATGAGGGGGATACTTGGTCTGTTACCCTCTCTGCTTGACCAGAAGAATTTGCCAAACAGAGGCTTCAGCAGGTCACTGTTGTTTCTAAGCACAGAGGAACTTTGGGAGCCTCGAAGTTCTCTATATTTTCTCAAGCATCCCCATTCTATATTCAGAGGTGCTGTTGGCCTTCATGTTGCCAGGGAGACGAGAGTGTCAATTATAAGGACGAGGTTTCAAGTCTCCAATCAGACAGAATTGGACCCTAAGGTGGTCAGTAGCTGATGGGAAGCCCAGCAAGAAGCTGGGGACCACAGGAACTAGAGTGTTTGTGTGGATCATTCTCGGTTCTCAGTCTAAGAGTTTCCAGGCCTGGCCTAGGACAAGAGGACACACTCAGGAACATGAGTTCAGGGGCGCATAGATCAGTGAAGCTATACATCCAAACTGCAGGTGGAGAAAACAGACCTGGAGGGCAGAACGAAGGATCCGAGGCCTCAGGGGCAGCTAGGTTCCATATGGAGCTGATCTCCCTGAATCTAAATCAGTTGGGATCTGAGTCCTCGGCAGCCCAGGCAAGATCTTCCCAGACATTCGAGGTAGCTGAAGGAAAGACCACCTCATCCTAACCCCATCGAGCCTAATCCAGTCCAAATGGACTTGGTAACTTCAGACAGCACCCAGCAGGGTCACCTCCCTCCCATGGAGAAGTCTGGCTGCCATCAAAAAGGTCTGTTGTGTCCATGTGAAGAAGGACACATAATGTTGAGTCTGGCTCAGTGGTTCACACCTGTTATCACGGAACTAACTCCAGAGTTCTTGGGCCAGCCTGGGCTACATGAGACCCTGCCTCAAAAAAGAGCAGAGATGAGAACAGCTCCCACCGTGTAGAAACAGTTCTATGAGAGAAACTGGAGATTTCTGAGATTAGCGGGCTTTACACTCACCCCGCAAGTCATTTTTTGTTCATTCAGAGGGCACTGACATTTTTACATTTGTTCCTAACATGTTAAAAAAAAAAAAAAAAAAGAAAAAAAGAAATCAGGACCTGGTGAGATGGCTCAGCAGGTAAAGGCACTTGCGGCTAAGTCTGAGTACCTGGTTCAATCCCAGCTAGACTCACAGGTTAGGAGAGAACTGACTTCTGCAAGTTGTCCTCTGGTTTCTGTTCTTACATAGCAGAATGAGTGCAAGTGAACACACACACAAATGTAATTTTGTAATTTTAAAAAATCAGATCTCACTGGGTGGTGGTGGCACACGCCTTAAATCCCAGCGCTTGGGAGGCAGAGGCAGGCAGATCTCTGTGAGTTTGAGGTTAGCTTGGTCTAAAGAATGAATTTCAGGACGGGCTCCAAAGCTACAAAGAAATCCTATCTCAAAAAAAGAAAAAATAATCGTATCTCAAATACAAGCTTGTTCACACCTCTTAGCCAATAGAGAATCTGAGCTAGAAAAATGGCCTTTGGCGACAAGGGCTCTAGCTCAGTGGATAGCATGCATTAGGTCTTGATCCCACCACCACATAAACCAAATCTGGCAGTATCTATCTGTAATCCCAGCACTCTAGAGGTAAAGGCAGGGGGATCAGGAGTTTTTGGTCATCCTTGGCTACACAGAATTTGAGAACAGCCTGAGCTATAGAAGACCCTAGTGCTGGCTAGTGTTTTACATAGCCTATAGTCATCTGAGAGGAAGGAACCTCAACCGAGAAAATGCCTCTGTAGGATTTGGCCATAGACAAGCCTGTAGGCCATTTTCTTAGTGGTTAATGCTGGAGGGCCCAACCCGTTGTGGGTGGGAACACCTTGGGCTGGTGGGCCAGGGTTCTGAATGAAAGCAGGTCGAGCAAGCTACGAGGAGCAAACCAGTAAGCAGCGCCCCTCCATGGCCTCTACATCAGCTCCTCTCTCCGGGTTCCTGCCCTGCTTTAGGTCCCGACCTGACTTCCTTCAGTGATGTGGAAGTGTCAGTCAAATAAACCCTCTCCTCCCCGAGCTGCTTTTGGTCATGGTCATCACAGCCCTAGGGACTCTGACTAGGACAACCTTGTCTCAAAATTTAAAAAAAAGAGAGTGGGGTGCTTGTGTCAGGGGGTCCAACCTGAGCAACAGAGTTGAGACTCCACTTTGGGAGGAAAAAAAATCAGACCCCCTGGCTTGTCTTATGATAATTTATTTCCACACTGTGGCTGGTGCCCACTGGACAAAACTGGTATCCATGTCACCACCAGCCCTCGGGCTTAGAGGTGGGTTCAGGGGCATTCCATCCAGAACGTATTGCTTCCCAGAACTTGGGCAGACGACCTAAGGAAAAGAACCCATTGCCAAACAGAGGGATCTCTGGAAGTTTTACACCTGCCCTCTCAGGCATCTCGGCAGAGAAGCTCTGGTTATGAACCTGGTGTTGGCAGCTCAGGCCAGTGGAACCACCCACACACTGCAGCGGACTGGTGTCCCGGTTGGAGGGGACCAGGTAGTTGCTGGTTGGATAGTGATTGGAGGCAGTGATTATGTTTGTGCTGGGAGTAGAATAGCTGCGGGGTGGGGCTTGGTCCACTGGGTCCAGGTAGAGCGAGTTGGCAGCTCGTTCCAGGCAGGTGGCCGCCAACTGAGGCAAGCTCAGAGCTTTGGGGTAGCTGCTGCTGAAAATGTTGGTGGATCTGTCCAGGTAGTTGATGCCTTTGATGAGTTGGTCCAGGAAGGTAGGGCTGGAGGGGCATGATGGACGGTCTGTGCAGAGCAGGCATTGGGGGTTGCTGCGTAGAGAAGTGGGCTTTTTGGCCACCTTGGGGCCCTTCACCAGGTGACTGGTCTCTACACACCTGGAGTTGTAGGGCTGGCCTATGCAGATTCTCCCCTCAGGAAGACTTGCAGAGGCAGGGCCGAAGGACTGCTCTGAGGGGCTGCTGGGGGTGCTGAACTCAGAGCTGCTTGGGAAATGGGTACTTGAGCCCTTGACGTTGTTCATATTGGAGTACTGCGTCCAGCCTGGAGTTCGGGGAGGAAAGGAAGCATTGCTGGGATGGCTCAAACGGCTGTAAGTGTTGGATCGACTCACCTGGCGTCCAGACATCTTGGCTGGGTCGGGTTTCTGAGGTGTTTGGTTGGTTACCTGGACCTGCCAAAGAGAGTCAGGTCAGCTCTGGCTCCCTGTCACCTCCCTCTGACCTTCCTCTTCATGGGCTTCCTCTGCTGCCCTCTCCTTTCTCCTCCCGGGCTCCAAACTTCTCCAGAAAGCACAAGAGAAGCGTGAGAAGTGAGGAGAAAGGCAGGGTCATTATTGTATCCAAGACTTGACGATGGCAGCAGGAACTAGACAGAGGGCTGCCTCTCTGGGAAACATGGGGCAGCCTGTTGAGCCCTCATTTCTCAAACTCCAAAGCAGGGACCCCAGTAGACCACAAAAGCCCAACGACAGAGTCTCTAATGTTGAATGAAACAGAGACCGGGCTTAGATGATACCCAAGGGCTAACCCAGTGCTAACGAGCACAAGTCATCGCTCCCAGACCCTATGCTGTCGGCTCCGTCTCTGCACTCGGTCCTTTACCTCCCCCATCTTACAGACTGCAACATAAGGGAGGAAAGCAGTAGTCTAGTCTCAGGTGATGGAGGTGCCTACTCCCAGCACAAAGGAGACAGAGTTCAAGGGCTGCCTTAGCCACATAGTGATTTTAAAGCCACCCTGGGCTACATGAATCTCAAAAAATCCTGCCAAGTTGTTTGGTTCTAAACTTCTCTGCCAGTATGGGATTTCTTCATTTGCCCCGCTTGAACAAAGAGACGCGGAGTTCCCACTCTTCCTGATCCTGAAGTAGGCATTTTATGGAGCCTAAACCTGGCCAGGCCGCAGACATGCTGATTCCTTTAATCTGTGTCCTGTCCCTGAGTAATGAAGTCCCTGTAGTTCCCTTTTGCTCCCATGGGTCTCCAATACCGTTCATTCCTCCACCCCCACTACTACCAGCTCTGCCTGACTTCTGATATTTGCTTGGTGCCAACGGAGCAGTAATTGAGCCTGCCCCACCCAGAAAACAGCTGCAAATCCCTCTTGCTGCCCAGGCCCCTCAGCTGCCCTTGTCTTTTGGGTCTAAAATGGGTGGAATGTCCAAGCCCTGGCCTGTCTTCCCTGCCTGGCCCAACCCCACCATATCCCCCATTTTAGAAAAACAAGAGGAGACAGCCAGCTGCCCTAACTCAAGTGCCCTCCCCTTCCTGGTCTGTGGTACCCTATCTGACTGCTGCAAGGTTCTTTTCTCTCTTACCCTGGCTCTTAGGAGGTAGATGACATAGACCTCCTTGGCTCTCCGCTGGGGACACCCACAGTTTGCCACTTCAGACTGCTGGCCATGTCATAAAATCACGGAATTCTAAGACAGAGAAGGGCCTCCTACAGTCATTCCGGCCAGGCCTCAGCCTCAGGGCGGAAACTCCTATGAACCTGCCGAGACAGATGGGCCCTTTTCTGAACCCATTCTAAGGTGGCTGCTTTCCAGGATTTGTTTTCCTTGCGTTGAATCGAAAGATTTGCTCTAGCACTGACACAACTCAGGCCGGCTACATCGAGGCTATCAGTTTCTCCTCTTGTTGGGTAGACGCATGTTGATTCAGCCTCCTCCAAGAGCTGTCCCTTTGGAGACCCATTTGTAGGGGACTAAGAGCAGTCAGCAGTTCTTTGTTGAGTACCTGCTGCGTCTCAGGCTTCAGGGGGAGCATCAAGTCTCCAGGAAATGGAGACATTTCTCAGTGTTCCTTTCTGAGCCCCATGTCCCTGACTTGGACTGGGTCCCCAGGACTCTTCCAGTAAGTGGGTGCTGAGTGAATGACCCACATCCTCCCCTAAGACCTCATGGTATTTCCCAGGAAGAGCTTCTCTCCATCCCATTTTTACTCATGTTGAAAGTAGAGTTTGGTTCTGAGCGGTCAGTTAAGTTTCTGACTGAGGTGTGACAGTATTTGTCTGTTATCTGAGCCTGGCAGAGAGTGGTCAGCTCTGGCTTCCTGCCTCCTCCCTCTGACCTTTTTCTTCATGGGCTTCCTCTGCTTCCCCCTCGCCTCTCCTTCCCGGCTCAGGACTTCTCCAGAAAGCACAAAAGAAGGCTGAGAGGTGAGAGGAAGGCAGAGCCATCAGAGTGTCCAAGACCTGACAGAACATGTTCTTTGCTTGGTCAAGACTTAGTATTTTGCAGGGCAGTGGTGGCGCATGCCTTTAATCCCAGAACTTGGGAGGCAGAGGCCTGTCGACCTCTGTGAGTTCGAGGTCATCTTGGTCTACAGATCAAGTTCCAGGACAGTCACGACTGTTACACAGAGAAACCTTGTCTCAAAAAAACCAAAAACTAATCAGTCAGTCAACCAACCAACCAACCAACCAACCAACCAACCAACCAACCAACCAAAAAAGACTTAGGATTTCAGCCCCAGTGCCACAGAAAACAAAACAGTGGGAAAAACTAAGGCACAGCTCAGTGGAAGAGGACTTGCTGCACACATACAAGATGAGTTTAGCTGCCAATACTGGAAAATCAGTCTCTTTCTCTCTCTCTCTCTCTCTCTCTCTCTATATATATATATATATATATATATATATATGTGTGTGTGTGTGTGTGTGTGTGTGTGTGTGTGTGTGTGTGTGTGTGTGTGTGTGTTGCATGGTATGTATTCTATACATTATATACTATTGTATGTGTGTGATATGTATATTATAATATTCTGTGCATACACTGTGCACATTGTTTATATACTTTATTTGTGTGTATAGTGCATATATTATATATACTCTATATAGAGTGTATAATATATGCACTATATGTGTATATATAATATGTATATGTGTTATATGTATATGTTTGTTATACTCTATGTGTGTATGTAGAGTTGTGATATATAATATATATACACTCTTTTATGTACACATATATGTTTTTTCCAGACTCCCAAGCTTACTGAAACTTAGCAGATAATGAGCTGCCATATTCTCTCTTTTTTTTAAAATTTTACTTCTGTGCGTGTTTGCATACAGGTATGCATATGTCTTAGAGATCAGAGGACAGCTTATAGGAGTCACTTCTCTCCTTTTTTCTGCCATTGTTTTTCAAGACAGGGTTTCTCTGTCTGGCCCTGGCTGTCCTGGAACTCGCTCTGTAGACCAGGCTGGCTTTGAATTCAAAGATCCATCTGCCTCTGCCTCCCCCTTCCCCCCAGTACTGGGATTAGAGGCATACCCGCCCCCCTCCGGCTCATTTCTCTCATTTTGCCATGTGAGTTCCAGGGATGAAATTTGGGTCATCTGGCTTGGCAAGCAAGCACCTTTATTCAGTGAGCTATCTTCCTGGCCCCCACATGTTCTCCACTCGAATCCTCTAATTACACATTTCTTCCACACTTAGCACTTAAGTCACGCACATAAACATCACTATGCCGAGGAAGCTGCAGACAGCAGCAGCTCCATCCTTGATGACTTCAGTGTGTATCTACATGCTGAGAGGACAAGGCTTCTTTCAAACTTCTCACAGGCTCCTGGTCCGGGGCATTTGACATTGACATAGAGCCTTTATTCAATAGGTAGTTCTGTTGTGGGCTTCTATCCTTAGAGCACAGCAGCCATTACCATCTTAATCTAAGAGACCCTGGAGATCAGGCCGACTGATGTTCCCTCAAAGGAGGAAGGGGCTAGGGAGGGTCATTTACCCTCCCCCAAGATTCCAGTCACCCACACCGGTGCTCCTCCCAGTTGCAGGGGATTCTGCTCCTGTGGTAAACGGACTTGGGTGGGGGCTCTAGAGTACACAGAAAATAGGGTTAACTAAGGAGGGCAACACCACACAAATAGCTTTGGAAAGTCACCACCAATGCTGGGATGAGCTTTTTCACTGGTGTGGTTTTGGGGAGTGTCACCCACACTCCTATAAGTCACCCCCTCCTATGCTTCTATAAAAGCCCAATAAGCCAAGTGGTGGTGGGGTATGCCTTTAATTCCAGGACTTGGGAGGCAGAGGCTGGTGGATCTCTGAGTTCAAGGTCAGCCTGGTCTATAGTCTATAGAGTGAGTTTCAGGACAGCCAGGGCTACACAGAAAAACCCTGGCTTAAAAAAAAAAAACCCAAAACAAAGAAAGTCCAATAAATTCATTGTTTACCAATCTAACTTTGGATGGAGTTGTTTCTTTTTGTCTGTCATTGGTACCCTATCTACGGTGAGTAGCATTCAAGTCTCCCCAGGAGAAGTTAACACATTAATCCAAAGTCAGATCTCACTAGCTGTCCCTCGAACATTCGTCTTGACCCACATGCTAGTTCTCATGTCTCTTTCATCTCCTTCAGTCTGGAGGTCTCTCTCTCACTGTGTGTCCACGTGTGCATATGTTCCTGTGTACGTGTGTACACGTGTGTGCATATGTTCCTGTGTATGTGTGTGCATGTGTGGGCATATTCCTATGTTCGTGTGTGTATGTGTGGGCATATTCCTGTCTACAGATGTGCATGTGTGTGCATGTGTAAGTATATGTTCCTGTATACACATGTGCATGTGTGCATGTGTGGAGTCCAGAGACTGCTGGGTAGATGTCTGGTATCTTCTTCTGTCATTCCCCACCTTACATTTTGAAGGCAGATCACCCCATGATGGAGGAGTGTCTATGTGTTACTTTTAGACACTCCTCCATCAACCCCACTAAACCTGGAGCTCATAAATTTATTAACATTGGTAGCTAGCAAACCCCAGGAAGCTCCCCCCGTCCTGGGATACAAGCACACACTGCCACACCCAGCGTTTTACATGGATGCTGGGGACCCAGACCTCGGGTCCTCTTTCTCACAAGCTCTTTACTGACAGAGACATCTCTAGATGCTCTCACCCTTCCTTCATCTTTGATGCCACTGAGGGTTTAGAGCGGAGCAGATTAGTTACTGGCAGAATGTTCTCCAGTTTGGGTCCAGCCCATTTTTCCTAATGACCAGACACTGTAGCCCAATGGCCTGGGACCTCCTCTGTGTGTTGCTGCTGAGAATGAAGACCCTTCTGCCTCAGGGTGGGAGTCAGCTAAGCGAGGTGCAGAGACAGGGACCCAAAGGCTCCTGCCAGATGAAGAAGAGTGTGGGAACTCAAACAAGGGAAGCGGTGTGCACCACTCTCTTTTGAGCCCTGAGCCAGGGCTGGGTGCAGCACTGGGCTGGGGGCCTGGAGGGCAGGCAGGCAGGCAGCCAGCTGAGGGTGGGGCCTCTGGGCTGTTTGTCCTGATGGTATCCAGGCATGGAGAACGCTGGCCATTTCTGGCCTGGGCACAGGAGCGCTGGAAATAGCTGTAGGATTATTTCGGGAGGAATGCGCTGTTTCTCCTTCTTCCCAGAAAGCCAGGCTGTGTCTGTCCTAGGAAGATCAGCAAAGTCCCTCTATGGTGCCGCTACTCTGAGGGATCTTCAGGACAGCTGGTGACCCACAGAGGACTTCAGTCAGAGAGGGGCTGAAGGGCTAAAAGTCTCCTTTGCAGATGGAAGCAGGGTGGCTTTGAGATACCCGCCCAAGTTGGGCCCATTAGAATTCAAATGACGCCCTGCCTGGGAATGCAGGGTAGGCAGCGGTTCAGGACGCTGGTTGCCCTATTCCTGGCCCATTCTCCACAAAGCTGACTCTTATGGACCCCCTACTGTATGCAGTAGAATCTTTGCCAGGCTCTGCATGTCCACCCTCACATTTAGTCTTCGCAGGACCCCTATGAGGTAGGTATTTTGTTTTCCATATGAGGTCATAGGCAGCTCAGGGTGGGAAAGAGGCTTTGATGAAGCATGGCCAGAATCAGGACCGTACCTCTGGGCTCAGAGAAGAGGTTAAAGGCTTAAGTAGGAAGATGTGTGGGTCACTTTCTCACTCATGGGGGGGGGGGACGTGCTCAGGAAAGTGACCCTGTGAATGAATCAGCTTTGGCAGGGGGCGGGACAGAGTGGCTGGGAGCTGTAACTATATTCCACACTGAGCCCTTACCTGGACCACCTCCAGCCTTGGCCTCTTAGCACCATGGCCAAACCAGCTATGAGCTGTGACATTTCAATTACCCTTGACCCTCCCACCCCCTTCTCACCCGACTTTCCTCCCTGTCCAACCAATATCCCCACCTTTCTTGTTCTCCTCTAAAGCCAAGAGGTCCCCCTTCTCCACACCCTGTCCCTAGGCATAAGTATTCCAGGAAACCTTACTCGATCAGAGCTCCCTCAGGATTCTGGGAGCAGTCCTTCTCCTGAGACTGAAGACCCTGCCTCATCAGCACACAGCCCACACATGAACCCTTCATCAGCCATGTAACTTCTCTTCCCCCCCTGGAGATCTGAGGAGGGATGTCCCCCATGTCCCTTTTACTTCATGACTCTTGGAAACAGCCTGTGCAAACAGGCTCAGCTCAGCAGTCACATGTGTGTGACAGCAGACAGGGACAGCGAGAGGCATGTGTGTGACAGCAGACAGGGACAGCAAGAGGCATGTGTGTGACAGCAGACAGGGACAGTGAGCGGCACGAGAGCTTTGCGCTCCCATCACGCCTGTAGGGTATCTGTGCCCAGCCTGCGATGACTCCTGGCAGTGTGCCACCCTGAACCCCTACCTGGCATTAAGCCAGCCTGCCTGCAGCGCTATAAATCTCTCCTGGGCCAGGAATTCTGCTTTCCCCACCCCCTACACTGCCTGCAGCCTTCTACCCACCAGGGTGCATGAGTCACACCCCAACATCTACCAGTACCCTCAGGAAAAAGGGCCCTGTTTGTACCTACTGCCAAGACCAGCGCTTCCCAAGTCCACGTATGGCAGGTACAGGCCAGGACAGGTTCCAGTTCAGGAGGTCTGGGACAGGTGGGGCTTGGCAAGGACCCCAGGCAGCAACAGCTCCCTCCTGCCAGGCTGCCTCCGGGCCTTGGAGGCAGAGTCACCAGTCTGGGAGGTGTCTGGGAAATTCCCTCTAGGGGGAAGATGGTCACAAATAGGTTTCTGTGCAGTGTTGCTCGGAGTGGCTGGGGCCCAGAGGAAGCAGAGCTGCAAGGAGCTAGCTGGTGCTGAGCTTTGGTGCTGGTAGATGAGTGTCTACAGCTCTCAGTCTCCTGTTCTGTAAAATGGGCAGGAGGGTGCCTAGTGAACGTGGCACAGATTGTCTGATAGCAGAAGTTTACAAGCCCTCCAGGCTCGGATCCAAGCCTCCACCAACGCCCCAGCTGCTACAGTGAAGGCCTGGAGCTGGCTAGAGCCAGTTGGTCAGCACTCTGGAATTTGGTGGGCTGTTTTCTTTTGTTTGCTTGTGCTGCTCTCTCTCTCTCTCTCTCTCTCTCTCTCATCTCAAACTGTAGTCCCTGCCTGCTGAATACTAGGGTAACAGACATGCACCACCAGGTGAGGCATGATAGGCTACTGTTAAGCACGGCACGTAAAGCCAGGCACAATGGGAACTTTCACCCTGGAACTAGCCTGTGTGACAAGTTAAGACTTTCCTCTGAGATTTTGTTGCCAGCGCAGGAGGCTGGCCAAATGATCACCCTTTTGAACTTGTGTTTCCTCAGCTAGGAAAACCACAATAGTAATGTTTTTACAGACCTATGTGCACACACACACACACACAGTGGAGTGTGCAATGCACATACACATCTGCTGCACAAACACACATATGTGGGAGTATACACATGCACACACATGTGCACAAGCACATGCATACACCATGGTCCTAGGGCCTATGCTAAGGCTCATGCCTCAGCTCATTTGGAATGTTTCTCATTCCAACCTCATAATGAAGAATGAAGCGAGTCCAATCTGCAGCCCACGGGCGGGCTTTATGCAGCCCACAATGGCTGTGAATTCGACCCAGCACAAGATCAGAAATTTACTTAAAACGTTACTGGATCTTTCTCTCTCTCTCTCTCTCTCTCTCTCTCTCTCTCTCTCTCTCTCTCTCTCTCTCTCTCTCTCTCTCTCTCTCCTCTCTCTCTCTCTCTCACACACACACCTTGATTGTGCAGTTCTAAAACATCATAGGTGGTCATGCAGTGTTGAAGTGTCAAAAGGCTAGACACATTTGAATGTTAACAGCGAGAATTTTCAGAAAAACTGAAAGGCAGGCATGCAGCTCTGTCCCTGACTGTACAACATAACCCTAGTAGCTATTCATGGTAACCATCAGTAACTCCAGTTCCAGCTGATCTGATGTCCTCTTCTGGCCTATGTAGGCACTGCATGCACATGGTACACAGACATGCATGCAAGCAAAAACATATACATACATAAAAACATTCAAGAGGGCTGGAGAGATGGCTCAGTGGTTAAGAGCACTGCCTGCTCTTCCAAAGGTCCTGAATTCAATTCCCAGCAACCACATGGTGGCTCACAACCATCTGTAATGAGAGCTGGTTTTCTCTTCTGGCATGCAGGAATATATGCAGGCCGAACACTGTATAAATAATAAATAAACATTTCAAAAAAAATTCAATAGAATATTTGTACTTTTATTTTAGTTCTTTGAGACAGGGTATCACAGTATTAAAAATATCAAATTATACTTTATTATTTCATGTGTGTGTATTTGAGTGTGCATGTGTATGTGTGCATAAGTTATGTGTGTGTACATATGTATGTGTGTGCATGTGCATGTGTGTGCATGTGCATGTATGTGTGGATGTGTGTGGGAATATGCATTCCGCAGTGCAATTGTGGAGGTCATAGGACCACTTAGGTCAGTTTCTCTTTCTATCATGTAGGTTCCAGGGATTGAACTGAGGTCATCAGGCTTGCAGGGAAAATGCCTTTACTCTCTGAGCCCTCTCCCTGGCCCTATTTATTTATTTGTTTATTTTGATACAGTGTCTTGTGTGTCCTAAGCTAGCCTTGAAGTTACTACACAACCAAGGATGACCTTGAACGCCTGATTCTCTCACCTCCAAAGTGCTGGGATTAGAGGTGTGCACCACCATGACCAGTTTTAAGCAAAGCTGGGGATGGAATCTGGGGCTCCATGCATGTGAGGCAATCACACTTGATCCGCTGGACAGCACTTCCCAGCTCTCACATCTTTGTTTAAAGGAAGATCCTAGGCTGGGCATGGTGGCACACACCTTTGATCCCAGCATTCCAGAAGGCAAAGGCAGGCAGGTTTCTATGAGATTGATCAGCTCTACAGAGCGAGTTTCAGGACAGTTGGGACGATGTAGAGAGACCATGCCCATAAGCCTGGAGAGACAAGGATGGCATCTGAGTTGTGTGGGGCAGGGAGGCCCCCATGACCACCAGAGGAGCTGGGTGGTAGTTTCCCAAGGGGTCTGTTGGAATTCTATAAATATTTCTGCATACTTGGGGTTTTCATGATCAACTTGGAGAGAGAGGGAGAAAGGGGTAGAGGAGGAAGAGAGAGTGGAAAGAAAGAAGGAAGGGAGGGAGAGAAGAAGAAAGGAAGGCAGGAGGGATGGAAGGCAGGAAGGAAGGAATGAGAGGGGTAAGGAAGGTCAGGCGGTGGTGGCGCACGCCTTTAATCCCAGCACTCAGGAGGAAGAGGATCTCTGTGAGCTCAAGGTCAGCCTGGTCTACAAAGCTAACGCCAGAACAGGCTCCAAAGCTACACAGAGAAACCCTGTCTCAAAAAAATCAAGAGAGAGAGAGAGAGAGAGAGAGAGAGAGAGAGAGAGGGGGGGGGGGGGGGGGGGAGGGGGAGGGGGAGGGGGAGGAAGGAAAGAAAGAAGGAAGGAAGGAGGGAAGAAAAGAAGTCAGGAAGTCAGGCAATAAGAGCCAAGAGCTTCTCGTTTCTGTTATGTCCTTGAGCCACCCTATGACTGTCAAAAAGGCATATTCTGTGAACCACACAGGCATCTCAGAGGCCCTTCCAGTGCCAATGCTTTGTTGGCTAGTTTCTCTGCCAGTTTCTGTTGCTGTAACAGAATGCCACAGACAGGACAATGTATAACCCACAGAGGTTTATCTCTTACAGCTGTGGAGCTAGAGAGCCCAAAGCTGAAATGCCAGTGCAGGTGAAGCTTCTGGCCGCGTTACAAATGGCAGGAGGCTCCTATGATCACAGGTTCGAGAACAAGCACCTGCAGAGCCTGACGACCCCGACCAATCCTAATGACCTCCCGATGGCCTGTACGCCAAATACCAACATATGAATTTGGGGATAAAGTGTCCATCACATGATTTTCAGGAGCAGGCACCCCAAACGTGGATAGCTTTTGCTTTCTTCAAGCCACACACACACAATGAGTGTGCGTTAGGCACTTGTTTCCATAATTCATCTTTCGAAGAGCCACTGAGGTCCTGGGAGGCAGGGGCCTGGTTCCTCAGTGTCCAGTACAGACGTTAGCACTTAGAAATGACAGAAAGAATGACTGCCAAGCCATGTCCTGGAACACCGCCGCTGTTTAATGGACTTGGAGTCTGTGTTGAGGTTCCCCATCAGGAAGTCTGAGATCATAACTTGCAGGTTTTGAAGCCCCACTTCTGGAATCAGAGGCCTTACTCAAGCCTGGCTCCACTATCTCACCTCTGACCCAGGAGAGTTCAGAGAACATAGCTAGACACAGGAAACCTGCCTCAGCTTGGCCTGGGCCTTAGTTCCAAAGCTCCCTAGCCAGGCCCAGTTCAATAGAATTTAGCACTCTCTTTACGCCAGTAAGTCCTAGTCAAACCACTCAACCACACCAAATCAGTCTGCTTGGTCATGGAAGGCTGCTAGGTAGGTGGGAGTTCCCCCGGCAGGTAAGCGCTTCCCCTCGGCTCCTTACCTCCCTGAGTCTTACCCTGTTCTGTATTCAAGGTTGATGCGGGGATTCAACAGCTGGGATTAAAGTGCTGGGATTAGGGGTGCGTGCCACCATCGCCCGGAGTAACTTGTTTTTCTATTCTGATGAAGGCTTCTGCAAAGTCGCTGTAAGCATTCAGGTGCCTCTAGCTGAGAGATTAGTGCTGTATTCTCCAAGGGTACCACAACACAGCCTTCTATCGATATACGTCCAAGCAGCTTCCAATTACGTTTTGCTCTTGTCATTCATTATTTGCTTTTTGAGACAGGGTCTCAGTAGCTCAGGCCGTTCACCAGTTCCCCACCTAGCCAAGGGTGACCTTGATGACCTTCTTGCCTCCACCTCCCAGGTGCTGATATTACAGGTATACCTAGCTCAGTTTAACCTCCATGAGAAAATGGGGAGGCCTTTCATCTCTCTCAAATATATGCAAAGAGAAATACCTGATGGTTCAGGGATTAAGAGCACACTGGCTGTTCTTCTGGAGGTCCTGAGTTCAATTCCCATCAACCACATGGTGGCTCACAACCCACCATGATAGGATCTGATGCCCTCTTCTGGCATGTAGAGCACTCATACGTTAACTATAAATAAGATTTAAAAAAAAAAAATTTAAAGAAATCCATTTGAAAACTCCTAGAGACCACTGTGGCTCTTGGGCACCCTCTGCTGGTTACATGTATATTACACCAGAGCTGGATAATTCCAGGTGCCTGTCCCAAAGGAGGGGCTCCACTTTGGCAGCAACGTCTACCCAAAAGTCCATCTTAGGGACATCTAAGACTAGGGCTTTTGTGGGAAATGGCGTGGTATGTAAGCCAAAGAGCAGAGTAAAAATCAGTGAGAAATACGCTCGCTGGTGGCCAAAGTAGCCCACGACAGGAGGATTGTGAGTTCATGGTCAGCCTGAGCTGTGTAGTTATAGAATGAGACTCTGTCTCAAAACCAAACAAAAAAAATGACATAGCACTCTCCAGGGATGTAATCATGTGAAGGGCAGATGGGTGTCAACGTGTGGCCTTATCACAGGGGGTGCCACATATGTGCATATATGTTCTATGACTGCTTATCAAGTGTACACCAACACTCACTGTATGCAAGGCTCCATGTAACAGCCGTGACCTGGGACATAGTTAGGCCTGGTTCCACTGTCAGTCCCATGATCTGTCTTTCTGGAACCTCATCCTCAGTCCATCTTCCCTTTTAACTGTTTTTAACTTAATTTTTTTTGTGTGTATATAAGTGTTTTGCCTGCACGTATGTCTGTGCACCACATGTGCACCACATGTAGTAAAGCCCCTGCAGCTGGAGTTCCAGTCCATGAGCTTTGACCCTAAACACTTGGAGAACCTGTAAAATCTAGTCTCCCTTATGATGATCCTTTTATTCCTCCTACAGCTGTTTTCCAATCAGCAGCCATGGTCCATCGTGATTTTTTTTTAATGGTGTGTGTGTGTGTGTGTGTGTGTGTGTGATGGAGTCTTGTGTAGGGCAGGCTCACTTCAAACTGAATATGTAGCCAAAAACAATCCCGATTTTCTGATTCTAAGGCTGGAGAGATGTCCCAGCGGTTAAGAGCACTGGCTGCTCTTCCAGAGAACCCCAGTTTGTGTCCCAGCATCCACAGGGCAGTCCGCAACAGTTTGTAACTCCAGTTCCAGGGTGTCCAATGGACTCTTCCAGCCAGCATGGGCAGCAGACACACCTGTGGCACACAAACCTATGTGCAGGCAGAACATTCACATATATAAAATAAGAACGATGATAAAGAATGATTTTTCTGGGGGTTGGAGGAAGGGTTCAGCAGCTGAGTGCTTGTTATTCTTGCAGGAAACTGGCTTTTGTTTTCCAGCACCCACGTGAGGCCGCTCACAATTGCTTGTAACTCCAAGCCCTCTCTGGGCTCCCTTGGCACCCATACATCCATGACACACACTCAACACAGACAAATATACATAAATTTTATGATTTTTTAAAAAAATCTTTTAAAGTAAAATTGCTTTCCTGACCCTCTTGCCTGCATCTTCCAAATGATGGGGTTTCAGGTGTGAGCCACCACATCTGGCCATGGCATTACTTCAACTATAAGATTTTCTCTTGCTGGCTCAGAGAGCAGAAATAGGAAAGCAAAGTAGCATCGTGTTGTCCCTGACACAGTGTCACTCCACTGCCGTGAGAAAACACTCTGACCAAGCTGGGTGAGGGACACCTTTAATCCCAGCGCTCAGTCTGCAGACACTTGCAGATGGATTTCTATGAGTTCCAGCCCAGTCAGGGCTACGTAGTAAGACCCTGTCTCAAAAGACAAAACAACAGCAACAACAAAACGATAACAACAACAAAAAGACCACTCGGGCCAAAAGCAACCTGAAGACAAGCGTTCACATCAGCTCACAGTTTACAGCTCATCACTGACACAAGCCAAGGCAGAGACTTGAAGTAGAAGCCATGGAGAAAACGGGTCTTGCTCAGTTATGGTTATCTAGCTTTCTATTTTTAAATATTTTGTTTCTATTTCATGTATTTGAGTGTTTTGCTTGAATGTGTGTAAGTGTACCCCATGTATACAGTGTCCTCAGAGGCCAGAAAGAGGTGTCAGATTCTCTGGAACTGGAGGTATAGATGTTTGTGAGCTGTTGTGTGGGTGCTGGGAACTGAACCTGGGTCCTCTGCAAGAGTAACAAGAACTTTTTATAGCTGAGTCATCTCTCTAGCTGACTTCTAGGTCTTTAGATAGCTTTCTTTCTTTTTCTTTCCCTTTTTTTGTGTTTTTTTTTTTTTTATTGTTTCTGTTGATATTGTTTTTGTTTTCAAGACAGAGTCTCTCTGGCTGTTCTGGAACTTGCTTTGTACACCAAGTTGGCCTTGAACTCACAGAGATCCACCTGCCTCTGCTTCCTGAATGCTGGGATTTGAGGCAGGCGCCACTACTGCCAGGCTAGCTAGTTTTTCTATAAAGCCCAGGGAGTACTATCACTCACGGTGGGCTGGGCTCTCTTACATCTATTAACAATAACAACAATCAGCTGGGAGAAGGTGGCTACACAGAGAAACCCGGACTCAAAAAACAAAACAAACAAGCAAACAAACAAAAACCAAACAAACAAATAACCCCCCCCCCCCCAAAAAAAAAACCCCAGTAACCACAATCGCCTTCCCAGATGCCTGCAGGCTAATCTCATCTAGGAAATTCCTGTCTCAGGTGACGCTTGGCTGAGTCACAGCTAACTAGGACAGTCTTAGCACTGGTCTTTTCTGAGCACTCTGAGGGGCGAATCTGTTTCCGGTCTCTCTTCTTGACACACAGACAGCTTATCTTTTTTTACTCCGTGTGTTTTTGTGTCCCAGTAATACTGGATGAGCCCCAATCCTAAGGAGCTCCCCCCATTCCCATTTCCAAATGAGAGTATATCTCGAGGTTCTGGGGTATTCAGGCTTAGATGTTAAGTGGCCTCCAAAGTAGGTGTTGGGAACATGATAGAACTTTGGATTTTTACACATTTGTGTGTGTGTGTGTGTGTGTGTGTGTGTGTGTGTGTGTGTGTGTAAGAGAGAAAGAGACAGAGACAGACAGAGACAGAGAGTATGTACTGTACATGTTTGGAGGTCAGAAGCCAACTCCCAGAAGCCCGCTCTCTCCTTCCACCATGCACACTTCAGGGTGAACTCAGGTTATAAGTTTTGGTGGTAAGCACCTTGACCCGCAAGCCAGTTTCGCAGCCCAGGAGTAGAGCTTTAAAGCTGTGAGGTTGGCCAGGGGAGTCTTTGGATCACTGAGGGTGTGTTAAAGGAGAAGTCTGTAGGACCCCCTGTCTCTTCCTTCTCCTTTGCTTCTTGGCAATGAGTCAGTGCTCCTGCCTCAAGGCACATCCCGGCCATGATCCCTGCTGCCTCTCATTGCACCCTCCAGACAGTGCCTTAGCAGATCTTCAGGTGTTGGCGCTAAACCTTCGATCCATGACACATTTCTCCTCCTCCTTTTCCTCTTCTTCCCTTTTAAAATTTTTAATATTATTTTTTGAGACAGGGTCTTATGTGGCCCAGGCTGGCCTCAAATTCACCACATAGCTGAGAATGTCCTTGAGTTCCTGATTTTCCTTCCTCTGCTTTCCAAGTGTGGAGTTACAAGTGTGAGCCGTCACACAGTTGTATACCGTGCTGGGATCAGGTCCAGTGCCCCATGTATGTTGAACCGGCATTCAACCAACTGAGCCATAACCCCAGTCCCGTTTCTTAGTTCATCACCTCAGGAATGGGCTATGTTACTACCCAACAAGCCCCTTGGCTTCTAACTTGGGACAGGGGTTGGGACTTCAGCAAGGAACTCTGGAGCACACAGCTTGACCCCACAACACGTGCTTTACTGGTGAAGACACCCCTGGGGCTAGAGGGGCACGAAACAGGCAGACAGTATGGGGGGGGGGGGCAGAGGAAGTCCTGAGTGTGTGAAGTCCTGAGTATATGCTATTGACATGAATCGGACATATCAAGGACCCTAGCCTCAGACCCATGGGAAAATGACAAAGCTTTCCCTTCTGCTCTGAGTGTGGATGTTAGTAGTTTAGTGTAGAGAATGTCTACCATCGCTACCCCCTGGAAGTTTACTGCCTGACTGCCCCCTAAAGAGACTGCTCCTATGGAGGGATTGCCCCCTCCAGAGACTGCTAAACCTGTCTTCTTGACCAGCTATATGCCATAAACCCCGCCTCCTTGTTCATCTGCGTGTAATGACTCTGCCTCCTTTTTCAGCTGTATGCAATAACCCTGCCTCTGCCTTCAAATCTATATAATAAACAAACTGAGCTCCCAGGGTGTCGAGGTTTCCCCATCTGAGGGCCCAGACAGACATCTATCCCTGGCTGTTTTTCTGTGCTGCCTGTCTTTCCTGGGTTCCCTTGTTGCCCCTAGTCAGACCCTTGAGATTGCACAAGCATGCCACAGTGAAGCAAGTGTTGGTATTGGAGGGAAGACATTATTGTTATTGCTGTTCCGTTGTTGCTATTGCCAGGGTCTCATGCATCCTGTGTTGACAGTGAACCCACTATGTAGCTGAGGAAAACCTGAACTCTGATCCTCCTGCCTCTACCTCCCACGTACTCAGATTACAGGTATGCGCTACCATGTCTGGCTTCCCTTCTCTTAAAATGTCTAATTTATTTGTGTGTGTGTGTGTGTGTGTGTGTGTGTGTGTGTGTGTGTGTGTGTGCACATTAGCATATGTGCAGAAATCAGAGGGCAACTTTGTGGGGTTGTGTTGAGCAGTTTTTTTAAATCAACTTGACATGAGCTAGAGTCATTTGCCAAGAGGACCCCACAATTGAGAAAATGCCCCTCTAAGACTGACCTATTGATAGGTAAATTTGTGGGATATTGTCTTGCTTAATGATTGACGTGGGAGGGTTCAGCTCTTGGGGGCAGTAACACCCCTATCTGGTGGTCCTGGAAGGTATAAGAAAGCAGGCTGAGTAAGCCATAAAAAAAGTATCCCTCCACCATGGCTTCTGCAGAGCTCCTGCCTCCAGGCTCCTGCTTTGAGTGCCTGCCATGACTTCTTCCAATGATGGACTAGAAGATGAGATGAAATAGACCCTTCCCTAGTTGCTCTGTGGTCATGGGGTTTAATCACAGCAAGAGAAACCCAAGACATGGAGGTTCCAGGGATCCACTCAGATTGCCAGGCTTACGCCAAGTCCCTTCTGCTAAATCATCTCACTGGCCCTCTCTCTCATTTTCTGTTATTCTGGGTCTCTGCTTCATTCAACCAAATCTGCATCAAGCCAAGGCCTTGAAGGGAACAAATGCTAATATTAACCGAGGATTTCTTGGAAGGCTTAATCAAAGGAGGCACATGTTGGAAAAACGGACAAGGGGCCGTGAAGTCTCCTGAGGTTCATAGGAGAGGAACCTGTGCCATCCTAGGATGAAGGGGCAAAGGGAGGTGGGAGTTTGTGGAGCTAAGAGATGATGACCTAGAAAGAAGGTAGTAGGGCAGCAGTTCTCAACCTTCCTGATGCTGCGACCCTTTAATACAATTCATGTGGTGGGCCGGGCGGTGGTGGCGCACGCCTTTAATCCCAGCACTCGGGAGGCAGAAGCAGGCAGATCTCTGAGTTCGAGGCCAACCTGGTCTACAAGAGCTAGCTCCAGGACAGGCTCTAGAAACTATAGGGAAACCCTGTCTCGAAAAACAAAAAAACAAAAAAAAAAAAAGCAATTCATGTGGTGGTAACCCCCAACCATAAAATTATTTTTTGCTACTTCATAACTGTAATTTTATTATTGTTATGAATTGTAATGTAAACATGTGATATGTGATCCACACATTAGGAACCACTGTTGTAAGTGGAGCCAGGGCCTTTGTGGAGAAGCTGGGAGGGCCATAGGGGTTGAGGAGTGTGCCCCCCCCCCGTCTTCCTTCTTCACAGAACCATCCGGGTGATCGGGAGCACCCTGGCACCTATCATGAGCCTGGCAAACATCTGTGGAGTGTACACTTTCCGAAGGAGCTGAGTGGACCTCCACCTCCACCCTAACTCTGCCAGCTCTCCAGAAGGCATGGCATACACTGTGGAAAAAGGCTGTTCCATCGCCCAACAACCCTTTCCAGTTCCCACTGAGGCAAGGCCTTCCTTGGGACAAGGGCCACCTGTGCAACTCCCAGCTCTAGAAGCCACAGATGGGCGTTTGCTCAATCTTAGGCGTCCTTACCACCACCACCACCACCACCACCACCACCACCACCGTCACCACCACCACCACCTCCACCACCACCACCTCCACCACCACCACCACCACCACCACCGTCACCACCACCACCACCTCCACCACCACCACCTCCACCACCACCACCACCACTACCACCGTCACCACCACCACCGTCACCACCACCACCACCACCACCACCACCACCACCACCACCACCACCTCCACCACCACCTCCACCACCACCACCACCACTACCACCGTCACCACCACTGTCACCACCACCACCACCGTCACCACCACCACCACCACCCCTCCGCAGCCTGGCTGCCCCTCTGGGAGGGGTGGGATTGGTAGCTGAAAAACTAAGAGCAATAAAATACAGTAGGCTCCGGGGCACAACCCCCCCCCCAAATATGTGACCCACAAGTGAGCACAGCACAGCAAACGCTCTGAGAAATGCTGCAGGAAAAATGGTTTGAATTTTGTCCTATTTCACAATCCCATTGGAGCTTTTTTGTTTCAGACAATGTTTCACTAAGTAGCCTTGGTTGGGTTGGAACTCAGGTAGACCAGGCTGGCCTCGAACTCACAGATCCATCACGCCTCTGCCTTCCAAGTGCTGGGATTAAAAGTGTATTCCATCATGTTCAGACCATCAAAACTTTCAAAAACAAACCTAGTTTGGTTTTTTGTTTGTTTGTTTGTTTGTTTGTTTGTTTTGTTTTCTCAAGACAGGGTTTCTCTGTAGCTTTGGAGCCTCTCCTGGAACTAGCTCCTATAGACCAGGCTGGCCTCAAACTCACAGAGATCTGCCTGCCTCTGCCTCCCAAGTGCTGAGATTAAAGGCGTGCGTTACCACTGCCCGGCTCAGGTTGGAACTTTCTTTGCAGCTGAGGAGGACCTTGAACTCCTGATCTTACTGGCAGTACAGACATGAGCTACCATGTGCTGCTGGGCACTGAAACCAGGTCTTCATGCATGCTAGGAAAGATACTCGGCAAGCATTCTAGTTAAATCATACCTTCAGCTCTCTCCCCTTCTCATCCCACTTCCTCCAAACGCAGGTCTCATTTAGGCTGACCTGGAACTCGCTATGTTGTAGTTCTAAGCCATCCTCAAACTCGTGGTAACCCTCCTGCCTCACCATCCCCAGTGCTGGAATCACAGACATGCAAGGTCCAGGCCGGCCCCAGATCCTGGTTCTTAACTCACTCTCCAGCACCCAGTCTGCCAATCCCACTCAAGAGAGGGCTCATTTTACTTTGGCCTGAGGCCTGGCACGGATTGTCCCCCTCTGTTCTCCTTGGGCAGATTCCTCTTTGGGGCTCGGAGGAGTTCACCTTAAGGAATGCTGCTATTGCTAACACCAGGATATCTGAGGTTTTGTCAGTAGCACAGCTAACAGTGTCTTTCCCAAGCCTTTGAGAAGAATGCCCACTTGGTCTAAGTGGGAATGAATAGTTGACCTCACAGAGGCCATCTCTGGAGACCCACTGCCCTGGAGTCACGCACCTTGAGCAGCATAGTAGTTCAAGGCCCTGTGGATAAGGGCCAGGGGGAGGGTTTCAACTCTTGCGTCCTTGAGCTAGCTTCTAGCTGGCTAGGAACACGCAGAGACCTTGATTGAGTCTCAGCTTTTCCCTGGGCTTCTGTCCCATCTGTCAGATAGCTGTTGGACGCAGAGGTCTGTTTCCAGTCCTCTGCCATAGGAACCACCCCGCCCCTCCCTCCCCCCTCCTCCCTCCCCCGGGCCCGTCTCTTTGCCCCCCCCACCCCCGCCCCCTTCACCAGTGCAGGGTCTGGGGAAAAGCTCTGAGCTTCCAAGCTGAGCAAATACGGCCCACAGGAAGTAGGGAGGGCACAGCTATTTTTATCCCAGTTTGAAGGATTTTCACAGCTGTTTCTGTTATGTACACAAGCTGATCAACAGCCCAGGATACTGGAGCGGCAGGCATCACTGTGGGCACAATAGACAGGAGGCACCGGAAACTTAAAGAAAACCCTCCTGGCTGCACAGGAGACCTTCTCCCATCAAGGGTCCACGTAGAGCAGCTACGTGTTGCCCTCCCTTGACTTCTACTTATAGGAGCCAGAGGAGGACTTCAGATATGCTGAGCCTGATGTGTGCTAAGGAGGGGTGATGAGAACTTGCCTTATTCACACATGTTATGGAACCCTTATAGAATGCTGGCCCTAAGCCAGGTAGTGGTGGCACACGCCTTTAACCTCAGCCCTTGGGAAGCAGAGGCAGGCAGATCTCCAAGTTTGAGGCCAGCCTGGTCTAGGGAGTGAGTTCCAGGGTAGCCAGAACTACACAGAGAAACCCTGTCTCCAAAAACAAAACAAAACAAAACAAAACAAAACAAAACAAAACAAAACAAGGAAGGAAGGAAGGAAGGAAGGAAGGAAGGAAGGAAAGAAAAGAAAAGAAAAGAAAAGAAAAGGAAAGGAAAGGGAAGCAAAGAAAAGAAAAGAAAAGAAAAGAAAAGAAAAAGAAATGGGCTGACACTTAGAAGTCAGAGATAGTTCGAGGCCAGTCTGGTCTACAGAGCTAGTTCTAGAACAGTCAGGCCTATACAGAGAAACCCAGTCTTGAAAAACAAAAACAAACAAAAAATGCTGGCCCTGTGCTGGTGTGTGGCTTGGTGGTGGCTCTGCTATTTCACATTCAGGAGGCTCTGGATTCTGTCTCCATCATCTGGGGGCAGGGCTGTTGCGGAAGGAAACAGCAGCAGGGAGACGGTTACAGAGAGCAGGCACAGTGTGAGGCAAATGCATGAATGGCAGGCAGTCCTGCTGGCCTCCCTGCAATCCTAGCACTCAGAAGGCGGAGAAAGGGGTCTAAACCAGCCAGACCACAAGCTCTGGGCTCAGCAGGACAAAGTGCAGATGAAGTACAGAGTGCTGGAGGAAGATGCCTGGCATCAGTCTCTTCAGCTTCTTTGGCAGCATCCTCACCACGCTCCTATTTTCTAGAGCTTTTAATTACACCATTGTTGCCTATGTGGGAGATGGGAGGGGTGGCTGCATGAGTCACAGCACATGTGTGGACGTCAGACGACAACGTACAGAAGTTGGCTTTCTCCTTCTACCATATGGGTCCTGGGTATCAAGTAGGTTGTCAGGCTTGATGGACACCTTTAACAGCTGAGCCATCTTACCAATCCTCTTCTTCCTCTTTTATCCTTCTCTTCCTCCTCTTCTTTTCCTTCCTTTCTTCCTTCTCTCCTCCTCTTTCTACTCTCCTCGGCTCCTCCCCTCCCTGCTTCCTGCTCCCCCTCTTCCTCACCCGGATGAAAGGAAGGGACTCACCCCACTGGGCTGCACCTCCAGCCCTCTTTTGTTTTTTTCTTTGAGACAGGGGCTTGTTATGCAGCCCTAGTTGACTTCCAACTCATAAACCTCCTGCCTCAGCCTCGGCATAGCTGGGGTCCCAGACCACGACACCTCAACCAGCTCTACTTTGCCTAGAAGCTCCAGCTTCCCTGGCCCTCCTTTCCTTAGGCAAGCCAAGCCTAAGCTGAGCACTTCCCTTCCATGGCTGGCTTCAGGACTCAGTCTCATATTGCCTCCTTAGTCAAAATGTCACTTTGTCCCACCTCCCAGGCAAATGAGCTACTTCCTCTCTTTCCAAGCACCTAGGTTTCATTTTCCGACAGAGCCTGCTCTCACTAGTGGATACAACTTCTCAAAATTTTTGTAGGTTCATCTCTGCAACACCACCAGACAGGCTCTAGGCAGACTGGGACCATTGCTGTTTGAGCTCGCAGCCCTAGAAAGCACCTAATATATTAAAGTACTCAAAAAGCAGCCTTTTATTGAGGTAGGTATGACTATCAATCCCATGTTAGAGACCAGAAATCTGAGACTCACAGTAGTTAAATCAAACATTCAGGGTTACAGGTCAGGATCTGAACCCAGGCCTGCTCAGCTGCCAGGCTCTGGCCTTCCCTGGGAGAGGCTGGCCCCTCTGATAGAATCCATTTGTCTATCCCTGTGTTATCAGCTGGCCGTTCGATACCACCTGTGCAGTAGGGTCCTTCCATCAGTTCCCATTCCTTAATCTGCAGTGGCTGGCATGTGGCCTTGGGCCCTGGAAAAGCTGGTGTTCTGCCACCTGTTATGGGAATGGGGCCTGACCCGCCCCCCTCCACCTGCCTCCCGCACTATATTAGAGCCCCGGCTCCACCTTCTTTCTAACCCCAAAGCTCACCATGCTCCAGTTGCTGAGTGCCTTCCTGCTTGTGGCCCTTGGTAAGCCCCCAGCTTGTGCCCTTGTCCCCCTCTGCTCCCCCTGGGTGACACCCCATACCTGCTTCTACAGGAAAGGGTCTCAGCTTAACTGGGATGAGATTGTAGGAGCTTCAGCTTGGTTCCGTAGGGGACCAAGTAGGGGGTGGGGACAAGCTGTGGATGAACCAGTGGGAAAGAAGACTGGGAACCCAAAGAGGAAGACTCCTTGAGGGAACAATGGACAGCCTCCTGGTTTAAGGTCTGGGCTCTGTGGCTTGTCGGACTGAGCTGGAATTTTCCTTCTGTTAAACGGGTCCACAGAACTTCCCTTGTCACTACAATGGTGACAGTCGGCATTTACTGAGGGCTTGCTATCTGTCAGGTGGGATGCACCTCATGTAGCTCATCACAGTGTGGAGCCAGCGGGGAGAGGAAGTAGCTCATCCAGAGCAAGTGGCCAAAGTTGCACCGCATACCCAGGCAGCCTCAAGTCACCTCCACTCCCCTCTTTTCTTCTTCTTTCTTCCCTTCTTCTTCTTCTTCTTCTTCTTCTTCTTCTTCTTCTTCTTCTTCTTCTTCTTCTCCTTCTCCTTCTCCTTCTCCTTCTCCTTCTCCTTCTCCTTCTCCTTCTTCTTCTTCTTCTTCTTCTTCTTCTTCTTCTTCTTCTTCTTCTTCCTCTTTTTTAGAAAGTCTCATGTTGTTATAGTTCAGCCTGCCTTTCCTTGTAGTCCTGGTAATCCTCCTGTCTCAGTCTCCCAAGAACAAGGATTACAGGCATGTGCTAGTGTGCCACTTTTAGTTGGGGCTTTTTACTTTTTAATTTTTTTCATTTCATTAGTTATTTATTGGGGAGCGCATGTATACTATGGCGCTCATGTGGAGACCAGAGGAATCAGGTCTCTTTTGAGGGGTCCCAGGAATCAAACGTAGGTCATTAGCCTGGGTAGTAAGCACATTTTCTCGCTGAGCTATCTTGCCAGTCCCGTTTTGTTTTATGGTTAAAAAATAAACCATTCTGTTAGTGATTTTAAGGCTGACCTCAAACCTGTGGCTGAGCCTCTGGACTCAGATTCTCAATGCTGGGATCACACCCACTACACCCAGCCTTTTGGTTCTCAAGTTTGAGGGCTCCCTGGGTACCAGGAACAGTGCTAAGTCTTCAGCCCTTGAGCGAAAGGAGGCCCTGCCCTCCCCCCCACTCGGAAAGCCCTGGCACAGTCTAAGTGCATAAATGCTAGTTCATGCATGGCTGCTGAAATCCAGAGAGGGGAAGGGGTTCACCTGCGGTCACAAAGCCCATCCCTTCTCTTGTTTACTCCTCCTCCTCTTTCGTTTTTAGACTCTACTTAGCCCTGGCTGACCTGGGACTCACTGTGTAAACCAGGCTGGCTTCGAACTCACAGAATTCCGCTTGCCTCTGCCTCCCAAGTGATGGGATTAAAGGTGGACGCCACCATACTTGAACCCCCTTTTCTTTGGAGGACACTTCTGGCTGACTGGCTTCTCTTCTGTCCCCTCTAGCCTCAGGCTGTGGCCAGCGTTCCTTCAACCCCTCCGGCCGAGTTGTCAATGGGGAGGACGCTGTTCCTTACAGCTGGCCTTGGCAGGTAAGAACCCTACCAGCTGCCCCCGCCTCCACCGTGGGCTCTGATGACATGGCAGCCAGCCTTGACCCCACCGTTTCCTCTCTGTGCCCCACTTTAACTTCAAAGGCCCTGAAACCCTCGGACAAAAGCATTTCTTGGAGCTTGTGACTGCTCCATCTGTAATCTTGACTGGGACAGTTGCAATTTGAAAGTGGGATCTGGGGAAAGGGTGATGTTTAAGGGGTTGGCTAAATAGCAGTGGAATTGCAGGAGCTGTGTTTAGAGGGGAGACTTTGTTTCTAAACTCCCGGAGTTCTCCAAAAGGGGCCAGAGGGCTGAGAGCAGCAGAAGGGTTAGGACCTTCATCATGGGAAGAGCTCAGAGGGCTAGACTCCCTAACAACAGTCACGAGCCATGTGTGGCTATTTAAGTTGAATATAAATTAAGGCAGACATAGTGGTTATGTGTCTAAAATTCTAGCACTCACTAAAGCAAATGATCAGGCATTCAAGGCCAGCCTCAGCTACATAGCAAGTTTGAGGCCAGCCTGGGTTATATGAGACCCCGTCTCAAAAAACAAAAAACAAACAGCAACAACAAACAACAACAACAAAAAAACAGGGTCTGGTGAGAGAGTTCAATGGTGAAGATTGCTTGCTGATGTTCTAGAGGACCTGAGTTCAATCCTTAATCAGGCAGCTTACAACTGCCTGTAACACCATCACTAGGGGGCCCAACGCCTTCTGGCCTCTGAGGGTACCAGAACTCACATGACATACACTCATACAGAGATACATACATGTAGCCGGGTGGCAGCGGTGTATACCTTTAATCCTAGCACTCAGGAGGAGGAGGCAGGCGGATCTCACTGAATTCAAGGCCAGCCTAGTCTACAAAGTGAGTTCCAGGACAGCCAGGAGTGCTACACAGAGAAACCCTGTCTCGAAAAACAAAAATAAACAACCAGAGATACACACATGCACATAAGCAAACATTTTCTTTGTGGGGGGGTTTCAACATAGGGTTTCTCTGTAGCTTTGTAACCTGTCCTGGAACTAGCTCTTGTAGACCAGGCTGGCCTCCAACTCACAGAGATCCACCTGCCTCTGCCTCCTAAGTGCTGGGATTAAAGGCATGGGCCACCACCGCCAGGTTTAAGTAAACATTTTTTTAAAACCCCGCAATTAATACAAATTAGACAGCTACAAAATCTAGTTCCTCAGTGTACCTTCATTTCTAGGGCTCAACAGCCACATGAGGCTGAGGCCAGCATGCTGCAGAAGATAGAGAACCTTTGCATTGGCCGGGCAGTGGTGGCACATGCTTTAATCCCAGCACTCAGGAGGCAGAGGCAGGCGGATCTCTGAGTACGAGGCCAGCCTGGTCTACAAAGTGAATTCCAGGACAGCCAGGGCTACACAGAGAAACTCTGTCTTGAAAAACAAACAAACAAACAAAGAACATTTGCATCATTAAAAATGGTGAGGACAGAGAGGGTCACAGCTTATCCTGTGAAGGACCAGGGCATGAATCCTGTAGTTTTTCCTGGCCATACGCTGGTGACAACAGTGACTTACTGTGGCCGTCAGAGTGTAAAAACATCACAGATAGCACACAAGGGATAAGTGTGAGGAGGAGACAGGAATCTTTATGTATAGATTAGGCCTAAGCAGATCAGACTCATGGGTCATAGTCAGTTCATTTCTGGTTAAGGAGATTTATTGTTCTTTGTTTTTGATACAGGGTTTCATGTAGCCCAGGCTGTCCTCAAACTCAATACACAGCCAAGGATGCTCTTGGCCTCCTGATTCTGTTTCCACCTCCTGAGTGGTGGGGTTAAGCATGTGCCACCACAACCCATTTATGCATGTCTGGGGTTGGAAGGCAGGGCTTCGTGCATACTAGGCAAGTACTCTACACACAGAGTTACTTCTCTGGCCCCACCCTCTTTTGTGTATTTTTTTGAGACCGTCTCACATAACCTTAGCTAGGCTCCAACCATTGATTGTTCTGCCACTACTGCGCAGACGCTGGAATCACAGGTAGAGACCACCATGCCCAGCTATAGAGGGAGCTTTTGAAAGTGAGAATGTATAGAAAAGAAAAGGCATAAGACTCAAGGTGAGGCAGACCCAAGAGTCCTTGAAAGATCTAAGGTTTGGGAGACTGGGAGGTCTGATGGGACAGAGGGTCTTGGGGAGCCTTCAGGAAACACAAGGTTTATGGATGCCCCAGAAGTCAGAGTATTGTGGACCCCAGAAACATCATAAAGCCTGTGGTGGGGAGGCTTCGGCAAATCAAAATGTGATCCTAATGGAAAAGCAGCCGAGTCCCATGGGGAGTTGTGTAGGTGGTACACTACACGTTTCAGACGACGCCATTTTTTCCCCTGTGTGAATAGCACCTTCTATATTTGTACAGTGCACAACTCACAAAACCACTGGTATTGGATCCCATGGTATTGGGTCCAGGTCACTCACGCTTCTTTCTTTTTGGCCACCAGATCTCCCTTCAGTATGAGAAGGGCGGGAGCTACCACCACACCTGCGGCGGCACCCTCATTAACGCTAACTGGGTTATGACTGCAGGCCACTGCATCTCGTGAGTTCGACCCCCTGTCTCTGCCCCAGCCACTGTCCCTGCAGCCAGGACAAGAGGAGGGGGACGAGGTTGGCTATAGGCTCAAACTGACTTTCACTCCTCTGCAGGAGTTCCCTTACCTACCAGGTGGTACTGGGCGAGTATGACCGATCTGAGGAAGAGGGCCCAGAGCAGGTGATCCCCATTAACCCTAAGGACCTCTTTGTGCACCCCAAGTGGAACCCCAACTGTGTGGCCTGCGGGTAAGTGAAGTCTCAGGTCGGGAGATGGGGGCCCTAGACTGCAAGACACCAAGCCAAGTGAGAGCTCACTCCTAGAGACAGCTGCCTGAGCCCAGGGGGCACACACTGTGGGTAGCTGCAATGACAGTAACAAAGGAGTGGCGGGTTAAGACTCTAGCCCACCTTGGCTAGAATCCCTGAATGAGCAGAGAGCTACATCAGACTCCATTGAAATGACTTGAGTGGCAGCTAGACGGTCAAGATGGAGTGTGGTGTACTTATAGTGTGGTACTGGGGGGGGGGTGGCGGCAGCATGGAGTGTGGTGTATTTACAGTGTGGTACTCGGGCAGCGGCAGCATTGGGTGTGGTGTACTTACAGTGTGGTACTCAGGGCAGCGGCAGCATTGAGTGTGGTGTACTTATAGTGTGGTACTCGGGGGGCAACAGCATAGAGTGTGGTGTATTTACAGTGTGGTACTCAGGGGGCGGCAGCAGCATCCCCTGGGGACCTGTCAGAAATGTGGGCTCTCAGACACTAACCTAGATCACCGTACTGGGAAGCACTAGGGTAGGAGGGCAACTGTGTCCCTGAACCTTCTAGGTGACATAGCTGGGTCATGGGGAGCACAGACAACAAGAGTTAGCGGGGCTAAAATGACTGTGAGGTGGATTTGGTGTGGTAGCATGCACCTTTAATCTCATCCACTGACATGGGTGGATCTCCGTGAGTTATGGGCCAGCCCAGTCTACATAGGCTAGCCGGGGTTACACAGTGAGATCTCCATCTTAAAAACAAAGCAAAATAAAACAAATGGACTTAGGAAGGGTTGGGGTGTAGGTTGGTGGTATACCACTTGCCTAGAATGTATAAGACCCTAAGTTCGAACCCAGCACCACAAAAATCAATCAATTATCAGATTCAAAAGCCAAGGAGCAAAGGAGGTACATACTATGAAGGGGTCCATCAGGAGGATCAGGTTTCATGTGACTCCCATGTCCCCCCAGCAATGACATCGCCCTGATCAAGCTCTCAAGAAGCGCCAAGCTGGGAGACAAAGTCCAGCCTGCCTGCCTTCCTCCTGCTGGTGAAATCCTCCCCAACGGAGCACCCTGCTACATTAGTGGCTGGGGCCGTCTTTACAGTACGTGCTGACCTTTCTACCTGACCACAGAGAACAAGTGTCTAGGACTAGTAGGACAGAAGGTCACAGAGGGAGCCATCTTTGTGCTGCCCAGTATTCCTCTCTGGCTCCTACTTCCTCCCTGATTCTCCCAAACACAAATAGGTTCAGTAGAATATTTTGGGGGTGTCCACTGTGTGCCCAGTACTGAGGATGCCATAGGACACAGAGCAAGCTAGACCCCATGGTTCCTATCAGGCTAATGGAGCCTTCGAAGGCTCCCACTCTGCCACTCCCAGGTGTCTCAGGCAGTGTTCTCTGTCTCCCCAGCCAACGGGCCTCTCCCCGACAAGCTGCAGGAGGCCCTGCTGCCTGTGGTGGACTATGCACACTGCTCCAAGTGGGACTGGTGGGGTTTCTCCGTGAAGAAGACCATGGTGTGCGCTGGAGGAGATATCCAGTCTGGCTGCAATGTGAGTTGGCACCTGTCTGGAGGAAGGGCATGTGTGGAGGTCACTGAAGTCCCTCCACCATCTGCCCCAAGGTGGGCAGACCTCACCGGTTTGCTTCATGCAATCTCCAGGCCTGGTGTGATGAAAAGGGACTCAGCTTAGTTCAGAGGTGGCAGCAGGAATTTGGATTCTAGCCTCGCTCCCACCTGGTTTGACAGGAGTCCTGGTCCTTTCTGTCATTTTTTACAACGTAGCCTTGACTGACCTGAGCTTACTATGGAGGCTAGGCTGGTCTCTAACTCATGACAATTACTTGCCTCTACCTGCCTCTGCCAGTCACTACTTTTGTTGCTGCTGGGTTTTTTTTTTTGGTGGGGGGGGGGGGGGTTGTTTGGGTTTTTTTTTTTTTTGGTTTTTGAGACAGGCTATCTCTGTGTAGCCCTGGCTGTCCTAGTACTCACTCTGAAGACCAGGTTGGCCTCGAACTCACAGAGATCCACCTGCCTCTGCCTCCCAAGTGTTGGGATTAAAGGTGTGTGGACCACTGCCTGCTATGTGAATGTTTCTTGATGTCCCTGAAGCTCAGAGCCCACTCCTTGTCCTTCAGACACAGCTGAGTCTCCACCTTTCTGGTCATTGCAGGGCGACTCTGGAGGACCTCTCAACTGTCCTACTGAGAATGGCACCTGGCAGGTCCATGGTGTGACCAGCTTCGTTTCCGGCTTGGGCTGCAACACCTTGAAGAAGCCCACGGTGTTCACCCGTGTCTCAGCCTTCAATGACTGGATCGAGGAGGTGAGGCAACAGAGGAGCCCGAAACCTGTGGGGGACCCCAAGGAGGGCCTGAAGCTCATGGAGGCAGGGAGGAACCTCCAGGGACATTATGGAGAACTTGGGGGACGTTTTATTTGGATGAGCTTCCAGAATCTAACAGATATTGAGACGTGTACCCGTGGCCCAGGTCCTTCCTAGCCACGGAGGACAGGGAGTTACATCCAACCATGGGCCACCTGGTGGTGGGAGGATGAGAAAACAGACAGTAGGGGGGAAAGGTGGTGAGGACCGTGATGAAGGTACTTGGGCTCAGTGAGGGTGCACAGCTCACCATCTGGACACAGGTGGTCCAAGACAATGACTGCTCATCCTGATGGTGGTCCTGGCTGTGATTTATACGTTCACTGTGCTAAAACCCTTAGCTAAAAGCTCAATTAAGACTACCCGTGAGGCTGGGAGTACGGTGGTGTACACCTTTAATCTCAACACTTGGGAGGCAGAGGCAGGAGGATCTCTGTGGGTTCCAGGCCAGTCTGGTCTACAAAGCCAGTTCCAGGACAGCCAGGGCTGTTATACAGAGAAACCCCTGTCTCGAAAAACAAAACAGACAAAAAAAGAACACCCGAGAGGCAATTTCTACTATTACCTCTTCTTCTACGGAGAAGAGGAAACTATGCCTCAGAGTGATCAAGTCACTCTCCCGGGGACACACAGCAAATAAGTGAGAAGACTAGGCCATTCCCACTTGAGCTCAGTTCCCTCCAGGCCCAAAGTTTGCACTCTTAACTAAATTATTCTGTCCTTGTCCAACCTTCTGCTTTTTTTTTTTTTTTTAAACAGACAATAGCAAACAACTAGAGCCAAGACTTTTCTGGCAGTGCTGACCCCAGGTCCTCTCGAGAATAAAGATCCTTTTGAAAGTTCCAAGTTGATTCTTGCTGCCTTCATTGACATAACACTTGCCTTCTGACCCATGTGTGAAATCTTAGGTCTGAAATGCAAGAGATGGGGGCCAGACCCAGCCCCTTAGGTGAGGTTGAAAAAAGACTGAGTTTCAGAGAGGAGGGAGCTGGTCACTGTGGGGTGACCAGCCATGCTAGGGCGTAGGACGTCAGATGCAGAATTGAGGAACTTTCAGGAAACCCAAATAATTTGTCACCTTAGTGGTCACACATAGGGCTGAGAATATAGTCAGTGGTAGTGGACAGTCACGCAGAAATTGGAAGCTTTTCGAGGCAGAAAATCTGCAGAAAATCTGGTTTTGCCGAAAATCGTGGGAGAAAAGAAAAGACCAAGTATTTTCTGTCTGTGGAAGGGCCAGAGAGTGAAGAAGACACACAGTTCTATCCTGAAATGGCTCTTTTCAGGGTCACTTGTGACACTGGCTAGAGACTTGCCTTGTGTCAGGTTCCTAGCTAGGCACACACAGGTGGGACAGGCCCCTTCAGGAGAATGCTGGCTGCAGCGAGAGGGGGAAGACCCACCCAGGGCTCCACACCAGGCTGTCACTCAGCAGGTTCTGGAAGTTTGGAAGATGCCTGCTTTGCAGATAAGAACAACAGGAAAACAGCGGGGTGGTTTGTGCTTCTCCTCAACACTAGGAGAAAAGTGTGACCCTGAAGGAACACACGCAGGAATTCCTACTCTTACTGTTTATCTTCCTCTAGATACGTAGTCCCAGGGTTGAAAACTAACAATTGCTTCATTCTGTGTTTGCCGTGCTGGGGATGAAACCCAGGCTCTTGAGCATGCTAGGTCAGCACTCTACCACTGAGCTACATCCCTAGTCCTGCTTTATACTTAAAAAAAAAGAAAAGTGGTTAAGAGCACTGACTGCTCTTTCCAGAAGACTCAGGTTCATTTCCCAGGTCCCACATGGCAGCTCACAATCCCCTCCCCCATTACTCTAGTTCCTGGGGGTCTGATGCCCTCTTCTGGTCTCTGTGGGCACTAGGCATGCATGTGGTACACAGACATACGTGCAGGCAAAGCACCCATATATGTAGTAGGTAAAAGTAATACAAGTGGTAATTCCAGGTCTGTGGAGTTGCCCTGTGGGTAAAGCATCGTGCAAGCCTGGATTCAGATCCCCAGAACCCATATACTAGCAGGACATGACAGTGTGCATGTTTCCCATCCCAGCATACCTACCTGATGGTTAGAGTCCAGGACAGGAGATCACAACAAGCTCTGGGGACAGCTGAGCTGGCAGATGCAGCAGTAAGCAAGAGAGACCCTGCTTCAAAACAAGGAGGAAGCCGGGCATGCCGGCCCATGCCTGTAATCCCAGTTCCTGGGAAGCAGAATAGATTAATTACTTTTCTACTGTTGGGACAGACACCACAATTGAGGCAACTTAGAACAGGAAGAGCTTATTTGGGGTTCCAGTCTCAGAGGGATTAGAGTCCACCACACCACCATCTTGTCAGGGAGGCATGGCTGCAGCCATAGAGGCTAGAAGAGCCAGCTGAGAGCTCACATCTTGAACTGTAGGCAGGAAGTAGAGAGCAAACTGCGAGGCCTTCAGTTCTCAAAGCCTGCTCTGAGTGACACACTTCCTCCAGCACAAGGCCACTCATCGCCAAAGTCTCCCCAAACAGCGACACCAACTGGACACCAAGTGTTCAAGTGCTTAAGAACATTTCTCTTTCAAACCACAACAGAGGCTTTGCAGATCTCTGTGAGCTGAAGGCCAACCTGATCTACTTAGCAAGTTCCAGGGCAGCCAGGACTACACAGTGAGACTCTTGTTTCAAGCAAACAAAATGAGGCTGACATCTGAGGTTGTCATCTGTTCCATGGCATACACACGATTGCACTCATATAGAAAGCACACAAACACACCTCAGAGAGAGAGAGAGAGAGAGAGAGAGAGAGAGAGAGAGAGAGAGAGAGAGAGAGAGAGAGAGAGAGAGAGAGAGAGAAACACAGAGCGAAACACACACACACAGAGAGAGAGAGAGAGAGAGAGAGAGAGAGAGCGCATGTGCGCAATACACTTAATTAAGGCAGAGAACCCACACTACTCTTTATTTTTCCTAGAGGTCATCATTATTTGGGTTGGGTTGTCAAAAATCGCCCCAGTTGCTGCTTCTCATTTGGGGTGCATAACAGAAAAACTTTTGCCTGATCCTTAAAGGACTTTGGCCACATATTTTTCCTTGACTTCAGTGAAGCTGAGAGAGATGGGCGACCTGCTAGGCTCTCCTTCCCTCTGCTGTGGTAGCTAGTGGCTGCTGATCAACCTAGTCCCAGAGGGAGAAGGCATCGAACAGCTCTCTGTCAACCCCATGGATTCATATAGACACAATCAAGAAATAGCTGTCCCAGCCACTGTGGTGCTGGACACTGTCTGTCATGGATGCATGGATTGACAGAGGGGCTTGGAGCTCACCTTCTCCATGGTGCTGGATTTTTATCACATATATAAATATCCACAAACAGTTTATTATATAGTTTTGGGTTTTTCTTATCTTTTTTCCTCTCTTTTGTGTGCGTGTGTGTGTGTGTGTGTGTGTGTTTGTGACGGGGTCAGAAGTCGATCTTCTTCAGTTACTAACCACCTGCTTTTTGTTGTTGTTGCATATATATATATATATATATATATATATATATATATATGTCTGTCTGTATGCATGTGAGTGCAGTGCCATAGCACACATGTGGAAGTCAGAGAACAATCCTCAAAATTGGGTTTTTGACTTCCAATCTGTGGGTTCGAGGAATTGAACGCAGGACAACAGGCTTGTCAGCAAGTGCCTTAACCGGCTGAGCCATCTCGCTGGTTGTACCTTGTTCTTTGAGGCAGGGTCTCTCACTTGGAACCCAGAGCTCCTCAGTCGGGCTAAGCTGGCTAGCCAGTGAGCCTCAGAGATCTGCCTACCTCTGTCTTCTCCGTGCTGGGATCAGAGTGTATGCTACCATGCTCAGCTTCTTATGTGGGTGCTGGGATTGAACTCAGGACCTCATGCACGGATGCCAAACACTTCAACTGAACATCTCTCCCAGCACCAATTTTGATTTTTAAAAATGCACAGATTGGGTATAGTGGTCCAGGCTTATAATCAAACTGCTTGGGAGGCAAAGAGGATCAGGAGTTTAAAGCCAGTCTGGGTTACGTGGTCAGACTGTCTCAAAACCAAACAACCATAGACACAAAGATACAAACAGCAACAACAACACATAGATGGTTGACTTTTTTTCTTTTGGATGGTTTTTAGAGATAGGACTCTCTATGAAACAGCCCTGGCTGTCCTGAAACTCACTCTGTAGACCAGTTTGGCCTTGAACTCCCAGAGATCCGCTTGCCTCTGCCCTCCAAGTGCTAGGATTAAAGGTAAGCGACCCACCGCCCAGCATAAGTAAGTTTTTAAAGCCCATTCAGCTTGCTTCCTCGCTGTCACGTGTTGAGTGTCACTCGCTGCATTGTGGCCTCCAGACTACGGGTCTGAGTGAACGCCTTATCCAGCAACACCAGTTATTTTTCCTCCCCCACTCACTGATAGACATTTCGAGCAGGGCCAGCTTTCTGTGGTCACAAATGGGGCTTTGGTGGACATCCTTGGACCCGTCTCCAGGTGCACATGTGTGCGAACTCCCCAGGGTATATTCCTAGAACTGCAGCTCCCGGGTGGGAGGGCATTTGTCAGCTCTGCCAGTGACCTAATTCTTCTCCAAGATGACTGTGTCAACAATATTTCTCAACATTCCCCCTTCTCTCCTCTTCCCATGCGCTGCCCCCACATATTACAAATGGCCCCACATTTTTCTTCTAGAGTCATCCCTGGGATATCATGCCTCCCCCATAAAACTCTCTTTCAGCTCTTTAAAGGAAAAAAATTCAAAAATGGTTTTGGCAAAGGCCTGAGTCAGAAGGAGGCAGGGTCAGGGCAGGGTGAAGCTGAGGACCCGTTGGGGCAGGGAGGCCTGAGGAAGTTCTGAAGCAGGCTGGGGTGCCATTAATCAGTCTTACTGAGTCAAATCTCAGTGCTTGGCAGCATGAATCCACGGGAGTTGCCAAAGCTGACCCCCTTCTGCCCACTGGGTCAGGGGAAAACCCTTGAATAACAGCTCCAAACGACTTCCAAATAAAGGCTAGGGAGACATTTGGTGCCTCAGACTCAGCAGTGGCCCCAGCGACCTCACCCAGCCTCAAGGGGGCTGAGAACTGCTAAGACCCACTTCTCACCATACACTGGCAGCAGCGAGTCAGGAAGTCCGGTAAAGACTTGATCAACAACCATGTCTTCTTGGTCTTCGGTCTCCCAGTCTCAACAATTCAAATCTTTTAGAGTCTGTAGCTCAACCGCTTCCCACCATGATGATCATGGACTAATTCTTTAAAACTTGTAAGCCAGCCCCCCAATTAAATGTTTCCTTTTATAAGTTGCCTTGGTCATAGCGTCTCTTCACAATAATAGAAGAGTAGCTAAGACAGGATTACCCTCCTCACCACCCCAGATTTTTGAGCCCTTTACTTTAGGAAAGAGATTTGTATTTTTTTAATCGCCCCCTGTGGTTTGAATAGGTATTGCCCCTCCAGTGTTTTGAATGCTTGGCCCATAGGAAGTGGCACTATTAGGAGGTGTGATCTTGTTGGAGGAAGTGTGTCACTGTAAAAGGGTGCTCTAAGGTCTCATATGTGCTCAAGTCATGCCCAGAGTGACAGTTCATGCCCTGCTGCCTGCAGATCAAGATGTAGAACCCCCAGCTCCTTCTCTGGCACCATGCCTGCTGGCACGCCGCCATGATGATAACAGACCACACCTCTGAACTGCAAAGCGGCACCAGTTACATCTTTTCCTTTATAAGCGTTGCCTGCTATAGTTGGGCAGTGGTGGCACAGGCCTTTAATCCCAGCACTCAGGAGGCAGAGGCAGGCGGATCTCTGTGAGTTCGAGGCCAACATGGTCTACAAAGTGAGTTCCAGGACTGCTGAGGCTACACAGAGAAACCCTGTCTCACAAACAAACAAACAAGCAAAAAGAGATGCCTGCTATGGTCATAGTGTCTCTTCAGAGCAATAAATCCCTAAGACACCCCCTTTGCTTCTTCTCTTCCACAGCTGCTGCTCCTTTGATGGCCCTGTTCATGTCTATTTAGAACTCTTGTCAATAATTTGATTCAATGGGCATGAGCATCTATTCACAAAGGAAGACAGCCCACCCTCCGTGAACCCCCATAGCGGGACACAGATGCTGGATCCCACCAGCAGGGCTTGTAACTTGCCTCAAAGTCCTAAATGTCAACAAAGTTTTCAGGGTACGAACCTAGATCCTGGAACTAGGCTTATCATCTGTCCCCAGCACATCAGTAAAAGAGACAAGTAGGTAAGAACAGAAAGCAGGGAAAGGTTTATTTGATGTGGTCACATCTGGAGGATGAACAAAGGAAGGGTACAAGAGGCCAGTGATCTCCCCACCAAGTCCATCTGCTGGGAGCTGGTAGGAGGTTTAGAGGTATGAAAACTAAGCAGTTCTTGTTGAGGTGGCCCTGCCCATGCTTGTCTCAGCTCCAGTCTCTCTGCACGGTGGTCTGGGAAGCTGGCAGACTCGTGTGAAGTCTCCTTCTGAGGCACCAGGCTCACTCCTTCTCGCAAGAGGCTCCCAGGGAAACTGCAGTTCCTTGGGGAGCATTGCTTCCCTACTCTGATAGCCAAAGGAAGGGACACAGATGTCTCTTTTCACTCTTGCCAGGACGGTTACACAACACACATTGACTGTGATATGGGGCTCAGGGGAGCCAGGGCCACAAGGAGGCGAGGTCATTGGCCTTTGCCTAGGAGGCTTTTACTTGTAGATGCTTGAGGCGGCATGGGCTTCCCAGCAACTGTGAATCTGTCAAGCCTTTGGTGGGGCTGGGGCATAGCTTGGTGGAAGGGGGCTTGTAGAGTCAGCACAGCTCTGAGTTCAACTTCCAGTCCTACCAAAGAAAGAAAAGAGAAAACCATTCATGTCAAAAACACAGGAGGCGCTGAGAGCCCTTTGCTTTCAAACGTGTCGAAAAATTTTGCTGTTTGAAATCAGTCTTGAGGTCAGAACAGCCTCTTTTTAGCATGTTGGAGCCAGATCCCACAGAGAAACAGCCTAGATTCCCGACCCAGGTGCAAAGCTTCAGAAAAGTGTTTTTTGAGCACAACAATCTATATTTATCTTAACTGTGTGTCCAAGGAAACAGAATCATGAGTCCAAGTTTTAGCCCAAGCCAGATGCTAACTCCTTTCAAAGAGCTGGGTTTGCTGAGGCCCAACCAGCATTGCTTCCTTTCAACTTCTCAATTCTACTCATCCCCAAACCCCAGCTTTTCCTTTGGCAAGACTTACCACAGTTTGTTTTGTGCTGTTTCCTTTGATGCACTGAGTGACTAACTTTAACTCTGTTAAAATACAGCTGTCTTCCTGATGGGCTCCATCACATGGGCTTTATCAAGCCCTCTCTGTCCCTTGACTCCATGATTTGGCAAACATTTGCATAGCCCACACTTCAGGTTATTATTATTGTTGTTGTTTATTTTTTGTTTTTCAAGACAGGGTTTCTCTGTGTAGCTTTGGAGCCTATCTTGGAACTCGCTCTGGCCTCGAACTCAGAGATCCACCTGACTCTGCCTCCTGAGAGCTGGGATTAAAGGTGTGTGCCACCACTGCGGGGCCTATGCTTGAGTTTTAGGTGTTGGGGACAGAGCAGAGCTTGACACCACATGCTCATAGTTTATGTCAGACACCAGGGCAAAAGATAATGATGACTCAGACTCGGTAGCTTTCACAGTCCAACTTTGGCAGGAGGATCACGTGTTCAAAACCAGCCTGGGAAAATTAGTGAAACCTGTGTCAGTGGGCAAAGATGTTTGCCGACAAGCCCAATGGCCTGAATTTGATTTACAGGACTGACACAGAAGGAGAGACCAACTTCTGAGCACTATGGCACAAGAATGAGTGTATACATATACGTATAAATACGTAAACATGATTTTATAAAGAAGGCAAGGACAAGAGAACAAGAGAGAGAACAGTAAACAACACAGTAGTGTGGCACTTGCATGCATGAAGCTCTACGTTCAGTTTTGCTAATATCAGTGTGACGGAAACATGACAGCGACAAGACAGACAGGCTCCCTGGGTTCATGGACCCTTTCTGGAAGGAATGAATGAGATAAAAAAAATTGAGAGGCATTCATTCATCTCTCACTTTCTTATTTATTTGTTGGTTGGTTTATTTATTTATTTCTGGTTTTTTTTTTTTTTGAGACATGTTTTCTCTGTGTAACCACTCTGGCTCTCCTAGAACTTGCTGTGTAGACCAGGCTGACCTTGAACTCAGAGATCTGCCTGTCTCTGCCCCCTGAGTGCTGGGATTAAAGGTGAGCAATGAGATCACCACCTAGCCGAGATTTATTTTTTTTTATCCTAGATGTACATTTTGTCTTCATGTATGTATGTATGTGCACCACATGCGTACAGTAACTGAGGTGGGAAGAAGAGGGCATCATCAGATCCCCCGAAAATGAGATTATGGATGCTTGTGAGTCACCGTATGGGTGCTGGGAACCAGACCCCTGTTCTCTACAAGAGCAGCAAGTACTTTTCACCCCTAAGCCATCTCTCCCGATCTTTCTTTTCTTCATTACAAGGATATGTGTCATTAGCCAATTCTGTCTTTGCTCCAACATTCCAGTGTGTACTTCTATGTAGAAGTGGACTTCCTGTTCCTAGTATCCTGCCAACTCCTAACCACTATGCTCCCACCTCCCACTTCCTGTTTCAGCCATCTATACATAGTCTAAGAGGGCGACTATGTCATTAGGTGCAAGAACTCACGGACCCACTGGAGTACAGGTGCTCCATGATTAGCCAAACCTCCCCAGCAGCTGGTGGCTATCGCTAGGATGGAAAGGGATGGTGCACTCCTGGGAACTGTGAGGGCTGCATGGCGACTACATTTGGGTTGGACCTGGATGAACAGGTCTCAGGAGAGAGTGGCCCGCTCCGGAACCCGCTAAAGAGCTCTTCAGGTTTGCAAAATCACAAGAAGGTCAGAGTGCCTAGAGAGGATGAGTGGACAGGGGAGCGGGGCTCAGGACACAGTGCAAGTCTTACCTTGAGTGACAGACAGTTTACACAGATCCCCGGCACATGTACTTTCACAGAAATGTCTACAAAATGAGGACTTCTTTTTAAGGCAAAGTGCGTCTCTCTCCACCCCCACGGTTTGCCAAAGCGGTCTGGAGAGACTTCTGGAAGCCTAGGACCTAGCACACCCTCTCAGTTTGCAGGCAGGGAAGCTGGACTGAGTGGAGTGGATTGGGAGGTGGAATCATGGCTGTAGAGGTGGTGAGAGGACCCACGGCTGCTCTCAGAGGTAGAACAGGACCAGAGTGGAGTCAGCCAGAGTGAGGAATCAGTCTTTTTTCCATTTTCTTTTCTTCCTTCTTTTCTCTTTATTTTTTTTTTTGTTAGTTTGTTTGTGAAACAGCTTCTCTGTATAGCCCTGGCCATCCTGGAACTTGCTCTGTAGACCAGGCTGGCCTCAAACTCACAGAGATCTGTTTGCTTTTGCCCTGAGTGCTGGGATTAAAGGTGTATGACACTGCCCAGCCTTTTTTCTCCCTTTTTTTTTCTAAGACAGGTTTTCTCTGTATAGCCTTGACTATCTTTGAACTCATACCATAGACCATGCTGGCCTCAAACCCTGAGATCTGCCTGCCTCTGCCTCCCAAGTGCTGGGATTAAAGATATGTACACACCACCCCTGGCTCTTGTTTTAAGATAAGGTCTCATTAGGTAGCCCAAGCTAGCTTCAAATTCATGATCCTGTCTCAGTCTTCTCAGTGCTGGTACCCACCACAGACCTCTCACTGGAGTCCTGGTCCTTGAACCACTAGGTAGAGCAGCCAACCATCCAGGGTTTACAGATCAGTAATAGCAACACTGGGTCTGGGCATTAACTCGGCAAACCAGTTTCCTAACGTCTCTGACTCCTCTAGGTCACCCCATTTCGGCCAGCTGGAAGACAGAAGTGAGCCAATTCAATGCTTTCTTCTAGTAGCCAGATCCCTCTCCCTTCTGTGGGATAAGGGCAAAATGGGCAGGCCACTTTGGTTGGCATCTCTGCACTTCCTGTTCCTGGCTTCTGAGCTCTCTGACTTGCCTGGCCAGTCTCAGACCAGACTATATGGCTCTAAAACTTCAGCCCTTATCCACCAGAAGGTGGGACTTAGTATGGTGGCAATTGGAAGTATTGGGGATGAGATACCCAGGGTTAGGATTTGGTCTTCTAGACAGAGTCATTCTCTGAGCAGACTGGGCCAGCCCCCAGTGCACGTACATTCACTGCTGTCTGGGCACACTGAGGAAGGGTCTCCTAGTTTCCTGAACACAGCCTTAGTTACCTAGGAGTCTCAGGTGGGAGAGTGCCTGGAACAGACTGGCCTGTGGGCATATCCTTGAGGTATTTTCTTTTCTTTTTTTTTTATTATGCATACAGTGTACTACCAGCATGTATATCTGCATGCCAGAAGAGGGCACCAGATCTCACTACAGATAGTTTGAGACACCATGGGGGTGCTGGGAATTGAACTCAAGTCCTTTAGAAGAGCAGCCAGAGCTTTTAACCACTGAGCCATCTCTTCAGCCCTGAGGTATTTTCTTAATTGTTAATTAATATAGATGACCCTAGCCCACTGTAGCAGGGCTAGGAAGGTTGACCTGGGCTGTATAAGAAAGTAAGCAGATAGCTGGGCTGGGGTGGCACATACCTTTAACCCCAGCACTGGGGAGGTATAGGCGACTATCTGTGAGGTTGAGGACAGTCTGGTTTACAAGAGCTAGTTCCAGGACAGAGAAACCCTGCCTTGAAAAACCAAAATAGATAGATAGATAGATAGACAGACAGACAGACAGACAGACAGATAAAAGCTAGCAGAGGGGCTGGAAAAGGGCTCAGCAGTTAAGGACTCTCACTAGTTGCTCTTCTGACGATCTAGCTTAGATTGTCAGCACCCACATGGCGTCTCACAAAGTCTGTAAATTCAACCCCATGGGTTCTACTGCTTGCCTTTCTGGCTTCCATGGGCATCAGGCAAACAAGGAGGCAAAACTACGATATACATAGCATTTTAGAAAAACAAAAACAAAAAAACGGAGCAAGCAAGAGAGCAAACCAGTGTTGGAAAAGAATATTCATGAAGTTGCACAAAGAAAGCATTCAAGCGAGGTGGGGGAGGGTTGGAGAGATGGCTCAGAGGTTTAGGGCACTGGTTGCATTTACAAAGGTCCTTAGTTCGATTTGCAGCAACCACATGGTGGCTGACAACCATTTGTAATAGGATCTGGTGCCCTCTTCTGGCCTGCAGGGACATATGCAGGCAGACCACTGTATACTTAATAAATAAATAAATGTTAAAAAAGAAAGAAAGAAAGAAAACAAACGCAGTGGAAGTTAACTAGGCAAAACAATTTCTTTTTGTAAAACACTTCCGTCAAGACCCAAACAAAGTAAACACACCGGGACAGAAAGTTTATTCTAAGGCAGGTGGTGACTGTGTTTCAGCCCATTGGTGCAAGCTAAACCACACTCTCATCTGATTGGCTAGTTCATAATAAACGTGAAAGAAAGGGCAGAATGGTTGGCTGCTCTGGATCATCGAATTCTGGGACTGCAGCAGAACTTTTGTACAAACGAAAGTTTTCCTGGGTGGGTGTAGATGAGAAGATATGAATTTCTTTGCATGGAAGTTTTACAAGGTGTGAGTGATTTGGCTAGCCATTTTTTTTTATTAAAAAGAAAAAAAAAAAAAACAAAAACAATTCTCTCACCATCGAGCCGCGTTCCTCCCTGGTTTCGGCTCCGAGCTCCTGCCCTGGCTTCCTTGGATGGTGAACTGTTAACTGTAAGCCGAAATAAACCTTTTTCTCTCCAAGTTGCTTCGGATCACAGTGTTTATCACAGCAACAGAAAGCAAAGTAGGACACAGGGCTTGTCCAGTAAACCGCGCCCCGCCTCATCTACACTTACCCCACCCCTGTGGACACTGTCCCTTTCTGTCTTTATTGAGTGTCATAGATGCCCCAGGATGTGGCTCGGAGAGTATCTGAATTCTTGTTCACCTCTTCCCATTCTGTCACTGCGTCAACTGGGGCGGAGGAAGACGAAGCCCTTTTCCCGGGGGAGAGACGCCACTAGGGGAAGAATATAGTTTGGTGCAGGAGCATGAACGAACAGAGATGAGTTAAAACCATAGAGTCGTGCAGCACTACCGAAGCCTAGAGCGACGCTGCAGCTAATCTAGCCCGGCAGTCAATTTCCGCTTCCGACGAAAAACAGGAAGTTCCGCGATAGACTGCTGGCGTCCCTTTTCCGGACTCAGCTTAGGGCTGTGGCTGCGCTCTTGGCTTAGGTTCACTTGGACTGCCATGTGGCCGCTGTGGAGGTGGATGTTCAGCTCCTTCCTTCCGTCTCCGTCTTCCGCGCTCCTAGCCTGAGCGAATGCGGAGACCCTGTCTTGGATCTACGGCTCCGCGCCCGGCGTTGCGTTGACGTCCCCAAGGCCGGAAGTCCACTTCCGCTCCGCCTGGGCGGCTCCCGGCTTCAAGCCGGGCGTCTTTTGCGGAATTGAACCCTCGCACCACCTTGACCCTTGAGCAGGTTCATCTCTGCCATCGTATTGCGTGTCCATGAGTGTGGATGACAGTGTCTTGAGGGCGACCAGAGGACCACCGAGAGCTGGGTCATCCCAGCACTTGAGGGGCAGAGGCAGGGGAATTACTGCAAGTTAGAGGCAAGCCTGCTATATCTATTTAGCAGGAGCCTGTCTAAACACAAAACACCAAAATAATTATAACTCTGGGTTAGCGAGAGGATTGGGTGAAGGGCTGCTGGTTGATTCCTAAAACCCAGCTACTGTGAATGCAGACAGCGGGACTTGCAGTTGTATTAAGAGCTGAGGCTGAAGATGGTGGCAAGGAGGGTGGAACAGGAAAAAAAAAAAAAAAAAAAAAAAAAAAAAAAAAAAAAAAAAAAAAAAAAAGAGCGTGCTGTGGAATTTTGACCTGTCGGGAGATCTTTGAACTGGGCAGGTGGTTTCCTGAAACTGCTGGCGTTTCAGTTGTGGAACTGGTCCTTTTCTCAGAAATAACCTTTAAAACTGGCCTTCTGATAATTTAGAGATTATTTCTAGACGCCAGTGTTGTGGATATCTTGGGTAATTAGAATTAGTGAAAGGGAGCTTTCCTAAGTGGGTTTGGGATCTTGAGTGAAAGGTTTTGGCAGGAGGAAAACCTGAAAAGTATCTCCCTCTTGACTTCTTGTAAGTAATAAATAAACCACAAAAATGCACAGTGAAAATATTTCCCTCCTTGATCCTATGTTCTGAAGTACAGCTAATTTAATAACTTCCAGGTACAGTTTGTGGATGTGTTCTACATGTGGTGGTGGTAGTGTGTTTTTAATTTCCTCTGATGGTTTCCGTATAAACTGATAAGGACATGACCACTCCATGGTATGGTTAAGGGGGAGGTTTTTTAATGTAGAGAACAGCCAGAGGCCTCTGGAAGAGTCCAGAGCAGAGAGAAGGTAGACTGAATACAGCCTACAGACTGGACATGACCATGGCGATCGGTGAGAGAGGGGAGAATAACAGGGACTAGGAAATAGAGAAAGCGGAGAAGCAGGAGCGGAGGGGAGAGAGAGGGAGCAGAAGGAGCAGATGGAGAATAGCAGGGTTATAAGGATTAAGGAGTAGCTGGGGATGGGAAGCCGTGCGCTGGAGGGAGTTTAGGATAAAAGCAGGTGAGAAGGGCCAGGATGACTCTTTGGTGGGTGGGAACCAGTTTCACAAGTTCCTGAGGAATGCTGGCTTTTGTCTAACCACCAGCAGTCCTATAGTTCAGCCTGAGTGCATTGCTGGATATTTGAACTGCCTTTGGAGTTTGGGGAATTGGAGTTTCCTGTGGGCCTGACAGTTTCATAGAACTGTTGATCTGTACCTTGTTCGCGCCGTGACGTTGTAGGTGACTTAGCACTCATGCTCTACTCCAGTCATTGTAAGGCTGCAAAGCATTCCACTGAATAGTTGACAGTACCTTCCTCATTTGCTGGTTGATGGCCACTTAGATTGTACCCGAGAATCTTTCCCCCCTCAACCATTCAGCCTTTCCTTGACTTAACAGTTCCCCTTTTTAAAAAAATCCAAAGCTCTTATTCTGTTTTATCTTGTGACTATATAAAAATATCAGATCTTGCCGGGCGGTGGTGGCGCACGCCTTTAATCCCAGCTCTCGGGAGGCAGAGGCAGGCAGATCTCTGTGAGTTCGAGGCCAGCCTGATCTACAAGAGCTAGTTCCAGGACAGGCTCTAAAAAAGCTGCAGAGAAACCCTGTCTCGAAAAACCAAAAAAAAAAAAAAAAAATCAGATCTTAGATATTTTATAAAGAAAGAGGTTTATTTGTTGCACAGGTTTGGAGGTGTAAGGGCATCATAGTACTGCTATTGGCTGAGTCCTGGGTGACATTACAGTGAGGAGAGCTTGTGTACTGTGGGGAGATCATATGAGGAGACAGGACAACAGAGAACAGAAAGACATCAGTTTGCATTTTTTAAAAAGATTTATTTAACCGGGAGATGGTGGCGCACGCCTTTAATCCCAGCACTCGGGAGGCAGAGGCAGGCGGATTTATGTATACAGTATTCTGCCTGCATGACAGAAGAGGGCACCAAATCTCATTACAGATGGTTGTGAGCCACCATGTGGGTACTGGGAATTGAACTCAGGACCTCCAAGCATAGGCAGCCTGTGCTCATAACCTCTGAGCCATCTCTCCAGCCCTCAGTTTGCAATTTTTAAAATAATCTATTTAACTTTATTTTATGTACATTGGTGTGAAGTTATCAGATTCCCTCGAACTGAAGTTACAGACAGTTGTGAGCTGCCATGTAGGTGCTAGGATTTGAACCTGGGTCTTCTGGAAGAACAGCCAGTGCTCTTTTTTTTTTTAATATTCATTTATTTATTATGTATACAATATTCTGTCTGTGTGTATGCCTGCATGCCAGAAGAGGGCACCAGACCCCATTACAGATGGTTTTGAGCCACCATGTGGTTGCTGGGAATTGAACTCAGGACCTTTGGAAGAGCAGGCAATGCTCTTAACCTCTGAGCCATCTCTCCAGCCCCAGCCAGTGCTCTTAACTGCTGAGCCATCTCTCCATCCCCATCAATTTGCAATTTTATGATCTCATTCTAAAGAACTAGCTCAAAGCCAGGTGGTGTTGGTGCATGCCTTTAATCCCAGCACTCAGGAGGCAGAGACAGGCAAATCTCTGTGAGTTCGAGGCCAGCCTGGTTCCAGGGCAGGCTCCAAAGCTACACACACACACACACACACACATACACACACACACCTGTCTTGAAAAACCAAAAAGAAAAAACTAGTTTAGGCTAAGTTGGTAGGGGCAGTTATCTAGCATTGAGGAGGAAGTTTTGAACCCCAGTCCTTCATAAGTGGATGTGGTCACCCATGGCTGTAATCCTAGCACTTGGGGGAAGGGTAGAGATCAGAAATTCTAGATCATCTTCTGCAAAGAGAGTCTGAAGCTATCTTGAGCTAGAGACTCTGCCTCAAAACAGTTAAAACTATTTCCAGGAAAATAGTATTAGTCCTTCCTAAGGGCAACTCCCCACAAGACTTAATTGTCTGCCGGCCCTACCCATTATGCTTTTTTTTTTTTTTTAAAGACAGCCTCTTGTAGCCAAGGCTATCCTCAACTTGTTATGAAGTGGAGACTGACCTGGAATTTTTGATCCTCCTGCCCTCTTTCTCTTAAGTGCTGGAATTACAGGATGTGGCACACCATGTGGTTAGGTCCTACCTCCTAAAGATCCCATCACCAAGCTAGGTGGTGGTGGCGCACACCTTTAATCCCAGCACTTGGGAGGCAGAGGCAGGCAGATTTCTGTGAGTTTGAGGCCAGTATGGTAAACAAGAGCTAGTTCCAGGACAGGCTCCAAAGCTACAGAGAAACCCTGTCTTGAAAAAAAAATCTCGGGCTGGAGAGATGGCTCAGAGGTTAAGAGCACTGGCTGCTCTTCCAGAGGTCCTGAGTTCAATTCCCAGCAACCACATGGTGGCTCAAAACCATCTGTACTGAGATCTGGCGCCCTCCTCTGGCGTGCAGGCATACATCGAGGCAAAAAATGTTGTATACATAATAAATAAATAAATCTTTAAAAAAAAAAAAAAAAAAATCTCATCACCTCCTAACATCACTGGGAACACACACATGAGCACACAATGAGGCTATCCCTCAGAGGCCAGAGGCACCAGATCCCCTGGGGCTGGAGATACACTTGGTTACCTGACATGAATACTGGGAACTGAACTCAGGTCCTTTCCAGGAGCAGTACAGGTTCTTAATGACTGAGCAGACCAGTTCCTAGCACCTGGTTACTAAGCTGCTCAAGGTTCTCTGACCCATCTTCTAGAGCTTAAAGTAATTCTAGTCCCTGTAGCTAAGATACTCTTGGGATCCAGGCTGGCTCTTATTATCTGGGCTTTTGCTTACTCAGCAGAGTAGGCTCATCCCTCCCCAAATTGTGATAATCTAGAATGAGATGGAAAGGCAGAATGCTCTATAACTTGGCGGTGCTGGTAGTTCTTTTAGATTACGTTTATTATTTGTTATAGGAGGGCACTTGGTGGGGGTCACAGGACAACTTTTGGGAGCCTGTTCTCTCCTGCTGTATAAGTTCCAGGAACTGAACTCACTTCATCAGGCCTGGCAGCAAGTGCTCTCACCCACTGAGTCTCACCAGCCTGTGGCCACTACTAGTTTAGGAGTGGTCTATGAAGCTAAAGAGGTGTTCCTCTAGTTGCAGGGGTATCCAATGTCTCTGGCCTCCAAGGTCATCTTTTCCAGGTTAAATTCCTAGAACCTACATGTTGCTAACAACCATCTGTCACTCCAGTTCCAAGGCTATACTTCCTAAAACTGCACATGCACATGGGGGTACCACAGTCCTTGGAGATGGAGATCAGAGGACAACTTGTGGGAGTTAGTTCTCTCCTTCCACCATGTGGGTCTAAGGAATCAAATTCATTTTGTCAGGCTTGGTGGCAAGCACCTTTACCTCTGAAATATGACAGCCTCTGTGGCAGTAGTTGATTGATTGATTGATTGATTGATTTTAAATTCTTGCTGTTCCCGTCACAGAAGAGCTGAGAGTGGTTAAAACAATAAAGAATAGCCAGTAGATGTGTTGGGGAATATTATTTTAAGGCGTGTGACTTGTTTATGCTGCTTTTGTGTAACTCTGTGAAGCTGTGATTCTTTGCCTTTCTAAAACACCTGATGGTCTAATAAAGAGCCAATAGCAATGCAGCAGCAAGGATAGGTGGGGCTAGCAAGTAGGTATTATAAATACAAGGAGAACTGAGGTGAGGAGCAAGAGAACAAGGAGAGAAGGACTATGGGCCAGCCACCCATCCAGACACGCAGTCAGAGTGAAAGTAAGATACACAGAAGTAAGAAAAGGAAAGAGCCCGGAGGCGAAAGGTAGTTGGGGACAATTTAAGTTAGAAAAGTTGGAAAGAAACAAGCCAAGATAAGGCTGGGCGTTAATAAGCAAGAAGAAGTCTCTGTGTATTTATTTGGGAGCTGGGTGGTAGGCCCCCCAAAAAGCCTGAAGAGTAAAGGACAAAAACAACCAACAACATAGATGTAAGTGGGCAGAACATTTTCTCATTTGTTTCTTTTTATCATGTTACCTCAGAACTGACCAATGTTCCCTAAAAATGGCTGGAGAAAGCTGGGCGGTGGTGGCGCACGCCTTTAATCCCAGCACTCGGGAGGCAGAGGCAGGCGGATCTCTGGGTTCGAGGCCAGCCTGGTCTACAAGAGCTAGTTCCAGGACAGGCTCTAGAAACTACAGGGAAACCCTGTCTCAAAAAAACCAAAAAAAAAATGGCTGGAGAAAGGAGAGGGGAGCAAGGCTGGGTTAATTGAGTGCTTGCCTAGTATAAGAAGTCCTGGGTTCAGGCAGAGCAAGATCAGAAGTTCAAGATTAGCTTGGAGAGTTGGCTCAGAGTTAAGAGAGTTTCAAGCACCCATATTCTGCTGCTCACAACTATCTGAACCCCTAGCTCCAGATGATACAATGCCCTCTTTTGGCTTCTTTGGATTCTCATGTGTATTTATGTACCTGTGTACCCCCCACACAATTTTTTTTTTTTTTGGTTTTTCGAGACAGGGTTTCCCTGTAGTTTCTAGAGCCTGTCTTGGAACTAGCTCTTGTAGACCAGACTGGCCTTGAACTCAGAGATCCGCCTGCCTCTGCTTCCCGAGTGCTGGGATTAAAGGCGGGCGCCACCACAGCCCGGCCACACAAATTTTTTTAAACAATTTTTTTGTTGTTGTTGTTGTTTTGAGACAGGGTATCTCTGTAGCCCTAGATGTTCTAGAACTTGTTCTATAGACCAGACTGGCCTCGAACTCACACAGATCCACCTGCCTCTGCCTCCTGAGTGCTGGGATTAAAGGTGAGTACCATCATTCCTCATTTTGATTTTAATATTTATGTCCATGTGCTTTTTTGTTTTTTGAGACAGGATTTCTCTGTGTCGTTTGGAGCCTGTCCTGGAACTAGCTCTTGTATGGGCCAGGCTGGCCTCGCACTCACAGAGATCTACCTGCCTCTGCCTCCAGAGTGCTGGGATTAAAGGCAGATGATACCTCTGCCTGGCTGCTTTTTTTTTTTTTCCTAATCTACTGTTAGCATATAGTGGAGGGTGGGGGGAGAAATGGTTGCAAGTTTGCTAGCAAGTCCAGGATTTTGTTTTTTGTTTTTCGAGACAGTGTTTCTCTGTGGCTTTGGAGCCTGTCCTGGAACTAGCTCTTGTAGACCAGGCTGTCTCTGCCTCCTGAGTGCTGGGATTAAAGGCATGCGCCACCACCGCCCCGCAAGTCCAGGATTCTTAAGCAAGGCATGGTGATAAGACTTGGGGACATGGGGGTATCACACACCTTTAATCCCAGCACTGGACTACAGAGCAAGTTCCAGGACAGCTGGGGATACACAGAGAAACCCAATCTTGAAAAATAAACAACAGCAACAACAAAACCCCAACTTTAAATCCTGGCATTGGGAGCTAGAGCAGGAGGTTCAGGAGTTCTAGGCCAGCCTGGGCTTTCGAGACCCTGGCTACAAACCATCAGAAAGGTCAGCATTCTTCATTCTTTCCATTTTTAGATTCTCCAGCTCTCATTTGGGTAAGCCATTATTAACACATTTCCTCAGCTGCATCTATCGATCCAGCAAGCAGCCAGACAGAAAAAGACTTTGTCGATTTATGAATAGACTTCTTTAGGCTTGGGATGCAGACCCAAGAGATCAGGGTGGCTTAGCAGCCTTTGTGGTCCTACTCTTGTTGATCTTGACCTCACTCTGTGCTTAGGAATCTGAAATGCACACCCCCCACCCCCACCCCACCGCTGCCCCAGTTCTGGGATGGAAACTGAAGAAATAAGAGCAGTCCAGATGGTCAAATAAGGTCATGGCCAAATGACAAGGTGGCTGAAGAGCCAGAAATCATCCTAATCCTGGCATCCCAGGTCCAGGTTCCACCCAAGAGCCTTGAAGAAGACTGCTGAGAGAGCCTTGAGACCATGGCAGCAGAGTCCTCCCATCCCCCATCCACAGGAAGTTCCACTGCGGTTTTGCAGCTGGGCCCAGGACTGTCCTCAGCCATCTCTAGTAATTTGCCGGACAGTGGTTGAGACTTGCTAGCTGCGGAGAGGAGCAAGCAGATGGTAGAAATGCTGGCGAATAGGCAGTTTCTAGGCTGCTGTGCCCCAGAGCTCCGCGCTCAGGTGGCCAAGTGTCGGCCTGGAGTCAGAGTCTCAGACAAATGCTTGTTTCAGCTTGCTCTGCCTGCACTCCAGAGAGGTACACCACAGGCTTCCTTTGACGCAAGATCCTACTGCGGCCGTGAGAAATCTGAGCCCCTGTCTTCTTGGAGCTCGGCTTTGAAGGTTGAGATAAAAATTCACCAAGCTGTGACTGTTTTTCTTCTTGGCAGAGGAAACTTTGCTTCTTGAGATTGAATTCTGGGAGTCTCTTTGCCCTCTTGTTAGGGCAGTGAGCCTGCTGCTTGGGGCTGTCCCAGGAGGCTGGTTTTTATTCTTTTCTAGATGGTTCCATTTAACTTGGAGTTTGTGATTTTTGCTTTTTGGCATGAAAGGAAGTTTTTGCAATGGTTTTGAATGCCCTAAAAATACTTGCCCCCCTAACCCTGTGCTTGGGTGTGCTCACAACATAACCCGAGCTAGCCTCAAACTTGCAGGAATCCTATCTCTGCCTCCCAAGTAAAGTTTGGCTCTTTATAATATCCTACTGGTTAGTGGGGCTCTATACTTGTAATTCCAATTCTATAGAGGCAGAGACAGGAGGCAGCAGAGACAGGCGGTTTTAAGGTCAACAAGGGCAACACAGCAAAACCCTGTCCCAAGCAAAACAAAACAAAACATGTCATGTGGCAACAGATCAATTTAGTTCTTAGGAATCTACCTTTGAGGAAAGAGGACGAGTGCTGGGGAAACAGGAGCCCTGGCTGTGGTGCTGGCTGACCTCGAGCTGACCAACAGGAACAGTCCTGGCCTTTGTTTTTAAAACCAGAAGCAGTTAAGTTGCCTGGAGTGAGAAAGGCAGGGTCCCCAGAGGTAAGCCAGCCTAGGTAGAGCCATGTTGCGTTTTCTCTTGTTGCATTTCCAGCCCCTTTGTTCTGCTTGTCTTCCTGTGGAGGAACTTGCTCTGAAGCCAGCTGCCCTGCCCTGCCCATAATGCAGGTCAGCCTTGCCTTCTGCATGTGGAGACCTGCTCTCTGAGCTGCAGCTGACACAGTGATGGTGGCTGTGGCAGGCAAAGGGGACAGTAACTGCTTTCCCAGCACAACCCACTCTAGAGAAAACTTTCTGCCACAGTGATCTGCAGGACTTTTGGGCCCGAAGATCTGCTGTGAGTTTGGCATCACTTGAGGCTGACTTCCTGCTTGGGAGTGAGGTAGTGCTTATTCTGCTGATGTCTGCAGGATGCCCGTGCCTCCTGGACCCATTTTGGCATTAGAATGTAGACACACAGTGTCTTGGTTTCTGTTCCTGTGGTTATGATCAAAGTCTCTGACTTAACACAGGCCTGCGAGATAGCTCATCAGTGCATGGGCACCATGATGGCTGAGACTCACATGCCAGGAGAGGCTTGAGCACCATGGTACCAGTGTGCACACACACGAGCAAGTAAATGTAATAAAGAAAATGTAATAAGCACCTTATGGGAGGAAGGGTTGTTGTAGCTTACTGTTCAAAGTCCAGTCCATCGTGGTGGAGAAGTCAAGGCAGCAAGGACTCGAAGTAGCTGGTCACAGCACAGCTGCCGGCAGGAAACTGAGGGGGACGGACGCTGCGGACGGATGTGTGCTACTGCTCCGCTCATTTCCTTCATCTTGTACAGTACGGGATCCCTGCGCAGGCAGAGTCTGCCCACAGTTAAACGAGCCTTTCCATGTTAATTAACCTGATCAAGATAATCCAGGTCCCTTATGGGCGTGCCGAGAGGCTTGCCCCTAGGATTCCCGGCTCCGTCAAGTACACAACACTAACCACCACCAGAAAACAAACTAACAAGCAAAAAACAGTTTTAAGGGAAAAGGTAGTTTTTGAGGGGAGAGGAGACATTCAGGTATTGTGTGGAAATTTCCTCTTCCTCTTCCTCCTTTTCTTTATTTTAAATTTTGAGACAGTAACCCAGGCTGGCCTTGAAATGACCATCTAGTCGAGGATGACTTTGTACTGTTGATTCTCTTGTCTCTACCACCCAAGTGCTAGGATTTTAGGTGTGGGCCATCACTCCCAACGTGTTTCCTGTTTTTCAACAAATCTTAAAAACAGAGAAGAAAGGTCATAACCAAGTTGGGAAGTGACATCTCAATCGACCTTCAGTAGAGGGCGGGCCCTTCTCGGACAAAGGCATGGGAGTGCCAAGGCTTAGTGTCTGGGAACCGTACCTTTTACTAACTCCAAGCTAACCTTTTGATTGTTTGAGACAGGATCTCACTTTATAGCCCAGGCTAGCCTAGAACTTGGTATATAGGCAAGGATGACCTTGAATTTCTGATCCACATCTCTTCCTCTTGAATGCTGTCATTAAAGGTGTGTGTGCCCCACCACTTCACCTATGCAGCTAGAGACTGAAACCAGGACTTCTTGCTTGCTGAGCAAGCACTACACCAACTGAGCTAAGGCCCCAGCCTTCAGAGGTTTTATGGCTAGGCCACAGAGTTGTCTTTTCTTTCACTTGCAAAACTTTGGGGGAGGGGAGGGCATTGTGGACAGGGTCTTGCTCTACAGCCTAGGCTGGGCTTGAACTCATCATTTTTCTCCCTCTTCCTCCCAAGTGTTATAATTACAGCGGACCTTAGAAACCTAGTGTAGGCCGGGCGGTGGTGGCGCACGCCTTTAATCCCAGCACTCGGGAGGCAGAGGCAGGCGGATCTCTGTGAGTTCGAGACCAGCCTGGTCTACAAGAGCTAGTTCCAGGACAGGCTCTAAAAGAGCTGCAGAGAAACCCTGTCTCGAAAAACCAAAAAAAAAAAAAAAAAAAAAAAAAAAGAAACCTAGTGTAGGTTTCCAGCCTCAGCACTGTTGACATTCCGGACAAGGTTTATTTAGTGTGGGGGTTTGTTCCATGCCTGTGAGCATGCTCAGTAGCAGCCTTCACCTCTACCCATGACATGCTAATAATATCCTCCCACATATAACAATCTCTCATGTCTCCAGGTATTGTCAGATGTCTCTTGAGTGGCAAAATTACCCCTGGATGGGGCTGGGGAGGTGACTCAGCTGTTAAATCCTTATCATGTAAGTGTAAGGACTGGAGTTGGGATGCCCAGAACCCATGTAAATGCCAGGTGGGCATGGAGGTCCATCTGTAATCCAAGTCTCAGAAAGCAGAGACGGGATCCCTAGAGAAAGCTGGCAACGGAGACCAATCTAGTCAGTGAGCTCTGGGTCTGAGTGAGAGACCCTGCCTGGATTAATAAAGTGGAAGAGCAACCTTCTTGAGTCTTTATATATACACACACATGCAAAAGCATGCACACATACTCACATGCATACCACATATACACACGAAAAGAAGAAAAGTTACCCCTGTTTGGGAACCTCTGGCTTAGTAGAAGGCAAGTTCAAAATGGACAGTGGAGGGGATCTTGGAGGAGGGAGCTCAGATTTCTAGCCCTAGTTTAAGGTTGCGTTAAGAAAGCTGTCAGAGCCGGGCGGTGGTGGCGCACGCCTTTAATCCCAGCACTCGGGAGGCAGAGGCAGGCGGATCTCTGTGAGTTCAAGGCTAGCCTGGTCTACAAGAGCTAGTTCCAGGACAGGCTCCAAAGCCACAGAGAAACCCTGTCTCGAAAAACCAAAAAAAAAAAAAAAAAAAAAAAAGAAAGCTGTCAGGAGAGCAGTGTGCACTGGGCTGTGTATTCTCTGTTAGGTGTGACTGACTCTCCCCCTCACCCCCGTTTGTGTGTGTGTGTTACTAGGGACTGAAGCTAGGGCCTCCTGCATACTAGGTAAGTGCTCTACCGCTGAGCCATATCCCCTGCCCAAAGTTGACTTCTTTCTTTTTTGAGGGGTTTTTTGTTTTTGTTTTTTTTTTGTTTGTTTTTTTTTTTTGTTTTTTTTTTTTTCGAGATAGGGTTTCCCTGTAGTTTCTAGAGCCTGTCCTGGAACTAGCTCTTGTAGACCAGGCTGGCCTCGAACTCAGAGATCCACATGCCTCTGCCTCCCGAGTGCTGGGATTGAAGGTGTGCGCCACCACCGCCCGGCGGATTTTTTGTTTTTGGAGACAGCGTATTATGTATTGCAGACTGGCCTTTGAACTCAATATATACAGCCAAGGATAACGTTGAGTGCCGTTCTGGAGCTTTTTACTGTTGTTTTGTTGTTGTTTAAAACAGGGTCTGATTTTGTAGACCAGGCTTGTTTTGAAGTCACAGAGAACTTCCTGCCTTTGCCTATGGAGTACTGGGATTAAAGGTGTGCGCCACTGCACCAAAATAGAGTTTGCTTTATTGGAAGAGAAAATAAGGGCTGGATGGAAAATAAGCACTTGAGAGGCAGAGGCAGGTGGATCTCTGTGAGTTCGAGGCCAGCCTGGTCTACAGAGTGAGTTCCAGGACAGACAGGACTGTTACATAGAGAAACCCTGTCTCGAAAAACAAAACAGAGAGAGAGAGAGAGAGAGAGGGAGAGTATAAATTTGATTCCTGCACAGTGGCATACATACACAAGATTGGGGAGGCTCGGGCAAGAGGATTGTGAGTCCCAGAATTAGCCTGGGCTTCATGTCTATCTCTAGGCTAGCTTGGGTACACAGAAAAACCTTGTCTAAAGAAATTTTCCTGCTAGTGCTTGTTTGTTTCCTAGACAGGGTTTTTCTATGTATCATTGACTGTCCTAGAACTCACTCTGTAGACCAGGCTGACCTTGAACTGATAGAGATCCACCTGCCTCTCTGTCTCCCAAGTGCTGGGATTAAAGGCTAGTGGAACCACTACCTGGCCTTCCAGTAGTTTTTTTGAGACAGGGCTTCAATATGTAACTCTGGTTAGCCTGGAACTTGCACTGTAGACCAGGCTGTTCTTGAACTCACAGAGATCTGCCTGCCTCTGCCTCTGCCTCCTGAGTGCTAGGATTAAGGTGCTCATCACCATGCCAACCCCCCCAAAAGTTGTTTTATTCCTTTTTAAAGATGTGTATAGTGCCTCCTTAGTCACAATTCTGTTGCTGTGAATAGACACAGTGACCAAGGCACCTCTTCAAAAGGAAACATTTATGAATTCGGGGCTTGCTTGCAGTTTTAGAGAGTTAGTCAACGATTATCAGGGCAGGTAATATGGCAGCAGAAAGGCAGGCAGGCAGGCAGGCAGGTTGGTGCTGGAGAAGCAGCTGAGAGCTACACCCTGATCTGCAGGCGGCATGCCAAGGAAGGAGAGGCTGGACCTGGCGTGGGCTTTTGAAACCCCAAAGCCACTCCCAGTGATGTACCTCTTCCAACAAGGCCACACTTACTCAACAAGGCCATGTCTCCTAATCCTTCCCAAACAGTTCCACTAACTAGGGACCAAGCAATCAAACGTAAGAGCCTATAGGGACCATTCTCATTCAAATCACCGCACCACTTATATGGCTTTCCAGTAAGAAGTGTAAATGTCAATTTAGGTGGGGTGGCTTGTGCTTGCAACCCCAGCTACTCAGGAGGATGAGGCAGGAGGGTTGCAAGTTCAAGACCAGCTTGGAGAACTTAGTAAGATGGGTCCCGTCTCAGAAAAAGTGGGGATGAAGATGTAGCTTAGTGGTGGAGTGTTTGTTTCAGGTACACAGAGTGATGGGTTCAATCCCCAGCACTGAAACAAAGAAGGCCACAGGGTAGAGTCAAGTCTCTGCAGCTCAGCTGGGATTGTAGGGGAAGAACAGAGCCAGGGTCAGCCTCCTTATGGAAACCAGTGCTGTCTCCTAGCGCTTGTAGTACCAGCGCTTTGTAGAGAAGCTAATTTACAGTGACTCCTCGACCCCCCCTCCCCAGTGGAATGAAGAGGCTGGAATTCCTGGCCATTTTGTGTGACTCTAGCTCCCTGGGGAGTTTTGGGTTCCCTGCATCTTCACTGTTCCCTTTGTTAGGTGACCCTTGAGCTGACTCAGTGCATATAGTCAATGCTACCCTACAATCCTCTTGGGTCTGTTATATCGTTTCTTTTTTGTTTGTTTGTTTGTTTTGGTTTTGTTGTTTTGAGACAGGTTTTCTTTGTGTAGCCATGACTATCCTAGAACTCACTGTGTAGGTCAGGCTGGCATCAAACTCACAGAGATCCGTTTGTCTCTGCCTCCCAAGTAGTGGAATAATAGTGTGAGCCATCACAACCTGGCTATACCTTTTTTTTTTTTTTTTTGGTTTTTTGAGGCAGGGTTTCTCTGTATCTTTGGAGCCTGACCTGGCACTCGCTGTATAGACCAGGTTGGCCTCGAACTCACAGAGATCTGCCTGCCTCTGCCTCCCCAATGCTGGGATGAAAGGCCCACTGCCCGGCTCTGACTATATCATTTTGAGACAGGATCTCGTGTAGCTCAGGCTAGAGTCAAACTCACTACCAGCCTGAAGATGGCATTGATCCCCTGTCTTCCACCCCCTGAGTGCCAGGACTGTGGGCATGTGCCACTGGTGCTGAGGATGGAACCCAGAGCCTTGTGAGTGTTGGGTGAGCATCTACCAATTGAACTCCATCCACTCCCACCCTCAGCCCTTTTCTTGAGTCAGCACAGACCGAAATTCTAAAGAACTCTAAAACCGTGTACCCTTGCAAATGATGGGGACAGAGAGCAACCCTGGGGAAATACTTCTACATTTTGTTTCTAAAATACCTCCTGTTGTTGAGAAAGACTCCTACTTAGTGACTGTTGGATCATATGTCATCTTAGAATCCTGACAACTGGCTGGTGCCCTGGAAAACAATCTGCTGGATACAAGTGGAGGCCAGGCCCTGGCTGTTGGGGCGGAGTCCAGCTCCAGGGCTTTCGGGGGGGCCTTGAGGACGTCCACTGTGATGGGGCCAGGGAATGTGAGTGCAGGTGGCCTTCCCAGAAGCGTCATGTTGGTCAGTTTCCAGGGGCAGCTCAGCTCAGGCGTTGACAATGGCTTGAGTATTTCAGCTCACATTCTCTTCCCACCCACTGCTGTGCATGTAGTGCACACTTTGCCTCCCCCGGGCTTCGCCAGCCTACTCCAATTCATCTATCCATTCTTTCCTCTCGTTACTAGCTGGAATTTCACTATGATGCTCATGCTAGCCTCTAGCTCCTAAGCTCACGTGGTCTTCTTGCCCCTGCCTCCTGCATAGCTGGAACTATGGCTTGTGCTACCATGCTAAGATTTCTTTATTTTGTGTGTGTGTGTGTGTGTGTGTGTGTGTGTTTGCATGTGCTATGGCTTTTATAGGTTAGAGAGGACAACCTTTGTGTAAATCCTTGCCTTCCATCTTATCTGAGGCAGAATATTTTTACTGGGCTCCGCTGCATATGACAGGGTGGCTGGCGCAGGAACTTCCAGAGAAATCCCTGCTCCCTGCTTCCATCTTGCTATAAGAGGGTGGGATCACAGATACACATTACTACGTCTCTCTATCTTTACATGGGTGCCAGGGATTCAAACTCAGGTCTTCATGCTTGCTCGAAAGGGCTTTACCCACTGAGCCATCCTATTTTTCTTATTTCAATTTTTATTTATGATTAGTATCTGTATGAGCACGGGCACATGAATGATATGTATGGGAGACACGTGTGCCAAGATCAGAGGGAAACTTTGTGGAGTTGGCTCTTTCCTTTCACCTCTACATAGAATCCAGGGATTGAATTTAGGATACAGGTTTGTGTGGCAAGACTTTTGCCCACTGAGACACTTTGCTGGCCCTGTCTTTTTTTTTTTTTTTTTTTTTTTGGAGACAGAGTCTTTTATAGCCTAGGGTGGTCTTGAACTTGCCGTGTAGTCAAATACAGGTGTTACCAGCACCTCCAGTTTCCTTTTTCCTTTCTCTCCTTCCTTCCTTCCTTCCTTCCTTCCTTCCTTCCTTCCTTCCTCTCTCTCTCTCTCTCTCTCTCTCTCTCTCTTTCTTTCTTTCTTTCTTTCTTTCTCTTTTTCTCGAGACAGGGTTTCTCTGTGTAGCTCTGGCTGTCCTGGAACTCAATCTGTAGCCCAGTCTGACTTTGAACTGCCTGCGAGTGCTGGGATCAAAGGCATGTACAACCACTGCCCTCTTTTTTTTTTTGACTGCCTCTCACTCTATAATGCAGGCTGACTTAGAACTTTTGATCCTGCCCCCAGACTCCCAAGTGCTGGGATTACAGGTACTGCCATGCCAGGTTCCCTCCCTTCCTTCCTGGTGGTCGATCCTGGATTTCTTTCTTTCTTTATCCTTTTTCCTTCTTCCTTTTTCCTTTTTTCTTTTCTTTTTTCTTTCTTTCTTTTTTTTTTTTTTTTTTTTTTTTTTTTTGAGTCAGGGTTTCTCTGTGTAACAGTCCTTGCTCTTGCTGTCTTGGAACTTGCTTTGTATACCAGGCTGGCCTCAAACTCACGGAGCTCCGCCTGCCTCTGCCTCCTGAGTACTGGGATTAAAGGCGTGCACCACCCCTGCCTGGCAAATCCTGGATTTCTTGCATGCTAGACTAGCATTGTGCCATTGAGCAACACCAAGCCCTTTTATTATTGTCAATTAAAATTTATTTTAAGTGTAAGTGTGTCTTGCCAATGTGTACATATGTGCTAAACTGTGCATGATATCCGTGGATGCTAAAAGCAGGAGTTTGAGTCCCTGGAACCGAGTGACAGGTTACAGATGATTGTGAGCTGTCCTGTGGATTCTGGGAACTGAACCTGTTTGTTTTTTTTTTTTTTCCTTAGAGCAGCCAGTGCTCCTAACTGCTGAACCATCTCACCAGCCCCTACCCTGCCCTTCATCATTGTTTAAAACGCTGGTGCTAAAGCTCTTTTGTGACTTCTGACTTGAAACAACATCTGAAGACCCCCCACGGGCTCCTGTGACATCTTAGACTTGGTTTCTCAGTCCCTGTTCTCTCTGCAAATTTGTATTGTGTGCCCAGTGTTCCATAACACATCCTGTTCTAGGCTTGTCTCACAGCACATTCTCCTGGTTTATGTCCCTGACTCCAGGAGGAGCGACTCTCTTTGTCCTTGTGGCTGGTCTCGTGCTGGTACAAGGTGGGAAACTCGTGGTTGCGCCCTGATCTTAGGGGATCACAAATAACTTCAGTTTAGAGGTGACCGTCAAATGTTATGCTGGGGTGAAAACAAGGAGTAAAAGAAACTGCTGCTTCCTGCGATGGGGACAGGGGTAGAAATAAAACCAGGAAGAAGAAGGAGAAGTAGAAAAGGAGGGATGGGGGAGGCTACTTCCTTCTCAGCCCTTGACTGCTCGGTTTGAAAGCTAGAGGACTCTTGGGTACTTAGCAACAACTGTGACTGCCCAGCAGAGAAACTGGGTGTGTCTCCTGGGCAGGAAGCCACTAACTCAGCCCAAGCAGCCACTTCCTCTAGCCACAAACTCCGCCCCTTGTCAGCTGATCCTTAAGTGGGTTTTTTGTTGTTGTTATTTTTCTTTTAGACAAGCTTTTACACAGTAGTCCAGGATGCTCTGGAACTCACTATGACATCCAAGCTGGCCTCCAGCTGATGGCAATCCTCCTGCCTCAGGCTCTGGGGTGTGTGATTACAGGCATGAGTCATCACATCCAGCTGCTTAGCATCTTGGGTCCCATGATCACTTCTATCTTTAATAGGGTATGTGAGCTCACACACTTCACACCTCAACTTTGAGCTTCAGTTCCTATATCTGTCTCGTTCCTGTCTCATTCTCAGGTAGGAGCGGCCTAGCATAACACCTGAGGTGCAGACTATCTCATTCAGCATCCGTTGTGGTAGCATCTGAGCCTGCAGCTCAGGGAGGATCAAGTAGTTCTTTCTCAGCTGCCCCTTGCATCTTGTTCTTCTGAGCCCCTGCAGACCAGGGACAGTCTGCAGTCTTGCAACTTCTTTCCTCTCCTCTCCTCTCCTCTCCTCTCCTCTCCTCTCCTCTCCTCTCCTCTCCTCTCCTCTCTCTCTCTTCCTTCCTCTCTCTCTCTCTCTCTCTCTCTCTCTCTCTCTCTCTCTCTCTCTCCTCTGTCTGTATCTGTCTCTCTCATTATTATCTTTATTCTTATTACAGTATGGCTGGCCTGAAATTTTCTATGTAGACCAGGCTGGTCATGAACTTGAAGAAATCTACCTACCTCTGCCTCCTAAATGTTAGGGGTAAATGTTTGTGCCACCACGAATGTATTATTATTATTAATTATTATTATATTATATTTATTATTATTATTATTACTACTACAACTACTTTGACCTAATTGCTTTATGTGCATGAATGTTTTGTTTTTGTTTGTTGTTTTTATTTTGAGACAGGATTTCTCTGTGTAGCCTTGGTTATTCTGGAACTAGCTCTGTAGATCAGGCTCGCCTCGAACTCACAGAGATCCTCCTGCCTCTGCCTCCCCGGTGCTGGGATTAAAAGTGTACACCACCACTTGCCCAACTGTGTGTGAAAGTTTTGCCTGCATGTGTGTATGTGCACCACATGCCTGCCTGGTGTCTGTGGAAGACAGAAGAAGGCTTCTAATCCCCTGGAACTGGAATTAAGGATGTTGTGAGCTATTGTGGGTGCTGGGAATTGAAACTGTGTCCTATTTAAAAGCAACAACTGCTCTTAACCACTGAGCCATCTCTCCATCCCTTCCTCCCTTATAATAATAATAATAATAGCGATTATTATTATTAATTATTATTATTATTTTGAGACAGGGTCTCTCTACACGGCTCTGTTTGTCTTAGAACTCACTTTGTAGACCCGGCTGGGCTCGAATTTATAGAGATCTGCCTGCCTCTGCCTCTGGTGCTGGGTGAGGTTTTCTTTGGTGTTTTTTTGTTTAAACCTCTCATTTTTATGTTTCATGAACTGAATTCTAATCTTACCTCTTTCCTTTCTCTTTTGGTTTTCTATTGCCTATGATCAACAAATCTCTTTATTAAGACTGCCAGCTGGGCTAGGTAGTGGTGGCACACGTCTTTAATCCCAGCCCTCAGGAGGCAGAGGCAGGTGGATCTCTGTGAGTTCAAGGCCAGCCTGGTTTACAGAGAGAGTTCTAGAACAGACTCCAAAGCTACAGAGAACCCTGTCTCAGAGGAAAAAAAAAAAGACTGTCAGCTGGATCTGTCATTTCAGTGAGGCAGGAATATCAGGAGTTCAAGGTTATCTTTGCCTGTGTAGTGATATTGAGACCAGCCTGGGCTACTTAAAACCTCGTCTCAAAAAACAGTGCCCAAATCTTTCCTGAACGAGTCAGTGCATTCATACTTAGCTAGTATTGCACAGTTTATGTGTGGAGGCCAAAGGCCAGCAGGCAGGAGCTGGTTCTCTCCGTCCACCATGTGGGTCCTGGGGATAGAACTCAGGTAGTCAGACTTGGCAGCAAGTGCCTTTACTACTGTGCCATCCCATTGGCCCTCCACCCCTCTCTCCCTGCTATTTTGTTCTATTGTCTTTCTTACCCTCTCCCTAAATTCTCGAAGGTTCTTTACTAGTTTCCTGTCCTTCACCCACCTTTATTCCCACATGAATACACATATATAACAATTAGAGGCAAGGATCTGCATTTAAGGGGGAGCAAATGGTACCCTTTTGAGTGGGATTCTTTTGAGTCTGAGTTATCTCAGTATAACTTCTTACATTTTTTTTATTCATGATGGAATCATATTCTGTTGGTTATACATGCCACATTTTCATATCCATTCATTGGCCAGTGGTCATCTGGACTGATTCCATGATGTTGCCATGTGAAAAGAGCATCAGTAAACATGGTGATGTGTTTTGGCATGGAGGTTGTACCCTGGCAGGAAGTCCTTGGGCAGTCTTCTTTTGTTTTGTTTTGATTTTTGGTTTTTGTTTTTCGAGAACAGGGTTTCTCTATAGCTTTGGAGCCTGTTGGACAGTCTTTTTAACAGGAGGAGACAGAGCAGAGGAAAACTAGAGAAGTGAGATCACGAGATAGTGATAAGCCCGGAGAAGGAAGTGAAGCAGTGGGAGTGAAATGGGGCTGGGTGCCCCTTAAACCCAGTCAGGGGAGGGTCTCCTTAAAGAGGTAAGCTTCCTGCCAAGACTCTAGGGGGTGGGGGTGGGGATGAGCTGACTGAGAGACAGGGCAAGCACAAAGGCACCGGGAAGCAGGCTTGATAAACACTGGCTGTGTGGGGAACAGCAAAGACAGCAGCAATGTTGGAGCTCGGTGATCAAGTGTGGGCCCACATGAGGCAGAGAGACAGACAGGGCCGGCCATCGAGGGTCTCGTAAATTACAGGTTCCGGGTTTTGTTACAAAGGCCGGGAGGAACTAAGTGTCAGAATAGGAAGACAACTGGCCCCGGATTCTCAGACTGCGCTCCTCTTAGAACTTGATCTATGCGTGGGGTCTCCCTGAACCCTAAAGGATGAAGGCAGGGATGCTTGGAGATGCCTGCATTTTCCTCTTTCTCCTGCCTATCATGTCGCCTGTCTCCAGCCACCTAGCTTACTTCCACCATAGATGTGTATCTGGATGAGGCAGGCAAGCCTGGGCCAGTCGAAGGAAAGTCAAGTCAGAGAGCAGGTTCAGTGAGCCTTTGACTCCTAAGAGAGATCCAGGTCCCTGGGCAAGCCTCTTGATGTGGGCACCAAAGGAGGAGGATAGCAGGAGGAGCTGCCCAGGGCGTGGGTACCTGGGTCATGAAGCAGGCTATGACAGCAGCAGCTGCATACTCACGTGGGGTGGCAGGCCATCCCAGGAGGGTTTCTGGAGTCCAGCAGCAGGGTGGGGCTCCTAGCAAGGCCTGGACTGGGTGGTCATGAATAACCTTGAACTTCTGGTCTTCCTACCTCCACTACCCCCCCCCCCCCAAGTGCTAAGATACAGTATTGCCACTCTGAACCATCTCCCCTGTTATGTTTTTTTTTTTTGGCGGGGGGGGGGGGGAAATCAGATTCAGACTGTCTGCAACTTGCTATGTGAGTATGTAGCCAAGGATGCTCTGGAACTCCTGATCCTCTTGTCTCCACCTCCCAAGTGCTAGAAGCACAGATAGGCAGCATCAGCATCATGCCTGGCAACTAAAAAAAATGTACAGTTATCTATTCATTTTTGGGGGTGAGGTGTAGACTTGAAACTCAAGAGTGGAGGTCACAGGACAGTTTGCCAGTTGGTTCCTTGCACCGTGTGGCTCCTAGGGAGTGGGCTCATGTCTTCAGACTTGGCAGCAGGCACCTTTGCTTGCTGAGGCGTATCCCAGGTCCCTTTTTAAAAACTGAGATTTATTAATTTTTATTTTATGTACTTAAGGGTTTTACCTGCATGCATCTCTGTGTACCACATGTGTGCAGTGCCTCAGGAGACCAGAAGGGAGTGTCAGATCCCCTGAAACTGAAGTTACGGACAGTTGTGAGCTGCCATGTGGGTGCTGGGCTCTTAACTCCTGAGCTCTCTATTTCTCCCGCCCTCTCTTTTTAGTCTTCTTCTTTTTTTAATTTTTGAGATTGTAGTTTAATTACAACATTTCTCCCTTAACTTTTTCCCTCCAAACCCTCCCATATACCCCTCCTTGTTCGCCTTCAATCTTATAGCCTCTTTTTTCATTATTTGCTATTGCATGCATATATATGTATATATATATGTGTATATATATGTATATATATATATATATTTCTATACATAACCTGTTGAGTCCATGTAATGTTATTAGTATGCATGTTTTTAGTGCTGGCCACTTGGCGCCCGGATACCAGTCTGCGTGTCCTTCCCTAGGAGGACCACCTCTCGCACTCCAGTTTGACTCATTGGCCTGCAGCTTCTTGTGTAGGGTCAAGGCCTCATGGGATTTTCCCGGTTCAGTCTGGAATGTTCACTGATGTTTTCCTTGCTCTTGTTCCCTGGCTCGTACACTCTTTCCACCCACTCTTCTGCAATGTGCCCTGAGCCTTAGGTGTGGGAGGGTTTTATAGATGTATCCACTGGGGCAGCACGACTCTGCGTTTTGATTGGCTGTGGCTTTCTGTAGCCGTTTCCACTAGCAAAGAGAAGTCTCTTTGATGGGCGGTGGAGACTACACTTATCTGTCTTCCTCACCCTTTAAAAAAGGCACAGGTCTGGCTGTGTAGCCCAGGTTGTCCTAGAATTTGCAGAAATCCTCCTGCCTCTGCCTCCCCTGTGTAGTATTAAAGGTATGTGATATTGTGCTTGGCCAAAAGATTTTTTTAACATAATTTTTATGAAATGAAATTTATAAAATATTACCTGTGAGGAAAACCTATAAAACAGATAGACAAATACAATGGAAGATCATGAGGCAAGTACCCATGCATGGTCCTTAAGCCTTAAGAATTATCCTGCTGCATCCCTTGTCCCCTCGTAGACAGAAGCCCCTTGGACAATGCCAGTAGCTGTGTTTTTATGATAATTGTTGTTTCTCTTTGTACTTTTACTAACTGTAAGTCATGGGAAGAGTTTTCAATTAGGGTTCACTTGGGTAACTCCCATAAGCACAGTGCAGTCTCCTTCGCGCAAGGCCTGGATCTTCCTGCCTCTCCACAGCCACTGGGGACAGGGAGGATTCCTTCAAAGTCTCCAGGCTCCTCCTGCCCAGTCTGCTCAGCCCATGTTTCATGTTCAAGGCATCTGCATGCCGCTGGGGCAACACAGCAGACAGAAGCAGCCTGGGTAGTCCTGGTAGGAGAGGCTAGGGCTTATCCAAGGACTCCCATAGTGCTTTGGGGCTTTGAAAGAGGCAAGGATCACTTTTGGCAGTAGCAGGGTGGGAGCTGGCTTTGTGGAAGGAGTACCATGATGGTTATTCATGTGTCGTTTTGCAATCTTAGTGTGTGTGTGTGGAGTATTATGAGAGTAAAAGCTTATTGCAGGCAAATAATCTCCCTCTTAGCTAAAACCTTTACCACATTTATTGCATTATTTTTCTTTTGAGACCAAATCTCATGTAGCTTAGGCTGAACTTGAACTTTCTTTTCTTTTTCTTTTTCTTTTTGGGTTTTTTCAAGACAGGGTTTCTCTGTAGCTTTGGAGCCTGTCCTGGACCTAGCTCTTGTAGACCAGGCTGGCCTCGAACTCACAGAGATCTGCCTGCCTCTGCCTCCTGAGTGCTGGGATTAAAGGTGTGCGCCACCACCACCTAGCTGAACTTGAACTTTAAACATGAAAAAAATTTACATTTATTGAGTGTGTGTGTACACACACACACTCACACACTGAGGTGCCCCTGTGGGGGTCAGAGAACAACTTGCAGGAGTCAGCACTCTCCTTCCACCTTTGTGTAGGTTCTGGAGTTTGAACTTAGGTCCTCAGGCTTGTGTGGCAAATGCTTTACCCACTGAGCCATCCTGTGGCACACTTTACATTAAATTAAATCCGTTCATTCAACTGGACAGTTCTCACCAAGTTCCAGAAGAGAATCTTGCAGGGTCCCCTGCCTGCTGGTGATTCAGCAGCAGGTCCCTCTGCCATGCTGAGACTGGTCAAGCCTGGACTACCCGTCTATCCCTATAGGCTCCAGGTTCATCTCCAGAGTCACAGGAAAGCTGGAGTTGAGGCTGTTTCAGTAGAAATGGCCACGCTGCCACTGCCAGAGAGACAAGGAGTCCATGCTTGAACCACAACTACCGGTGAAGGAGAGTGTGATAGCCAGTTTTATGTCAACTTGGCACAAGTTAGAGCCATTGGAGAAGAGGGAGGCTCAGTTGAGAAAAATGCCTCCCTCACACCAGGCTGTAAGTAAGTCTGTTGGGCATTTTTAAATCAGAGACTGATGGGGGATGGCCTTGCCCATTGTGGGTGGTGCCATCCCTGGGCAGGTGGTCCTGAGTTCTATAAGAAAGCAGGCTGAACAAGTCAAAGCAGCATCCCTCCATGACCTCTGCATCAGCTCCTTCCTCCAGGTCCCTGCCCTGTTTGAGTTCCTGTCCCCACTTCCTTCAATGATGGAAGGCAAAGTGAAAGTGTGAGCCGAATAAACCCTCTCCTCGCCACGTTGCTTTTGCTCACGGTGTTTCATCACAGCAGTAGAAACCCTAAGACAAACCTTACAGGCTGCCTTCCTGTTAATTTGATGCATCTAGAGTCAGGAGACCTAGGAAAAGGAGACGCAAGGGACTGGAGTCTCGGCTGGCAACAAGAACTGGGTAGACTGGGGTCAAGGAGTAACCCCACTCCAACTTGGGGTGGTGGAAAGGCCAAGGGGGCCTTCTGACAAAGCTAACACAAAAGACCACTGCTGAGTGAGTCCTTGTCCTCAGAATAAATGCAGGCAAGGTCAAACAGTTGGGTGACACCCCATCAAGATAGGGCAGCTGGTGGAAAGGGCAGGCATTGTCTAGGGACATTCATGGGACTGTGAGGCAGAATGAAAGAAAGAAAGGACATAGCCAACCAGCCGTGGAGACAGAGAAAACCAGCAGTTTCTCTCGGGCTGAAGAAATGGATGTGTAGCGAAAAGTTGACATTGTGGTAGTCTGAGTGGGAGAGCACTTGCCTGGCACTTGGTAGGCCTTCGTTTCCATTCTGGCACTAAAGGAAGAGTTACAATAGGCAGGACAGCCTAAATTCCAGCAGGGTGGGATTGCCCACTGGGGTAATGGCCACGTGGTAGAAAGTAGCCTCGGTAAGAGGGGCTTCATTTGACATGGAGAGATGTTTACAGGGCAGCTTTTTTTTTTTTTAATATTTTTATGGTTTATTTAACTTTATTTTATGTGTATTGGTGTGAAGGTGTTAGATCCCCTGCAACTGGATCTTCAGACAGTTGTGAGCTGCCATGTGGTGCTGGGAATTGATCCTGGGTCCTCTGGAAGAACAGTCAGTGCTCTTAACCACAAAGCCATCTCTCCGGCCCCTACAGGGCAGCTTTGAGAGAAGTAGATTGCAGCCTGGGAGGTGCCTTGGTGGGGAAAGTGCTTGCCGTGCAAGTGTGAGGACTCGAGTTCTAATCCCCGGGGACCACATAAAGCTGGATTCAGTGGCATATCTGTAAGCTCAGAGCGGTACCTCCCAAGTGCTAAGATTACGGACATGCAATGACACACCCTTCTGGATACAAAGTCATGCCCAGCTAAGTGAACTTCTTTTTTCTTTTATTTTTAGATAGGGTGCTATGGACAGACTGAACTCCATGTGCCACCAAGGATGACCTTTGATTTTCCTGCTTGGGAGCTCTACCTCCCAAGTTCTGGGATCACAGCTGTTCACCTGCATGCTTGGTTTATTAAAGTGGTACTGAGAATCAAACCCAGGGCTTTGTGCATGCTAGACAAGTACTCTGCTGACTTGGCTACACTTCCAGCCAGCAAATGAACATGATTAAGATAAAGTTTCTTTCAATATTGGGAAGCATCTGAGGCTAGGCTAGGATCTCTCTTCTCTAGCAGCGTGCACACTAACAGGGAAGAAAGCAAATAAACAGGCGCCAAGAAGACAGGAAAGGTAGAAGAGCTGAAGGGGCTAGTATTCGGCACAAGACGCTCCAAGACCAAGTTCTCAGCACAAAAGAGATTTATTTGCCCCAGAGGGACAGAGCAGACTATGAGACAAAGACAGGAGATAGAGAACCAGGGAGAAGGAAAAGAGAACAAGGGAAAGGGTATTTGTCCCAGAGGGACAAAGTTCTGCCTCTGGATAGAGAGGAGACAGACATGGCCCATAGGCAAATGACAATTTATCAAGGTAAAAGGGGAAACCCTGTGTTAGCATGAGGTGTTTAATTTTGGTTGGACAGGTTAATTAGTGCAACCACAAGGGGGCTTTTGATTGTTGGACTACAGTATTTTGATAGCTGGACATTGGTAGTCAGCTTCAGGAGGAGGAAGTGGCCAAATAAGGGAATAGATCTTGGTGGCTAGCTTTAGGACTGTAATCTAGCGGTTTTTTTTTTTTTAGCAAGATAGAGGGGATGGGGAGAAGGGCAAGGCCTGCCAGAGCCATGTTTGCCATGCTCAGCTGGCTGGAGTCCCTTCAAGAGTCAGTCAGAGGGGCCAGGGAAGAGGAGCCAGGCAGATTAAATGGAGGGCCTTTTTGAGGGGGCAAGTCTCTAGTTCTGAATAAAACCCAGGGCTATATTCTATTCTCACACCAGGACAGGCAGGTTGTTGGAGGCCTGTGGGCTTCAGAAAGCTGTGCACAGCAAGTCACTACCTCTCTTTGAAAAGCAAAAAAGGAGCTGGGCAGTGGTGGCACACACCTACAATGCTAGCACTTGGGAAGTGGAGGCAGGAGGATCAGGAGTTCAAGGTCAACTTCTGCTACTTACTTGTGCTTAAAGCCAGCCTAGGCTACATGAGACCCTGATTCAAAAGTTATTAAAAAAAAAAAAAAAGGTATCCTGGGCAAGGGGACACACAGCTTTAATTCCAGCACTCAGGAAGCAGAGGCAAGCGGAGCTCTGAGTCCCAGGCCAGCCTGGGCTACATAACAAGTTCCAGTCCAGCCAGGACTACCTAGAGAAACCCAGTTTTGAAAAACAAAAAATAAACAAAAAGACAACCAAGGCATGGTACTGAGTATCAGCACTCAGGAGGCAGAAGCAGGAGGATCTCTGTGAGTTCTGGTATAGTCTGGTCTAAATAAGCCGTCTAGGGCTATATAGCCCGTCAAGGGCTACATAATGACACCCTGTCTCAAAATAAATTAAAAATAAGATATATTAACAATGCTCTTTTTCACAAAGTTTCAAGGATAAAAATAAGCTTTAGTGACAACACTGTGAACATTTCTATTCAGTTTTATTACGAATAAAATCACTGCTAAAAGGTGCAGAGCCCAATCCTGAGTACCGGAACGCAGCCCGCGCGTCCGCAGCATGGGCGGAGCTGCTGCTAAGCCCTGCCCACCGGTGGGGCCCATTCCAGCCCCTTCTCCCTCTTTGTCCCTCCCACTTCCGCGGGCACCCAACCGTGCGTCCCCTGCGTGCTGACATCAGGCGCGTGCCCCTGTCCGGCAGCCGAGGAGGCCCCGCGCAGTGCTGCCAACGCCCCGACGGAGAAGCTGAGGTGAGTGCGGGGCCCGAGTAGCCTCCCCGCGGGAGTGTGTTATGCACCGCCCGGTCCCAGTCGCGCGCCCACCGTCCTCCCTCGGTCCACGAGGGTGCTCGCGGTCGGGGGCATCCCGGTGCCTGCGGGCCTCGAGGGAGGGATTGCCGGGTTCGCGTGCGCTCGCGGGCCCGGGTTCTGAGGGGAACGAGGCGGGGTCGCGGAGGGGCATGGAGCCGGAATGGCGGCAAGGCGCGGCCGGGGACGGCGGCGGCCGAGGGCGCCACCCGTTCGAGCTGTCAGTGGCGGCGAGAGGACCAGGCACACCCATCCCACCCGCTCCCCTCCCCCCTCCCTCCACCCGCGGGCTCCGCTCCGGGGACGCCGGGGTGCGGGACAGCGGACGTAGGGCCGGGTCCCGGGTCGGAGGCCGGGGGCTGCCGCTACGTTGTCGGCCTCGACTTCCTGCTTCCCGGGCTCCGCCGTGGACGCGTTGTGGCGGGCGGGGGAGGGGAGCGGAACTGCGGCCGCAGGGCCGGGCCGGGGCCGTGGTGACGGACCGGTCGCCTCTGCGCTTGCGCCCCTCGGCGGTCCCCAGCCCCGCGTTGCCGTGTCTGTCCTCTCCTGCCCCGCGGGTCCCTGGGCTCCCACGACTGGGCCGGCCTCCTCGCCTTCCGGGACCTGCCTAAGCACCTCCCGAAACCCCGCCCGGCCTCTTGCTCGGTTCCTCATTACTAGCAGGAAATTTTCTTTGTTGGTTTTTGAAAAATTCCTCTTTTCTCCCCTTTAAGTCCGGGAGAAATGTAGTGTGGAAGATTACGTCATCGCAGCATAAGGGGTGAGAGTTTTAACTCCTACAAGTCAGGGCTCACCAAATTAAGACAACATCTTGCTTAGTGGGTCACTCCACTCAGCACATCGGTTCAGAGTAAGATGGTGTGTTTTTATTTTTTTATTTTTTTATTTTTGTTGTTGTTGTTGAAATCATGTTGCCTTGATGGCTACCCGAGATGCACCTAAATATGGGGAAGGTTAAAAATCTTAGGGTTGGGTTATTTTTGACCAGGGGATACACTGTCTGCAGCCACTTGGGTAGGCATGAACTTTAAAGGGCCCCTTTGCTGTACTCGGGTCAACTTTGTTGTGGGAGCAGTTTTTTGCCACACTAATTGTGAGTCAAGGAACCTAAATTCAGTGCATGGTGACCTTAGAGTGAAATGCAAAGAGAGTTTAGTTAGACTCCTGATTTGTCTTTGTTAGGATTGCAACTTAAAGTTGCATGCTTTAGTTTTACCTTTAAAAATGGCTTTTGGATTTAGTTTTTATTTTGAAACAGGGTCTCCAAATTTAGTCCTGGCTAGCTTTGAACTTAAAGGGACATTCCTTCCAAGTCTCTCTTTACAGGACTTTTTTTTATGTTCTGTCAGGGGAAACCGACAGATTAAGTGTCTTGTCTCCCAGTGCTGGGATTACAGGGATGAGCTATTTAATTTACACCCTTGGTTTTCATTTTTAACCTCCAAAACTTGAGTAATATTTTTAGATTTCTTGTATCACTAGAATTGTGTCCTTTGATTATAAAATGCAGCAGTGTTGAATATTAACATTGCAAAGTAAATGAGATGCAATTGTGTAATGCATCCTTGTAAGGGTGGCTCGTGTTGGAGAGTTTTCCCATTATTGTTTATTTATATAGAAAGTAGCATTGCTTGTTAAAAAACACCAGAGTGGTGCATTCAGATTGGCTTCATGTAGTTCATCGATATGGTGTTGAATCTTCCAAAATACATAGTTATCCTTAATGTGACATAGGAGTATAAAATTGGAGCACTTATCTACTACTGTATTTTTTAGCATTCTGTATTTAAAAAGTTTATATAGGCGAATTTGTATCTATTTAAAAAGTTTGTATGTGCACCAGTTTGCATTTTTTTTTTTTAATTAAGTAGTCTGGGCTGGTGAGATGGTTTGGTGGATAAAAGCACTTATCAGGCAGGCCTGACTACTTAGTTGGATTCCTAGAACCCATGTTGGAGGGAGAGACTCCTGATTGTCAAAAGTTGTGATCTAGCCACATTTAGTGGTCCATGTTTTTAATCCTAGAGCTTGGGAGGCAGAGGCAGGAGAATCTCTTGAGTTTGAGGCCACCCTCATCTACATAGAGAGTTCCAGTACAGCCAGGGCTAGAGAGATCCTGTCTTGAAAAAAACAAAACAAAAGCTTTCCCCTGATCTTCACACTTTTTGCCATCATGCATGTGTACACACTTATAAATACACACAGTAATAATGAATAAAAATAAACAATTAGTTTGGATTTTTACCTTTTAGACTGAGGCAAGGAAATAAGAGATTGGTAGGTAGTTAACTGAGTATTAAAAAGGAACTTTAAATATAGGTATATATATAGATATATATATATCTATATATATACACACACACACATGTGTACACACATATGTATATATACACATTTATATATACACAGTAATTTGTTCAAGACCCAAAGATGCCTTGTTAAATTCTCTTAAGGTGTTTTCATATTGTGAGCAATCCCTGTGCTTAGTAAACATATTTCCCCTCTCAAGTAATGTAAGCAAGCCCATCAGGATTAATCCTGAAGATTACAAAGTTTAAAAAATGTCAGGATTTGTTTTCTTAGGATTTTTTTTGCACTTGAAATATTTTTGAAATGTTTCATATTTTCATACATGTATACAAAGTTTTATATATTTTAATCATATATATTTAATCATATTCATCCCTATTTCCCTCCTCTGCTACCCAATCCTGTCTCCAACATATTTCCCTCCCAACTCTGTCCTCTTTTGTAATGCGGAGTCCAGTTAATGCTGCCCCAGTTGTCATCTTATGATCCATGAGAGAAACATTTTTAGTTATTTTTATGTGTACATTGATAAAAATATTTTCTTTAAAAGCCATTAAATTTGTAAAGTTATGTACTCTTTTTTGGGAAGGAGCACTGATAGGGCTTGGAACCTCATGTCAAACTGCTTTGATTTATAGTGCTACAATTTAAATGGAGTTCTCTCATTTTAATTTTTTTTTAAGGAGGGTAAAAAACATCATTTTAGGCCACAAGATCTCTTATGAAGGGGAACAGTTCATTTTGGGTGCACTTTTCTCCTATAAACAGCTCTCTGTGTCCCTCAATGTTAAAGGGCTATTCTGTATTTCTTGGATAGTGCCTTTTCAGTCTTTGCAAAATGTTTGCTGTCAGTTTCCCTTGAAAGAACATAAGTCCTGTGAATCCAAGACTTTGACTTGACATGCTCATCTGTATTCCTTTAATAAATATTTGTTGGATTAATGAATTGGTAATGTTTGAGGCTTACCATTCTCATTTTCTGGGCATCCTATAGGCCTTCTGTTTTAAGATTATTGCCTGGCCAGCCATATTCAAATCTGGACTCACTGAAACTATAGCTAAGCTCCTTGCTTGACCTTATCAGTCTGTTTAGTGCAGCTGCGGAAAGTTTGCCACCAATTAGGAAATCATCTGGTAATTATTCTCTTACTCTCCTAAAATGAATTCAGACTTAAAGTCTATTTCCTCATCTTCCTGTATTTCTTTGTTTGCAAGCAGTAGCTTATTTCTGTTCCCTTCTTCTCTCTTGCAGTGTCAGGTTTCCTGATCACATGATGTTTTGTCCCTCCTGAGTTTCTACTTTTAGTTGCTCATCTCTTCTGTCCAAAATATTTTACTGAAGTGTTTTTATTAGTGGCATTCAGCTTTGTCTGCCACTGCTGGTATTGTAAGTTCAGGGTGTCAGAGTTCCTCTTTATTAGTTAGTTACCTTGGGACATTGGTGGTCTCAGACTGTTTATTTCGTGCAGAGACTCCAAATGTTTTGTTGTGGAAATATGTCCTTCCTTGTAGTTGAGAAAAATTAAGCTGGTCAAGGTAGCACATTTCTATAATCTTAACACATGGGGAATACAGGAGGATGTGGAAGAAGTTTAAGGCCAGCCTTGGTGACATTGAGTTCTAGAACAATCTGAATTACGTGAGATCATGTCTCAAAAAAAAAAAAAAAATTCAGGTTTTAATTTTTAAAGATTAAGAATCGCATTAAGTTATCAGGATTGGCCTTGAACTTGCTATACTCTTGTCTCAGTTTCTCTCAGTAGTTAGGATTACAGACCTGAGCTACCAGACCCAGCTTAGAGTGTGTGTGTGTGTTTAGATTTATTTTATTTTGAGTAAATGAGTGTTTTTCCTGCATGTGAGTTTGTATGTGCACTGTGTGCATGCCTGGTGTCTACAAAGGTCAGAAGAGGTGGTTCGATCCCCTGGAACTAGAGTTAGGGCTGGTTGTGGGTGCTGAGAACCAACCTGGGTTCTCTCCAAGAGTAGCAAGTGCTTTTAGCAGCTGGGCCATTACTCCAGCCTGGTAAGTTTCTTTTTAAATTTAGTACCTAGTGTTAGTTGTTATGTTGCAGTGTTGGTGGATTGTCACAGGAAGAGAACCTTTGACTTGACTGTTTTGTTCATTATTTTTTTTAACACTTTCTAGTTTAAAACATTTTGTTTTTTTGATTCTCCTTATTCATATCTGCTGCTTTAGTTCTGTTGCTTTGCGTTCTGGAGATGCTGCTGCTTAGAGTGCTTAGAAGCCTAGGCTTTGGAGTTGAAATCCTCGATCTGTCATTTATTAGCCATGTGCAATCTTAGGTCATGCTTTGTGACTTCAGTTTATCAGGTAACTCAGGCCTGTAATCCTGAAGGAGGGTTGGAAGAACAGGAGCTTTAAATTCATAAGCCTTGGCTATAGGAGTTAGGTGCCAGTCTGAGCTACATGAGACCTGTTTGAAATAAAAATCAAAACAAAAAATGAGGCCAGTAACAGCACCTCCACAGTGTGGAAGATTGTATCAGTTAATGTATATGAAATGTTTTAAGACTAGTCACCTGCAGGCAGAGCTGTGTAGGTGTTTGCTCTCACTACCTCTTAGGCCCCACCCCTTGACCTTAGAAGCTGTGTTTATTTCACATGTAAATGTTTTTATAACCGTCCTTCCCATAGACTAATCTCATGAATCCTAAAAGAAATCCAGGTGGAGATTGTTGTCTCATTTACATTTTTATCTTCCCTACTGTCACAGAACCAAATCCTCCCAGGGGCTGGCTGTATGGCCCCACACAAAATCATAAACATAACTTAAAATCTGTGTACCTGTGTGAGAGAGATTTAAAATTGTGCATATTTACTCCTGCTACAGCTCGTGTAAAGTTTAGGGGACAACTTTGTCGAGTCTATTCTTGACCATTAATGTGGGTTCTGGCTATTGAACTCAAATCATTAGGTTTGCATAGTAGAAACTGTTTTCCTCTGAGCCATCATCTAGCCAGTCCTCCCTCTCCTTTTTTTTTGCCCCCCAGACAGGGTCTCATGAATCCCAAGCAGACTTTGAACTCTGTAGTTAGGGATGACTTTGAACTTCTAGTTTTCTTGTTTCTACCTCCCAAGTGCTAGGATGAGAGGCATGCTAGATTTATGTGGGCATTAGAGATCAGGAATTCCTTATGCTGGACAAGAACTCTGTTAACTGAGCTACATCTTTAAAACGAACATTTTTACTGGTTATGGTGGTACAAACCTTTTTTTTTTTTAATCTTTTTAAGACAGGCTTTCTCTGTGTAGCTTTGGTGCCTGTCCTAGACTGTCCTGGAACTCGCTCTGTAGATCAGATTGGCCTCAAACTCACAGAAATCTGCCTACTTCTGCCTCCTATGCGCCACCACTGCCCTGCCCCATGCCTTGAGTCTTGATCCCAGCATTTGGGAATTGGAGACAGGCAGGTTTCTGTGGGTGCTGGACACAACACACATGGTGCAGGCAAAACACACATGCAAAGATAAATATAAAAAAAGATTTAGGGGTTCGGGTTCCAACATGTGTTTATTTTAAAAGGGATTTAGGGGCTGGGCAAATAGTTCAGTGGGCAAATCAAGTGTGAGGAAAGCCAGTGTTCATGATAATCCCACCTAATAATACCAGCTTGAAAAGTCAAGAGGTGGGATTCCCCAGAGCAAGCTGATTAGCAAGACTAACCATATTGGTAAGCTCTGTGTTTGACTGAGAGATCTTGCCTTAGTGTATGAAGGTGGATGATTCCCAGATAACAACCTCAAGTGCCCGTATACACATGGAGCATACATACACACATGTGTACATACATTAAATGGAGAAAAGGGAGCTAAGTATATGTTGATGGTGAAGAGGGAGGAAGATAGAAATGAATTTGGGTTTTCCCAAGTCGGAAGGCGTTTGTGCTGAGATTGGCATTGTGTGAACATCGGGGAATCCCTCCTCCTGAGAACCAGCAGAGAACAGTGCTTTCCTCCCACATCAGTAAAGTTTGGGAAACAGTCTGTAAGTGACACATGCTCCTCTTTCCATCCAAAACAATGTTCTGTCAACATATCTTAAGAAAAATGCAGCCGGGCGGTGGTGGCGCACGCCTTTAATCCCAGCACTCGGGAGGCAGAGGCAGGCGGATCTCTGAGTTCGAGGCCAGCCTGGTCTACAAGAGCTAGTTCCAGGACGGGCCCTAGAAACTACAGGGAAACCCTGTCTCGAAAAACCAAAAAAAAAAAAAAAGAAAAATGCAAAATTAAGTTCTGCATTTTTATACAATTTAATAAGGTATGACAAGTCACTAGAAGTACACATTACCAAAAAATGCACACACTTCCCATCTCCAGTGCCTTCAGCTTTCTGTGCTTGGTCTGTTTAACATCTAATTTTTTGCACTGTTTTTATTCTAATGCAAAGAGGTACCTTCTCCACTTTTTGTAGAGTCCTTGTAGATAGCCCTGTGTCTTCTAGCTTTTGTTTTTCACCTTTCATACTTTGGTTTTATCACCTTCAACATTCCCATCAGCCTTTGTTTGGGCAACACCATGATGTCAGTGTTGAGCACAGGATGTGTGAATGACTTTGGTTTATCTGAGGGTAATTTTTTTTATTGCTGTGTCCTGTGTCTAATTTCTGTGTCTGTGTTCTTTTTGATTCTTTATGCAGACAATAATACATCAGGAAGTTAGAGGGAGTATATTATAAAGAGTTTATTTTGAGTCCAAAGAACAAGTTTTGACTTGATGCATATCTAAACCACACTCATTGTCTTACTAATTCAGGAACTTCAATGCCCTTTGAGTGTTTGCTTTGTGAAAATTACAGTTCCAAATATTGGTGGTAGACCAGTGACTAAAAAAAGACCAAGACAGATCTGTCATAAAATTTACCTGGGAGTTATAGATAAGGATTTGGAGAAAATGAAGAAGTAGCTAAGACTTGGTAGCATGTGCCTTCACCCATTGAGCCATCTCCTAGGTCCCAGTATATTCTCCCTCCCTTCCTCTCTTCCTCCCTCCCTCCTTTTTTCCCTTCCTCTCTTTCTCTCTCCCTCCCTTCCTCACTCTCTCTCTTTTTAATGTACATTGGGATTTTGCCTGTATGTCTGTGTGAGGATGCCACATCCCCTGAAACTGGAGTTACAGTTGTGAACTGCCATGTGGGGGCTGGGAATTGAACCTGGGTCCTTTGGAAGAGCCGTCAAAGGTCTTAACTGCTAAGCCATCTCTTCAGCCCGTCTTGTCTTTCTTCTCAAGTTCACTGTGTAGCCAAGTTTGAACTTGAACATCTGACTTTGCTTCCTCTACGTCCTGAGTGGCGGGTTTCAGGTTTTTTCAATCTTTTTTTTTTTTTTTTTTTTTGGTTTTTCGAGACAGGGTTTCCCTGTAGTTTCTAGAGCCTGTCCTGGAACTAGCTCTTGTAGACCAGGCTGGCCTCGAACTCAGAGATCCGCCTGCCTCTGCCTCCCGAGTGCTGGGATTAAAGGCGTGCGCCACCACCGCCCGGCAGGTTTTTTCAATCTTGCTGGTTTTCTGTGGTGCTTGAGCTAGGGAGCTTGAACTCAAGCTTTGTGTGTGTTAGGCAAGCACCATCTGAGCCTTCTCCTCAACCCTTAGTTTTTTGTTTTTTTTTTTGTTTTTTTTTTTTCGAGACAGGGTTTCCCTGTAGTTTCTAGAGCCTGTCCTGGAACTAGCTCTTGTAGACCAGGCTGGCCTCGAACTCAGAGATCCTCCTGCCTCTGCCTCCCGAGTGCTGGGATTAAAGGCGTGCGCCACCACCGCCCGCTCCTTAGTTTTCTTTTTATCTGCAGCCTTTACCCGATATTTCATCTAACTAGAGATTTATTCTTTCTAGACTATCTTTTGTATTTACTACTGTTTTGAATACCGTTGGCACTTGTTTCTAATGTAAATCTTTAGCAATCTGAGAATCATAATTTAACAGTTTTGTTTGAAGCTAATAAAGGTGACATATTTTGAGCATTCTAGCATTATATAAAGTGCAGTGTATCTTTTCAGTAAGTTACTGAAGGCCTCTGAAGTTTGTCTTACTCAGTATACTGCTATAATAGGCATTTAAATATCTTGCTGGCTTTCATAGTTAATATAACAGAAGCCCATTACAATAGAGGTTGGCATTACTAACTTAAATCCTGCTAGGTCAGATCTCTTAGTTGCTTAGATTTTATTTGTTTGGTTTTTCAAGACAGGGTTTCTTTGTAACAGTCCTGGCTATCCTGGAACTTGATTTGTACTTCAGGCTGACCTTGAACTCACTGAGATCCTCCTGCCTCAGCCTCCTTGGTGGATTACAGGCACACGTCACCACTGTCTGGCTTATTTATTAGATTTTTTGTTTTTGTTTTTGTAATTTTCTTTTTGGATACAGTCTCACTGCATAGCCCTGGTTGGCCTGGAACTTGCTGTGTAGCTCAGGCTGTCCCATACTCATCAGAGATCTGGAGTTAAAATTATGGGTCATTAATAGTAAGCTTGTGTTACCATGTTGATGTTCTTCATAGTTTAAAAATGTATAACATTTAATCTTGTGGTGTATCCTTACTTTTCTGTTGCATCAACTCTCTTGATCTTACAGTATTCCATTCTAAGTGTGTGTGTTTAGCATAAGGGTCATACATGATGGCTTTGAATTTTTAATCTAATCCTCCTTTCTTCACCTCTGGAGTGTTAAGATTACAGATGTGTGCCACTGACCCTTCTAAGGATTGAATTCAGAGCTCTGCATGCTAGATACCCTACCAACCAACCCTCACCACCAGTCCCTTTGTCTCTTTTTAAAAAATTATGTTTTAAAAATTCAGTATGTATGGGCGTTTTGTCTGCACTGTGCACATGCCTGGTGCCTGCAGAAGCCAGAGAAGGGTGTTGCATCCCCTTGAACTGCAGTTACAGACTGTTGTGAGCCTCCATATGGGTGCTGTGCATCCAACCTGGGTCCTCTGGAAGAGCAGCCAGAGCTCTTAACTGCTGAACTATCTCTCCAGCTCCCTCTTGTTTCTTGATAAACTATTCTTCCTTTTGGCAAAATGATCTGAAATAAAATTATTAAGAGAAATAATGAATTTTTTTATGGGTCTTAAGATATCTTCAGGGACTGCCCTTGCCACTTGCTTTTTAAAATTTTATGTATTAAGAAATCTCTAATGGCACTGTAAAGGTTTTCAAGGACTGTCATAAAAATATCACAGACTTATCATTTAATTACAGTTCTGGAGGAGATTGTGTTGATATGGATGTTCTCTTTTGAGAGTTTCTTTTCCTTTATAAATGACCAACTTTGAGTGTTACTACACAGTGGTCTCCCTGTCTTCCTCTCCCTTTCCCGTGTGTGTGTATGTGTGTGTGCGCGCGTGTGCATGCGCACACATGCTCCTGTGTATGTGTATTCAGAGGCCAGAGATCTTAACTGAACCTGAGGCTCACTGATTGTCTAGGCAAGTTGTGACGCCCCACTCCCACTCTACCTCATTTTCCTGTTTCTTATCCCCAGCACTGGAAGTACAAATGTATTCATTGTTTTTTTTTTCCCCCCCTGGTTTTTCGAGACAGGGTTTCTCTGTAGCTTTGGAGCCTGTCCTGGAACTGATGTAGGTGGGTCTTCTTTCTATGTGTTACTTTCATTGGTTAATTAATAAAGACTGCTTGGCCTGATAGGTCAGAACATAGGTGGGTGGAGTAGACAGAACAGAATACTGAAAAGAAGGGAAGTGAGTCAGATGCCATGATTCTTCGACCTTAGACGGATGTAGGCTAGAATCTTTGCCGGTAAGCCACCACCTTGTGGTGCTACACAGATGAATAGAAATGGGTTAATCAAGATGTGAGAGTTAGCCAGTAAGAGGCTAGAGCTAATGGGCCAAGCAGTGTTTAAATGAAAACAATTTGTGTGTTGTTATTTCGGGTGTAAAGCTAGCCGTGTGGGAGCTGGGTGGCTGGGCACAGCCCACCATTCCTTCTACATGGAACTAGCTCTTACAGGCCAGCCTGGCCTCGAACTCACAGAGATCCACCTGCTTCTGCCTCATGAGTGCTGGGATTAAAGGCACGCACCACCACTGCCCGGCCTATTTATTTTTTTGAGATAGAGTTTCTCTTTGTACCCCTGGCTGCACTGGAACTCTCTGTATACCAGGCTGATCTCAAACTTAGTTCCACCTGCCTTTGCCTCCCGAGTCTTGGGATTAAAGGTGTGCGCCACCACTGCTTGACCAAATGTACTGCTTTTAATGTTGATTCTGTGAATCTAAACTTGGGTCCTTATGTGTGAACAACAAAGCACTTTATAAACTAAGCCATTTCCTCATTACTCCCTCCCCCAACACAGGGTGTGTGTAACAGCCCTGGCTGTCCTGGAACTCCTAAGTGCTGGAATTAAAGGTGTTGTCCATCATTTTAAAGTTACAGTCTTATTCTTAATCATGGCCTAGCCTGGTTATTGTTCTGTTCCTCATGCTGACCTTGATGTTGCAGTGATCTTCCTAATTTAGCTTACCAAGTGCTAGGATTATAGATGTGTTCTACCACTCCAGTTTTGTTGAGGGGTGTGGTGTCTGTCCCAGGGATCATACTTACTCTTGCTTCTGCAAATGCTGTCACTGCATCATAACCTTGTTCCTAATCTTCTCTTATAACTATACTATCGTGGATAGGGCTCACCCATATGACCTCATTTTCCTCTATTACCTCTTCAAAGGTAATGACACTGAAGACTGTTTTCCCTTTTTTTTCGAGACCAAGTCTCACTGTGTATCTCTCTGACTGGCATGAATTTACTTTGTACATCAGTCTGGCCTTGAATTAACAGGTTTGCCTTCCTGATGCCAATATTAAAGGCGTGTGCCACTGTATTCTGCACAGAAAAAATTCTGAAGTACTAGAGGTTAAAACTTCAACATGGTGAAGACCTAGTTTTCCCATAGCAGGCAGCAGTACAGCTCATGCTTTAAAATATTTTCATGGCATTTCTTTATAACTTCCTTACAGTTTTCTATTGGGTGTACCGTCAGTCTTGTCTTTTGCTCCCATTAGCAAGGTTACTGTGAATGTCTTGTTTTTTCTTTTTCTTTCTTTCTTTTTTTTTAGTTTAGATAGACTTAACAATGGAATTGCCAGGTCAAAAACACAAAATTTGAATTTTTTTGCCCTGGCATGGGAAATTTCTTTTCAGTTTTGACACACATGTACACACATACATGTACACACAAAAAATTATTTTTACTTTTAGGTGTATGAGTGTTTTCTTGCATGTATGTTTGTGTCCCACACATGTGCCTGGTGCCCCACAGAGTCCATAAGGCATTGGATCCTTAGGGATTGGAGTTATAGGTGCTTGTGAATCCAACAGATGGTGTTGGTAATTGAACCCAGATTTTCTGGAAGACCAACCAGTGCTCTTAACTGTTGAGCCATCTTTTCAGTCTCTCAAATAATTTAAAAATAAACATGGGTCAGGTGCACAAGCATTTAATCCAGCAGGCAGATCTCTTGAGTTGCAGGCCAGGGTTTCATAGTGAGAGCCTGTCTCCAAACAACACCCAGTACCACCATTACCAGCAACAGTAACAAAACAAGTTCTGACAGTTTTTATTTTAAGACGTTTCCTGGGTTTATTTTTCTCCCATCTGTTTTAGTATGCTTCACTTATCAGAATGGACCAGTTAGGTAGCTAGTGTGATCCCACTGTTGTATTTTCCACATACTGTGCCCAACTCAGTATTATTGCTCTTGTAGTGATGGACACCAGTTTTGGTTAGCGCAACTTAGTATTCTATTTCAGATTTCTTCACTGCTGGGATACTTGTTGGCAAAAATGAACAAGCTTGCTCTGCCCTTTCTGGTTTGACTGCTGGGATACTTGTTGGCAAAAATGAACAAGCTTGCTCTGCCCTTTCTGGTTTGTCTTCAGAGTTGCCTGTACCAGCATATACATTGCACTTTGTATAGCAAGTTGGAACCTAGAGTTGACCCTCTCTATAGACTTTTTTGTTGTCTTTGTGGCCACCATTTTCCTCCTTAGGTTTGGATGGCCTTCAATCAAGAGCAGCTGCCAAGATGATTGAGAAGCTAAAGTCTGGTCCTGCTGTGTTTTTTTTTAAAGCAAGTATTTGTGTAGTAGGTCCTAATAGTTTGAGGGCAATTCTTACTGTAATCTCCTTTCTTACCAAATAGTTTGTTAATATTTACTTTGTTTCCAGGACTGTGTATTTGGCTTTTATTTCATGGTATAAAATACTTCTTGCTATGACAGATTGCTTAGTTAAGAATCTTTTAGGTTGGTTTTCTTAAATTAAAGATTTATTTTTATTTTATATGTATGGATGTTTTGCTAGCTTGTGTGTCTGTGTACAGTGCCTATAGAGGCCCCTAGAATTGTAGTTATAGGTGCTTTTTAGCAATCACATTGGTGTTGGGAATCAAACCTGGGTCCTCTAGAACAGCCATTTTAATATTTATTTCTTTATTATGTATACAATATTCTGTCTGTGTGTCTGCCTGCAGGCCAGAAGAGGGCACCAGACCCCGTTACAGATGGTTGTGAGCCACCATGTGGTTGCTGGGAATTGAACTCAGGACCTTTGGAAGAGCAGGCAATGCTCTTAACCTCTGAGCCATCTCTCCAGCCCTGACAGCCAGTATTCTTAACCACTGAGACATCTCTAGGCCCAGTTTGCCCCCTCTTCCCCAAGACAGGGTTTCTCTGTTTAGCAGCTTTGACAGTCCTGGAACTTGCTTCATAGACTAGGCTGGCCTCCAACTCATAGAGATCTGTCTGCCTCTGCCTCCTGATTAAAGGTGGTGTGTTCCACCACTGTCCTGCCCAGTTTTTTTGTTTTTGGTTTTGTTTTTTTTGTTGTTGTTTGTTATTGAGACAAGGTCTTTTTTTTAAAAACTTATTTTTTTAAAAATTTTTTTATGCGTATTGGTGTTTTGCCTGCATCTGTGTGAGGTTACTAGATCCCCTAGAACTGGAGTTCACAGACAGTTGTGAGCTGCCATGTAAGTGCTGGGAGTTGAACCTGGGTCCTCTGGAAGAGCAGTCAGTGTTCTTAAACTCCAAACATCTTTTCAGCTGCTGAAACAAGGTCTACTTGTAGCCCAGGCTATCCTAGAATTCACAGTGTTGCCCTCCTTTCACCTTCACAAGTGCTGGTGGATTATAGAATGCCACCATGTCTGCTCTTGTTTCACGTGGGTAATGGGCATGCACACCTGAGTGTTAAGTACTGTACATGGAGTAATCCAGTTTTCACGGACTGCGTGGCTGCTGATACTGCTGTCACACATGAAGTGATGAAGTTGCACAGTCATACACATGTGGTTAATGGTTTTATGCCATTTGGTTTGAAAACTAACGATGCAGCTGCTAAGTGTTACACACCTTTAATCCCAGCACTCGGGGAGGCAGAGGCAGGCGGATCTTTTGAGGCCAGCCTTTTCTGCAGAGTGAGTTCCAGGTCAGCCAAGGCTACACAGAGAAACCCTTTTTCAAAACAAAATAAAAGAGAAAACCACTCAGGATTAGACTGTTCTTGCACATATATAGGGACTAGATAAATACTTATTTTATGATTAATTAATACTGTTGTCTTTTTGTAAAATAGAGGTGTGCTATAATCTTTTCTGTACCACTCCTGGTCATTGGGCTACAGATGACCAATGTTTAAATTGTGTCTAAGATCAGAATGAGGTTTTCCAAAGGACTGATCAAATTGAAACTCTGGCAAGTACAAGGAAGGAGAGTTTTGAGTTCTCCTTATTGGTAGTTACAGGTATACCATAGGACTGTTTTGATTTTGACAAGTTTCAATTGAGGACAACTGTAAAGTGCCAGTTGCTCAGCCCTGTGCTAGGTGCTATACTAGTTACTTTATATGCATTAGCTTGTTTCTCAATTCTGTGAAGTAATTTCATTGGATATATAGGACCTTATCTCGGGAAAAATAAAAGGACTGGTAAGGTGGGCTCAGCAAACCTGACACATGAGTTTAGATCTTAGAATGGATGGTGGAAGGAACGAACTGACTGGGAAAAGTTGTCCTGATCTCATGTGCACCATGGCACATGAACACATTGTAGACACATATATACATTATAATAACAAATTTAAAAAGTTAATATTACTTGGCTTTGAAAATTTCATGCTTCCCCAATATTTAATACTTTAGATAACAAACATTTCGAAGGTATAAAACATTTTTTTCTTGCTCTGTATTGCATTAGATTCTGTGAGAGGGAGACAAAGAGAGTGTAACTTGTATTAGAATGAATGAAAGTGCCTGGGGATAAGGTAGTTTGATTGATTTAATGGGTGAATATCTACCATGTAACTGGTATCTGTACAAGAGCAGAATCCTTTCCTTGTGGATTTATTGGGAAGCATCTTATTTTTAGTACTTTCCTTTAGTGGGGAGTGAATCTTTGCCCAGCATAGTGCTAGGAGTCAGTTCGTGTCTTCCATTGTGTGAATCCCAGGGATGGAACTCAAGTTGTCAGGCTTGGTAACAAACCACATTTACTGTACCATTTTGTTGGATCTGTCTCCCTTACTGTAGCAATACAAGTAAATGAGCTAATTAAAAATTACAACCATTTTATAGGGAAAATAAACAAAAGTGCTATAGAGTGTAAGGTGGTATATTAGTTACTTTTTATTGCTGTGATAAAACATCATGATCAAGATGACTTACAGGAGAAAGAGGTTATTTGGGCTTCTGGTTCTAGAAAGAGTCCACTGGGAAGCATGGCAGTTGCAGTCATAGTAGTAGCATTTGGAAAAATAAGCTCAAAGCTTACATCTTAAACCACAAGTAGGAAGCAGAGAAGGGAGAAACTAGGGAAACTCAAAACTTCCCTCCCTGTCCCCACATACTTCCTCCAGCAAGGCTACACCTTCTAAATCTACCCTAACAGTGCCACCAATTGGGGACCAAGTCTTCAAATTTCTGAGCCTCTGAAAGTCATTCTCATTTAAACCACCACCAGAGGAAACTGTGACTTCAGATTGGATGGTCAGGAAAATTTCCTGAGTACATGATTTAGACTGAGATGTGAGGGATGAGAATCATCTGCCCAGAAGAGTGGGAAGGAGGCGGGAGAGTTGACTCAATGGTTAAGAGCATTTGTTGCCCAGGTGGAGGACCTGGGTTCAATTCCCAGTACTCATGTGGTGACTCATGACTATGACTACCTGTAATTTCAGTCCCAGGGAATTCAGTGTTCTGCTTCAGTGCCAGTGTGTACTTACTTGCACGTGTGGTATACATAAATGCAGGCAAAACATGTATATATAAAAGTAATTTATGTTATTTTTAAGAGAACAGCGAGAAAGGGAGTTTTGTTAGAGACTTGAAGATAGGCAGTCTGGCATGTTTGAAGAAATGTGAGGCCTAAAAGCAAGGAGACCAGAGAGGGTCGGGAAAGATTTAGAGCCAAGAAGGGCCTTGTTGGCCTTGTTGTGGAAGCTGTCTTTGCGTTGTGATAGTGAAATACCGAGGACTAGGTAGTGCGGAAGCTAATTTTTCTTAGTCTGGAAGGTGGAATGTTCAAGATCAAGGTGCCGGCAGACTGTTTTCTGTGGGGCTGAGTAGACAGGTGGTACTTTCTTGTTGCTCTTATACCCCAGTTAGTGCTTACTCCTCTTCTCAGAGGCCCCTCCTGTTGCCATTACCACAGGATTTAGGGTTTTGTCATGAGATTTAGAGGGATTCCAGCATTTAAAACATAGCAGGAGGTCAGATAGCTGGCAGTTTTTGAAATCTAGAATAAGTAGGGGAGGTTTTGGGTGGAAGGTTGGGTGATGATTTGAATAAAGACAGACTTTGAATAAGCACAAATCATAGTGTTCAATTGAAGTGGCTGTTGGTCATGGATTAACAGATTATTTTGGCATTGTGAGATCTTTAGAAGCAAAGTAAAAAAAGATTATAGCCCTGATGCCCTCTGTCTCAGAGCTGAGGTAATGCAGGTGTTACTTGGTGTGTGTTATCTGTTTTTTTAGATGAATTGTGTGACGATGAACCTTTAATCCAGATATTTTTGGAGTGGGAAGCTCTATCTTTGTTCTGGGCCACAACTTCTAGTATAGTTTATATAGAACATGGAAGAAGCTCTCGCTCATTGACTGTGTGCTCTTCCTGGCAAGGCAATTCCTTCGCTGGCAAACAAAAACAAAAGTTAACTTCTAACATCTCAGAATATGATCAAGGACAACAATGTACTCAGTGATGGGCTCCAGATGTGCATAGTTTAAAGGTTTCTAAGTATTCTAAGAGAATCTTCTCCCCAGCAGAGCCCAAGTTGTGTAAAATGAAACCCAAACCCTTATTGTAAGACTAGTAGTTTGGGATGGAGAAGTGTGTGAGGACTCTAGTGAGGCTGAGAACTTTAAATTCTCAGATTCCTTCCTTCCTTCCTTCCCCCCCTCTCTCTGTATATAAAGTTCTGTCTGTCTGTATGCTTGCTGGCCAGAAGAGGGCACCAGATCTCATTACAGATGGCTGTGAGCCACCATGTGGTTGCTGGGAATTGAACTCAGGACTTTTAGAAGAGCAAGCAATGCTCTTAACCGCTGAGCCATCTCTCCAGCCCAAATTCTCAGATTCTTAAGGGTTTATCTCAACTGAGGAAATAGTCTTTCCATCTTCATCAGAAAATGTACTCACACCCCACCCCCTAAAATATTGCCTTTTCCACTTTTGACTGGGGAAATTAATCTGTCACTGTCTGCTAAATCAGCAGTGACTTTCTACAAAGGAGATGCCCGGCAAGACAATACTGATGTCCTTTAGGGCCTACCAATTGTTGCCTCTAGAGCTATAATCAGATTAAAGGCTTGGAACATTGGGCTGGAAAAAGCCATTAAGTGTTAAGAGCTTGGTGAGCTGTTCTGTAAAAGCTTTGAAGATAAGAATGTTAAGAGCAGTGCGGATAATGGAGGCCTGACCTGTGAAATTTCAGAGGCATGTTTGAGAGACCGGAAGTTTGAGAGACCTGCAATGGTTCTGGTTAGCTGGGGCTGAAGAATCAGCTGTGGTTATCAAGATAGTAGACCCCCTAAAGAAAAACCTTTGTTTTGCTGGGATAATTGATGTTGGTCAGCTGGGGAATAATGCCATATCTGGGGCTCAGTGTTGGTCTCTGCTGTAGGCAGATTTGGTACTCGGCAACAGCAATAGGCAGGTCATTCTTGGTGAGTGGAAGTCCATGTTGTCAAGCCCATATATAACTCTTGTCTCTGTCACCATGGCTTCTTTATTCAAGGGACCATTGGGCAATGACAGGGATGGTTAGAAAAAGGACTGTCCAGAGAATGGGTCATTCTATCTACTATTTATCCTCTGCTGGAGTCACCTTTTGATGAGCATTTATATGGGACACAAGTATCTTCATATTCTTTGCTCATCTGGAGAAATTTGTCTGTATCTTCCCTAGATGTTTTCTCATCAATTTTCCAATCATTCTCTTTCCAGTCTCTGACCAGCCAGCCAATCTGTTGTCTTTAGCCAATGAATAATCACACACCTGGCCATTTTTCATTCCAAACAAAATGTATGACCATGTATACTGCTGGAAGTTCTGCCCAATGTGAGGATTTCCTCCAGAAAGGGTTGCAACTAACTGTTCACTTCTGAGTGGTGCCTGTATAAGGTGCAGAACCATAAGTAAACCAGGCCCAAGTCTTCCTAAGAGAGTAGAATTGTTGCCTCCCTTCCCCCTTTTGCTTAGTGTGGATTGAACCTGAGACTATGCAAATTAGGGCAGTGTTCTGAGTTCACGTTGATTTTTCTAAAAAACTGCCTAGAAAGATATCAGTTATCAGTGATGTCTGGAAGGAAGAATATATAGAGTTGATAAATGCATATTATTTGTACCCAGTAGGCTTGTTGTCTCTAGGGGGAATGAACTTTGTTCCACACATTAGAGATGGCTTTGTATGGTACAAAGTTTGGCACATATCAGATTCTCAAAGTTTGTTGAATAAGTGAAAAAAATTATAGAGGGACAATTTTAATCTCCATTCTCCTAATAAAATGTTTTATGGTATTTTCATTTATTATTGTGTATTTTTTCAAATTATTTTGAAATAGCTTATTTAAATCTTTATCAATTGACTTAAAAAAGTGCTGGGGATTGAAATCAAGGCTTTGCGTGAAGTACGTTGTCTATTACTAAGCTATACCTCGATCCCCTTATTTATTTGAGCAAGTCTCCACCCTCTCTACCCCCATTTCATGTAGCACAGACTGGCCTCAGATATGTGGTTAGGATGGCCTTGAAATTCTGCTACAGTTGCTTTTGTTTTCTCAGTGCTAGGGTTACAGGCATTTGCTACCATGCCCACCTTTTTAATTTGACTTTTGAAGAAGTATAATTCTTGTTTACTGATGGTTCTGAAAACTAAAGTTCAAAACAACTCTGTGTGACATATATATGCATGAATGTGCACTCACAGATAAGTTTTCATTATATAGCCCAGGTTGGCATGGAACTCACGATTCGTTTGCTGAGATGACAGGCATGTACCACTATTTGTGTAAAGTTTAGAGTTGGAAAAGAATGTTGTGATACATGTATATGTATACTAGCTTTCTGGTTTTGAGGGAAGTCTTTCAAGTCAGACTCCTCTCCTTTCTTCTTTCTCTTCATGTTGCCTCAGGGTTATACAGACAGACTTTCCTGGAATTTGTCCCAGGTGTTGGGACTGTAGGTGTGAGCTACCTCACTCAGTGCGTACTTTTCTTACCTATAAAATGGTTGGCTGAAATTAGTTTACTAGAAGACCCTTCATGTCTGACTTTCTCATTTTTCTTGGTTGTTTTGAGTAATATTTGGAGAGTTAATACAAGTTGAAATATTTATTTCAACATTCAAAAACATTTGAATGTTTTTCTTGTTTGGGGAAAAAGGTAGCTATGGTTGAGGTATAGAAGAAATTTTTTTGGAAACTGAGGATGTTGTTCAGTTGTCTTGCATGTACAAAATTTTGACTTCTGTCCCTAGCTCTGAGGCTAGCTGAGGATACGTGAGAGTCTGTCACACTTTTTATTTATTTATTTTTTCAAGATAGGGTTTTACTGTATAACAGCTTGGCTGTCCTGGAACTCACTCTGTAGACCAGGGTAGCCCCTGACTCAGAGATCTCTGTCTCTTCTGTCTGCCAAATGCTGGAATTAAAGGTGGTCATCACTACCTCCTGGCATCGAAATTTTGGGGGGGGAGGAATTCCTAACCAGTATTGCATTTTTAGAATATTTGCATCAGCCCATGTGTTGTATGATGTAGAACCAAACAGGACAATATGCATGCATGTAAATGTGTGCTGTTTTTTAGTATGAGAAGTTTTTGTGTTTGTTAATGTGTACATATATGAGGCCAAAGATCGATGTCAGGTGTCTTCCTCCCCTCTTTCCATCTGTTTTTGTTTTTCGAGACAGGGTTTTTCTCTTGTAACAGCTCTGACTGTCCTGGCGCTCATTTTGTAGACCAAGCTGGTCTTGAACTCACAGAGATCCACCTGCCTCTGTTTCCCTTCCGAGTGCTGGGATTAAAGGTGTGCACCACCATGCCTAGTTTAAGTGTTACAATTTTTTAAGCTATATATAGATAATCTACTACAATTTATGCTAAGGTTATGTAAACTACAACTCCAAGGTAAGCGATTAGACAGGGGAGAGGGGAAGGGGAAGAGAAGGAAAGGGGGGAATGTCTTCCTTTTATGTGTTCTATCTAATCTGGTAGGCAGGCTAATCATTCTGTTGAATTGGCAAGGAAGACCACTAAAATTGAGTAATTCTTTTCTGGTTTCCTGTAGAGTCTCCTCTTCCTTATATCATAGATAAAATGGAGTACTTTAGGGTCAAGTGCATTTAAAATGAAAACAACTTTAATAGTATTTTGGGTTTGTATGAATGTAATAATCTTTTTTCTCACACCATGCCAGTTAATGTGGTAACTTTGACAGCATACTAACCTAATTCTCAAAACTGACCTTAACCTCCAGCACTAGCTGCAAAAGAGTTCGAAGGCTATTCACCTCTTCTCATTTGACTATGGATTTGGTGGTCACCATGGTTTCGTGTTTTGAGTACATATGTCTGAAACTCACCAAATAGGCTAGTATAGCTAGTTAGTAAGCCTTTTTCTACTTCCTTAACTCTGGAATTACAAGTGCACATCAGCTTAAAAAGTTTTTTTTATTCATTCATTTATTTATTCATTCATTCATTTATTCATTGTGTGTGTGTGTCTGTTTGTCTTTGGGATTTCATTGAGTGTCATATCGTATGTGGAGGTCAGAGGAGAACTTGGAAGTTGATTCTTTGCTTCTATGTGTTCTCAGTGTTGAACTCAGGTCATTAGAATTGGTGGCAGTTGTCTTAAGCTGTTGAGCCATCTTGCAGGCCCCAACCTTTGTTTGTGTTAGGTGTGTTCTGGAAACAAACTCAGGTCCTAGTGCTTACAAGCACTAGGCAAGCATTTTAATGACCAAGCCTTTTATCTTTTGAGACAGTCTTGCCTATGTATCTCTGGCTGGTCTGGAATTTATTGTGTAGCCCAGGTTGGCCTCAAATTCAACATTTTCCTACTTCTGCTTCTCAAGTGCTGAGATTATAGTTGTTGTCACCATGTAGTTTCTATGTAATGGGTGAGTTTATATCTCCTGTGACTAGCGATATAGTTTTATATTCTGTGAGTTTTTTATTCATTCAGCACCTTACAGCGTGCCAGTCTAAGTGTTTAAAGTACAGTGGTGTGGGCAGTGCTGTAGGCGCCTATACAGAGGTATTAATGAGCATTTATAAATTGTGATTAAATGTTGTGAAGGGAACTAGTTTTAGAAATATATAGGCCTAACATCCTATCTTTGGGTTTATATTTTTATATTTGACTTAGTGGAATCTCTCTGTATCTTTACATTGATTTATGAGGATAGGCCTATATGTGCCATGCATAGTATGCATGTGGTTGTTAGATGACAACTTGTGAAAGTCAGTTTTCTTCTACCATGTGGGTCCTGTGGATTGAACTCAGGTCATCAGGCTTGGTGGCAGGTATCCTCTTTGGCCAAACCAAAGACTATATTTTCATGTTGAATAAAATGGCAGCTCTAACCAGCAAGAAATTGTGCTCCCCCACCTCCCAGGGATTATGCAGATGGTTTATTTATTTTTCTCAAAGCTGTTAGGAGCATTTGTTCCTTTGTGGCTGAGGGAGATTACTCAGTTGATAAAGTACAAACATGAGGACTTGAGTTCAGTTTCCAGAACCCACATAAAAAAGTTGGTACTTGATGCTTGCTCAGTTTATCTTTTCTACCTGGTGAACACCAGGCCAATGAGAACCCTGTTTCAAAAAAAACATGCTGGATGGCAGCTGCAGAATGACTGTCTGTGGCCTTCACACTTTTGCACACAGTGTCTGTGTACTTATATACAGACACACACACACACACACAGACATACAAAGATTTCATATCTTAATTTTGCAGATGTCAAAATTGGAGGGAGTGCTGAAGAGATGGCTCAGTAGTTAAGAACTCTTGTTCTTGCAAAGGATCTGGCTTCCATTCTAGCTCACAACTGTCTGACTTTTCTGGCCACCAGGAGCACACATGGTAGGTGCACAGGCATACAGATGAACAAAACACTCATACATATAACTTAAACTTTTTTGAGTGTATTTCAAAGTTAAGTACAACAAATTCTTTTTTGTTTTTTGAGACAGGGTTTCTCTATGTAGTCCTGATTGTCTTAGAATGAGCTTTGTAGACCAGGCCGGTCTTGAACTTTGTGAACTTGCTTCTGTCTTCCAAGTGCTGGGATTAAAGGTGTGTGCCACCACTGCCTGGCAAAATTTTAATGCCATAGCCATTTGCAAATCTTTTGTTTCCCTTTTACAGTAAATTCTCAGTGTATTTGTAATTGTGTGTCTGCATGTGCTGTAGTATGCTATTGGAGGTTTGAGGACAACCTTGCATAGCAAGGTTATGTATGAGTCAGGGTTTCTCTTGTTCACTGCAAGCTTCTGCTTCCCACCTACTTGTGGGGCACTCTGGGATTACTGGCAGTTTTACTACTACACCTGACTTTTATGTGGTTCTGGAGATCTGCGCTCAGGTTGTCAAGCTGTCTGGGAAAGTGCTGTGACATCTGAGCTATCTCCCCAGCTCATGTAATTATATTTTGAAATAAATCTTTATGGTTAGAAGAGCTGATATTTTCATTTTAAAAATGTACGTTGAAACTCTTTAAGCTGTGAGTAATAATAGCTAGGCTAACTGGTGCTACCATAGCTGCTGATCATTGTCCAGTTCCTTCTCACATATACTGGGGGTGGTGGAGAAGGGTTGTGCTGCTTGTTATGTTCTGAGTTGCTACAGCCCTGAGGCTGGGTGATGAACCATTGTTTACAGTGTTGTTTGTGTTGCAGTTGATCTTGTATATAATACATGTGTGTTCATTCTACAGCAAGCTTTCACAAAGTTCATATACCACATGGGGCTTGCTCTCATATCTCCTCTCTTTTGTTATTAAAAAAAAAAGGTAATTAAAAAAAAAAGAATATACTGATCTACTTTGGACTTAAAATCAGATCCAAAAACTTAGCAAATGGACCCTTATAACTGCTGCTCTGAGCAATTGCCATTTTTCTTTTTAGAGGTTTTTAGCCGTATCAGTAATGCTAGTTCTCTTCTTTGAGTGGCTAAACTTGTTAAGAGAGAAAGATATGTATATAAGTAGAAGTCAATAGAATAATTGTCTTTAATTTCTTTTTAGGTCAACATCTAATTTGAAATATTAAAAGTGGATACAAAACTATTTCCGCAATGCAGACAATTAAGTGTGTTGTTGTCGGTGATGGTGCTGTTGGTAAAACATGTCTCCTGATATCCTATACAACAAACAAATTTCCATCGGAATATGTACCAACTGTAAGTATAAAGGCTTTCTGATAGTAAAAGGGATGTCCATTGAAAAAATTTTGCCTACCTGCACTGAAATATTTTGTCTATCTTTGCCCTTTAAAAACACATTCAATTTCATTACCTTTATTTACTTTGTGGGGTGTGTGTCTGTATGTACATACCACCTTTGTGCATGTATGGAAGACTGAGGACAACTTGAAGGAGTTCATATGGGCTCTGGGATTGAACTCAGGTTGTCATGTTTGGCAGCAAGTGCCCTCACCAGCTTGGTTATTATACCAGCCCCAGTTTTTGGCTTCTCATAGGTAATTACTTACACTTTAAAATTAAATAGCTGAGGGTGAAGAGATGACTCCACAGTTAAGAGTACTGGCTGCTTTTCTGGAGGACTCAGATTCAATTTCCAGCCACTGCACCTGGCTTGATTAGTGTATTTTGGAATTGATCAAAAAGAGTCTGGAATCTTAGGTTAATCTTCAGAAACATAAATAGGGTTATCAGGTTAACATGTTGATGTTAGCTTCTGTGATGACACAGCTGGTGTAGGACTTAGACTAAAGCTACATTAAGAAAAAAGATGAAGTTTCTTTGAGGGGGTGAGACTTTAAGATGTAATTTGATAGCTGGGTGGTGGTGACACATACCTTTAATCCCAGTATTCAGGAGGCAGAGGCAGACAGGAGGATCTTTGTGAGTTTGAGGCCAGCCTGGTCTACAAAACTAGTTCCAATACAGCCAGGGTCACACAAAAAACTCTGTCTCAAAAAAAAGGGCAATTTGGTAATAAAACTACATTTTTGAGTCTGATTAAAACTACATTTTTAATCAGAAGATATTTTGAAGTTACAGGGGGCTTTTGTAGATCTTGTCTGAAGGTGAGACAGCCACTGGGAAATCTGTGCCTCAGTTTTTACTTGTAAATGTGATTTCCAAGACTTTCATGACTATTTGCTGTGAGCTTCTGGGTGTTTTATATGTTTGTGCATCATTGGGGAAAGAATAGCAGTGGCATAAGTTTTGAAATGGGCCTGCTTAGGTTAATTATGTATCTATGGTGTTTATGTCGGTATGGAAACGGATTTGGTATACAGTGCATATTTATGCCCATCTGTGGACTGAGTTACCATTTAGAGGATAGAGATCAGAGTTGAAGAAATTTATACATCACCTTTTCTTTCATGGGAGAGAAAATTCAGATCCAACTTGCAGATGAGACTTGGTAATAAAGCTTTTCTGATACTCTTTTTCCTCCTGAGGACTGGGTCTCAATTGTGTAGCTTTCCTGGAACTTGCTTTGTAGACCAGACTGGCCTTAAACTCATAGAGATCTGCTTGCTGCCTTTGTCTAATGCTTCCCGATTCTGAACTTCTTCCTTCCTTCCTTCCTTCCTTCCTTCCTTCCTTCCTTCCTTCCTTCCTTCCTTCCTTCCTCCCTCCCTCCCTTCCTTCCTTCCTTCCTTCCTTCCTTCCTTCCTTCCGAGGCAAGGTCTTATTATGTTGTTAATGTTGGTTTCAAGTGACCCTTCTGCCTATACTCCGAAGTGGCTAATCTGGATAGATGTACCTGGCACATTTCTGTTCTCTCTCTCTCTCTCTCTCTCTCTCGAATTATTTATTTATTTATTATGTAATTATGTATACAATATTCTGCCTTGATGTATGCCCGCACACCAGAGGAGGGCGCCAGATCTCAGTACAGATGGTTGTGAGCCACCATTGTGGTTGCTGGGAATTGAACTCGGGACCTCTGGAAGAGCAGCCAGTGCTCTTAACCTCTGAGCCATCTCTCCAACCCCTTTTTTTCTCTCTTTAATTAATTATTTATTTTTTAATTGTGTGTGGATAATGTTCACATGCCTGCAGGTGCCCACAGAGGCCAGAGGTGTTAGATTCCCCTGGAGCTGCAGTTACAGGTGGTTGTGAGCCTCCTCATGTAGATATTGGGAGCTGAACTCAGTCTTCTGAAAGAACAGTACAAATTCTTAACCACTGGGTCATCTCTCCAGCCCAGTTTCAGGTCTGAATTAAAAGGAGCTGTCTGTTAATAGTTTTTTTAGAAATCAGATTGAACATTTTGGAAGCAAAGCACTGTCTTAATTTTTTTAGACTTGAAGGGGAGTATTGAAAATTTTTATTATTTATTTTTGAGACAGTCTTATTTATTTTGAGACAGCCCAGAGTAGCCTCAAATTTCGTAAGTAGGTCAGAGTGACCTTGGCCTCTATCTCCTAAGTGTTGGAATTATGGGGTGTTCTACCATATTGTTTGTTTTTTCCTTTTCCTGTCTTTTTTTCTCATTTATTTATTTTATATATGAGTGCTCTATCTGTGTGTATGCCTTTATGTTAGAAGAAGGCATCAGATCCCATTAGAGATGGTTGTGAGCCACCATGTGGTTGCTGAGAATTGAATCCCAGACCTCTGGAAGAGCAGCCAGTGCTCTTAACCACTAAGCCATTTCTCCAACCCCTTCTTTTTCTTTGTTTTAAGCTGATTTATTTTCATTTAGCCAAGTGTTTTATTCAAAAGTTTCTCAATACCACTAGTTGTCAGAAAGAGTGGATATCACCTTTCTTTTCCTGCCCAACCCCCTTGAAGATAGATGGAAAGGTTCTTTGTAGTGAGAGACCTGGCTTCTGTGATACCACTTAGGATTTTGTGTTTCTCATGTAGTAGTTCATCCCATGACACAGTCTTCCAATTTTTTTTCCCCAAGAACCATCAGCTCATGCAAGGACATAGTTGATGAGATTGGTTACATAAAAAGATTCGAACTAAGGGAAGATGAATTTCCTTCTTGGGAAGGAAATAAGTGACTACGAATTGTACTATCTCACTAACAGTGTTGTATTTCTTTGTTTTAATTTTAGGTTTTTGACAACTATGCAGTTACAGTTATGATTGGTGGAGAGCCATATACTCTTGGACTTTTTGATACTGCAGGTGAAAACTTAATGTCTCACAATATTTTGATCTGTAACTGTAACAGTTGCTACTGCATGTCTTTTGGGCACCATGAAATTAGTATATTAGTAATTCACTTATGTTTTGTTATTAGGGTTATAATGAATGGTTACTGGCATGATGGCACACACCTATAATCCCAGGATTTAGGAGGCAAAGGTAGTCAAATCTCTGAGTTTGAGCCAGTCTAGTCTATGTAGTGAGTTCCAGGACAGCAAGGGCTGTAGAGAGACCCTTGCTCAAAAAATCTACACACACAGAAAGATGGTGGATCCTGGATGGCTAATAGTAGTGAGTGTGGAATGCCCTGGGTGGATGGCATGGTAGAAGATGCAATATAGTCTGAGACTCATTAGGTGAACTCCAGTGGGTTTGGAGACTGGAGAGAGACTAAGGGAATGAGGTCAGAAAACATATCTGCTGATCATTTCATTTTACCCCCTTGTTCAGATCTTATAGTTGGGGACTAGAGGTGTAGCTTAGTTGGTAGCATATTTCTGTACATGCATGAGGCCCTGGGTTCAATCCCCAGCATTACCACGAAAATTGGTTACTACTGTAATCACAGAAGCAGAAGCTTTTCCTGGATAGAAACAGGAGGATCAGAAGCTCAAGGTCATATATAGCAAATTCAAGGCGAGGTAGAATATATAAGACTCTGAAATGAATGATCTTAGTTTCCTAAATATAACTAAGGTTGTAAACTTCATATTTATTTTTATTGTCTGTCTGTCTGTCTATCTATGTATCTATCATCTATTTATTTGGTTTTTCAAGACAGGGTTTCTCTGTGTAGCTCTGGCTGTCCTGGAACTCACTTTGTAGACCACACTGGCCTTGAAATCACAGAGATCCACCTGCATCCACATACTTATGCTTCCCAGTGCTGGAATTAAAGGCATGTGCCGCAACACCTGGCCAGTTGTAAACATTTTAAATCAGTCCTTCAAAATGTGTTTTATTTTATTTAAAACAGTATCTTCACGTAGTCCAGGTTAGTCTTGCATATAAAATCTCCTTGCCTCAACCTCCTGACTTCTGATATTATGCGTATGTTCAGATAAAAAGAGTATAACAATAAAATTTGTTTTGGTAAAATGTTAGGCTTGGTGAATTTTTTTGACCTCTATCATAATATATTTACCTTGTATATGTGTCTATTTTTACATCATCTATATCTGTCTATATCCAGCCAGCCAGCCATTGATTCTTGCCTAGTTCAGTTCATTTTTTTCTGAGGCCTTTCCGGTTTCAGATATTGGCTTTAACATGTGCATGTGGACCAAATTTGGTAGTGTAGTGGGGGGCTGCGGGCAGGGCAGGCCTGCTTTTCGTCCCGCCCGGCTCCCAGCTGCCCTGCTAGCTTATGCCCTGAAATAACAACACACAAACTGTATTCATTTAAACACTGCCTGGCCCATTAGTTTCAGCCTCTTACATCTTGATTAACCCATATCTAATAATCTGTGTAGCACCATGAAGTGGTGCCTTACAGGGAAGATTCTAGCATACATTCATCTTGGGCTGGAGCTTCATTGCGTCTGACCCAGAGAGCAGAGGCATGGTGATTTATTAACTTCCCTTCCCAGCATTCTGTTCTGTCTACTCCGCCCACCTAAGGGCTGGCCAATCAAATGGGCCAGGCAGTTTCTTTATTAACCAGTGAAATCAACTCAAACAGAAGACCCGCCCACATCATGGTATTTATTATGGATAGCGGCTGTCTCCCTAAGAAGATTACTAATACAGAGATTAGTATTCTATTAGGTGGTTTTACTGTGACTGTTACATAATCAGAAGTAGATTTGATTATTTTTTTTAAAAAACCATACCTGTAGCAGTACTCTATTGTTACTACATTATTATTGAGTTACTAACAAAGATCCAAAAACTAAAAAACAAATAATATGCCAATTTTCTTGCTGTGTAAGTTATTGACATATGTAAATAGAATTAACTCAGAAAGTATTGTCCAAACAGCATGTAATATTAAGCCATACCTTTGAGTAGATAACTTGCTTTGTTGCTAATGGCCAGTGTGCTATGAACTGTACTCTTGAAGTGTTGACAGAGCTGTGGCCGCCCCCCCCCCCTTTTGAAATAAGTGTTTTTCTGTGTCATTTTGAGTGGCTTGGATCTTGCTTTGTAGATCAGGCTGGTCTCAAACTTGTGGTTCTTCTGCCTTTGCCTACTGAGTGCTGAGTTTAAATTTTCCCTTTTCTTTATATATGTGAAAACACATGCCGTTGCATGTGTGTATGGAGGTCAAGAGGGTCATTTTGGGGGAGTTGGTTTGCTCCTTTTGCCATCTGTTTCCTAGGGATGGAAATCAGGTTGTTAGGCATGGCAGAGCCTAACTCATGGTACCAACTTTACCTACTGAGTAATCTTGCTAGCTTCACCATTACCTATCTTTGACTTTTTTTTTTTAATTTTGATATCTGGTCTCATGTCATTCAGCCTTTCTACCTCTGTCTCCCTAGTACTGAGATTATAGTCTTTGCCAACCATGCCTGGTTTTAATGTGCTATGGGGGTTCAACCCAGGGCTTTATGTGTGCTAGGTACTCATTACTTTCTAAAGAGCTATAGTCTTAGCCCTTGACCTGCGATTTTAATGCCATGCGGCCATCAGATTTTAGTTGCTAATGTCTCCTAACTTTTTCTTTAGGGCAAGAGGATTATGACAGATTACGACCGCTGAGTTACCCACAAACAGACGTTTTTCTAGTATGTTTTTCAGTGGTTTCTCCATCCTCATTTGAAAATGTGAAAGAAAAGGTCAGTCAGACTCTTTCCCCTTGAAACCTGTACAGATGTTCTGTTGCCCTGTTAGTTTAAGAGGCTTGTGGAGTAACAAGCATTTTAAAACCTTCCTTTCAGTGGGTGCCTGAGATAACTCACCACTGTCCAAAGACTCCTTTCTTGCTTGTTGGGACCCAAATTGATCTCAGAGATGATCCCTCTACTATTGAGAAACTTGCCAAGAACAAACAGAAGCCTATTACTCCAGAGACTGCTGAAAAGCTGGCCCGGGATCTGAAGGCTGTCAAGTATGTGGAATGCTCTGCCCTCACACAGGTAAGGGCTCTGGAACCTTTATCTCTATATAGTTTTTTAAAATTATTATTATTTTTTTAGCATTAGGATAACAAAGGCTCTTTTCCTTTTATTCTTTTTCTCTTAAAAATTTTAAAAAAATGTCTGTGAATGTATACGTGAGTGCAGTTCTGCAGAGTGTGTAAACTGACAACATGACCATTCAAGGCATAACTGAGAGGGAGATTTTTTTGTAGATATGAGGGAGAGTGTAAATAGGCATCTCGATGGATCCAGAGCAGAGAGAGAAAACAGTAGGTAGGCTGGGCATGGCCAGCAGACTGGACTTGGTCACGAGAAGAGAGAGAGAGGGGTAGAATGAGAGAGGAAGAGAAAGATGACCAAGAGAGGACTAGTGAAAATAGCAAAGTTATAAGGGAATGAGAAGCTGAGGGGAGGGAAGCATCTGAGTTGGAGAAGTTTAGGGTAAGGAGTGGGGTGAGAAGAGCCACACACTCTGAAATGTATAGCAGGTGCTTATGATACTGAGGGAACCTGGAGGTCAGCATGTGCTTGCTAAGGAGCACCGGAGGTAGCCATTTGTTCCTTCTGCCTGAGATAAGGAAATGGCTTCTTTGGTAGAGGGATCTGTCAGAATTTGGACCTGATGTTCCCACCTTTTGTTTGTGGTAAATGGCAGTGTAATCTCTTGCAACTGCTTCTTAACTGAAATTAGGACTTTGCTGTCAGGGCCCAAGAAAGCTAGAATGCTGGTTTAAAGGATGGGGGTGGGGAGGATAGGCTGCTTTGGAGTAGTCTAGAATGCTAGTCCAAAGCAGGGGCTCAAGCCTGTTAGAAATTCTGTCAGAGCATCTAGTTTACATTAGCTTTCAATAAGTCCAGGCCTTGCTGGTTCTGAAGGACCACTTGAGGCTGGCATGTTTGGAGTGCTTTGCATTCTACAGTTGTTTGGAAATCTGCAGGGACAGATACAGGACAGGAATAGAAGGTAAAGATAAGGAGCTTAGGGGAGAATCTTTATCTTGGGTATAGACTTGAAACTTGAGGGCTATGGTCCTAGTAGTTGGGGTCAAGGGGTGGTCAGTGGAAGGAGTCTGAAGACCAGGGGAAGGAGAGAGCTCATTCTCAGGGATAGGCAGTAGGCAGGGGCACTTACCTGGAGTCTGTTTTACTTCTAATAGGTGGATCCAAGTCTTTACTTCCTGAACTTACATTAATTTTTTCTTAAAGTTTACAAAAAGATTAAAGGTTTAGCATTACTACTGTTTGTAATCTGCACTGAAGTCCTCATTTTAGAAAAAGCAGTTAACAAATATCTGTAAACCAAAGTTGTTTTCAGTATAGTGAGAAATACTTTTAAGTCTATATTTAGAAAATAACCAAAAGAAAAAAAATGAGCCAGCGACTATAATAGTAGTCAGTGCTCTACCAGGTCTAGATTACTAACTTATCAGAACTCCACTGATTAATGTTAAAATTTCAAATTTTTGAAGTTTTCTTGTTTGTTTTTTTCCTGAGACAGGGTTTTGCTGTGTAGTTTTGGAGCCTGTCCTGTAACTAGCTCTTATAGATCAAGCTGGCCTCTAACTCACAGATCCACTTACGTCTGTCTCCCGAGTGCTAGGATTAAAGGTGTGCACCATCTCCTCCCAGCCTGAAGTCTTTTTTTTTTTAAACTTGAACTTCTTTTATGTATGAGGGTATCAGATCCCCTCAAAACAGACAGCTGTGAGCTGCCATGTGCTGGGAATTGAACCTGGGCCCTCTGAGAGAGCAGCCAGTGCTTTTAACTGGTGAACCATCTTTTCCAGCCCCCAAATTTTTGAAGTCTTTATACAACAATAGTATATCGAAAGGGAAAGACTTCTGCAACATCTCTCATTTTCACATACCCTAAGTCACTTCCTCAAACCTTTACAACTTGCATTTACACACCTTAAATCACTTTTTTAGACCCTCACCACTTACTTAAGCTTTCACATCCTCAGTTTTTTACAGCTTGTACTTATAGGGGTTACAGGTATTGTGAACTGCTGGGAATATGACTTCAGTTCTCTGGGAGAGTTGTAAGCTCTTTTAGCCACTGAGTCTTCTCTTCTGCCCCCCTTTCTTTCTTGAGGTAGTGATTTGCTATGTAGCCCAAACTAACTTTGTACTTGTTTTGTAGCCCAGGCTAGTATGAAATTTGTGACAGTTCTGCCTCAGTCTTCTAAATCTTGGGGTTACAGGATTGTACCACCAAACCTGGCTTTACAGAGGTGGTGTTCAGTGATCGGTAGTCCTCAAAGCTGTCCAGGAAGAATAGGCCTTGCTTCAGTATGATGTTTTGTGAGAGGACTGTGTTTATGGAGAGCCTTGTTAGTCTCTTAAAGGTCTGGCATTACTTCCCTTCCATGTTGTATTCTTACTAAATGATGTGGATAGTTAAGATGGTGTTAGTAAACCTTTGGGTGAGTTCCAGATGTGGGGTCCAGATGAGTGCAGACTTCTAAGTGGTTTGGTTGTTTTTTGGTTTTTCAAGACAGGGTTTCTCTGCAGCTTTAGAGCCTGTCCTAGCTCTTGTAGACCAGGCTGGTCTTGAACTCACAGAGATCCGCCTGCCTCTGCCTCCAAGTGCTGGGATTAAAGGCGTGCACCATCACCGCCAGGCTTTTTTTTTTTTTTTTTTTTTTAAAGACAAGGTTTCTTGTAGCTTTGGTACCTGTCCTGGAACTAGTTCTTGTAGACCAGGCTGGCCTCAAACTCACAGAAATCTGCCTGCTTCTGCCTCCCGAGTGCTGGGATTAGCCACCACTGCCTGGCTGAGTGTTGTTTTTTTTTTTTTTTTTTTTTTTGGTTTGATATGGGTTTTTGTTTTGTTTTGTTTTTAGATGCAAAAATTTTCTTTTCTTGCTAGTTCTGACAAATTATATCACACAATTCCTAGGGTAATTCACCTGGGATAGACAATAATTGGTACTTTTGAGTCACAGGAGGCTACTGTGTGGGCTACTTTTGCCTTAGTCCTCGATCATACATTATATATTATCTTCAGTTCTGTGTTTTTTCCCCCAAGATTTATTTATCTATTTTATGTATACAGGTGTTTTGTCTGCATGTACATCTCACACCAGAGAAAGGCATGTGATCCCATGGCACTATAGTTAAAGATGGCTGTGAGCTGCCTTGTGGGTGCTGGGAATTGGTCTCAGGATCTCTGGAAGAGCAGCCAGTGCTCTTAACCACTGAGCCATCTCTCCAGCCCCCAGTCCTGTGTTTTTAAGGGTATTATTTCCCTTTTGGAATTTTCCTCTTGACATTTCTGAATGATGTGACTGGAAGTGCTCTTGGAGCTGAGTTCAGGGAGTTTAACATGTTTGTGACTTAAGTCTTCTGGGGCTTTATAGCACTGTGTCTTAGTTCCTTCTCCTCTTGCTCTAGCAAAATACCCCCAACCAAAGCAGCATACAGGAGAAAGGTTTCTTCTGGCTTACAGTGTAAAGTTCAATCCATCTTGGTGGAAACCAAGGTGCTGGAGCTTAAGCGGCTGCTCACACTCATCTAGTCAAGAGACAGAACAAATGAACGTGCTAGTTAGTGCTCAACTTGCTTTGTTCTTACCCAGTCCCAACTCTTCTGCCCAGGGAATGGTTCCACCCACATTTAAGAAGGTTCTGCCAATATCAGTTAATGTAATCAAGTTCATCCTCCACAACCATACTCAGAGGCCTTTTCCCAGGTGTATCTGGATTCTGTTAAGTTTATAGTTACTAGCCATACGTTGTTTTGAGTACGATTCTAGGAACAAAGGAAAGAAGTTGGAAATAATTAGCATTGGACTCACTGATCTACATACCTAATTAAAATAGAGGTCACTAATATGTTAAATCCAATTATATTTATTTTTTATTTATTTTATTATTTTATATTTATTTTACTTTTCAGTTATTGTTCATTTTTTCATATGTTAGGTTCTTGATCCAATGTATGTCAGTGATATATGTATAATTATACATAGTGAGATTTTTATGAGGTATTTAGTGTATGTAGGATCAGATGCATAATTTAAACTCCTAGTTTTTTGCTTTGTTGTGTATGAAAGCTTTTGTACTTAACCAGATTTCTGTAGGATAACTTAAGGCACAGTTTCTTAGTTTCACATCCCCTAGCCCAGTTTAGCAGTTGCTCTCATTGTAGAAGCAAGTATTTAAAAATTCACAAGAACTTAACCTTTTCACATAGCACAGACTGAGACAATAACCAAATAGTGTTCTAGTACTATCCCTTGAGAAATATGGCAGGATAGAGAACTAGTTCCAGGGCTGTTACACAGAGAAACCTTGTCTTGAAAAACTGAACCAAACCACCAAACAACAACAACAAAAACAACAAAAAATTATTTTTTTGAGACAATTTTCAGTCTGTAGCCCAGCTAAGAGTCTCCTTCCTGAGTGTTGGGATTAAATCACCTCACCTGGCTAGTTCCTTCTTCAGTGGGTTATATACCCTATTTCTAGCAGTCCTCTTCCTCTGTTTATAGTCCTTGCAAAGTATTTCCCTCCTACTCTCTCATTTCTTCTTATTTGCCTGTGAGTGTTTATACAGATATATGGACAGATTACAGAGGTACTTTAGTGTTCACATAATATTTCTGCTGGGGAAAAAGGATGTAAAAGAAGAAAACTTTTAAATCTCAATTTTTGATTGCTCTCATTTATTTTGTATCAGATGGATCGTGTGGGTATGGTTCCTTTGGGGGTATGTAGGGTATAAGGAGGGCAATGCCTGGGGTAGTCCAGTGGATGACACCACTGGGGCTATCTATGTTCTGGAAGTTTTGAGACATTTTCTACTTAAGATCAAACTGACCTAAAAAACATGTGAAACTGCTCTGGGTGGTAAACCTGTGACCTCAAGGGTAGGTGAGTTGTCTGGGCTTGAGAAGTCCTCTGCTGCCAATTGTAGTATCCTTGGAGTTTCTGGCAGAGCTGTAAGTGTATTTGTAGTCTAGTCCCTTTAGATGTGAGGATGTTCTGTTTTCATTCCATGCTACATGCGCTGGACCCATGCAGACAATCTGAAAGCATTGAATTGCTTGCTGACCATCATTCTGAGACCCCATTCTTTGTTTCCTTATGACCTGGGTGGTGGTTCCTTGCTCTAATAACATTGCTGAGTACATGAAGTGCATGCTGTTTCTGGGGTAGATTCTTTATAAATTCCTATAGTTGCTGCTAATGTTGCACAGGGATCCTAGTGCCTGGGAAACTGACTTGCTAAATCTCGATTTATCCCATCGAAACATGTAGCATGCCTGTTAGTTGCTGTTTGTGTCCTTCAGTTATTCAGGGCTGAATTCACAAAAGCCTGGAATTCTAATAGGTTTATTTCCAAAATATGTCGTCAGCATTAGTAGTAATGTTGGGGGAATCTTGCATTTTCTAACACATCTATCTTGTGTTTACATAGCTATTTTTTTTTCTTTTTGGGATTTTATACCAAAATGTAGTACTAGATTTCAGTATGTGATTCTTTAGACGTTAATATACTGCATTTTTCATTAGTTTTTTTTCTTGCTTAGTTAACTTTTTTGAGGTGAAATTTCTGTCCAGTTATCTACCCTCTCAGTATTCTCTCACTTACGAATGAGCATTCTAGTGTCTCCTTTCCTTGAGCATGTTGCTTCTGTGAATTCAGCTCTTTTAACCCAGACTGCTGTTATATCTGCTAGTCTCTAATCCTCTAACCTGGCTGCTATTCTCTCTCCTCCCCTCTGTCTTGTAGAGAGGTCTGAAGAATGTGTTTGATGAGGCTATCCTAGCTGCCCTCGAGCCTCCGGAAACTCAACCCAAAAGGAAGTGCTGTATATTCTAAACTGTTTTCTCCTTCCCCTCTTTGCTGCTGCTTCCTGTCCCACTACTGTAGAAAGATCATTTAAAACAAAGGAATAAAACCATCCTGTTTGAAAGCCTCTGCGTCTTCTTACTCAACACATTAGCGCAAACTCTGTATTCGTTTTTGATCATGAATGCAAAATCTTAGAATATTTTTTGTGATCAGTTGTCACATTAGACTTGTTTAATTTTCTGCTGCTTGAGTTGCCTGATGCTCAGAGCTTTTGTTTTGAATTATTACTGCAAAAAGGAATGTGGTCTGGCATTAAGAATGATGTCTTGGAGAAAATAAGAGTTTTAACACTTCTAGATGTTAGTTCTAGATGGAGAAAGTATTGCTAAACATCGTTTTACTCAGTAATTACTGATTGTTAATTGTAATTGCATGACAAACTATGAAAAGGTCGACTTGCTAGTAGAGTGTATTGGGGAAGGGAGGATTTTCCTATGGTTTTTCTGTGTGCAGTGAAACATTGTGCTGCTCTTGCTTTGGCTGTTTGTGCTGTAGGTGGTGTTTGTCATTCTGGGATGGGGAAGGTATTCATGTATCTGCTACTGCTTTATGAGTTTATTGTTGTTATACATTATCTCCTAAGCCTAGCATCCATTTAACAATTAACTTAAGGTTTGCTGATGTTGAAATGTATAGCTACTGCCTTTATATTTTCCTGCTTTTGATTTTATTGTTGTGAGGGAAACATACAATTGTGGTTATCTTTACATTTTGAAATTAAAAATATACAATTGTTTGTATAAATGCCTGGTGAAGCCTTATTCCTATTACATTGACTGGCTCTAACTTCACTTTTCTATCAGGTACTCACCTCTGTCTGCTTCCTTGAATCTCCTTGGCTCTGTCTAATTAATTAGTGGAATAAAGGGAGTTCAGAGTGAATATATTTATAGCTGCCATACCCTTGTTGCCTACCCCCTGCCTTCTATATAACATGGATGCCACTGCCCAAATGTATTCTCTGTTTACATGCTGCTGCTCCATTTGAATGCAGAGCTGTTTTCCTTGTTCCTACATACACTATTCTAGCATTACATCACAAAACTCATCGAATGATCCTATGATATGTGCTTGTTTGCTTCTTGTGATATATGTGTGTGCTTGTGCATGTGTGTGTGTGTGTGTGTGTGTGTGTGTGTGTGTATGTGTATATTTGCAAAACTTACCTCAGAGAACTACTCACAAGTATCTGCTCCTGTGCCAGCATTGCTGAATCTCTCCTGTACCCTGAAGAGACAGTTGGGTGAGGCAAGATTGTTAGGTCAAGTTGTAGGGTTATTAATGTTTCTTTGTTTGCCCACTGTCTTTGGGGCTTAACTGTTGTAAACATGAACTCCAGCTCTGTTGTTATACTGAAAATCAGATTGCCCATTTTTTTCTTTCTTACCCCTTTTCAGAAAGGCCTAAAGAATGTGTTTGATGAAGCAATATTGGCTGCCCTGGAGCCTCCAGAACCGAAGAAGAGCCGCAGGTGTGTGCTGCTATGAACGTCTCTCCAGAGCCCTTTCTGCACAGCTGGTGTTGTCATCATACTAAAAGCAATGTTTAAATCAAACTAAAGATTAAAAATTAAAATTCGTTTCTGCAATAATGACAGATGCCCTGCACCTACCTACATGCATTCATGTGAGATAAGGCCCATTGGTATGCTCCCTGCCCTTCCAGTAACAGTTAATTTTGAATAATTGTGTATTGTCTGAAAAGTGATGAGTGCTAGTTTTTGTTTCCTTGTTTTAAAAAACAACAACAAAATCCCCACCCACTTTTTTTTTTTTTTTTTTAAAGCAAGGCATGCTTGTGATGACTTTGTAACAGACTAATTCAAATTGTCAAAGCTGCTCCCTGGTTCCATTTTGGAGAGTAATCTGGGGCATTTTGTGTTTCCCTACCCCCAGCCCTTCTCTCCTTTTGGGGTGTGTGTGGGGTTGTTTCTTAGTCTTGTTTTTTAAAAATTTGTTAGCCAGTGGACAGCCCTTAGGGAGGAGGACAGATTATTTCCACATTCCACTCCCCAGGTGTAGTTTAGCAAATGTGTCCCCACCTGGTGCTCTTAGGAAGGAGTGTAGAAATGCCTCGTTTAATAACATGCTCCTTCTTGAAAGTTGCCTTTTCTCTCTACCCTTGAGTGGATCTAGTCTTTGATGAAACTCATGAAGGTGGATGGAAGCTGTCTTACCCCTCTTTCTAGGATGCACTCTGTATGTGACTGTGACTTTCAAGGGTATTTGTTTTCCATTTGCTGATTTGGGGAGGGGGGATAATTTCTAACTCTTTCATTGATTAAAAAAAAAAAAAAGTATTGAACCTTTTGAAATACACCAAATGGATTGAGTTCCTAATTAAAGAAAGTTCTTTTGCCCCTGTCATTTTCTTATATGCTTAGTATTTTATAACTCACTGTAGTTTTCCTAGATTCAGCTTAAGACCTGGTACATAGGCATCCTTAAGGGATGGTGCTAGAAGACAATGGTTACTGATGCTTGCCATCTCCTTTCAGGTGATGATGAGGTTACAGGCCATTTAAGAAGCTTCATTAAGAAGCTGTGAGCATGTGGGGAGGGGAGCATACTTAACCAACATGGGGACCAGTCAGGGCTATCCCCTTTTTTTCTTCCATGCCTGTGAGGAACTTTTGAACCACGGACTGAAGCTCTCTCATTCAAGAAAAATGTCAAGAGTCTCACGAATTGTCATAAGTGTTAATAGATTTTATCAGATTATTTTGTTTGCAGGTTCTAGTCTTAAAAAAATGTTTAGGTAATCTTCTACTTTCCCAGTCCTAATCTTGTGGATTCGTCAGTGCTGAACCAATGCTTCCTTGTGTCTCAGTTCTTTGTAGATGAATTCTTTTCAGATGTATTAAACAAACAAAACCCTTCACAAGCCAGCCTGAAGGTCGTTGTTTTCCCTTCGTCTCTTTACTTTTCAGGTATTTAGAACTGAGGACATGACTACTACATGACATCAGTATCTAACAAATTTTGGGATAAAATTTTAAAACTTTTTTTTTGTTTTCTGGCAGTAAGCTTGTGTTGTTGTCCATATGTTCAGGTTTATGTCTTTCCTCCTAAATTTGAAAGCTAGCTCAGAAATTTCTTACTTTGTATGCTGAGTAGGTCAGAGCAGTTATTAGTGCAGATGTATTTATGAAGCTCCCGTCTCATGTTGTTGGAAGGCAACATTAGCATACTCCTATAGTACACTGAGAAAGTAGACCCCTTGTCCCAGCCTGTCTGCATTGGTGACTTTCAAATTTGAATACTTAAAAAAAGTGCAGTTTGCATAGCAAAATCTACAAATAGTTCCCAGGCATTTCTAAAAAGCACCCAAGTTTGAGATCCAAGGTAGTCAGTCGTTCCTCTCACATTACAAAATTTTGTTTTGTCAATATGATTCATTTTCTTTGATCAGCAAGAATGATATATTTACTTAATTGCATTATACCAATGTGTTTGAGAAGCTTCAAACTTAGTCTAGTTCAGTGTAGGCTCACTTTTCCATAGGGATTTAAGTTTGGCATGATTGTATTGTTAGAACTAAGCAGGGCTGGGTAGGAAGGAGTTTGAAAGAAGCACAGTCAAGCTCTACTGGTTTTTGTTTTTAATTACAATTTTAGTATTTTGTGAGTGTTTGTATGAGCATGCCATGGCACATGTGCTTGTTTCTCCTTCAGCAGGTGGAACCTATGACCAACCTCAGGTTGTCAGGTTTGGCACTAAGTACCTTAAACAGTTGAGCCTTGAGCTGCTATCTTGTTGGCTCCTTGCTTTACATGTTTTAACCAGTGCATCTTGCTTTTTGACCATTCTAGGGAGAGGCAACTGGATCTTGCCATGATATTTTGGAGAGCAGAGATGTGTGTCCCAACATCTTAGTGGCTCTATGCCTGTCTTAGAACAGTGCTTAGCCCAACATTTGGCTGAGAATAGTTATTGAATTAAGCACATGATTTTAAGAGTGAATACATAAAAGCAGGCCATGTTATCATCTCAGCATTTTTTTTTTTTCCTGGTTTCCTTTTTTGAGACAGGGTATTGCTATATGGACCCAGCTGTCCTGGAACTTGCTATATAGACCAGGCTGTCATTGGTCTCAGAGATATATAATGAGATCCATCTGTCTCTGACTCCCGGGTGTTGAGATTAAAGGTGTATACCATCACTCTTGGCAGTGATGGTGTATTTATACACAAGAAGAAGGGTGACTGGTAATTGAAGTTAAGTTTAAATATTTTTCATTCTTACTACTTCTTCGTAGCAGAAGACCTACATGGGTAGCAAATGGATGGAGGTAATGTGGTTTTTTACTTAAATACTGTTTTCTTTGACTCAAGAAATTTGCTTATAGTCTTGACTTGTTAGGTTAGTGATACTGCTCTGTAGTGTGTGTGGGTTAGACTCAGGTGTTTTCAACCCTAAAGACAATTTAAATTTGTGTGTGTGTGTGTGTGTGTGTGTGTCTGACTGTGTCTGTCTCTGTAGGGCTATACGTGCAGAGTGCAGATACCTCTTTAGGCCAGAAGAGGGCATTAGATTCCCTGGAGCTAGGGTTACAGGTAGTTATGAGCTACCTAACACGGGCTTAGGGAATTGAACTCTGTTCTTCTGTAAGAACAGTACTCTGTTTTAACCACTGAGTCACCTTTCCAGCCAATGCTCAATCTTTTGACAGTATGGCTTGATCATCTACAAATATGTTGGCCAAATTCATAGATACCCTGGGATACATATTAGCAGACTTAGCTTGTTGTAGAGTTTACAATATTAACACATCACTGGTGTTCTAAAGAGCAGGTTACTAGGGCTGGGGATGTAGTTCGATTGGAGTGCTTACTTTGTATGCATGAAACCCTGTTTTCTATCTCCATCATGGGAGGTAGAGGTCAGAAGATGTGTTCAAGGTCATCTTCACCTATCTATAGCGAGTTCCAGGTTAGCCTGGGTTACTTGAGACATCTCAAAAACAAATATTCTGTATACGGTGGCCCTACTTAAAGATTGAAAATTAAGAATGATAGCACATGCCTGTAATCTAAGCACCTGGGAGGTAGAGGCAGGAGGATCAGAAGTTCAGGATCATCCTTGGTTATATATGAAGTTGAGGGCAACATTTGGGCAACATGAGGCTGTGAGGTCTCACTCCTGCCCGGACTACACCTTAAGCCTCCCATACCCAAATAAATAAACAAAAAACAATTTGAAATTTGATCCTTGCTGGTCCTGGCTTTCAGATGGAAGTCTGACATAAATTGGAAAGGTACCATCTTGGTAATGACAACTGTAATCTTTCAGGAATGAAAAACTATCCCTGAGTAGGAGGAAAAGGGCTTCCAATCACAATCTCTGTTAGCTTTTCTTGTTCTCTGTAAATCATTCCCTGTGTCCACCAACTTCAGAGCATAATGACAGAATTACACAGAGAAACTGAAGACCTCACCAAGTGTGTTCTTTTCTTGCCACTACCATTTGAGGTGTTGCTGTGAGTTTCTTAGAAGTGCCCTCACCTCTTGCTAAAGCCTCAATTTAGTAGCCATGCCATGATAGTGTGCTGTAAACCACAAGAACAGTGGATAACTGTAGTATTTCCTTTCTTGAGTTGGATCATTTGCACACACCTCCAGTTTCAGGTTGTACTCAGTTGGGCTCTGTATTTCTTATTCCAGAACCTAGCTCTAGAGAGCAGTGACTACCTATGAATGACTTCTCATGGGCTGCATGTGGGAGTGGAGGGGGCCACATTTAAGAACATTGAAATGTTCTCATTCTGTTGCTTGGAGGATGGCATGAGCCAAACCAGCTCAAAAAGTGCTATGATTCATTCTTAGCCGTCATTGGTAAATTTAATAACGAGTATATTTAAAAGCACTTCATGAAAGCTTGGTGTAATGGTGCATACCTTTAATCCTACCACCCAGGAGACTTTCTCTGTATGAGGCCAGCCTGGTCTACACAGAGTTTCAGGACAGCCAGGGCTATATAGACTTTGTCTTTAAAAAAATGAAAAACACTTAATACACTGGAGAATATAACAGAGAATCAAGTAGCTAACACCTGCCATCCAGTTGGAAGTTTCTTTCCCTTATGGTTTTGACAGCTGCCCCTTCTTGAATAACTGTGTGGTCACATCCTACTTTGAACTGCTCCCAAGACAGTCAAAGGCTTGACTGTGTGCATACCATGACACATTCATTTCCCAGTATTAGTGAGGATGTGTCTCGTGGGGAACTGGAGATACTAGAGAAGAGTGTCAAGTGGTGCCTATGTAAGCAGGCAGGGTAAAGATCTCAGTTCCCAGTAGGTTGCTCTGTTCACTCTTTGCTGTACATGTGCTTCAGTACCCATAGGACTCTGGAGGCCATAATTGTTATGTGGCACCCTATCAACCTGCCATAAGACTTTGAAAGACAAAAAACCAAATTTTTGCCAGGTGGTGGTGGTACATGCCTTTAATCCCAGCACTCGGGAGGAGGAGGCTGGCGGATCTCTTGAGTTCGAGGCCAGCCTGACAGACTCCAAAGCTACAGAAAAACCCTGTCTCGAACCTCCCTCCTCCCCCCAAAAAGACATTGGGTAACTAGCAGTATTTTTCTCTTTCTTTTTTTGAAACAAGGTTTTCATTATATAGTTCTGGCTGGCCTGGAACTTGCTTTGTAGACCAGGCTGGCTTTAACTCAAGAAATCTGCCTTCTGCTTCCCAAGTACTGAGATTAAAGATGTGCACAACCACATTCAACTTTTCATTATATTTTTATGTGTTTGTGTGTTTTACCTACACGTGTTTTTGCACCACCTGCACGTGCCTGGGGAGGCCAGAAGAGGGGGTCAGATCCCCTGCGACTGGAGGAAAGGGTGATTGTGCACCACCATGTGGGTGATGGGAAATGAACCTGGGTTTCCTGGAGGGGTAGCTAGTGCTGAGCAGTGCTCTACCTTGCTGAAGTGGTTTGTTACTTTGTCAAATTTAGGTAGGAGAATTTAAAACAAGCTAAGACAGCTGGGTGGGCAAACAAATAGTTTTGTGGTCCTTTCATAGTCCTTGTGTTTTGTAATCACAAAATTGAGAGTTGTTCATATAATCCCTTAATTCTGTGTGGTGAAGAAAATGAGGCAATTTAGACATCTTTTTCCTACACAGCTGTATGAAAGCTGGGCCCACATCCCTGGCTTTCACTTAAAAGTGTTTGCCTACAATTTATTAGCCCCAGGTTTGAGTGATAAGGCCCCATCCTAGCACTGAGCACTGCTTTCCATCTCTGCTTTTTTTTTCTAGACTTTTTTTCTACTATCTTGGTGCCTTTGGGTAATGTGGTCAGTAGTGCTAGCTATTGACAGAATTGTTAAACTTTGTGACAGTGGATACTATTAAAGGTATATTAGCGTCTTGGGTTGCAGGAAGAGTGAAATATATGTCTAAAGGGGAGGCTTAAAATAATTGTGCAGATTAGTGAGGCCAGGCTATAAAGAAAGCTCTGTAGCTTGTGGTGTCATGGTGTTCTCATTGTAATCTTTTTCGGAAGTAAAAGGGACAGGTTTTGAAGATAAAGGTGAGTGTAGTACTCTGTTACCTATTAGAATACACATCAGAAACATCCCTGGCTGCTCTGTCACATTCTGTCTAGCAGCGTTCTCTGAACTCTGGGCCCTGGCCACAGTCTGCTCTCTGTAGGAATCATTGACCCACAGGCAGACTAGTATCCCTTGTAATAAAGCTATTGTGTTGATCCTGTTGAGCTGCTGTCTGACTTCTGAGTTCCTGGCCTGGGCTCTTTGCTTATTCTGCTACTTTTACTGGCGTATACCATCAGGTACCAGGAGCCTCAACATGCTAATCTTAGCTACTCACCCCCAGTATACCAAGTAAAAGGTGTGAATAGTGCCAATAGCCAAGTTAGGAGATTTAGCTAGCAAGGCCATGTTGGTGAGTACTGAAAAAGGGATATATTGACTTGAAGTCCATCTTTGGGGGTAATGACTTAAGCTTTATAAAATAGAGGAAGAATTGGGCAGGGTCTAGAGGCGTGTATAATTAAACCATGATCAAGGTGTGGTCTGTTTGGTCAGTGAATCAGCTCAGGTTCTGCAGGGTGATTTGGTGAAATTACTGCTTGTGGCTCTATTCTGGTTCCCAGGAGATTACAGCTACTGCTGAGAGTGAGGTCATCTGGTGTGATCTGTTTGGGGGCTTTGATGGTCTGAATCCAAGGTAACTGCAGGTTTAAGACAGCAGCACTGAAGTCTTCCAGGTACCTTTAATGGGGATCTGGAACCTGGACACTAAAAGCTGACAGTGAGGTGCCTCAATTACTCTTATTTTTGTGTCTTTAGCCTCAAAGGAGAGTGAGATAGGTATGCTGGCAGGTCAGTGATTTAATGTCTGTAGCAGAGTATCACTTTGACCTAGAAACTCGAACAGCCGAAGGCAAGCAGACTTCTGTCCTGTTTTAGTTAAGTGTGAATTAAGTGCTCTAAGCAAAAACACTTTCTAGTACCTGACAGTGTGCTGTATGAGTTTTCATGAAAGTTGGTGTGTTTTCTCCTCAGGAATATTTCCCAGAGGGAACACAGTAGCTGATTCCAGGTTGTGTGAATTAGTGTTGGAAATAAATGTGAACTAAAGCTGTTCTCATAGGCTGAGTTGGGCTTCTAGGAAATGTATAGAAACAGTGGTTCCTTTGTTTAAAGATATCCTCACCTCTGTTATCTGTCTCACTTCACCTTGGCACAGTGTCAGGCCAATGTTACTGCTGCTCCCTGTTCTACCAGTTGGTGGGAAAGTGTAAGTGGATTGACTTTTTTTCTGATTATTTATTTAGGGTTGATTTTTGTTTGTTTGTTTTTTCGAGACATTGTTTCTCTGTAGCCCTGGCTGTCCTGGAACTCTGCTCAGTAGGCCAGGCTGGTCTTGAATTCAGAGATCCTCCTGCCTCTGCCTCCTTAGTGCTGGGATTAAAGGTGTGTGCCACCTCAGCTAGGGTTGATTTTTAGCTGTAAAGGATTGAGCAGGTAGTGCCTGCTTTTGTGGATTATTTTGACAATCAATCAATCAATATTGATTATGGCAGAGTCTTGGTTGTTCTGTCTTGACTTGTGGTGAACTGTAACTTAGGTTATCTGGCCAGTCTTGGAGGCAGAACTGGAGGATATTACTGAGCTAGTTCTGATTGTGAGCTTTGGAGCAGCTTTAGGAAGGCAGGCAGGCCTATGTTAACACTAACCTGTCTAGTTCTTTATATAATGATTCGAAGAGAAACTTTTGGCTCTGACCCCAGAGTGAGTTCCCTCCCTCCCTCCCTCCCTCCCTCCCTCCCTCCCTCCAATCAGTGACAGAAAGTAATAGCGCTGACTTTAGTACCCTGCTGGACTGGAAAGACTAGTGAATTGTTCAAGAGGTCAAGAGTTAGTCTAGCTGGGTGGTGGTGATGCACACCTTTAATCCCATTTCTGGGAGGCAGAGGCAGGCGGATCTCTGTAAGTTCGAGACCAGCCTGGTCTACAAAGTCAGTTCCAGAACAGCTAGGGTTGTTACACAGAGAAACCCTGTCTCGAAAAACAAAAAAGTCTAGAAATTTCATAGGCAATCAAAATGTAAAATCCACGGAATTTCTAACTTCGGGAAACTTCAGAGCCTTGACTGTGCTGTGCAGTCTTGGGACAGTGTATGAATGCCCCCATACTTCAGTAGGTTGGAAATAATGGTTGAATCTGCACCTGAGTGTGAGGACTGAATAAGATCATAGCCCTTGCTGCGCAGTGTTAACAGTTTGTAGATTTGCATTGCAAGGAAAACATGGTGTGTGAAGTTTTGACTGGCGCCACTGTGGTGTGTGTTAGAGATTTCATATTTTCTCTAGCCAGCTATAGAGTCACTTGCTTGTTCTCCTTTGAGACAGAAGCTCATGAACTCCAGGCAGGATCTCTTGTATCCTATGCTAACCTTGAGCTTTCTATATAGCCGAGAAAGACCTTGCTTGCCTGCATGCTGTGATTACAGACATAGACTGCCACATTGTTTACAGTGCTGGAGGTCAAACATGGGGGCTTGAACATGGTAGGCAAGCACTCTGCCAACTGAGCTACACCCTCAGTATTTTTTTTTTTTTTTTTGAGAAGAATGTTAGTAGTACAAGAAGTTCCACTTCCTTTAGGAAGAACCTGATGAGAGGTGATATTTCTCGCCAGCTCTTTAATTTCATAGAAGTACTTAATGTGCACAGTATTTAGTTCCTGAGAGCTAACGAGATCTTGCTCTCTGAAATGGCTTCTGTCCTTTTTGATGTCCCTGGATAATTAATGTCTGAAGATAAGACAGGCTCTGTGGCTTTCTGTCTCAGAATGGTAAGGATTGTCCTCAGGTTGGCTATCACAAGGATCCTACTAGAAGGAATAAGAAATGCTTAAAACCGCACATATCCCAAATGGCTTATGTGTAGAAACAATTTTCACTTTAAAAAATTGCTGAGAGGTCATCTTTGAGATAGAAACCGGGATGAAAGCTGTCATAGAGAGGATGAAAGTAAGTGGGGAGTTACTGACCACTGCAGAAGACATTATAGTTGTGGATACACAGGAAGGGGGGGGGGGTAAGATAAACCAGGAAAGGCTTCTGCAAAAAACCAAAGTGTCAGGGCTGGAGATAGAGTTGTTGCTTGTGCCACTGCTCCCAACAATGACATTTAGTTGTTCTTTTAATTAATTGACATGCAGAAATAATGTGATGTGTGAGTGTGTATGTGTATGAGTTAGGTGCAGAGCTGAAAATTTCTGGGTGGGAGACTATAAATATGGGAGCCTGCGCATGTTGAGGGGTAGCCAAGAGTCTTGCTCCACCACAGTGTGAGGACAGGTCTGTGTAGTGGGAAGAGCTGGCTCTCAAAGGCCATTAAGCGCGGGGGGGGGGGGGGGGGGTGGCGTTTCACACTCAGGATCATAAAAGAAACAGCACCTGTTTGCTGTTGGAGTAATAGTTGATAATACAGTCATTGGCTGGAGAGGGACTCTGATTCATAATTCCTCATGACTGCAGCCAGTTAGATCTTTCTGATTTGGAACCTGTGGGTTTGACTAATATTCTGTGGAAATAAAATCTGTGTGACTAATCACACAGCTGAACATTGTAGACTGAGTAACTCAGTGGTTAGGGCCAACAGTACTGAAAAAGGGAAGCAGCATTTTAGAAAAAGCTTTAGGGCCAGCACTAGAGTCAGGTACCCCTCGCATGACTTGGAGTAGTGACCTCCTTGACAAACCTGTCTTCAAAGTAATTACAGTTCATAACAGTAGCGCAGTTACTAGGAAAATAATTTTATGGTTGGGCGTCACCACAACATGAACTGTATTAAAGGGTTGTAGTGTTAGGAAGGTTGAGAACCCCTACAAGAGGATCTTGAAAGGGCAGAGGGTGTAGCTGAGTGGAAAGCAGCTGCCCAGCCTACCCAAGGCTCTGGGTTTGATTCAGCACTGGGGGGGGGGGGGAGGGCGAGTTTTCAATTTTTTGGCATCCTGAGGTGACTTTGGTACAGACATGTAATCCTAGCATTTGTGAGTTAGGGGCAAGAGCAGGCTGGGCCTAGGTGAGTGCCCAAGGCTGGGAATGGAAATGTGGCCCTAAATTCTGCTTCCCTACCCCCCCCCCCCTCCAGATTAGGTTGGCAGTTGAACTTAGCTGCATCTTTCCCAACAAGGGTCTCAGCCATTTTGGGGGTTGCTTGACTATGTCACATCCCTGAGGAGAGAGGCAGGGATAGTTGGTGAGAGTGAAGTCAGACAACTTGGATTGTAGTACTGTGCAGATTGCACATAGAGGCTTGGGGCTCGAGTTTGGCTTTATCACTCCCCCGATCTTATTCTGAGGCAAGTAAACATCTCCCTGTGCGAAGTGGAAGTAGTCATGTTTTGCTGAGAGTAGAGAATTGCTGTATGTAAGGCTGGAAAGGGTGGGTAGCACTATCATTTTTCTTGTCATTGTCAAGCAGAGCCAAAGAGATCTCTTGATTGACTACTCCCTGAATGAGGGGACCTCCATGTTCTGTCTGTCTCTGTCTCCGTCCGTCTGTCCGTCCGTCCCTCCCTCTTTCCCTCCCTCCCATCCTATCTCTAGCCAGTTCTGAAGGTGTGGGGAATGTGCTTGAAGCTCTAGACTTACCCTGGAGCCCTGATGGCAGCCATCTGACCTTTGTGTAACATCAGAGGACTGCCCTGTCCTGGTCTGAATGGAGGGGATTTGGCGCTTCCTTTCTGGAACACTTCAAAAAGGAAGTGTTCTCTTTGATAGCTAAGGGCATAGGGGTACTGGAGTTAGAGCTATCCCTCTACCTGAATAGTGTACAGAACTTGTTTGGCCTCTGGTGGGAACTACTGCCAGTAGCTGAGTCTGCACTCATTGCTTTTGCTGCTGTAAGGACTCTGTCTTGGCTGCCAGATTATTCCAAGTCCCCTGTGGGCCTTGAGCCCTGGTGTACTTTCTGCTGCATGGTTTTTTATGTTCCTTTCACTTCTCCCACTGTCCTGATAGTACTACTGGAAAACGCTCTGGGAGTTGGAGACCCAGGTTCTATTTGGGGTATTTGATTTGTGTGGTAGAGCCCTATTATAGAAACAAAAGCTAGTGTGAAGCAGCTCCTCAGCAGTTTTGCTCTGCACTACTGCTCCAGCCAAATTGAGCTGTGTGCTCCTGTGCATGTTGCAACTAGACTTAACATTGTGTAGGCTTTACTCTAGCTGCTTAGCTACCCCCAACCTCTCTTTTAATAGCTTGGGCTAGTCTGGAACTCACTCTGCAGAGAAGGCTGGTTTTGAACTTGCAGAGTTCAAATTATCTCTGCTTTCCAAATGGTGGGATTAAAGGAAAGAATCACCATTCCCAGAAGCCCTAAGAAATATTTGCTAGTTGTGGATAGATAACTTCTGACACTGATACATCTACTTCTAAGCAGGAGGGTCCTACCATGCTCGGTTTATACAGTGCTGGGAGCCAAGCCTAGGGCTTGCTACATGCCAGAGAAGCACATACTTAAACTAGCTGACCTGCATTTCCCACCACTCTGGGTGTGTGTGTCTGGGTGTGTGTGTGTGAGAGAGAGAGAGAGAGAGAGAGAGAGAGAGAGAGAGAGAGAGAGAGAGAGAGAGAGAGAGAGAGAGAGAGAGAGAGAGAGAGAGAGAGAGAGAGAGAATACAACCACAGCTGTTAGGGAAGGTTTTATACACTTAGAAGAGATCCAGGCTTACCTTTGGTTCCTCTGTTTCTGAGAGGACAGCTTGAATTTGAATAATGCTCATTTAGGACTAACTTAACCTGGTTCATACAGCCCTGGTTAGGGGACAGGACAGCAGGTTCTCCTGAAGGAAGTTTTGCTATTGAAGAAGAACTTAATAGAATTTAAATATATCACAGGAAACAGAAACTCTGGGGAACTTTCCCTGACAGTGCAGGCCAGCTAGATTCCACCCAAGTCCTTGGAAGACTGAGATAAGAGGAGAATCAGGAGCTGGGACTGCTATTGTTCTGAGTGCTGAGGCTATTTCTAATGGCTCACTCTGGCCTGACGTAATGCATTCAGATATTATCTCCACTGGTACACAGTACTTCTGAACACACCTTCAAGAAAGTGAAAGACCAGGGGAAATAAACAGTTTAATCTGCTAGTGTTCAAAAATTTGTAGTAATTATAAAATCATATAATCATGAGAAACATCCCCCAGTCTACCCCATTGCCTTTGGAGCCTCAACAGCCTGTCTTTAAAGGAATCAACTGGCAGCAAGCCTCAACTTCTGCTCTCTTTTTTCTTCTGGAGCCCACAAGTATTCCAGAACACTGTACCTCATAAAGAAACTCCCAAGCCCCTGAGCTGTTCCATTTGAAGCCCCTGCCCCTTCTTTCTAGTCCTAAACAGCCACTGGGCTGTCTCTCACTGTAAATTTTCTCAGTTTTATGTATACAGAGTGATATATTATGTAGTATTTTGTGTGTGGCTTCTTTCCTTTAACATGTTTGCAAGGACCTTGTGTATTGTAACGTGTGACTACTAAGCCCTGGCCCCTGCTTGCTTCATACTTTATGTCTGTCCTGTGACTGTCACATTTTGCTTATTGACCATGAGTTGGTAATACTGTTTCTACCTGTTATACCTTCAGTAAACCCAAGTACACATTTTTGTACGGCCTTGTAGTTTTCAAATGTCGGGAAATTGAGTGGGGCGATGAACATATGTCTGTCTGGGGCTTGAGGAGACTGGTGCCATCTGTTTGCTTTGGCTGGTAACTGGCCAGAGGGAGCATTCAACATGTAGAGACTTGGAGACAAGCTGAAGTTGCTTTGAGTTTGGAGCCTTCTGTCTCATCAGAAAAAATTGTATTGCCTGAGGGACTTTGGCCATGTGTTTTCTGCTGTCTTATACAGCCTGGGATGGCTTCTTTTTCCCAACTCAGCCATTCTCAATCTATGGGTAGAGACCCCTTTGGGGTCACATATCAGATTACATTATAATTCATAACAGTAGCAAAATTACAGTTACGAAGTAACAACAAAAATAATTTTATGGTTGGGGTTCACCACAACATGAGGAACTATTAAGAGGTTGCAGGACTATTGAGAGCCACTACCTTAACTGAAAAAGGATATTTGCCTGCCTTGCAGTGTTGTGAAGTAATGAAGTCAAACATCCCTCAGTGTTCCTGTCTGAATGGCAGCAGGGACCAAAGAAAGTGGCCTTGAAGTAGCTCTGCTATGATGCAGAATATCCACTAGGTGGCAGAGAAACAATAAGAAAAGGCTGGCAGTTGATGCCTAGGACTTAAGTTTGTTTTTCTCATTTCCGATGAGAGCACACACTCCAAAACTGCTCTGAAAACAGCTCCCAGCTCACAGCCATGTCACCTGCATTCTGAGAAGCTCCACTAGCCCCCTAAACCAAAGATCCTGTTTCCAGTTCTCAAACATATCTTGCCAATCCCGTAGTCCCCAGTCTGCTTGATTTTTGTGAATTTGTTTGCCTTTTAGGTAACCTTCAACCAGGTTCATCTTTTTTTTAATTGAGTCGTGCTAAGTTTTTGATTTTGACTGCCTCTGGGGAGCTTTTTGCCTGAGACAGCTTCTGTTGTAGACAGAGGAATAATGAAATGTAGGTGGGGATTTAGGAGGAATTGGTTTATTTCACAGCTGGTCAGAATGTGCAAGCAGGACTCTTGAGAGCATACATTCGGATCCTTGGAGCTAACAGCCTCCATGTTCTCATGTGGTTCAAAGCCAGAATGGGGAAATAAGGAAAATGCTTAGCATTTTCTTGGGCCACCCAGGATTTCCTAGTTTGTTTTCTCTTAGTGGCCTTCTGCTCTCAAGGAGGGCAGTTGTATACCTAATAGAGTGGACGTTCCCTAGTTTGCAAAGCACTATAGATAGAGGTTGAGGAGAGCAGGGATGACTAGATTGCTAGCTCTGCAGCTGGAAGCAGCCTCGAGATATCAGTGGTCCCATGAAGAAGGATTGGATTAGGGAGACACTAAATCTCTCCCGCTGAGGCTCAGCTGTCATGTGAACTGAGAGTGTCTGGGCAGGCCTGGAGCTTAGACTGACAGAAGTAGACAGATCTTGGCCCTTTTTGTGCCTCAGCAGGTCTGTTCCTGCAGTGCACCAGGAACCAGCTGGCTCTGGGCTCATGCTGTGTGCTATGTCTGTTGTCTTAGCAGGTGTTTGAGCGTCTCCTTGGCACTTTTTTTTTTAATGGCTGTAGAGAAGGAGGATCATTCCCAGGTTTTTGTGCATGTTGAGCTAATGTGATATTGAACATAGTGAGTTCAGATGTTTGACAAGAAGAAAAGAAGGGAGAGGGGGACACCAGGAATGCAAAAGAAAACCAAGGAAAAAGCACATGTGGGCTGTGATGTCATCTGTTTATGAAGCTGTCACAGGCCGTTTTCATGTTCATCTTTGCAAGGGCCGATACGGCCAATGGAACAGGTGTTTATTTTGCAAATGAGAAAACTGGTTTAAGAATTGAGCTTTACAGGATTTCACAGGTTGAATCTGGGCCTGTAGGTTCTGTGCCCAATGCTTCCTCTGCTTATATGTATGTGTGATGCCACTTTCCAGCCTCTGAGGTTAGAAAGGTCGGGCATAACTTTTCACCTGCAGTGTGCCAACTTCATCCTTAGTTCCTCTCATGGCCCCGTGTTCCCTTCACGAACTCGTCACTCACCCTAGTGACATGCTGTTGCCATTACTTGGTCAGATTGAGGTGGAAATGAGTCATGGGCAACCAGGCTTTGGCTTCTAGATTTGCCTCTCTCGTATTAATTTTCTCCTTCAGATGTTAAAGGAGAGCCTCCCTTCCCACTGGGGTTGAGACATTGGAAGTTAGGGAAGAGAGAGCATTGGGAAGAAGAGAAAACAGCATCAGAGTTACTTCAGGAGTCCCAGGCTTCTGAGTTACAGACATGGGAAGAATGATTCCATAGCTTCAAAACTTACTGCAGAATAGTGTTAGGTATCTGCCGTCCAGTAGGTATGACTTTGGAAAAGCCTGTCCACCTCCTGGGGGTTTTGTTTTCTATCCTAAAAGTTATAGGGCAGTTGAGAGCTAGAGACTAGTGTGCAGAGAATGGTTGTCATGCCACAGTTGTGGTATGAGTGGTCACTGCCTAGTTAGCCACCCTTTCCTGTGCATTGCTAAAGGCTGGGTCTTTGATCACCTCGTGCTCTGCTGAGCTGGGAACAGGAGTCCAGCCCAGGCCTGGCTCTTGGGAAGCTAACCCCTTGGGCTGTAGAATCTGATGAAACTGTACTTTCCCAGGAGAAGGGGGAGGATGTCTTTAAACTTGCTGGCTGCTGAACCCTGGGACAAAGGGGAGACAAGCCCCAGGGCTGAGACAGTCATGTCTTTATTATCTCAGATGTCTCAGGCCTGTCCCCCCTCCTGGAGATATATGGCCGGGAAGACTAGCTCCATGGCCTCGGCGTGATTCCAGGTCCTAGGAATGTCTGGCTGTTTTATAGCAAACGGGATCACGCACAACAGCCCAGCATCCAGGCATCTCCACCCTAGCAAGCTAGTTCTCCCCGCCAACTTGTAAAACAGTGGGACCTACAGCAGTGACACAGGCTCCATGGCTCATGGGGTCCCAGCAGCTTGGCACGAGACAGCAGTCCTGGGCACTGGTGAACCCATCTGAGGCTATAGGCACAAGGCCAGCAGTGAAAAGCCTCATTGAACCCAGGGTCCCCTTTAAGGCCAGACCCTGCCAGCTCAGTTCTCACTTGTAAGCTATAGGCTGCCCTGACTCTAGTCTGTTTCTCCCCCTTTTTGACCCCTTGGGAGCAGCTGCAGGGAGCCACTGAAAAGCCATGTTTACAGATGCACTTGGCATAGGACAAGGAGACCAGCCATAGTTCTTGAGTTCCAATGTCCAGCTGCTCCCAGGTGCTGAGGAGCCTTCTATTCTAGGCCCCAAAGAAACAAGCCCACACTGTTGTCTTTGGCTGAGGCTTCAGGGACTTGGAGATGAGGAGGCCCAGAGACAAGATGGGTCAGATGGCCATTCAGGGCGTCATTTATAATAAAGCCATGTGGACTGGCCCTCCAGGGAGGCCTTACACAGGGACCAGGGGTCACCACCCAGGCCAAGGTTCTCTTCTGGGGCCCTGAAGGGGGAATTATGGGGTCCTGGGCTTCAGGGAGAGTGATGAGTGGATTCTTATATTCTGGAGGAAGAAGGTCTAGAGCAGTGGTTCTCAGCCTATAGGTTGAAACCCCTTTGGGGGGTCAGATATCAAATATCCTGCATATCAGACATTTACATTATAATTTATAACAGCAAAATTACAGTTAGGAAGTAGCAACGAAATAATTTTATGGCTGGGGTCATCACAACATGAGGGTCTGTTTTAAAGGGTCGCAGCATTAGGAAGGTTGAGAGGTCTAGAGTGACAGGCTGTTGCACTGCAGAACTGTGCCAGACCAGAGCCCACTCCCCTGCTTTCCCTTGTCAGCTCAGTCTGCCTTGCACCTGTGTCCTGCTCCACTTGACTGGGCAGTCTTTCCCCAGCTTCATGCCTCAGCTCATCTGATCTTTATTCAGTGCTCCCCTCCATGGAACTCAGGCACCGTATCTTACTCTGAAGGATTGCATGGTACAAATATATAAACAATAAAGTGTGTCATGTCCCCATGTGTCCCGGGTGATGTGTTAGCTTGCTTTTATCTTCAGTGTGGGCATCCTTCCTACAGTTTATCTTCAAGGTCCACAGCTAGGGAGTTGTAGAATTGGGGTTTGCTGATTCCTAAGCTCTTTCCCACTAGACAGCCCTGAGGGGGAGTGACAGCATAGTTGATGGCCAGAAGGGATATACAGCTTAAAATATCCACTTGGAAACTTGTTTATTTGTCTCCTAGGTCCAGATCCTCTTGCTCCAGCAGGGGAGCTCTGCAGAACTCTGGCTTCTAAGAGGGAATTGGATGGGGGTTTCTTCTCATCCTCCTTATGCTGGAACTCTACTTAAACTGGGGTATATTGAGTATATCTCAGATTCTCAGAGACTATTAGGATCTGTGTGTGGAGTGCCACCATCATTGTCTGGCTATGCCCTCTGCCCTGGGTGGAAGGAAGAATGTATGGCTCAGGGAAAAAGAGAACTACTTACTGGATACCGACCTCTGCTTTTCAGTTCTCCCAATGGGAAGACTAAGACTCAACAGGAGCTAACCTGTCTGAGGTCACTTGGCCAGGGTGGGGATAGGCTAGAAGGGGTGCACACTCACATCTCTGCAGCAGAGGCTCCCAGGCTGCTTCTACTACTCTTAGCCTGTAGGGTTGTTTTTTTTTTTGTTTTTTGTTTTTTGTTTTTGTTTTTGGTGAAGGGTGAGTCAGGTTCCCTCTTCTTTCCCCTTCTGATTTGAATGACTGAACTGCTCCTCTGCTCAGCCTCTTCTTGATCAGTCCACTTCATCGCATCACTTCTCTAGACCTCCTGCAGCCCCACGGTGATCCGGGTAGCTACCCGCCCTGCCCCACTGTGATACTCATCAGCCATTCCTGAAGCATCGCAGGTGGCTCTACCTCTCTCCAAGAAAGGGATGTGGGAAGGAGTACATGTTGTAAGAGGTGCTGGAAGGTAGGAGGAGGGATGAGGGGGTTCAGAGAGGGAAGACCCAGTGGGTCCTAGTGTCTGCTGAGCCTGTGGGAACAGGCCTTACAGTGACACCCCTCCTGTCCCACCACACACTTCTGACTCCTGAGGAAAGGGTCAGGATACTTACTGGCTGATGACTGTCATCTGGACCCTTTAGGGCCCTTCCCAATCCGTGTGAAGACTCTACCATAGCCTGACTTGGTCTTCTCATATTAGAAAAGTGGAGAGTGGGCATATAGACACAAACTTTGGAAGACCCAGTTCTGGCCCTGGCTCTGTGGTCTTCTCGTTTTCAGGAGGGAGCCAGAGGTTACTGAATTGCTTCAGGTTCTGCAGGCTGCTGGCCGAGGAGCTGTCGGACAGACAGCCTGTCTCCACAACTCTAGTTAGGTGCTAGCTGAAGCCAGTCCTGTTGAGGGATCTGCTTGTTTATATGTGCTTACATAGTTAGTTTTTCAGTTTCCCAGTGAAAGATCTGTTGTGAAAGCGACCTCCTTCTTTGCATGAACTGTCGGGGAAAGGACTCATCTCTTAGACTTTATTCTTGAATGTTCTAGAGCAGTGGTTCTCAGCCTTCCTAATGCTGTGATCCTTTAATACAGTTTCTCATATTGTAGTGACCCTCAGCCATATTTTTGTTGCTACTTCGTAACTGTAATTTTGCTACTATTATGAATTGTAATGTAATTGTGTGCACTTTCCAATGGTTTCAGGTGACCCCTGTGAGAGGGATTGTGACCCACAGGTTGAAAACTACTGTTTTGGATCCAGGTGTTGTGTAGCCCAAAGAGGATTGCATGGTGGGTGTCAGTGCCTGCATCCTGCCGGCATGAACCTGGGAGTCCATCTGGCAGGCTTGCAGCAGGGCTTATAGTCTGCCCTGCCATCTGGGCAGAGACTACGGAGGGCTGCTGTGGGCTGCTGTGGGCTGCTCTGGGCTGCTCCAGCTTCTTCCCTCTCTGCCTTGAGGAGAAAACTGCAGGTTCCCTTGTGGAGACAATCAAGTTCTACATAGCCATAGACACTGCTGTGTTATGGGGAGGAGGTGGACTCCAGGCTTTGTGGCCCTCTGGCTAGGAAGTGACAGAAACAAGTGTAGGGCATTGGCTGTTACTGGAGAGACTGCTGGGACTGGGCAGGGCCCCTGCTGACACATTGGCATCTGACCAGAAAGCCAAAGCTATCCTTAAGCAAGTGTCTTCCTTTTTGGTGCCTCATTCCTCAGCTTTAACATGCACATAAATCATACATGCCTCCGAGCTGGCCTGTCTGACAGGAAATCCTTATGTTTAGCCTGTGTCTGTGACAGATGCTGGTAGGTGGTTTTCGAATGGGCCTGATCCACAGTAGATGAGGTGCTCTGAAGATTGCAGTGTTGAGCACTTGGTGATCCACTCAGTGACCCCAGGGGACCTGGTCTACTCAAGCATGGCTGCTATTTTCCCAGATGGAAGCTCCAAGGAGCTCTTGTCCTCCAGAGTTTATCTGTAGCCTCTGTCTCTCACAGGAGCCCTATGAGGACTCAGTGGGTGAGGGACGGGAGGGTCTTTGAGTAGGTAAGGAACCAAATTGAAAGTAGAGGGCTTGGCGCCAAGAAGACATCCCAGGCTTTGTAGGACTGATGAAGGTGGAACTTGTTTGGAATCAACAAGTGGGGTCTGAGAGGACCTTGTCTGAGCTGTCTAAACTGACAGAATACCCCTACCTTACCCCCACCCCTGGTCTAGGCCAGTTTGTGGCTGTCCTCCTTGGCACCATCTCCTCCATTTGTCAGTTTTTGGGTCTCTGCTTGTTTTTTTTCTCATGTACTAGCATTGCCCTTCCCTTTGTGTTGGGTAGTCACCTTTAAGCCTACCAGGTCATGAGGAAGCTGATGGGGCTAGGTTTTGGCTGTGCTCCAGGATCCAGTCTGTCCCTTCACTAGACCGGTGACAACTCTTTGAAGGCAAGGGCCTGGTCTGACTTGCCTTTTGGCTCCCAAGTTCTTCAGGAGCCTGCATCCTTTGGCCAGACCAAAGTGTCCTGCTCCTGTTGGCCTCGGTTGTTGGGTTGGCCAAGATGGCACAGGCCTTCTCCCTCACAGGTGGCATGGGTGGAGGAGTGTACTGAATCAGAATGCATGGCTCCCTATGTCTAGCTTCCTCTTCCCTGCTGGCCCAAAGCTTGGGAACAGTGACTGTCTTTCTGGGGCAGCTAGGGCATCTGGCCAGAGCATGCTCTGTTGGGCACTGTCAACCCTTCAGCAAGGCCGGGTCCTGCTTTTAACCTAGAGAAGGCCCTGGGTTACTGATGTTGTTCTTGGCGGACCACCGGGCCCCTCAGCAAACAGGGAGGCGAGTGTGCACCCGGCCTGGGCCTGTTTGTGTTGGCCCTGCCAGGCGGGGGATTAGCTCAGCTGGGCTGCTAATTGCCTCCGAAGTGCCGGCCGGGATGCTGACAAGGGCCGGGCCTTTAGTCCCCTCCTCCCTAAGCAGGCACCGTGCCAACCTTGGGGGTCTGGCCCAGAAGGGCTCTTCTCTCCTCCCCTGTCAACGCCTGCTTGGCCTAGACCCTTGAGATATGGGTAGGGGGTCATCAGTATCAACTCAAGAAGAAATGGGGGTTGTCTGTGAAATCATCGCCTGGACAAGGCCAGGCCACAGTCCTCACCCTTCTCTCCTGCATTCTTAGACACCTCCACCCCACCATGATCAACGCTGAAGCTCAGTGCTTTCTCCTCTGACCTAAGAACCTGCTGGCTTTAGCTCAGCCACCACCCATTGGGTCTCAGTACCATCTCACGCTTTTCTTCCTCCCTTGTGTCCTCCCCCCCCCCCCCGCCATTTCCTCACCCAGTTTCTAGCCCAACTTAGTACCCTCAGCCATCTATTTCCCTCTCTCCCTTCTGCTTTCACAGGTCCCGTGTCCTCAGCCTTGTGTGACAGAATTGATCAGATCTGCCTCTGGTGTCTTCATACTTCTGGGGAGGACTTATTCTCAAGGCGTTTTCATACTCTTCCCCAGAGACCATAGAGCCCGAGTTCCTAGGATGTGACCCAGCCCAGGGCCGAGAGCTTCAGGGCCCACCACTTGTCCACTCTGCAGTGCTGATGCTCCCACTTCCACTTCTCACCATACTCTTTGGCCCTGCTTCTTGACCACTGTGGAGTGGGGTGACTCCTAGCAGTCCCTAAGCTGCTCAGTGCTCTCAGCTTGCTAGCTGCTGCCCAGGTGTCTGGGATTCTCTGCTCCCCGCCTGTCTCAACTCTGGGAGATGGGCATGTTTCTGAGCCTTGGAAGGATGCCGAGGCTAGAATGCTTGCCTCAGCCCCTCACCTGTTCCACACCCCTGCCTCAGCCTTCTTCATCTGTCTACCTTAACTGCCTATGTTCCTGAGAAATAGATAATGGGCACACTCCTTAGGAGTTGCCCTTCATTTAACTTTAAGTTCTGTTATATAACCCATATGAAGTGTGTATTGTGAGAAGCTCCTATTACAAGGAAATGAACCCCAAAGAGGACAGTGAATCAGCTAAGGATCTGGCCACACAGTGAGTTCTAGGAAGTGACTCCCATCCCAGTTCCTCACAACTCCAGTCCTACTTGCCTTAGGATCTGATTTGTCCTTTTCTCTCTGTCCCTGTCCCTGATGTCATCTTGCCTGTTGGTCACAAATGCATGTTGTCCCTGCCACCCAGAAAACACTCCTTCAGCCTCTACTGTCAGCAGGTATTTAGAAAGGCAGACACATAGCCTAACTGTGCCCAGGCTTCTTCACCTACGTTTCATGTGAGTGGGGACAAGCTGGCGAAAGGTGAGGAATTTACCAGACCTGTGGGGTTCCTCAGCTGAGGATGTGGATGTGTGTCTGCCGTTGATGACTGGTTTCAGATAGCATATAGATAGCTCCTGGTGTAGGCCTCAGACCACTTCTTCCAAAGCAAAAAGGCAAGGGTGGGATATTCCCATACCTAGAATTCACCTTATAAGTACTTACTTAGCAACAATACCTGCTTTATCCATGTCCTTCTCGAAGTCTCTCTCTTCTCCCTATTCTATTAAAAAAAAGTCACAGCTACAATTGCCAGATAAAGAAATAACCATTTTATCGTGCATCTTAGACTACGCCATGGGGATGTCACAATGCCAAGGAGCCTCATATAAAAACTGGAGGATGGGGTGGGGCAGCAGAGTAGGGTAGCAGCATCCAGAGCTGGTTTATCCAGCCCTGGCCTTGGAGGAATACCACTTTTGCCTTGTGACAAGAACAGTGGAGGGTGGTTCAGGTAGGATGCGGACCTTCTGGCTAGTTTCCTGGGTCCTTTGTGGCCCAAGTGTATTGAGCTATGTCAGCCCTCTGCCAGCTCTTTGTATTTGAGACAGTTTGGAGCTGGACAAGTCCAACGAAGCTCTTTTTCTGTGGCTGTGGAATCCTTTGGCCTTGGCAGTGGTTCGAGCCTGTGGTCTGATTCACCTGGTAACAGCCTGCAGAACCCTGGGAGGATCATCTTAGGGGAGCTAGATACCCTCCTTCTTGGGATAGTGTCCATCAAACGAGTAAGCAGTCTGGACCCAATTGCCCCTGGATGGAGTTCCTGGCTCAGCATTCTCTGAAGGGACAGCTCCCCTGCTTTCTTTGTCTGGGCCGGGCCTTGGAGGGGGCCATATCTTCCCTGGTTCTGAACTAAGTCTACCAGAGGAGCAGTGGGCCCAGCTGGGCAGCTGTGGGGACCCTTGGTCAGCTCAGCTTTCGTCCACATCAGAGACAGCCTGCCCAAGATTATCCCTGCATTTGAATGTGGTTCCAGCATCTCACTTGGTTTTGGCTGCCTCTTCAGATGGACAGTGAGCAGAGAGCTTGGATGGGGGCCAAGGGTGTTGACCCTCTTCGTGAGGGAGCCAATGCCAGGAGGCACAAACCACAGGCCCAGAGGAGAGTTTGTGCAGGCCCGAGCCCATATTCGGAAGCCTGGATTTTGCATTCACACCACCCAATAGCAAAGGGCTTGGGATTTCAGAGTCCCTAAGGGGATCTCAGAGCTGAAGACATCAAACCTGGAGTCCTGGACATGGGAGCAACTTGGAGACCATGCTGGGGAGTTCCTCTGAGTATTGGTCACCCAACTGAGAAGGAGTTGGGTCTGTGTGTGTCCTGTGTACTGAATACTTGGTAGGTTCTTGACAGTTTGACTAGTGCATTGAGTCAGGCACCAGCTGCTGATGTCCCTTGGGAATCTTTTGTCCTCCGTATTCAAGGCTTCCGAGACATGAGGTCTTGGATGTGGGGGTGCCTCAGATTCTGAGAACTCACTAATCAGCCTCAACTGTTCCCCTTCTTGCCTCAGCCACCTAGCCCTCTTCAACCATGTGGGTTTCAGCCCAGCCTGTGGTCTCTGGCTCCTACTGCCTCCCTGTACCCATTGCTCAGGCCAAGGAGACCTGTCATATCTCTTGTCTTTGGATACAAGGACTGGCTCTGCCTCTGCTAAGGTCTTGTGAGGCTGAGGCTGACAGGCATGACTACCTGCTGTAAGGAGGGCATGTGCCTCTGTATTTGTTCCCAGGATAGCTGTGGTCACCAAGGGAGATAGATACCCCAGGACAGGGCCTGCCTGGTGCATAGTGTTTGCTCAGTAAATTTTGTTAAGTGAGTGAGATACCGCAGGGTGGGATCTCTGCACAGCCCTTCCCTGTCTCTGTGTGACATTTCCATTCTCAGCATCACAGAGGATAGCACTGTGAGGGTGACTCGCATGGGGATATGACTTGCTAGGCCCAAGCTAGGATCTGATCCAAGATGACAGCCCTGTCCTGCCTAGGAGGGCCTAGGAGGAGTAGTTTTCCTTTCCAAGGAGGAGCCTGAGGAGGAGAGCCTCGGGTGGGCTTCTTTTCCCACTTCACGTGTGTGTCTACCTGGAATCTAGCTGCTCATGGGAGGGCTGAGAGGAGCCTTTAGCCTTGGACCTGGTACCTGTCCATTCCCTTTCTAGGGATTTTAAGAGTCAGGGTTCCCAGGCTCAGATTACCAGCGGTCCCCATGTATGTGTGGGGTGCAGAGGTTCAAGTTCCTTTATTGCTGGTGATAGAAATCCACCAAGATGGAACCTGTTATCCCTGCCATAGGGCCACCTGTTTCCCTGGATAGTGGGTCCACAGTCACTCCTTGTTACCCACTTTTTAGTCTACATGTAGAAAAATAGACACAACAGCTGAGTAGTCAGCAGTGGTCAGTGTGGACAGCCCGAGGCATAAACAAAGTCCCTTTGGTCAGTGGCAGCCACACACAAAGGCTCAGGCTTGGGGAGCCCCTTGGTGGTGCCCTTGGGGTTGCCTGCCTATTTTTGGCAATAAATAACTTGAGGACCCGAAAACCAAACCAAACAAAAAAAAATTACAACCAGTATCTCTTGGGGTAGGTGGTGGGAGACTGTTTAAATTATTGGCCTTCCCCCGGCCGCGCAGGTGGTGCTGGACACTGCTGGGCACATCACCGGCACGTGTGCATCTCCACGAGCCGCTGGCACTGTCGGCACTTGACGAAGCAGCACCAGTGGAACCTGCAGCCGCAGCGCTCGGCCAACTCCACCTGTGCTGTATGGAAGCCACGGCCGCAACACAGCAGCTCGCAGCCATCAATGGCCTTGGATGTCTTGTTGCACGTGCGGCCTCTCGTGCCCAGCACACCACTGCGCATGTCCTGCTCACAGAAGTCTGGACTGGGCTCCAGGTACACCAGGTCCTCATCCGTATGTGGCTTGAACTGTGCATTTCGTGGCACCAGTGCCCGGGAGGAGCCCACACGACGTGGCTCCACCTCTGTGGCACCATCAAACTTCTCCTTTAGTGCGTGGCCCACCTGGCGGAAGGGCGGCACAGCTCGCCAGCACGTCTTTACCTCACAGGAGCCCGACACCCCGTGGCACTTGCACTCCACACGCATGTGTGTCAAGATGGCCTGTCAGGGAGGAGGCAAAAGGGATGGTCAGGGACAGTAGAGGTGGTGGGGGAACCTCTAGGGACTAATATATGGACATACTCCATACCAGGACCCCAAGGCTGCTGCAGAATCAAGGGATTCACTGCTGTGGCTCCTTTGTATAAACACCTGCTGGGTGCTGCACTGAGTTGGCAAGCAGTGCTGAGGACAGACCAAGGAGGTGTCCCTGTACTTGAGGCAGCTGGAGTTGCTGAAGGCCACAGTAAAGGGCAGTGTTCTAGGAAGCATTTGAGTGACAGGAGACATGATGGGAGCACAGAGCTGTGCTAAGTCTCCAGAGCCTTTGGGAGTAGACATCAGGAAGTCAGCTGGTGTCAGGTGTGTGGGTGGGCGTGAGGGTCCAGTCCCGAGGCAGGACGGGGTTCACGCAGATAGGTATGGGCAAGGCCACTTACACTGCTGTATGACACCTGCTCCCCCCACTCCCAGCCCTTGGCCTACAGAGGTGCCTGGTGACGTGAGCCTTCCCAACAGAGTAGCTGTAGGGCTATTTTAGGGACTCTGCCCATGCAGTCCTACCCCAGTGCCAATGGGATGGGTGCCACTCTACCTTCCTGCCGGCCTCGTTGTTGTGAAGGTTCATGAGCGCCCTGCTGGAAGAGGCCCCCTTGCTTCTCTCCCGCACGTCCACAAAGGACTGTGAGAAAGCTACGCCGTAGGCGATGTTGTCCGAGCATCCTGACCACTGGAAGCCTGGTATGCGGAGGGCATAGAGAGTGCTGGGGTGAGTGTGGGCCTGGGCTTAGGCCCCTGCTCTCCCCTTGGAACATCTGTGCTTACCCTGTGGACTGACCCCATGCACTGTCCGGTCACAGCCACACTTTTCCAGCTCTCCACTGCTGCACGCCCTTGTTACCGCAAAGGCCACACCTGCTGAAGAGATGGCGTACACAAAGGCCGCCTCCCGAGTCCCTGTGTGAGGCAGAGGGAGAGAAGGGCTAGGCCCTAGGGCACCACGTCTGCACTTTCTTTGCATAAAGAATGAGGTATAAGACGGCTGCCGAATGCTGGATGCCAAGGAGGGGCAAGGCAGGTGGAAAGCCTACATGCCAAGCACACAGTAGGTTCTTGTCGCCAGTCACTGAACCCCCTTCACACACGAGGACCAGTGCATACTCCCAGAGGCCCAGTGAGGCAGGAGCTATGGTCATCCCCATTTTACAGAGGCTTGCCAGCTTGTCACACAGCACGTGGCAGAACCAGCAGACAGCCTGGCTTCAGGGCCCAATCGTTCAGCTGTTCTCACAACCTCCTCCAGAAGGCAAGCGATAGTCGTGTAATCCTGTGGCAGTCTGGGGAAGTGATGGCTACAGTGCCGCCAAGGGCACAGCCACACCGCAGCTCTGCCTGCTGCTTCAATTATTCACCGGGCTTTAAGTTCCCCCACTTGTGACCCTGACTGAGCTCTTTCTCTGAGGTGGGGCCTGCAGCTCACAATGTCTCCTGCTTCCTTGAGACTTGAAGAACGAACTATAGTATTGGCAGCTCCTAGCACTGAGCCCCTCCTGCTGACTGGGAGTGGGGGTTACAGTGGGTTGCACACAAGTCCTCTGCCCCTGCCAGCTTGATCTGTCCCCAGTGTCTAGAGACTCGCCAGCAGGTTCCTGGAGGGGAAGTTTTTCGGCCCCGTCCCACAGCCGGGAGGTGATGGAAGCAGGCCTCTGCAACACAGGTCTGCCAGCCTCTACAGTGGTTGTATCTCCTGCCCACGGCTGCTCAGCAATTCTATTTTGGTGCCTGCCCTCCTCCCTTGCCTGAATGGATGTTTTTATCCTCCTAGGAACTGTGCCTGGGGGTGTAGCTTCTATAGAGTCTCTTTCTCAGGGTGAGCTGGGGCAGTGTGTGAGCAGAGCGCGCATGCTGGCTGGGTGTGTGACCAGACAGCGGGTCTTGCTCCTGTCCGAGACCCTGTGAAGGCCTCTGTGTGCTGTGACTGTCCTTCTGTCTCTTGATGTAGGGTCTGTGTCCACAAGAGTGGTGGGGGCAGGCTTTGGCCCCATGGTTGGCAATTACCTCTGCGACACCCAGGCTTGTGCTCCCAGCTGCCCTGGGGAGCAGTCACCATGGTCAGATGAGAACAGTCCCCTCCACTGTGCTCGTCTGTGGACAGAGGCAGCCCAGCCTGGGCTCTGGAGTAGGAGGCAGTTCAGCCCCCAGGACACCCTGTTCTCGGTGCAGTCCTTAGGCAGGGAGTACCACCCACCGTTCCTTTCCATTGCCCACTCTCTGCTTGGCCATTTTGGGCCTGCACAGAGGGGGCTTGGCTGGAGCAATGGAGTCTCGACAGTCTGGGATGGAATCTTCTCCAAGCTAATTGAGGTTAATAGCAGGCTCATGTTGGTTGGTTTTATGCTGTGGCCGCCCAAAGAGAGACAACTTCAGTTTCTGGTATTTCTGGTATTTCCAGGCCTGAACCAGCACAAATCTTTGCCCCAAAGACCAAGGGGGAAGGGAAGTCCCAGGAGGTAGGGCTGATGGGACGGGTGGGCGGCTTTAACCATCTGCCCTTGGAGGTCCTATGCTCCTTTAGCTGCTCGGGAAGTCCTTGCCCACTTCTGGCTCCCGTTTACCTCTGCCACCTAGTGCCAGTAGTCTTGGGGTTACTAGTCTCCCTGTGGGGTTGCTCAAAAGACCACTGCCTCAGTCTCTAAACATCTGTTGGCTTGGACTGAGGTCACCATAATGTCTTCATTTTCTGAGTGACTGAGGAAGAGGCTCTCCAAGACCATAATAACCAAAGCTCTAGCTCACAGACAGTCTACTGTGTGCAGGCCTCGTCTGAGGTGTTTTTTCCCCAATTCGATAGGAATGGATATGCGTCCTCACCTTACACAGGGAAACGAGGCCCTGAGCCCACAGTGTTACCCAGCTAGGATGTGGAGTAGCCAGAATTTGAACTCATCCTTTTCTTACTGACCCTGGGTTCCAGCCATTTGACTCTAGTAGTGTGTATAGCTTTCCAGGTACCCAGGCTGGAGCCTCGGTTTCTGGAGGAAGACATTGCAGGGCCTAATTTCCTCAAAAGTGCATTGAGGTGGGTCTGGGAGTGCTGTGGTGGGGTGTCCTGGGGAGGTGGTGGATACTTCACCCTGATCACGCTGTAGCTGCAGGAGGGAGACATCTTTGCCTGCTCCTGCCCTGGGCCAGGGGAGAGCATAACTCTATAGTATCCACCCTGCTGTCTTCTTCCCTCTCTACCCTGCCATCTGCCCTTCCCACACCCACGACTTCCTTCTGCTGCTTTTCTTCCCAGACTATCCCAAGTTTTGGCCCCACGGGTCTGGCCTCGATGCCATCTTTTCTGAGGGGTGAATGCTGCCTGGGGCTGGGGGTTTAAAGCAATCATATAGGTCCAATAGCCGTTATTTCTGAGGACCCCTGTGTAAAGGGGACTTTCCACGTACTGACCAGGACTGAGCAATCTTAGATTGATCCCTTGAAAACATAAGGCTTGTCAGGGTTCTGCAGCAGCAAACGGCAGAATGGGAGCTGGAGTGGAGCCTGCCTGACTCAAGGCCTGAGAGCGCGTCACGGTGACATCTCTCCAGATGGTGGGAGGGAAGCCAATCCAGCAGAAAGGAGCTGGAACTGAGGAAGAACTGGCTGAGGTTGAGCTGGGTTGGCGGGGAGGCCCTGGGTGTGGTGACCTTTGGGCACGAGGTAGGTGTCCCGATGGAGGCCAGGGAATGGGCACAGCGCCATCATTGCCCTATGTACACTCCAGATATCTCAGCAGGTGGGCCCTCAGTTTGTCCCCACTTTCTAGGAAGGACATTGAGTTATAGAGAGGGCACGGAACTTGCCCAAGTTCTCATAGCTGGCAGGACTTCGATCTGGGTCATCACCACCCTTGGCTCCCTCCGACTTCTCAGCTGTGACTTGGGAATGACATAAACTCGGAGCTGTGTGGCGATGGCCTGGGCTGGACAGCACAGGATAGGCCAACAAACAACACTCCTTCTTCACTGGCCACTGTCTGGACCCAAAGGGGATCCTTTCTGTCCCCTTATATCCCGAGGTCACTTCCCTAACCAGGTAACTCATGAATGTGGACACCTGCTGAGTCCCCCTCCCGAGACTGGGGCAAGAGGCCTTCCAGACTGGTTGTCACTGCTGAGAGGCTGGCTTGCTCGCAGGTCAGGGACTACATGAAGTAGTCACTGCACAAACCACTGAATGTCAACAACAGCCCCGAGAGTTAAGCACAAGACAGGTAAGGACCCGGAGGAATGAAGTCACCTGCACTAGGTTTGCTTGTCTCTGCTGTCCTTCAATTCATGGGCCTCTAAAGCCAGTCTTGTGTTCACAGCAGTGAGTCCCTGTCCCCCTGGCTCCACAGAGACTGACCAGGTAAGTGCGTTCCAAGACGAGTTTCACTAGTGAAGAAAACCAGATACAAAGTGGAGGAAGGTGGGTGTGTGAGATGACCTCAGACTTATCCCCCAGACATGGCTGGTGTCTGCCTGTTGTGACTGGCCTGGTCTTAGGATGCCTTGATTTAGCCCCAAGGGGACAGGATGCTTGCCCAGGCCACTGGGACTTTAGAGCTCCAGAACAGCTTCCATTTGGCCTGGCAGGGTTCTTGTGTCCCCATGACTTGCTGATAGGGCTAGTTCCTTCCTTGGCTCCTGCCCCCAGATGGGAAAGGCAGACTACCCCACAGGTCCCTCCTAGCTTCAGGCTGGCACTCACTGATCATATCCTCCCTTTCCTTGTCTTGATGAGCTGCCCATCACTAGCCGACACTACTGACTGTCCTCCATGCAAGGTTTGGGGGTATGCTAGGAGGCAGGCACTTGAGCCACCGCTGTTGCTTAGGGATGCAGTGATGGTGAGGGGAGCGTGTGAAGGTATAAAGAAGCAGTGTGAGCACACATGATTCCTATAAAAAAGTATATCTAGATACATAGTAGTGAATCAGCTATATTAAAGGATCCAGTGACTCTAATAATGAATATCTAGGAATTGCATCCTGCAACTTGTATTTTTTTTATAAACATGGAATCATATCAAAACAACAAAAAATGCAAAATATACCTCCTTTATAGAATATAGAGCCTGGTTTAGGCCTGAAAGTCACCCCAGCGCTTAGGAGGCAGTGACAAAAGTTCAAGGCCAGCCTGGGCTACATAGCAAGTTCAACTGCCTGCGTTGTTACATAATAATATCTTCAAAGAAATGACACTACAGAGGCATAAATCTCAGGGACGGACTGGGGCAGAAGGAAGGAGGGGCTAGGTGGGGGCCGCTGAGCTGGTAGAGAAAGGGTTGGGTATTTTGGGGAGGACACAGCATATGTGACTCCGTCATAAGAAGCACACTGATTTATCTGTCAGTCTCTCTAGAGCAGTAGTTCTCACCCTGTGGGTTGTGACACCTTTGGGGTCAACTATCAGATATCTTGCATATCAGATATTTACATTACAATTCATAACAGTAGCAAAATTATAGTTATGAAGTAGCAATGAAATCACGACACGAGGGGCTGTGTTAAAGGGTTGCGGCGTTGGGAAGGACGAGGACCGCTGCTCTGCTCTGGGGATACATCCAGTGTGAGAGGGGCTTCTGGAGAGCAGTACCATAGGAAAGCTGGCTCTGGGGCCTCCCTAGTGCGGTTCTGGGCCCTGGGCAGCAGTGCCATCCCTGCCGTGAGGCTTCACCACTGGACTGCTCATTGGGCATCTGCCTCTTTCTCAGAACAGCACAGTTCAGCAATGCCAAGTGTGCTCATGCCTGCCAGCCCCTGCCAGCTCTCAGGAGAATGGCTTCCAAATTTCAATCACAGTTGGTTTCCAACAGCATCCAAATGCTTTGCCACGAGCCCAGCAGCCGGGACTGGCCAGGCCCACAGGTGCCAAGACAAAGGTTGGCCCAGGCAACCTCTTCCTGCAGCTCGAGCGACTCAAAGAGCCCCGTTGACTTGGTGTCAGACGTGTCAGCTCTGCGCTCAGGAGGTAGAGAGGCAGCTGGCTTTGAGCATTCCCACTGAGGACAGGGGTTTAACCTCAGTGCCTCAAGGAACCTTCCAGTTCCACAGAACTTCTCTGCTGGGCCCTCGCTCACCTGCATTTAGCTTGATGCCCTCTCACGTTACCCGTCTCAGCTGGGGCCTGATCTCCTTGGGAAAACCTTTCCGAGCACCCAGTATTGTCCAGGGGAGACCTCCAGTTTCCTTTCCCATTGTTCTTGTATTTATTGGTAGTGATGGTGCAGAGCCCAACTGGGCACACATTCAGACCCTGCCATTCTCTGGTTCTGTGACCCCCGGCAAATCACTTAACTGCCTTCTGCCTCCTCTGTTGTGCAGCTGCGGACAGTCTGGTCCCTGCTGGACTGTGAGCCCTGGAGGACAGGAGCTTGTCACACGCATAAGCTCACAGATGGGTTCCAGGACCCAAGGCCAGGCGCAAAGGTGAGCAGAGCATCTCAGGTTGAAGTCTGACTCTGTTCCTATCCTTTGAAGAGCCTGGGGCCGGCCAGTCCTGTCCCTTCTCTGAGCCTCAGTTTCTCCCTCTGGAAATAAGGGCCAGCTTACTGGACCAACTGCACTTTAGAGTGTGACATGACCACAGACAGCTGCCTTGCTCCCCCCCGGGTCATCCCCTCTCTGGTGCCCTCAGTCTCATTCTTTATTTCCTTGCTCAGGCCCTGGGCTGCTCCTGCCCCTGAACCCTTTAGATGTGCCTGGTCCTAGAAGTGTCATTCCCCAGACCACCCAGGCCCCCAGAATGCTCTCCTCACCTTGCGTCACCACCTTCCCGAAGACAGGCAGGGAGTCCAGCGTGGAGCAGTTCCAGCGCCGATTCCTGAACTGGTATTGGCACTCCTCGATGGCCAGCTGGGCGCCACGGCGCACTGAGTCCATCACCTCTAGGTTCCGCTTGCACATCTGCACCTGCCTCTGGATCAGACCTTTGAGCTTCTCGCACGTCTCCTCTTCGGAGATGCTGCCCACCGATGACAGCTTGGCCAGGTACCTGGGGGCAGGGGTTGGATGTGATGCGCAGCTGTCCTGATGCCCGCTCTTCTCTCTCTGTACTCAGGGCTCTTGGGGGCTGCCTCATCTCCTGGTCTGGGGACCAGCCTGCCTCCCCCAGCTCTCGGACCAGTGGTCAATATGTGAAACCTGACGTGGGGCTTGAAGCAAAGAGCAGGAACTTGTCCTGTTTACCGAATGAGGGTGTGACCAAACTGGAAAGCACACAGAAAGTCTTATATATGGGGAGGTTTTACCGTCAGGATGAGAGTTAAGTTTTATGGAACCTAGTTAGACCTGGGCAAAGCACTTTACATTATTTCATTTAGTCCTCTTAGTGAGTCAGAGTCTTCATTTTTTAAAACATTGGTTGATTGTGTGTGTGAGAGTGTGTATATGAGTGTATGTGTGTATAAGTGTGTGTATTGCGTTGTGCGTGTGCACATGTGCACACTTGTATGCACATCCCTGTAAGGTTAGAGGTTGCCTTTGGGTGTTCCTAAGGAGCTAGCCACCCTTTCAACTTTTCCAGCTTTTTTTACATAGCCAAGGAGACCCTGGAACACCTGATCCTCCTGCGCCCACCTCTCGATTACAGGCATGCAGCAGCACACCTGGTTTGCATGCTGCTGGAGCCTTTCATGCATGCCAGGCAGATCCTCTACCAACTGAGTCACATCCCTAGCCTGAGCCCCCATTTAAAAGTGAAGAAAGTTGAGGCAAAGGGAAGTTGTTGCCTTGTGTCCAAGGTCCACAGCCGCTGAGGGGTGGAGCTTGGTTCTGTGTGACTTTAGAGACTGAGAGCTTGGGCAGCAGCTGCTGGGAATGAGGTTCACTCAAACAAAGCCTGCTGGGGGAGGTATAATCTGGGCCTCTCTGTCCCTCGAGATGTGCAAGTAGCATCCGAGTTTTGCTGGTCAGGTCCGTGAGTCGGGTTTGGGCTAGTTCTTGAATCCGACTGCACAGATGCCTGGACCCCACCTCAGATGCTTAGTGTTAGTGTCCTCACAGCTTTGGACATGTCTCGAGGTGCCGCTGAGAAGCCACTAGCCTAGAGAGTAGTCTTGAGAAAGTATCTGATGTTTTCTCCCGAGTCCCAGAAAGCCCAGCCCAGGAAGTCTCTGCACCGCGGCCTTGGCTCCCAGAGGACCCCACCCCCCACCCCCAACATGCTATGGCTGTAAGGTTGAGTCTAGCATTCCTTATCCATACTGGAGTCATGGCTTCTATTCCAGGGGGCTGAACGTGGCAAGGCCTGCTAATGCACCTAGCTCAGCTGGGTGCATCTCAGGAGTGGGTCAAAGGAGTGGGTAGTCTCAAAGCCAAACTGACCACCCTCCCTTGGCATTCACTCCTGGTCTCCCAGAGTCCCTTTCAGCTGTCACAGCGTCTCTAACAGGCCTGGCTTTTTACATGTGTTCTGGGAATCAAACTCCGCTCCTTGCTGACTGAGCTATCTCCCTAGGTCCTGGGTGTGCACGGACTAGCAGCACTCTGGCCAATCTGTGTAGGAACCTGAGTCTCTTGGAAAGAAGAGAGGGTGGGAGAAAGGGAAGGAAAGGAGTAAGGGTCAGGAGAAGGGAACATCTGGAAGTGGCGAACCTGGCTTCAGCCCCTCCTGGGTGCTCTTTGCTTCCCTTGCCATGTGAAGGGGGGTCGCCTACTGAACCACACCCTTAAGTCGCTCTTGGCCTGCAGGGGGCGCCAAGAGCTCAGCTACTGGCGGTGGGCCAGGACTCTGTACAGGAGGCCACTGTGTCCTTCCTTGAAGAGTCAAGAAGTTGAACCTACCACTGGATATTTTCCTGTCCCCATTCAAGCTAGGACTCTCAGAGAGGGGTGGAGACCCCATTCCCTCCAAGATTTGGGGGCACATATCTTGTTGGGGGCACATATCTTCTCTAATCTTATCTAGACCTCTTTTACCCCTCCCTTTAGCTAAGCAGGTCAGGTCCGGCTGGATTGGGCCCTGCCTCATCGCTGGTGAAGGGAGGCATTCAGGGGCTGACGTCTCCAGCCACAAGGAATAGGCAGGGAGGTCTGGCTGAGCCATCAGCCCATTGTGATGGGAGGCAAGGCCCCTTCCACTTGGAGCTGGCTATGGGCACAGCGAGCTAGCTGGAAATCTTCCCACTATCAGAGTTCGAGTTCTCCTTCTGTTGGCAGAAGAGGGCCTGCTGGTCCCATGCCACCGAATGGCCATGCCATGCCACCGAATAGGAGGGATGGACTCGAGGAACTGAGCATTCCTCCCTCGGGCTCTGAATGTAATAGGGAGACAGGCCGAAATGACAGTGGCAGGGACACTGCCCGGCTGCCATAGCTGTGAGTCACTGGGACAGCGTCCAGGAAGATGATGAGAAACTGCCTCCGGCGGCACCAGTGCCCACCTCCCAGTCCTGCCTTTACTTGACACAACAGCTGCCCCTCCCATGTATGGGAGGCCTTGCCATCTCTGCTCCTGCTTTCTGAGACCCCAGGGGTTTGTTTGGCAAGTGCCCGAGCTGGCATAGGCCGAAGAGGGTTGGCACCCCAGTCCTCGGTAGCCTTGGCCTGTCCTCATTCTGTTCGCTTGTCCTGGAGCCTGGCTGGTACCTGACCTCACTTCACAGATGAACCAAGCAAACTGAGGCGAAGTGTCTAGCAGCAAAGAGCTCTGGGTTCTCAGCTCTCCCCTGTCTCTGGCTGTGGATTTACCCCACTAGACAGCAGGAGAGCTGACTCCTCAGGCTGCATCTCTTTGGGCACGGCACACAGAAGGTATTCAGTAATGTTTGCAGCTCGGCTAGGGGGCTTTGTCCTGATGACCCCCTACCCCCGGGGCAGAGTATATACGGGAAAGGAGAACAGGGGTAAAGAGAGGAAGATGGGGGCAGCCTTGTGGTCCCTCCTAGTGCCCTACGGTGGCTCAACCTTTCCCCCAGAGACACGTGTGCCATTCACTGACCCGGGAGCTGGGTCGGGCTCAAATATCGACTGCACAAGCATTTCTGGGAGAGGCAGAGCCAGGGCCTGACGGGTGTCGTCTGCCCCTGGGCCGGCTGTCTAAGGCTGATCATCCCTGCTTTTCCCGGCCTGTTACACTGCCCCTGTTTAGGCTTCTTCCTGCTGTTGCGGAGCATAGGTTTAGCAATTTGCCACCTGCTGCCCCGGCCACCCAGGACTCCAGCCAGGCCGTGCCATCGATCAGGTTACCCCACCAGTCCAGGGTGCCCCTGCTGCAGCCGCTGGCCAGTTTGTGCCCAGTTTCTCGAATGGGGCCTGTAGGTCTTGCAGGCTCCTCCCAGGAGGCCCTCCCCTCCGTGCCTGCAGCCTGCGAGGAGGAGGCCGGAGGGCCCTGGCCCTGCCAGGGAGATCAGATCCTCTCAGCCACCTGCTGTTTTCATTAGAAACTAAAATTAGCTGGGCTTGTCCCAAGCTTTTCCAGGTTTGCTTGCTTTTTTAAACAAAATATACAAAATCGGAGAGGCTAATCCACACCTCTGTGGCTCTTCCCTGGCACTCCCTGGACTCTAGAGGAGAGGGGCCGGGAAGGAGCGACCATGGTGGGGAGCCAAGCAGGTCAGTGGCACTGGTCCGGGCCCTACGGTGTCCAGGTGGGGGCTGGGACACCAGCCCGGGCCTCTCTGCCCCCTCCCTTTGGCCTCCCTGTCTGCCCAGGCCACATTTAGAGCCTCCTCAGGAGTAGTTGTGCCCTCCATACCAGAGAGGAAGGAGGCCAAGTTGGCAGGAGGGGGCACCCAAAGGGAACAGTGTGTAAGCAGGAGTGACTCTCAGCTAGTGGATATAGCTAGGTGGAAGCAAGGGCCACAGCCTCCATCTGGGGCCGTGCTTTTAAGGAATGGAAGGAGTGTGCAGCTCCCAGGACCCTTGCTACACAACCAACCACTCAAACCACCTACTGTTTCTTTAACCAGTTTGAGTGGCTGCGGTAATGACCACAACTATGACCCTGTCCCAAGACCCCTGTCACTTCTCTGGGCAAGCAGTGTGTTTGGGGGCGGGGTAGACAACTCAGGTCAGACTCGTATCTCTGTGCCACTCAAGGAAAGTTAGTAAACATCTAGGAGCCTTGGCCTCAATGTGCTTCTCTGTAAAATGGGGAGATCAGTAGTTCTTACCATAGGAGATAGAAATGAACTAAACACACCCCATGGCCTCATTTCAGCCATGTGCCCACAGGGGAACGAATGACGGATCACTTTGGTACGATTCAAACTGTAGATTTTGGAGAGAATCTCCAAGTGCATTTGCAGAGATAGAGAAGAAGTCCCCAGTGCTTCCAGCTCATCTGTTGGGCACTCCCAGCATCAGGGGTGAAGTGTGGTGTGGAGGAAATGTCTCCACAGGGAGATTAAGAGAGGCAGGCGGATCTCTGTGAGTTTGAGACCAGCCTGGTCTACAAGAGCTAGTTCCAGGACAGGCTCCAAAGCTACAGAGAAACCCTGTCTCGAAAAAAAAAAAAAAAAAAAAAAGAGTTGGGGACTCTTGTCCAGTGTAAGCTCACGTATGCCAAGGGAGCGTGGAGACTGTCTGGGGAGGGACATCTGTCACCTGTGTCATCACTTAGGTGATGGCTTCTGCATAGCCATACCACCACAGAGCAGGGCATCCCCTCCCCTGACCCCTGCTCTCCAGAAGTCACTAAGCCTTCGAGGCTTGGACTCTAGCTGGTCACTGGGGGCCAGGACTTGAAAGGAGCCATTCTGGTCCCCAAGCCTGGGAGCTGGCTCCTTGGCTTCAAAGATGGCCTGGAACCCCAAGGGTAGGACTACTCAGCATCATCAGACACTGATTCTTCCCTGGATGGCTCCTTCCAGAGACCTGTATCTATGGCAGGAGAATTGGAGTATTGTTAGGAGTGAAGGATGCTGAGGTAGTGGCTGTCCCTATGGTTACACAGTGTTATCTGTGGTCTCTGTAGCTACTGAAGTCACCAGAAGGAGGTACCACCACTGGCTGGAATCCTGGAGGGCAGTCAGTATGGACTGGCCAGCACCGGAGACACTCCTGGTGTTCTGTGGGGATAATGGGTCGCCTCTGTCCTGCCTCCCTCCCACATGACAGGACTCTGAATGCCAAGGCCAACTGGACTAGGTCCCGTGTTTGTTTTCTAAGTTGGAGAGAAATGCTGACCTTCTCTGGGGCCCACACTTCCTGATTTCTAGGATCCCTAACTCCTCTTACCCACAACCCTCAGAAGACTCAGCATGCTAGGCAAGCAATCTACCACTGTGCTATATCCCCCCACTTTAAAGACAATGCCGTGTAGCCCAGGCTGGCCCTGAGCTCCTGATCCTGCTGCTTCTATCTCTTGAGTGAGCATTTTGCTCCTGAGGGCTCCAAGCCCGTACTTCTAACTGAGGGGGTTGGTTTCTGCTCTCAATTTCCATACTTCATCTTCTAGGGGAGCAAGGAGCTGACTTGGGGCCAACAGGGAGCCACTAAGAGGTGAACCTGGATGGCCCCCTATTCTGCAAGGATGTAAATGTGTTCTTTTTCCTTCTCTCCCTGAGTCAGGTGTCTCCCTGGAGTGAGTGGATGTTACATTTAAAGTGCCCCATGACCCTACCTTACCTCTAATTTGGCAGCAGAGACTCCCCTTCCCTTCCCGCAATTCTTCTCCCTATATCCCTAGAGCTCCCCATGGTCCCCTGGCCACTGACAACATTGAAATTGAAATGTGGTTCCCAGATGGCTCGGGGATTCTGAAGATGGGGAGTGAGAAGAGATGAGGAAATCCCCAAGGAGAATTTCAGCACAGCCTGGCCGCAGCCAGGGTCCTCCATGGTCTAACCCAATCTTGCAGGCATGAGACTCTGCCGCTGAACCTCCACTCTTTCCCAGCAGGCAGTTGGTCAAACCTGGGTTCCTCCCCTGCCCCAGTTCTCCTTCATCGGCCACGGGACAAGCTTTGGCTGGAGTTCCAGCTTTCCTATGAATATACTGTGGGCTCTGAGTCTAGCATAGACAGTGCTGATGCCAATAGGTGCCCAACATGTTTTTAAGGGGCAAGCCCACCGCTCCCTTTTATGGTAGCTCAGGGTCCCTGAGGCCTTTCCCAACAGTGATGTCTATGACTGTTGGGTGGGGTGTGTGCCAGGGCAGTGAGGTACCCATGACTCAGGAGGGAGTGCAGTGCTCTGCTATCTCCCGCTTTGGTAGAGAAACTCCTGGGAACTCATCCTAGAATTGTAGGACTGCTGGGGGAGAGGGGGAGGGAGACAGGGGACGGGGGTGGGGGGTGGGGGGGTGGGGATAGAGACCCTGCAGGTCAGAGGCTCCTCTGGGCATCAGCAATCCCCTGCAGAGAGCAGGCCCCTCCACGGTTCCCTGTGAGCTATTAGGGTGGGAGAAACCTCCCTATGACAAGGGCAGGATGTGTCTTTCCCCCTTCCCTCCCCTCTCTCCTACTCTCTGTGAGGACTAAGTATCTTCCAGGAGCTGTAGGGGTTCTGACTTGGAGGGGAACCTCTAAAACATAGCTTGACTTCCAGTTTGCCAGAAAATGGGGGAGGCAGAGAGGGGCTACAGGAGAAGGGGGACTGGCCGGGGTCACAGCAGGGAGTGAGCTTCCCCTCGGGCTGACTGAATCACCACTGAAGATGTAGCTCCGGACTCAGAGATAAAACCTGGCAACTCTTGTGGAAATCTGGGAAGCAACTGTGGGTCCTGGCTCAGCTCTGCCTCCCAGCTGCTCGCAGAGCAAACCAGGAGCACCTCTTGCAGGCTAGCTGGGAGCACAGGGGTGACCGGTGGGGCCAAAGAAGGGTGCTGTCACCCTTGCCAGCAGCCCCCTGATCAGTCTGTGCTCGGCTGGCTCAGCCCGGAGCCCTTCCTCCCCTAGGAAGGAATGGGGAGGCAGAGGCTTGGTGCAAAGGCTCAGCTTCCCCGAGCGAGTGCACCCACAGGGCCCTAGTTGGGCGAGTTTCAACAGGTTTGGGGAGCACTGTCTTGTCAGATGCTTGCTGAGTTGCTCAATGGCTAATCCAGGGTGGAGGGAAGAAAAGTCAAACCATAGCAGACAGCTGGGTCCCGGCTGCCGCCTAAGCAAACCCCTCAGGCAGAGCCTGGTCCTGCCTCCCCCTGTGTGGAGGGGTGGGAAAGATCGAGGCTGTCGGGGAGGCTCTGCTCTAGCTCTTGAGGAAGAGCACAGCCTGCAGATCTGCCCCACTGCAGGGCTTTCAGTATCACCTGAGTCCGAGGAAAGTGCCCCCCCCCCCCCCCGTGACTGAGCCCTCCCTTTACTGATCCACTGATGACTGAGCACTCATAGCCTGGCAGGGATGTGCCAGGCACTAGGGGGACACTCAGAGGTCTGTGTGCCGTAGCCTTGACCTCACAAGCATCAGAAGCCATATAATCATGCCACGTGGAGTAGATGGGGGTTGCAGTTACATATACATATCAGAACTTGAGACGTGGTCTTGGTTCAGGCCCTGCTTCTTCCAGATCTCTAAGGGTGAGCTGGAGCCCACCCACACACCTCTGCTCTGGGAGGGGAGGGAAGAAGTTAGGATAGTGTGTATAAAGTGCCCGGAACATCCGTTCACTAGGTTGTGCGGGGGGGGGGGGGGGGGGGGGGGGGGGGGGAAGCCCCGCCCCGCCTGTGGGACTCATTTGATGATGTTTGTAGACGTTGGTCATCAGCTGGCACAGGGTGAAATGAAGTGTTGCTACTGATTTCTAGGACAGAGGCTTCATATACTGCTAAAGGCCCCAGGGTGTCAAGGACAGACCTATCAAAAAAATATCCACAATACCATGGCGGGGAGGGTCCGAGTATAAACTGTAAAGTCTTAGTGTGTGTTAGTGACTGTGACTCACAGTCACAGGAGAGGTTCCAAGGACATGGGCTTTTACTATTTCAGGGGGGAAGGAGAGGGCCAATGAGACATTCCTGGGGGAGACGGGTCATTCTTTACCAGCCAGGAGGGCTGGCTCTACCCATGCCTGGACTGGCGAGTCACACCTCACTTCGCCTGTAGCCTGGGAAGTCATACATCCCTGCTGGGCAAACAGGCATGTGCGAGCTTGGAGCTTGGCTCGGGGAGGCGCACCTGTGAGGACTTGGAGCTAGTAAGGTACTTGACGCCTCCCTTCTATTCCCCCGGTGGCACTGGAGTGTGTTTCCGGTAACAACCTTCTGGCCAGCAGGATGCCCACAAGCCAGGCTAGATCTCCTGGCTCTGGGAGGCTACAGATGAACAGGCAGGGGGCAGCCTGGGCTCCTATCTAACGCTAGAGGACCCGGACAGCACTGTTTGGGACAGATGGAGCTTGGGAGCGCCGTAAGTACCCAGTCTTTGCATCATCCTATAGACAAAGACACAGTTCTGAGGCTCAGTGACAACAGTACCCCGCCTCTGGCAGCTGCCAGGGCTCCCATATCTATCTGCATGCCTGGCTTTGTGCCTTGCATGTCGCATGCATGGGCTTACTCCTCCTGAACTCCACTGTGAGCCATCTGCACCCACAGACACTACTTTACAGATGAGGAGCAAGGCACTAGTCTAGGGTCCTTCAGCAGGGTAGAGGCAGAGCTGGGGTAGAAACCCTGAGCTCTGAGCCACTCTGTGGACGTGACTTGGACTACAGGGGGGGTCCTTATTTTACTCACTGGGGTTCTGTTAACGTCCTTGCTCAATGCATTTCTTTGCTCTTCCCGGGAGAACACACACTAGTACCTCAGTCTTTCTGTCTTCAACTCTGCCTAGTTCTTCCATTTGGGGTTCAGAAGAAGCCCAGAGGGAGGAAATAGCCCCCTCAAGGCCACCCAACATGTAGCGTAGAACTGTGACCGGAGCCCCTGGTGTAGCCTTGGTATTGGGGCATGACTCAGACATAGCAGGGCAGTTCCTTGAGGGCCAAGTACAAGCCTTCTACCTTGAACTGTGCAAACCCCCCCCCCCCATTCCTTCTTCATTGGTGGGAGCTGCATGAGTTGCCATCTACTCTAGATACCAGACATCAGCCTCGTAAACAGCATCCAGCTCCTCTGGGCTTGCCCAGCCTCTGGCTTCGGAGTTTTTCCAGCTCTAGTGCCTGCAGGCAGAGGGCTTCTCCACAAGGCTGATGTCCAGAGACATCAGATAGCACAGACTCTGCAATCAGCTATCAACCCACCCTGGATGGAAGCCTGCCTCTAGGTGAGGGAACACCCAGGCCTAGTCCCCGGAGCACATGCTGCCATCTATTCCTGTTGGGGCCAAGCCTGCAGCTTGGCTCATCCCCTTTTTATATTTATTTATTTATTTGTGTATGTGTGCACGTGTGTGGATGTCAGAGGACAACTTGTGGGAATTGATCCTCTCCTACCATGTGGTTTCTAGGGATGGAGCTCAGGTTGGCAGGCTTGGCAGCAAGTGCCTTTACCCACTGAGCCATCTCAATGGCCCTTGGCTCACCCTTGAAAAGACTGTGTCACCGCCATGCCTGAATGGACAGCTGCCAACCCCAAACTGCTGCTTCTGGAGGCTGACTTGGGCTGGATAGCTCTGCCATTTACTAGGTAAGTAGCTCTGGGTGGCCTCTGTGACCCTCAGTCTTCTCATCTGTAAGATGGGGTTCCAATGCAGTGAGAATGCAGTGCAGTGATGGTGCAGTGTGTGATGAAGGTTAGTAAGTCATTCTCCAGTCTCCAGGCCGAGTCCCACTCTGTGATAGCCACAGCTGCAGCTCCACTCTGCACTGGAGCATGCCCACTGTCCTGCCCATTCCAGCTGTGACTCCTCCTGCGTTCTTTGACCAGACCCAAGCTGCCCGGAGGCTAGACTGGGGCACCTGTTTCCCTAGAGGCTGGTGTAATTTCTGGCTGAGGATGGAGGTGTTTATATACAAGGCACTGATCCCAGTTTTGGGGGGCGTGTGCCTGGGGTCCTCTCCAGTTTGGTAGGATCCTGGGAAGCCCCTTCTTCCTCTCCGAGTTGTGTAAAAAGACCCCTGGCTTGAAGCCCTGGTGGAACAGGAGTGAACTGGGTTGTCTAGAGCCAGGCTGCATGGCAACTGGAGCCATCACAGTTACAGAGAACAGGTTTGCCAACCTCTCCAACCCCAGGCCTCCCCTCTTCACCCACCCCCCACAGTGCAGGCAGGCTCAAGGCTCAAGAACGGAGCTCTGGAATTCCCCATGCTTTGCAAGACCTGAAGCTGAGGCTGCCTCCCCGGCTGGGACCAGGGCGTGGTGGACATGACTGGAGGCAGGTGGCAATTCTACCTGGGTCAACTTCGGGACAGCCTCAGGCAAGGAGTAGATGATCATTGTCTGGGGAAACTAAAGCATCTGGGTTCAGTCTTCAGTTCTGAGTCTGGTAAGTAGCTCCCTTCCCTGGGCCTCAGTTTCCTCACCTATAAAGGGAGCTCCAGACGGCCTTTCTCTGGCAGCTGTCTGTGTTTGCTGCAGGCCTGGCTCACACACTTCAGTTCCCACTTGTTTCTTCAGCTTGTTCAGTAGTGCTTGGTGCTGGGCAGCTGGGACCCCCTTCTATTTCCCCCTGATGTTCAAGCTGTTTTACAGCCACCCATCTCTAAGAGGCAGCTCCTTCAAGTCCAAAGTAGTTCCTTTCCTGCAGTCCAGATCTGCAACCCAGGCCCCACTTGTGGGGGGAGGGGCACAGTCTGTAAGAAGTGGAGGGGGCGGTGGCTGTGCCCTGGTTTCTGTCCACTCTGCCACTGCCCCTCAAGTGTTAATCAAATTAAGACTCCAAGAAAAACAAAGGCTCTGCAGCCACTTTGGGCCTTGGACTCGCTAGCTCTCTGAACAGCTGGGAGAATTCCACATCACCTCAATCTCCCAAGCTCTGGGTGGCTCTGACCCCAACGAACACACTCCTTTCCAGTCGACGGGGCCCTGGCTGGCCACAATGACCTCATAGCAACAGCCATTGGACACTCAGGGCGATTTCATGGGAGATATTTGTTCTTTGGTCTTGATGCAGAGAGAATTTTTCCTTTCCCACTGTCTCCATGGAAACCCCAGCTACACTGTTGGCTATCCCCCCTTCCCACCTCATGCTTTTCAGATCAATACTGGAGCTTGGCTCCCCACTGGCTGCCCACAGTGGAAGGCGGCAGCGCTCTGAGCAGGAGAAGTTGGGGCCAGGGTTAAGCCAGGGCCATGGGGAAGTGTCACTGAGGAGGGATGAAGGAGCCTACGGTCTAGTTCCTTATTCTCTTAGTCACTAGCTCATCTTTTTAGCTATCCTCCTCTTTCCCAGGAATCCTCCGGAGCACCCAGTCAAGGAAAAACACACAGGTCACCAGCGGTTACCACCCCCTTCCTTCTTAGGCAAGACCCTTAGAGGTGGATGGGGGCTGTTGCCTTCTTTATTAAAGGTTGAGAGAAGTTTCTTCTTGCCTAAGGGAACAGCGAGGTCCTGTCAGAGCCAGCCTGCGGGCTCTCAGAGGCTCGGCGTCCCGGTCCTCGCCTTCTACGCCTGGCTCCCGCCCCCCAAGCAGAAACAGGTCCCTGCACGCCTCCAGCCCAGTCCGCAGCGCGGCGCGGCTAAGCGCGGGGAGCTCGCGCCTAGACTCCTTGGGATTAACCTGCTATTATGCCCGGGACTCCTTCCCTGCAGTGGGCTTCCTCGCGACTTGTCTGCCTGCCGGATTGCGTCCCACACCGGTCTGGGGACACCGCCCCGCGCTCGCACCCTCTTGCGCCCTCGAGCACTCAGGGCCGCCTCCGGGTGCAGACACGCTGCCAGCGTTGCTGCCCCGGGTCAGGAATTCTAACCCGGGGCAGCAGGGGTCCCGGGACCTCCAGAGGGAAGCCCGGATAGTGTTGGTGGCCAGCAGAACGAACCGGCAGGAGCGCGAGCCTTGAGTCCCGCGGCCGAGACACCTGCCGGGAGCCCCCTGTGCCCGCTGCCCCAGGGTCCGCCCCACCCGCCCGGTCCCCGGCCGGACTTACAGCCAGTTGCTCGCGGCGGCGGAGAACACGGCAAAGACGAGGAGTCGCAGCGACCGCAGGCACGAGCGGGGGCTCATGGTGTCTCGGGCGCCCGGCCCCGGGCAGCGTCCGCGAGGCTCCCGTCGGGGCGGCAGGTGGGCGCCGCGCGGACGGGCTGGGGCGCCGGGCCGGGGCGCGCGGCGGGGCTCAGCCTCCGAGCAGCCGGCCGCGCCGCCCGCTGCTGCGCCCGCTGCCCGGCGGACCCGACTGTCAGCGCCGCCCCAGAGCCGGGATGCCGCGGCAGCGGCGGAGGCGGGCGGGCGGCCGGCGGGGCGGGCCGGGGGCGGGCCGAGGATGGGGTTACCTGGGCGGGTCCAGCGGAGCGGGACACCCCCCCCAAACGGGGGCGGGCCTGAGCCCGTGGGACTGGGCTTCTCCTGGGGGGCCTCCCCGGCCCGGCGCCCGGGCGCTCTCGGAGCCCCAGCCCGCTGCAGGCACGCCTGGCCGCACGCCGCCCAGTTGGGCCGAGCTAGAGGCGCGGCGACCCAGCTGCTGGGTCCCCGCCCGGGGCCTTAGGGACGGGCCGGCACAGCTCCCCCAGCCCGCCGCTGCGGGCACTGCAGCGCCTCCCTAGCCGCGCCCCGCGGCCCCCCGCCGGCGCCTGGGAGCCGGGATCCCCGGTCGACCCCGGCGGAGCCACCCGAGCGCGGCTGCCACTCGCGCGCACCCAGGCGCTAGCGCTCCGGGCGCACCAGGCTGCGGTGCCGCCCGGCTGTCCCCGGCGCACCCCTCCCGGCCCTCAGGCCCCCGCGTTCTGCGGTCCGGCCCCTCCCTAGCGCTCACCTCCCTCTAGCCTTCCCGGAGCTGGACAGGGGCCTCCCTGCTTCGGGCAGCTTGGGACAGTGGCCTGAGACTCCGGGAATCTGAAACCTCGCTTCTGGATCGCCCTGGGTTCTGGCGCGCTCAAGGCAGCAAGGTCTTGAGTGAACCCCTCGCCTTTCCGAGTGGACCTTCCACTTAGGGACGGGAAGGCTGCGGAGGTCTCCTTTTAGTACAGGAACCAAATCCCAGCTTTGTGCTTGGGTTTCTGTGCGCTTCTATTATTTCTTCTCCCACACTAGGCAGATTCAGCTTGGTGTCTGGCACAGAGTGAGTGGGTGCCACGTTTGTGGAATGAATGGATCGAGTGGAGTTATTGCTTAAAAACCTATGCCTGGCTGAAATAGAAGTTCAATTCTGTATTAATAGTTACCTGTCATGGCTGGGCCACACCCTCTCCAGGTCACTGATAAAGTCCAGGCTCCTCTGGCCCTGCTTGGGGCTATATCCCACGAGCTAAAGGAACCCCCTGTCTAAACAGGGATCCAAATGCCCAGAGACCCTCTTCCACTTCACTAAAAATGTGAAGGGTAGAGAAAGGGACCAGGCCTCCGTCCTTGCAGAACCAGCTGTTTTCTCTGTGTGAGTTTGACTGCCCACCCCCACCATGGCCACGTTTGACTCAGGGAGTTGTCTGGGTTAACACAGGAGGGGCTTGATAAGCTTTTGGCACGGAGACTGGGCAGAAGGTGGTAGGGATTCGCGGAGCCCGTCAAAAGTGCAGATGCGAGTTCATGTACCACATGTCTAAATATTTGCAGGTTATAAATCAAGCTAACAAAATGAGGAATAAAATATGTTCTAGTCTGCTCTCACAAACACGCTTTCATAATAACATGCAAAGCCGCTCTGAATGTAAGCTGCTTACACTGCGTGAATCCCGAGTGGTGCTGCAGCAGCGAGAGGGGGCCCTGGTGCCTGGCCCTGAGTCTCACCTTTTCCCGCCTCTGCCTCTCCTGCCCTCCAGGGACTCTCGTGCACACATGCAAACATCTCAGCGTGCACAGACAAACTCTGTCTCCCTGCCCTCTCCACTCTAGCCCTCCACCCACCTGAAAGCTGACCCTTGGCCATCCCTCAGCCTCAGGTCTAGACACACTAGTGTGCCGCCTGGCCTCTCAGGCTGGATCCGCAAGAGAGATTCCCCTATCCTGGAAGCTGGCTAGAGCCACCTGTGCAAGGAAGCCTGGGAGCCTGGATATCCAGACTGAGACCCAGGGAGGGGGTCCAGGCTCCATGATCTTCTGTCCCTGGGTTAAGAATCGGTGAGTTAGAGAAGGGCCAGACTGTGGGATGTTCAGGGCAGGGCCACTCTTAGGCTTAAGGGTGGTGCAGAATTCCTAAGTTATTTTGAGCCAATCTGGAGATTCAGTATAGCGATAGAAATTAATAATCATTTAAACGGCAGTAGGCAATTAGTTCAGGGTGCCTATTATAATTCCCTTCCAAATTGGGGCATTCATGTTATAGGCTTTTCTGCTGGCATTCTACAACTCATCTTTTAAAATATTTGTTTATTTTAAAATTATGTACCTCTGTATGGGCATGTACAAATAAGGTAGGTACCCAAAGAGGCCAGAGGCAGCCAGTCTCCCTGGGACTGGGATTATAGGTAGTTGTAACTTGCCCACTATTGGTGCTGGAAACTGAACTCGGGTCCTCTGCTAGAGCAATGTACAATCTTAACTGCTGAGCCATCTCTCTCACCCATTATTTATTTATCTCTGTGTGTGTGCACACACACACGTGTGGTCAGTGGGCACACGCGCGTGCCATGGTGCACTCCTGTAGGTCAGAGGATAACTTGTAACAGTTAATCCTCTCCTTCCACCATTAGCTTCCGGGATCAAACTCAGGTCGCCAGGCTTGGCAGCAGCACCTTTACCAATGAGCCATCTTGCTGAGTACAATTCATGACATTTAAAAATGGTGATAGGGGATCTTAACCAGGAGGTTTTCTGGGAGATCAGGCATAAACCAGGATCGTGCCAGGCAGCCTTGGATGTATTGTTCTGAGATCCCGAGCTTTTGGTGCCAGAGTTTTCCGGCAAAGCCTTGTGACACACAGATCCCAAAGTGACTGTGGTTATCTCCTCCACTTTATAGAGAAGGAAGGAAGAGAAAGTGGTGGTCCTGGCCATCAGGGAATTGGACCTGAGCCCACTGTGAACTTCCAGTGACATTCCCTGGCCCCTTCTGGGCTAGGCACTCCACCCGTAGCAGTGGGTTGAATGAGCCTTGTGAGCTGGAAAGAGCTACCCCAAGAGAGGAGGGTGCTGGGGCCAAGGCCAGGGAGGCTCGCCCTGATCTCTGATAAGGGAGGGAGGGCCTCCTCTGAGTCAGTGGAAAGCTTACTGGGAAAATTTCTTTGAGGAAGTGTGTTCTCCTAACTTTTGAGACCTGTTCAACCATGAAGATATAAATACAAACTCGTTCAGAAGCTCAGTTGCCCGTTGCCCTTCAGTATCAGTGGCGGCCATTGTCACAAGGGCTTTGCCCTCAGGAACTTTTTGTTTATTTAGTGGGACTGGGGATGGAACTCAGGGCCTCACACATTCGGAAAAGTGTTCTACTCCTGAGCTGTATAGCCCAAGGCCCCAATAGTTCTTTGTGTGTTCACACATATAGGTGTGAGCACACATGTATGTGTGTGCATGTGGAGACCAGAGGACTTCAAATGCTCTTCCTCAGGAATGCCATCTACTTTACTTTTGAGACAGGGCCTCTTATTGTCCTCAAGTTTTCCAGTTGGACTAGACTGCCAGGCTAACGAGCCCCAGGAATCCACCTGACTCTGCCTTCCCAGTTCTGGGATGTCAAGTGTGGGCCATTCTGCTTGGCTTGCTTTCTTTCAGAGTTCTGGTGGATGGAACTCAGGTCCATGACTGCTTTGCTGACTTTATTGACTGAGAGCAGCCCCTGCCCTCACAACAATCTAATATCAGAGCCAAAACCTGTCAAGGATCCTACCCCTATTAATCTTCTGTTTGCCTGGTGGAACTGGTGGAGATTGAACCCAGGTCCTTGCACATACTGGAAAGTACCTTACCACTGAGCTGCAGTCCCTGCCCCCCACTGACTCTTTCATTCTGGGCCTAGCCCTGGAAATAGATACTGTTAGCCGTGTGAATGGGAATGGCGGCCTGTTCTAAAGCACTTTAATATAGGCCAACAGCCCAGGGCCTATTCCTAACATTTCTGTTGGGATGTAAAGATTGGTTTGTCACTTCACATGGCCAGCAAGTACTGCAGACAGAGTTCAGAGCAACTTTGACTTCCTGGTCCGTATGTGAGGGTTAGTGTTGCAGTCCAGAGAGGGAAGGTAGTGCATATGTGTGGAATGGTTGTAAGAGCCTTCTGGAAGTTACCTGTGATGTTGCTAGTAGACCCTAGCGCCTCCCTATGACCAGAGCTTTGAGTGTCCTACACATAACAGGGCATGAGCATCCTGATTTCCCACATGGCCCATTTAAATGTACTTGCTTTCTTTCCTGTCTTTCTTCTTCTTCTTCTTCTTCTTCTTCTTCTTCTTCTTCTTCTTCTTCTTCTTCTTCTTCTTCTTCTTCTTCTTCTTCTTCTTCTTCTTCTTCTTCTTCTTCTTCTTCTTCTTCTTCCTCCTCCTCCTCCTCCTCTTCCTCCTCCTCTTCCTCCTTCTTCTTCTTCTCCTTCTCTTCCTCTTCCTCCTCCTCTCCCTCCTCTCCTCCTCCTCCTCCTCCTTCTTCTTCTTCTCCTTCTCCTTCTCTTCCTCCTCCTCCTCTCCTCCTCCTCCTCTTCCTCCTCCTCTCCTCTTCCTCCTCTCCTCCTCTCCTCCTTCTCTTCCTCCCCTCCTCCTCCTGCTCTTCTTCCTCCTCCTCTTCCTCCTCCTCTTCTTCCTCTTCCTCTTCCTCTTCCTCTTCCTCTTCCTCTCCTTCTCCTTCTCCTTCTCCTTCTCCTTCTCCTTCTCCTCCTCCTCCTCCTCCTCCTCCTCCTCCTCCTCCTCCTCCTCCTCCTCCTCCTCCTCCTCCTCCTCCTCCTCCTCCTCCTCCTCCTCCTTCTTCTTCTTCTTCTTCTTCTTCTTCTTCTTCTTCTTCTTCTTCTTCTTCCACAGGTTTTCTCTGAGTAGCCCTGGCTGTCCTAGAATTCACTATGTAGACTAGGCTGGCCTCAAATTCACAGAGATCCTCTCTCTCTCTCTCTCTTTCTCTCTGCCAAGTGTTGGGCTTAAAGCCATGCACCACCACCTCCTGGGGTTATTTACTTATTTTTAGTAAGATTGAACATAGAGTTTAGCACATGCCAGGCCAAGTATTCTGTCTTGGAGTGATAGCTCTGACCCCTTTGTACTTTTTAGTTTTCATTTTACTTTTAATTATGTATATGTGTGTTTCTGTGTTGGGGTGTGGTGTATGCATGCTGGTGCCTGCGGATGTCAGAGGCATCAGATTCCCAGGAGCTGGAGTATAAGCAGTTGGAAGCCTTCTGATGTAGGTGCTGGGAACTGAACTTGAGTCCTCTGGACGAGCAATACACTCTCAACACTTTGCTTTATCTCCAGTCTGCCCTTTCGTATTTTAATTTTGAAACAGGGTTTCATTAAGTTGCCCAGGTTGGCACTGAACTCGCCATCCTCTTGTCTCCTGAGATTGCAGACCCATGCACAAGACCAAGCTGAGTGGCGTGTTTTCAGAGTGAGTTCTTTTTACCCTATTAGGTTCACTGGGGAAGAGAAGCTGGGTTTTATTTTAATTTTATTATTGTTTTCTGTAATGGGGGTGAAAACAGGGTCTCCAAAAATGCTTCACTAGTACTTTACTCCTGAGGCCAGCCCTTGACGTGTGTGTGTGTGTGTGTGTGTGTGTGTGTGTGTGTATGCACACTCGTAAATTCCTGTGCAGGTCAGAGGTCAGGCATCTTCTTCAGTCACCCTTCCCCATGTGAGAGTCTCTCACTGAGTTAGGAGTTCATAGATTTGGCTAGGTGGGCTGGCCAATGAACTTCACCTGTTTCTACCTCCCCAGTGCTCAGATAACACGTCTGGCTTTTATGTTGTCACTGGTTGTGTGTGTGTGTGTGTGTCCAAATTCAGTCCCGCATACTTTTGAGGCAGGTACTTTACCCACTGGTCAGTCAGCCAGGTTTTAGAAAGAATCACACACACAAGTGTGTGTGTTATCTCCAGCTCCCGGGGAAGGGCTCCAAACCCTGTGGTTGGATCTGTCTTTAGCCCAATCCTGAAGGCACCTGATAATGGAGCAAGTGTCTGTAAGGCTGGTACTTGGGGTTTTTAGCCTAATTTCAAGCATTTTTGAAGTGGAGAAATTGAAGGCCTCAGCTTGGGGCAAGAACACTCTCGTGTCTGTGAACGCAGTTTGAGGTGGCAAGAGGAGCAAAGTCTTCCTGTTTCTGTGGCCACACTGCCCAGGGTGGAGCTGTATGGATCTGTACCGCAGTACCACCCAACGTTACCCAGTCTGGGTCCCCAACCAGGAAAGGGATGGGAGACCTGGCCAGTCCAGCTAATCATTCACACTGTCCAACCCTGGGCAAGTCCCTGCTCCTCTCCCTGCCTGGCATTTGCTCCCCAAAGGCCCTTGATGAGCCTGGAGGCACCACACACCGGAGGGACGGGTTGGTGGGAAGACAGACATTTGATCTTGGCCTGGCCTTTCTGAACCTCAGTTTCCTGATCTGTCCTAAGCACTGTGGTGGGGGTTCAGTGAGGTGGTCTGGATGAAGCCTCAGGAGCACTGGGCCAGGCTTTGTGGGGCCGTGGAAAAAGCCTCCAGGGATGTCAGCTCCTGGTCCTGTTCTGTGGTGACATGTAGGTCACCCACATGTGCTCTGCAGAGGGGTTTGGCTCAGTTTTCTCAGGACCTTTAGACACTCACTTGAGATGCTAGTAGACGCTGGTTGCATCTCAAGATGGAGTGGTTTTGCAAAGGATGCTAGAACCTCAATTTCTCTTTAAAAAATGGGAACACTTGCCAATTTGGGACCCATTGTTTTGGGAGAAGTGGAGAGTTCCTACACAGGGACCACTTTTTTTTTTGAGTATTGGGAGGTCAACCCAGGACCCTGCACATGCTGGCTCTACAACAGAGTTCCACCCCTGGTCTGAGAACCCTGCTTTAGAGGGCTCATTGCCTTCCCTGCAGCCCCTGGCAGGGCCCTCAGTATCATTATTCCCTTGTCTGTCAGTGTTCAGGGTAGAAGATGGGCCAATTCTGCCTTCAACCTTCAGAAGAAACTGTCAAGAACCTCTCTTCACTAACCAGCTCAGAGTTGGGGAGAGTTGCCCAATATCAGGTTCTTGGCAGGTGGCATCCCAAGGATGTCCCTTCAGGCCCCAGATGATGTTTCTTTTGGAGGTTATGTTTCCATTCTCCATCTAGTACGGGGTCATATAACCAGGAAGAATCTAGGGTTATGAACCCCTGAGGACCGGAAGATGGATTTAGGTCTGTGATTGCAGTCTCCATGGCTCCCTTCCTTCCTTCTCAGACCATAGGAGGAAGTGAGGTTCCAAACAGCCCAGGGGTCAATGGGCACAACTAGAATTCTTGGAATAAAAGTTTCCCTCTTAGGTATAAATATGATGGCCATGGATTTAAATTTCTTACTATGAAAATATTTAAATATACACAGCAGAAGAGATATCGCTGGTAAATAAAGCTTGCCTGTGAACCACTCAGATTCAACAGTAATCAGTACTTTGTTCTGTTTGAGTCCTCCATTTTTTTTTTGTTTTTCGAGACAGGGTTTCTCTGTAGCTTTGGAGCCTGTCCTGGAACTAGCTCTTGTAGACCAGGCTGGTCTCGAACTCACAGAGATCCGCCTGCCTCTGCCTCCCGAGTGCTGGGATTAAAGGCATGCGCCACCACCGCCCGGCCCATTTTTTTTTTTTTTTGACAGGGTTTCTCTGTGTAGCCTTGGCTGTCCTGGAACTCACTCTACAGACCAGGCTGGCCTTGAACTCAGATCTGTCTGCCTCTTCCTTCTGAGTGCTGGGACCAAAGGCATGCACCAACACCCCCCCCCCCACAGCTGATCCTTCTATTTTTTTTTATCTTTTATTTTGAAACAAGATCTACCTATATAGCCTAGATTGTCCTAGAACTCATCGTGTAGCCCAGGCTAGCCAGCTCACAGAGATCCTTCTGCCTCAGTCTCTCAAGTGCTGGGATTACAGGCATGTGGCTGCCTCCTCTAGTTTTAATTTTTAAAATCTCTCTCTCTCTCTCTGTCTCTCTCTCTCTCTCTCTCTGTGTGTGTGTGTGTGTGTGTGTGTGTTTGCACATGAGTGCAGGTGTCTATGGAGGCCAGAAGCACTGGATCCTGGTGGAACTGGAGTTACAGATGGTTTGAGCCACTCTGCATGAGTGTTGAGAGCTGTACTTGGGTTCTCTGAGAAAGCAGTGCATTCTTGTCTGCTGAGCCATCTCCTGAGCCTCTCCTCTAGCTTATAAAACCCTGGCTGGGACCCCCCCCCGACCCAACACACACTTTAAAATGCTAAAGGTAACCTTGGATGGGTTGTTTCACAACACCTGCTGAACCTCTAGCTGCCTCTCTTGTGCATCTTCAGAACCAGAGGCTGCTTTGACCTGACAGTGCTGGGATTCTCTCAGCTCCCAGTTCAGTGACATCATGGTAATGGCTTGAAATTGCGATGGGAATATTTATGCCACAAAAAAAATGGGTAGATATCAACATCCCAGAAGCCTGTACATGCCAATGGAACCATAGGCTAATCAAACACCCTAAATAATTAGAAGACCACCACATTAATCAAGCGCCCTAAATAGCCATGAAAGCATTTTTTTACGGAGACTGTTATCAGAACTCAGGAAAGATGCACAGATGATATTGACGTCTGCTTGGTGTGTGCCCCAACCCCAGACATGATCACAGCCTGGCTTTGAACTTGAATCCTCTGCATCCCTCCTGAACTTACTATGGGTCTTAGTTTTTCCTAATCAGGAGTAGGATCCATCTATCCACCCGTCAAGGGCTGTTTTTATGCCCTTGGTGACTGCAGAGGGCTAGCTGATCTGAGGGTCCCTGTTCCAGATGCCTGTTGTGATGTTGGCTAGCATCTCCCTCTTCCCTCTGTCCCCTGTGTGTCCTAAATTTTGTATACAGGCTTCAGCTTCACCTTCTGTTGTGAGATGATTTTGCTCCTTTGGCTTTTTGGGGGGCCTGCCACCCAACTCCCAAATAAATCACCCACAGAAGTTTATTTTTAGTTATAATCGCCCAGCCTTAGCTTGGCTTGTTTCTTGCCAGCTTTTCTTAAATTATCCCGACTATCTTTTGCCTCTAGGCTCTTATTTTTTCTTACTTCTGCATGTCTTACTTGCACTCCTACTCCGTAGCTGGCTGAGTGAACTGGGTGGCTGACCCCTGATGTCCTCCTCTCCTTATTCTCTTGCTCCTCATTCTCCCTTCTCTCAGAGTTCTCCTTCTATTTATCCTCTCTGCCTGCCAGCCCCGCCTATCCTTGCTTCTGCCTGCTATTGGCCGTTCATCTCATTATTAGGACTGTCAGGTGTTTTAGGCAGGCACCCGTAACACAGCTTCACAGAGTTAAACAAATGCAGCAGAAACGAGAGTAACACACCTGAAAATAATGTTCCCCAACACTCTTCTTCAGATTTGTAGATAGAGCTGGGTTTAGCAACTAATATTTATTTAGAGACAGGGTCTTATGTAGTCCAGGCTGACCTCTATCTATGTAGCCAAAGATAACCTTGAACTTCTGATCCTCCTGCCTTTACCTCTTGAGTCCTGGGATTACATGTGTGTGCCACCATCCCCACTTCATGTGGTGCTGGCAACTCACCCAGGGTTTTGTGTGTACCAGGCAAGCACACCACCAGCTCACTGGCTCCCTAACTTGGATTTTTCAAGTTCATAGATGATTTTTGGGGATAAATCAAACACAAACTCATGAGAAAGTAATTTTGAATTTCAAGTTTTTGTCCCATTATATACAGTGCCAGTGCATGCATTATAAAATCGTTTGCTGTTTGGGAAAGGTGGTTACATTTCCCTGGACATTTCTGATTGACTCTCATCAGCCAGGATGTTCCATATTTGCCTTCTGGAGTTCGTACCAGGACACTGCCACTTGGATGGCTATGTATCCCTGCCCTGTGAAAAAAATGAGCCAGCTACCCCAGGACCACAGGATTACTAGTCCTGCAGGCTAAGTGACAGTCATGGTTACAAAGCTCATAACCATAATAGAGTCAACAACATAATCCCAGTAGCCATTCATGCTTATAATAAGCAAAGAGAATTTTTTTTGATACTTCTCCTGGGCACCTGTTCCCAGCCCCCGCGGAGAAGCTGGGCATACCTCCACTGGCCAAGGTCAGAGGCTTTCAGAGGTCAGGGCAGAGGGCATTCACCTTAGCCTGTGGTCTCGCTGTGTTCCTCAGCTGGCACATGATGGGTCTTGTCCACTGACTCAGCCTCTGGTCATGATTGTGAGCCTCTAAGAGGGGTGCAGTGCCATCCTTTCTTGTCCAAAAGACTGGACTGAATCCCGGGTGCCAATCCCCGTGGGCTCCACCCCCTTGCTGGGGCAGTGGCTCATTCTTGCCTTCTAGAAGCCAGGCTGTGTGAAGTGGGTACACTACCCCTTGGGGCAGTAGAGGGGCATCAGGGGAGCACAGACTCCTCCAGGGCTGACTGTGTGTAAGCTGCTGTTAGCACACACATATTCAGTGAGACCCCACCTAGGAAGAAGTGACTCAAGGGGACCAGTGTGACCTGTCACACTCACCCTTCCAAAACATGGCAGAATATGAAGGCTGCTCACGGCCTGCATGGCCAATGTGAACTTGGTTCACTTCTCTTCAGAGAAAGAAATCAGGAAATGTTAGCCTGTCGTGACTACCAAGAGGGCCCCAGACAACCTTGGGAGCCTCTGCCTGGAGCCTCCAAGGAAGGTCCAATGTGTAGAGGATCCATGAGTGACAGCTAAGGATGGTCGTAGATGTGCCAGGCTGCTCTTAGCTGACTTTCCGTTCCCTCTGCACTGTTATTTTGAGACAGGAGCTCACTGAACCTGGGTGGAGCTCGTTGATTCCACAGGGCCAACCGACTGATGAACTCTGGGGATCTGCCTGTCTTTGCCTCTCGGTATTGAGGTTCGGGTTCAAGCTGCTTTTATGTGGGTGCTAGAGATGATGCTATGGTCCTCAGGCTTGCATGTGGTCACATGACTAAACGAGTCACCTCCCCAGCCCCAAATTTCTCAGCTTGCTTTTCTTATGCTCTTAAAGAAAGCAGGCTGCTAAGGCGTTCCTTGGAGGACTCAGTTTTCTCAGTCGTTACCAAGTGGAAATGCTTGGTGCTGTCTTCTGTCACACTTCTGGCTGCAAGCCAGCTTTCCAGATAAGGCAGTCGTGATGGAAGCAGCTTCCGGGAGCACCCTGCTATGTAGACACACGTGTAAAGGCCCTGTGGTCAGTCTAGCCTGTTCCTCGAGGGCTGGGTGGTTGGCAGTTAAGGATCTTGTCTGCTGTCTCCCTCCAGCCTTTGGCCTATGCTCTCTCCGCTACTGGGAGGGATGCTTAACTTGCCCCCCACTGTCTGGGTTTTCCTTTTTGGCTTTTTGACGTGAGTGTGTAACATTCCTGCATCAGCTTCTCTATGGCTGGGGTTAACATTTTATTTATTTCTTTGTTTGTTTGCTTGTTTGTTTGTTTAGTGTGTACACGCCTTATCGCACAACTGGAGAGGTCATCCGGGATCAGTTCTCTCCTTGCGCCATCGAGGATTAAAGTCAGGCGAGCACGTTTGGCGGCAAGTGCCTTTACCCGCTGAACAATTTCGCCAGCCTAGGATCTCCTTTTTAAACAGGAATAGAGACATACCCGGGGAGCAATGGTTTTTCTTTATTCCTTGCCTTTTGAAAAGATCTCAGAAGAAATAAATGGTCTTTTGAATTGCTGGTCTGAAGATCCAGCAGGCAGCTCACAAGATCAAACACTGAGCTGGAGTTTCAATTCTTGAATTAAATTCTTTAATTCATGACTGAATTAAATGTCCTTAATCCCTGCATCAGGAGATGGACTAAATGGCCCTCTCTAGCCCTGGGTGAGGGAGCACTTCCTACTGGGGTAGGACCCCAGGCAGGGCTGAAGGGCTTGTGGAATAATGGTTGTTCCATTCTGGCTGTGACCTCTGAGTTCTGTGAGCCCCTTGACTTTTGAGGTGGAGGGTGGATTGGCTTAGAGCTCTTGTTTCCCAGTGATAGTCAGGAGGACTTCCTGGAGGAGGTAACACTTGCATCCAGGACTGAGGTTGAAAAGGTTAGCTTGGAGAATGTTGAGAGCACAAGTCTAGGCTGAGGGAACAGCACCAGAGTGGCTGGTTTTGGGTGTCATCTTGACAACAAGCTAGAGTCATCACTGAAAAAGGAACCTCAGTCGAGGAAATATCTCCATGAGATCCAGCTGTAAGGCATCTTCTCATCAATGGGAGAGGGCCCAGTCCATGGTGGGTGGTGCCATCCTTGAGCTGGTGGTCCTGGGTCCTACAAGAAATGAGGCTGAGTAAGCCACGGGGAGCAAGCCAGCGAGCAACCCCTCTCCATGACCTCTGCATCAGCTCCTGCCTCCAGGTTCCTGCCCTGTTTGAGTTTCTGTTCTGACTCCCCTCAGTTATGGACTATAATATGGAAGTGTAAGCCAAATAAACCCTCTCCTCCCCAACTTGCTTTTCGGTCATGGTGTTTCATCATAGCAACAGAAACCCTGACTAAGGCAAGTACTCACCTGGCCTGTTGATGAGGTGGAGGGGTGGGGTCTGGGGATAGAAAGGACTGAGGATAGAGTGGGGTGGTGATCAAATGAGGAGGAGGGGGTCACATGATGGAGCCAGAGAAGGGGATCAGGGGCCAGGATGGGAGCCAAGAGAAGAAGGAAGTCCTATGCCACCAACACAAGGAAAATGCTGTGTGTGTGTGTGTGTGTGTGTGTGTGTGTGTGTGCACGCATGTGTGCATTCATGTGTGATTGTATGAATGGTCAGATGGAGGGAGGGCCAGCATCCTCAGCCTCCAGCCAGGACCCGGGTGCACAGATGCCCAGCCGGGTGCGTCCCCGCAGATGTAGACACCCCGGCACTGGGGTGTCAGAATCCAGTCGGGGCATGAGCAGCTGCTTCTAAATCAAGGCCAGAGGCAGCCGAGGGGCCAGGCTGGGTTTGGTGGCTCTGCCTGGACCTAAGTGGGGGCAGGGGCCGAAGGGGGCTCTCACAGAGGGATCCCAGGCCAGAAGGAGCTCCACCGGTTTGGGGGAAGTTTATTTTGGAAACTAGGATGATGCAAATTAAGTGGGGAGGAAAAAATAGCTGAGGCACTGCGAGGGTCTGTCTGTGGCTGGCTGGCCTGCACCGTGGAGCGGCCTGGTTGGGTAAATAGATGGGGGTGTGGGGGGCAGGGCAACTTTTCTGCAGGGGCACAGCTCACTGCCTGTGATGGGCTTTCCTGGAACTGTGGGCCTGGAGGTCAAGGTGCAGACTCCATGGACTTTTGAGGTGTGGAGAACCACCAGGTTGTGTCTGCCCCTTCTAGACTTTTGGGTGGAGTAGATGCTGGGGACAGCCTCCCTGTGCTGCTCTGGGGGCATAGGTCTTAGGCCAAGTCGGTTTCCTCCAGGAGCCTTAGTTCCCACGCCTGTGAGATGGGTCAGGAAAGTGTCACATGAGCAGAGGGCCAGGTGCTGGTGGACACTTAGGACATGAGATCAGGTCTCTGAGGTGATGTATGACCTGGGGTATTCTCTCATCTAGAATGCAGAGAGGCTGAATTGGAACTGTGAGCACAGCCAAACTCTGCAAGGTGAATGTGATGTGGGGGGCACAAAAGGTGTCGCTGAGGCTCTCGCCCTCTAGTGATCCACGGGTACTGTCATCAAGACTGGCCTGTAGACATGAGACAGCCTCACTCTGGAGACAGAGCTGTGTCTTTCCTGAGAGAGCGGAGCATCATGGGAACTTGTGACCAGTGGCCCTGGGAAGTAAATTGCCCATAATGTCCCCAAGTTCATTTTTCTGGGTACCCTCATCCTTAGCAGGCTTCAAGTGTTCAATTTTGGGTTGGGTTAGCCTAGAGATGTGCCCCAGTACTGGGGAGTCAACCTTAGCACCCCCAGAGCTCAGAGTGGCTTTGGCCTGTTGAGGAATTGTCTAGATTGGCCTGTGAGTATGTATGTAACTTGACGGTTACTTGAGGTGGAGAGACTCACTCTGAATGTGGCCAGCACCATTGCATAGATTGGACCTTGGGCTGTTTGAGAGTGAAGCAGCTAGCTGTTCATCTGGAGTAGCAAGCCACCAGCATGGCTGCATTTGTCTCTGCTCCTGACTGTGGTTAGGATACTTCAAGCTCCTGCCTCGACTTCCCTGTAATAATTTGCTGTAAGTCAAATAAGTCTTTCTTCCCATGTTGACTTTTGGTCCCAGCAGCAGGATGAAATTAGGACAGAGACCAAGAGCATTGCCTTTCTCAGAGATGAGGAGGCCACGCGATGGCTTCCTCTCCACCCTGTTCTCCTGGTGATCCCTTGGGTTTGGTGGCTCATGGCAGAGATAGGGCAAGCTTTGTGAATGCTTGGACTTGTGCTAGGATGGCATCTGGGGTTCTTGCCGGTGCCTTGTGCCAGGTTGGCGGCCCCAGAGACTGTCAGTGTGCCTTCCTGTTGTGGTTTGACCTTGCAGAAATACTCTGACTTTGAACTCATCGCCGGCCGGTCCCGTGTGAAGCTTGAAGTTTGTTCAGCCGTTTTGGGCTCCCGGTGGCTAGGAGCTTGGCCTTCAGCAAAGCTGCAGCTGACCGCAGGTTTCCAGAGCGACTCTGGGGTGGACAGGCCTATTTACATGTGGCCGTCCCGTCACCACTTCCTCTATGCTTCACTGGTGAAGGGTTTTTCTGATGGAAGAGGCTGGGCCTCTCTGTCCTTGTCCCTACTTGTCCTGGCTCCTCAGAGCCGGTCCCTATGAGACAGAGGGAGGCAGTGCCACCAAATGGTTAGTTCTGCAACTGACTCCTTCTCTTGGCCCAGACATCACCTCTTGTGATACTTTTCTTGATGATTCTTTCCTGTCTTGTCCCATTGTTTGTTGGTGAACTCTGTCCCGCCATGGTGGATGACCCTACAGTTTGGCCAGGGGCTACATGCTCTCATATGAATTCTCAGTGCCCAGAGCAAGTCAGACACACAGTAGGTGCTCTATCAAAAAAAGACCCTGAATTAGAGCAGGAAGCGGGTATATTCCCTTTCACAGTTATTTCCGAACTTCGAGGTGCCCCGGAATGCCCTGAGACACTTTAAGGGTTCTTCTGGGTGCTTGGGCATCTCAGACTCTGCCCTACAGGCCAGAGACCCACAGATAGATTGGGGATGTCTTCTAGGAAGCAGGGCTGGCTATGGGGATCCCACCTCATGGGGGTCCAAACCATGGCAGGACCAGGGAAGGACTGTTAGTCTGACTTGGTGAGCATCACTCATGGCAGAAGGCTTTACATGGGGCATGAGAGGGTGGACCCTCTGTTCCCTTCCTAGCCAGGCAAAGCTGTCTCCCTTCCGTGCACATTTGGACCAGGGCCACCTTCTAGCAATTTTCTGTTTAAGGCCTGCTCTCTCTGCCTGTGCTCTGAGAATGGGGACCGGCTGATTTGCGGCTGCTGGGCAGGCTAGGCGTTCAGCTCAGGCCTGGATCTCCTCTGGGGATATGCTCACCAGCACCTCTGGTAAATACCACTCCAGTCCCTGCCAGCCTCAGCCTAGACCCATCCTCCCAGGTGGGCTCTGAGCAGCAGCCTTGGGACAGTGCCGGGGATGAGAGTTTCACCGTGCAGGATGGGGGGAAAGGCACACCCTAACCTTTCTTGAGTAGGGTAGAAGAGGACAGGCCATAACTGGGGCCTTCGTGGTGCTCTTGGCTTGATTCTGGAAGTCCCACCTTGGCTCTTCCTCTCCTTGCTTCCCCCCTGGGATTGCAGACAGCTCCTTAGAAAGCAACAGGCCAGGGCTGGGAGAAGACAGGAGTGTTATTTTCTTGGTGCCAAGACTTTGTCCGTTCATGCCGCTGTGATAAAATTGCTGAGGTTGACTTGTGTCGAAGGAACAGAAGTTCAGGGGTCTGACTGTGGCCTGGGATGAGGCCCTCATGTTGCATCTTCACGAGGTGAGGTGTGCAGCACCAGGGAGCTAAGGCTCATCCTCCTGCGGTAGACAGAGCAAGCCCACTCTTTGGGCCTGCGAATAGCTCCCAGGTCCACCTGTAAGTATGGCCAGGGCTGCCTGAGTAAAGCCCTTCCAAAGGCTCTTTCTTCTAACATGTGCCTGGGAGTGGAGTTTCCAGTGTGGCCCATCTTGGGGTGGGGGAACCTTCCAGGAAAGCATGATGCAGGCTCCTTTCCATGGAGGCCTGCTCCTGCGGCCAGGCCTTCCTCAGTGCCCACACTTGGTCCTCCTGCGTCCAGGGCTTAGGTCACGTTTTCCTATCCTGGGACTCTCGGGGTGGGGGTGTGACATATCTTAGGCCTCTATACTCCGTTCCCAGAAGAGAGCAAGTAAGGGCACATGTAGTCGGAGGCCAGTTCCAGGGGAACAAATACAGTTAAGGAGGAAGAAACTTATCCCCGAGAGAGTGGGGATGGTCCCACAGGAGGACTGTGGCCACCAGAACACCACCAGTATCGGGGGACTTGGACTATGTTAAGAGTCATAGACACCATTGGGTATCCCAGAGTCTCATCACACAAACAGGGGCAGTTAGCAAAGGGCCGCTAGCTGTGCCAGCGCAGCCTCAGCAGGAACCCTCGGCTCTTGTCCACGCAGGTGGCTGTTCCCTAGAGAGGGATACAGTCCTGGGTGATGCAAGATCTTACAGCACAGTGGGGTACAGGATTTCAGGAAAGGGGTGAGGTGCTCAGGGTCCCCTTAGAATGGGTGAGTCCTCCCATCATTGAGGAGGTCCCCATAGGATGGGTGAGTCCTCCTATCAGTGAGGAGGTCCCCTTAGGATAGGTGAGTCCTCCTATCAGTGAGGAGGTTTCCTTAGGATGGGTGAGTCCTCCCATCATTGAGGAGGTCCCCTTAGGATAGGTGAGTCCTTCCATCAGTGAGGCCTAGGATCAGGCCTAGGCGTGACATTACTTTCCTTAGAACAACAACAGCCCGGGATAGAGAAGGCCCTTATCTTAATACTATCTATGGAACACTGAGGCCCAGAGAGGTGAAGCAACTTGCCTGAGGTCACACAGCTGCCAGAGAAGGTAGGATTTAGTTGTATGTATCTCTGAGTCCAGAGCCCAAGGCTTTGTCTTAGGCCTGGCTGTCTCCTGGTGTCTTGGCCAGTGTGTGGCCAAGGACCTGGATACATGAGTTTTTGCTGTGGCTATCTGTACTTGGCTCCCAGCCAAAGGTAAAAGTGCACCATGGGGATCTGGATAGACAGAAGTGGCTGGAAAGGTTGGAAACCCAGCCTGGCAGATGCCAACCCCTGCAGGAAGCACCTTTGCTTGTGTGGCTAAGCTGCGGGCAGAGGGCGGCTGTGCGCAGCAGCTGTGCCACCGCCAGAGATGGTTTCTAAGGGCAGAGGGTAAACAGTCACCTTGGTGACTCGGGCGTGCCCCAGGGGTGATGGGTCTTTTCTGGAATATTCCAGGAAACAAGGAAGGAAACGGGAGGCCTCAGGTTCCAAGAGTGGGGAGAGCCAGGAGCTGCGGACTGGGGCGGGGACTGTTGTTCTAGAAGCTGCCTCCCCTTGGGAGAGCTGGGGTTGTCTCCTCCCAGGAAGAGGGCTCAGGAGGTTTGCTGTCCTCCGTCTAGATCATGGCATCCTGAAAAGGGAGAACCAAGCTGTGTGTGCGTGTGTGTGTGTCTGTGTGTGTGTGTGCATATGTGTCTCTGTGTGTGCGTGTGCATATGTGTCTCTGTGTGTGCTTGTGTGTGTCTGTGTGTTTGTGTGCATCTCTGTGTGTGTGTGTGTCTGTGTGTGTGTCTGTATGTCTGTGTGTGTCTGTGTGTGCATGTGCGTATGTGTCCATGTGTGTGTCTGTGTGTGTGCATGTGTGTGTGTGCATGTGTGTATATGAGGTAGTCTCTCCCTGGCCTGGAATTTGCTAGGCACGCCAGCCAGTGAGCTCCAGTGATCTCCCTGCTCCATCTCCTCAGCTCTGAGACTACAACCGTGCGTCACTACTCCTGTCTTATTATTATTGTTATCATCGTGATTCTTAGTATTTTGGACAAGGCCTTGACCTCATGCAGCCCAGCCTGACCTTGAACTGTCCATGGTCAAGAATGACTTTGAATTCTTGATCCTTCTGCCTCAACTTCCTGAGTGCTGGAATTACAGGCTTGTGCCATGGTTGATATGGTGTGGGGGCACTGAGCCTAGGGATTTGTGTGTGCTAGGCAAACACTCTACCAACCGAGTTACAGCCTCAGCCCACATCTGGCTTTTTAATGTGGGTTCTGGGGATTGAATTCAAATCTTCATGCTTGCAAAGCAAGGACTTTACCCCCCCCCCCCAGCCATCTTCCTATCCCTGGCACCGAGTGTCTAAGCAATCCTTGTGCCTGCTTGGCCACACAGGTGAACTTCCAGCCTTCCATGTCAGCTGTGGGTCTAACACTCCCGCCTACCCCCCCCCCCACTAAGCTAATCACTGCTGTTCCCCCAAGACCTCATGGCACTCCAAGAAGCACTCATAGTTGCTGCCTGGGTCCTTAGAGGGTTAGATGGTTCCCGTCCATGTTTTGTCTGAGCTTAGTCACAGCGAAGCAGAATAACACTCATCAAGAGCAGGGCGTGAGTCACCAGGGCCTTCAGGTGTGGCTGGCTCCAGGTGATAAACCAACCAACGGTTTCAGGCTGAGCTGTCCGCTGGTTCTTCTCTCTCTCACTTCATTCTCATCTTGGCATGGTCCATGTGGCGGAGACAAATGCCTTCCTGAGCCCATGTCCCTTTCCTACTGACATGTGTGTGTCCTGTCTTTATCTAGGCCCATCTCTAGGACCAAAGGGCGGTCCCTCTCCTGGGGCAGAGCAAAAACTGTTTTTCTGGGGCTGAAGAGATGGCTCCGTGGTTAAGAGCACTTGTTGCTTTTGTAGAGAATTTGGGTTTGGTTCCCAGTGTCCACATAATGACTCACAACTGTCTGTAACTCCAGTTCTAGGGGATCCAACACCCTCATCTGGCCTCCATAATACTGCACATACATGGGACGCAGATACACAGTCAGGCAAAATGCTTATATGCATAAAGTAAAAATAGATACTTTTTAAAAAATGTTTTTATGACTGGGAAGATAGTTTCTCTAAGGCAGGCTTGTAGAAGGGCAGAATGGAGTGAGATCAGCAAATGGGAGATCTGATTTGATGTTTGAGGTAAGAAAGAGTTCACGTGGCTTCTGAACAGAGACTGGAAGCCTCAGTGGGAGACTCTGGCTTAGGACAGGAGGAGAGCCTCAATCAAGGGCAGCCCAGCCTCACCAGGCTGGGCACAGGGGCCAGGAGAGAGGACAAGAGCTGAAGGATGAGGCTGGCAGTTCAGCCCATGTGGGCCTCTATGGGGCGTTGGTGTTTCTCTAATGGCAACAGGGAGTCCCTGAGGACTTTTAACTGAGGGGCAGTATCGTCAAATACAAGTGCTATCCAGTTCTCTGGCTGAGCTACCCAGGATGGAGTGAGGGGCCAGGCAGCAGCCAGGGGCACAGGTGGTGGCCATGGCAGCAGCCAGGTAAGGCTTAAGTGGGGGAGATGGCTGAAGAGACAGAGACAGGTGGGCGAATCTGAAGTATTCTCTGAGCATAAAATTAACAGGACCTAGTGACAGTTGGTGGTGGGGAGAAAGCAATGCTTTAAGGGGAGCTTCTAGATTTCCGATTTGCAGGTAATGCAATCGAGTAGGGAAGATTGGCCTCTCCCCATTTTTTTTTTTTTCAGGATTAGTGTTGAACTTGCACACATGCATTGAGCGGCCATTCTCTTCCTCAAGTGGTTGCATTCACAGGGGAAAACAGTGGAAGCCAATCCTCAGGGAGTGATCCCAAATGCCACGGCAGAGGAAGGAGGGGCCACCCACTTGCTTCTGAGGCTGAGGCTTTCTAGAGGAGGGTGTTCTGTCAATGAAGGGGGTGGCCTCTGCTCCAGGATCTTGTGGTGGCAGAGGACAGAAAATCCAAGGGGAACACAGAGCATGTAGGGGTACACATGTGTGCCAGGAAGTCTTGGAGACTAGGTTCAAGAAAAAGGCAGATGAGGCGGCTGAAGACAGGCAGAAGGGAGAATTTGCGGTGGAAAGTTCCGTGCCACGTGAAAGGATTGCTTCCTAAGTAACGTGACATAAGCACAGTAGGCATCTGAGCACGGATGTTCAGTAAATGAACGCATGTGCAGTTTTGAAAGGCCTTGACTAGAAATAACTGTGATCGTCAAGTGTTCTGTGGGTCTGGAAACAGTGCTTGCTATTGGGTGTGTTAGATTCATCATGAAACTCTATCTAGAGTTACGTAAGAAGTGAGCGCATTCACCGTCGACAGGATAGAGAGCTAAGCGGTAGGATGTGCAGGGTGAGTGTGGCCTGAATCACCAGCAGCTTGTGGTGGAACAAATCTCCCCGCAGAGGGACCTTAGTGCTGAGTTAGAAAAGTCTCTGGCGCTGCACAGTGAGTGGTAAAGTGTGCACGGAAACAGATGACATGTAAGCTAGAAACACGGTGTGCCCAACGGCTTTCCCAGGCTGCTTCCTATGCAGCGGGAACACGAGTTAGCTACAAGGCTGCCCTGAGCATGCTCCGCAAGTGTTGTCCAGTTGGAGTACGTTTTATTTACTTTCTCGTGTGTGTGTGTGTGGGGGGGGGGTGTGGGTGTGAACTTGAGCCATGGCACACGTGTGGAGGTTAGAGGACTTTCAGGAGTCAGTGGGTTCTGGGATAAAACTCAAGTTTTATCGGGTTTGCTGGTCTCCTCCCTTGCCCACTGAACCATCTTACTGGTATCCTATGCCATTTTTTTAAAGGAATATTTTTATGTTGAGAAAGGGCTCAAGTTTCCCAGGCTGGCCTTGACCGTATGCTGTAGTTTTGTCCTCAGTACCCAGGGTCTGAGACACGGGCACCCTGCCCCAGTTCACACAGCACCCGAGTGTCCTTCTTCTGCTTCCACCCTCCAGTCCACCCGTGTCTAAAACATGCTATTTCTCTGCAGCTCTCGGCACCTTTTTCTCCTTCCTGAAGCCTCTGAGAAATGAGTGGCAGGTTTAGAGGGGCCAGGGGAGCCGGTTCCCTGTTCTTAGGCAACTGAGCTATGAGAGTCCCTGAAGTCCACAGCCAGGAACCAGGTGAGAGAACTGGCGAGAGAGAAGCTTTGGAGGTGGGGGAGGGTGGCTGAGGAAGCCAACAGGTTGAGCCACCCTGAGGGAAGAGTATGTGGGATGTGGTGTATATATGTCCATGTGTGTGCAGGTGTGCAGTGCATGCATCTACATGTGTGTATGTGTATATGTCGAACATGCATGTATGTGTGTGTGCACCTGTGTGCATGTGTGCCCAGGGCCAGGAACTGTGTCTCAGGACAAACCAGGACTCTGTAGTGAGGCCTGCAGCAGGGGTCCTGACTCCTCGGCCCCTAGGCGGTAGTGCTTTCTCGGACACCTTGATGTTGGGCACCTTCAGAGCTCACTGATAGGGTGACCATCAGGCTGAGCTGCCAACCTGGCGTTGGAGTGACTCCCAGAGAGTCACACAAGTTCCCTACTGGGGACTCTATGTCAGGAATTCCTGGGTGTGGCAACCTCAGAGATGAATCTCTGAGCACCCTTGCGCGGTGGTCGGCAGTGCACTACCCTGGGAAACTTGCATTCTGAGCCTGCGTTTCCCACAACCCAGTTCTTCTCCAGCAGCCCCTCCCTGCTCAATGTACCCCACTGCTGGCCTCCCTCTTCTGGGCATGGAGTCTCAGCACTCCTAGGCTGAGTACAGTGGCCTTCTGGGTAATCAAACCTTCCTGAATACCTCGTTAGTTCCCAGAAGGCGAGGCTGGGTGGAGCTGCCCAGCTAGCTTAGTTTCCTGGAGTTACTCAACCTTGCCACTCCACTGATCACCTGGGGATCCCACAGAGATAAAAGAGCTGGGCTCCATCTCCCTGGAGCTTATTAGGGAGGCAGTGCCCACAACACAGGGCACACTTCCCAGTGATAAGTCTACTTAACCTCAGCCTGACAGAGCTAGTGTGGTTCCTAATGACTCCTGGCTTCTTGGAGCATAACAGGATGGCTGGCACAGACCAGATGTTCAGCCAGAGCTGTGGCAAAAGAAGAAGGAGGAAGAGGAGGAAGAAGAGGAGGAGGAGGAGGAGGAGAGGAGGAGGAGGAGGAGGAGAGGAGGAGGAGGAGGAAGAGAGGAGGAGGAGGAGGAAAAAGAGAAACAGCTTCTCTGAATCCCTGTAGGGCCTTGCACTGGCTGCAGAGGCAGGCTGGTTGTGAGGTCAGAATAGCTAGGTGGATAAATATTGATTGGCAGCTTGACGGGATCAATCACCTTGGGGACAAGCATCTGGGCATGTCTGGGAGGGTGTTTTTAGATTGGGGTAACAGAGGTGGGAAGAACCACCGTTAATATGAGTGGCATGTTCCATTTATTAGGATCCCAGATTCAATAAAAAGAAGACAAGCTGAGCACCAGCATGTATCTTTCCCTTTGCTTCCTGAGTGGATGCAATGTAGCCTTGCAATCCTGCTGCCGTTATGGACTGTGTACTCTCAAACTGTGAGCCAAAATAAATCTTTTTTTTTTCCTCCATTAAGTTGCTTTGTCAGGCAATTTGTTACAGCAATGATAAAAGCAATGGATGCAACATCTTGGTGATCAGAAGGGCCTGACTTCAGTCCTGCCTCTGCTTCACCCATTTTTGATGCCCAAGTCAATTCTCTTAACTTGCACCCTTCTCTGCAAAATAGGATTAGCCGGTTGCCTCCTAGAATCTGCAAGAATTCACAACATCACACAACTCGGGCATTCACCATCCTCAGGACAGAACTGTGATGAGGGGCACGGAGGAGGCAGGAGCTCAGATGACTCCAGCTCCTGGCTTAGGAGAGGGCATGAGCTTCGTAGGATTGAGCCCGACCCTTGTTCATGAGAGAGGAATGCTCTGCTATTGCGCCACCCATGACCAGAAACCCGGGACCTCTTCTGGGAATTCTAGGGCAAAGATTCTTCTCTGAAGTTGCTAACATTGTCTTGAGAACTACTGGCAGATGTCTTGGTATGATTGTCTTAGTACGTTAAGGATGGTCAGTCTTAAAAATGGCAATCCAAAAGAAAGAAAACTGCCCATCCCCCATACTGTTAAGCTAAGCTGCCGGATCAAGCTTATCCTGAAGGGCTTTTTAATCATGCAAACCAGTAAATCATGCTTATTGTTTAAGGCTGTCTAACTAGGCTTTCGTATTCCCTGTAACCAAAATCACCCTGACGGGTATAGCCCATAGATTTCTCCACAGTGGGTTAGCTGTCACTTCCTTTCTGTGGGTGGGGTGACATCGGCTCAGGCCACATTTCCTCCATGAGCACACGGACTGTGAGAACCAGATGACGCTGCTGCCTGTCGGAAACCAGACCACCCAGAAGCCTCGAGATTATGGAAACATAAAGAAAACCAGAGCAGGGAAAATCCAAGTGAATGCTTCCAGAATAACCAGAAGAAGAAAAAAAAAGCCAACATGGTGGCATTTCTCATCATAAAAATAACTAACTGGGAACTCATGGAGAGGAGCTTTGACCGGAGTGGGGTGTGGCCCCATGGGAGCCACCTGAGTGTCCTTCAAGGATTGCATTGGCCGACACCCACTCCAGCAGGCAGGCTTCTCATTTCCTAGAAGTATCTCAGGGGTCTATCTATTCAAGGTGGGCTCAGGTGGGACCCACGCTTCCCTGTCCTGGTTGTGAACAGGTTGTGCCTGCCGTATCTCACATCATGTCTTTGGTTCTATGCTCCAGCCGCCGTGGGTCTTAAGAGTTCCCGGCAGCCTTCCCATGTAGCTGAATTTAGTAAAGGCTGCTTCTGTTGCTTCTACCCCGAGCCCACAGTGAAACACCTGCTGGAGACGCTGGGACAAGGGGGCAGGCTGTCATTCAGGGGAGCCTTGTCAAGTGTAGATTAGCCATTTCCCCCCGAGGCTCTGGCTGTGTGCCCAAAATGTGAATTTGTGTGAAAGGCAACTGGCGGTATGATGAGGGCCCTCCCCCAACTTCTCATGGTGCCTCAGGCTCTGCAGACTGGACCTCCCCCGCCACACCACACCAAACACACACTCTAAAATGATGAATAAAACATGTCACAATTGCAGGCAATTCCTGAATTCACGTTAATTAATATAGAATCATATAGATTCACATATAATCAGGCAGTTTCTCATGCCACCTGCAGTGAACCAACTTTCTAGGCAGATGTTCACAGAGAAGCAATAAGCCATGGGGGTAAGATGGGCAGAGGTATGTCTTTCAGGACCAGGTGGTTATCTGTCCTCAAAAGGAAGCTGGGGAGGAAAGGGTTTATTCGGCTGACACTTCTACATCATAGTGAAGGAAGTCAGGACAGGAACTTAAGCAGGAACCTGGAGGCAGGAGCTAATGCAGAGGCCATGGAGGGGAGCTGCTTACTGGATTACATCCCCCAGCTCGCTCACCCTGCTTTCTCATTGCACCCAGGCCCACCAGCCCAGGGATGGCACCACCCACCATGGGCTGGGTCCTCCCCCATTCATCACTAATTGAGAAAATGCCCTACAGCTGGATCTTCGGAGGCATTTTTCTCAATTGAGGTTGCCTCCTTTCAGATAACTCCAGTTGGTGCCAAGTTGACATAAAACTAGCCGGGACACTCTCCGTCTAGGACCTACCTGATAACATGTGTGTGCACGTGCATGTGCGTGCATGCATGTATGCATATATGTGGGCGTGCATGTGTGCATGTATGTACACATGTGTGTATGCATGTGTGTGCATGTGTGTGTGAATGCTTGTGTGTGTGTGTGCGCACATGTGTGCTAGTCCCATCCCACTGGAGGCAGTGACTCCCATCTTCCAGTCAGAGCGCCGGATCTCTCTGGGCTCTGTGCTTGGCTTAGGGCTGAAGATATAGCCCATCAGAGCCAATGGGAGGTCAGGGAAGGCCTGGCTGTCGTGACTAGGCCTCGCTTCATGGGCCTTTCAGGCAGCACCATTCATAGCATGGTGCAGAGATTGGCTCAAGGAAGCTTCTAGTGTGGTTTCCTTCCATGTTGGCCTTGGATCCTGTGGAAATCCAGCCATGCTTACAGAGCTGCCCATGGTTAAGTCCCAAGTTAGGCTTTGAGAGGACCCTGAGGTGACCCTGTTCTTGAGAGGCTCTCGCGGCGGAGGGTAGAGCCTCGGAGAGGAACTGTGTCTTGGTGTGCAGGGAAGAGGAGGGGGAGGGTTCTCCAGGGGCAAGGAGGAAGACACTAGCTCTGTCTGATGGGTTGAGGAGGGCTTTCTGGAGGAGGTGATTCTGAGGACGGTCCTGAAGGCTGTGCAGAGATCTCCCTGGAGGAGGAGACTCTGAGGAGGGCCCTGAAAGCTGTGCAGAGACCTGCCTGGAGCGGGGCAGCGGATGCGCTGTGTGAAGTGAGTCCAGTACCTCAGGAACATAATGAGGCTTGGTAACAGTTTGGGGCTTGGGACTTGGTCTGTTTGGAGGTGACAGGTGGATGAGGTTTGGCCAAGGAGGGGTAGAGACCAGGACCACAGCCTGCTTCTTGGAGGAGCTCCTGTGGTCCGATGGAAGCAGAACCCTGCAGATCCTTCTGGATCTTGCTTCTATTTCTACTTCTTAGAAGGGCAAGCATCTACTCAGGGCTCTCTAAAAGGTTCAGTGACCTTTGCCCTTGCACAGGTCATGGGTAGGAGAATTTAAGGCAGGGATGGCCAGCATACCTACTGCCCCATACACTGATCTCTGGTTCCTAGGCAGGGAACATTGTTACTGAGTTGAAAAAAAAAAAAAAAAAAAAAAACAAAAACAAAAACAAAACTAGGTGTTGTGCTGAAAGCCTACAAAGAGATGGAGATAAGTTTGGAGCTAGTCTGGGCTACATAGGGAGATCTTGTCTCAAAATAAAACAAAATAAAAAAGAAACTCAGCAATGGCTAGAAATGTAGTTAAAGTGGTAGCGTTGTTACATAGATGGAGCCCTGGGTTTGGCCCCAGCAATGTCAAGAAAAACCAACAATCATGTGTAATTTTCTCTAAAGCGCAGGGATCATTTTGCCCCTCTCACTATCAACTCAACGAAACCAGCCTCCAGTCAACACTCTGGTCTCTCTTTGTCTCTGCTCAGCATTCTCCTTCCTCCCATTGGCAGTTCGGCCAGGTGACACTGGTGTTAGTATTCAGGCATCTGCACTGGCCTGCCCTTGGGGTCCTGACAGGATACGTCCTCAGCTGCAGCCACTAAGAGCAGCCCCTGTGCACATTCCTTTTTCAAAAGGACTCTGCCCGCCTCCCATCTTTCTTTCTGTCTCCCTCTGTCTCTGTCCCCCACTTCTCTCTTCACTCTCTCTCTCTCTTTTTAAATCACAGTAACCGGGGCCTGGGCTCGTATGGCCTAGTGCTGGTATGTCTGGCCTTCCGGGGATGGCCCACAGTTGTGCCCAGATGAAGGTTCTGTCCAAAGGAGACTGAACTCCAGCACCAGGCAGTTAGCTGAGGAGCTGGGGGAGCCCAAGCACAGCATTGTTGGGGAGACCCCAGTATGTGGGGGTAGCCAGAGATGGATCCTGGACTCTAGAAGGAGCCAAGTGGCTAAGACACTGAGCATGCACAGCCCCTGGTTTAACTTCCCAGGCTGTCTTAATTAGGGTTTCTATTGCTGTGGAGAGACACCATGGCCATGCCCCCCCCCCCCATTTTTACTGATTCTTTGTGGATTTCACATCATGCATTCCAATCCCATTGATCTCCCCATCCCCCCCACATCTGCCCTCCACCCTTGCAATTCCCTCTCCCCCAAATTTAAAAGAAAAACTAAAAACCAACCAAGCCAAGAAAAACAGAACAAAAACAAACAAAATACAAAACAAGAAACAATCAAGAAAAGAAAAAAGGGGAAGAATTGCATCGTGGAAGCTGTAGTGTGGCCCACTGAGTTACGCTGTTAACCCTTTAGTCTTTCCGTCTTCCCTTATGAGTGTTCATTGCCATGAGTCATCGGTCTGGCTCAAGACTTCTGGCGTCAGCTACACTGTTGGTTAATGGGCTCTCACTGGGGTTCCTCTCAGATATCCTGTTGTCCTGGGTGGTGGGGATCCTGCAGTTTGGATCTGTGGCTTCATCCCCTTCACATGCTCCCACAGTTTATGGACGAGGTGGATGTTAGGGTGGGCCAACTCACAGCCCTGGATCTGGGCCTGGGTGGTAGCTGGGCTGGTCAGCTTGCCAGCTTTCCCGCACTGTCCCCACCTGGGTGAGCTCGCCAGCCCTGACTCAGCTGCCCACCCAACACAGCCTGCAGCCAGGAGTGGGGCCAGTTCTTGGGATCTCAGGCCCTTGGGTCCAGCTCACCCTCACTCACACCACCAGGGCGAGTCAATTCTCCCGCTCTCAGGCCCTCACGTGGCTCACCGTGTCCTGGACAACGGGTTTGCTGAAGTGTGCCACAGCTGGTAAGGAGCGGGGCTAGATCTTCTGCCTTTGTGACCCAGTGCCAGCTCTCCCCCCATGCATAGCTACTCTTGTAAAGGAAAACATTTACCTGGGGCTGGTTTACAATTCAGAGGTTCAGTCCGTTATCCTCATGGTGGGACTTGGTGGCGTGTAGGCGGACATGGTCCTGGAGAGGTAGCCTAGCGTTCTAGACCCTGCAGGCAGCAGAAGGAGAGACTACTGGGCAGAGCTTGAGCACATACAAGACCTAAAGCCTGTCCCTGCAGTGCCATGCTTCCCCCACTGAATCCATATCTACTCCAGCAAGAACACACCTCCTAATGCTGCCACCCCCTGTGGGCCAAACATTCAACGCATGAGTCTATGGGGGCCATCCCCTTTCAAACCACCACACAGGCTTTCCCAATCAAGACCCAGTCTCTCCCATCTCCCACTTCCTCCCTGTCCTGCTGCATCCTCTCTTAGCCCCCAGCCATGAGTCACCAAGTAGCTGTGTCACACCCCCAGTCCACTGTAGGTGCTTGTAGGGTGACCTTCCCTGAGTGACAGGCTAACTGGCGAAAGAGTGCCCAGTGTAGGACCAACCCCAGTCCACTCCGAAGAGCTCCATGCCTACTGCCCTTCCCCTGAGAGAGGGCAGTTCCTTTCCCAACCCAGAGGGCTCTGGAAGGAAGCAGCAGGGGCCTCTGGGAGAAGCCTCAGTCTAGATGGGTGCCAAGGATGTCTAGAGCCCACTGCAAAGGCCAAGGGTTGGTAGTGGACTGTTCAGTGTCCCAGCCAATGGGCTGTGATAAGCCACTGAGAAGCTAAAAGAGTATGGGTTCTCCTTCTCCTGCCAGCACGCTGGCTCTACCCCCAC